>NC_090024.1:31343360-31990360 GCF_037176765.1 Anolis sagrei | reverse complement strand
ATGTGAATTCTTTCAAGTTATTGTTCACTTGTCTGCTTTTCATTTATGTTCGTTTTCCTTCAGTGTAACTACAGGTTGCTTTACTTTTAATATTGTTGTAGCACGCAAGCTATAAAGAATGACATGTCTTTCAAAACTAGAAGTCTTTTTTTCATTTTAATAAATAAATAAAAATTAAACAAGCATAGGCTTGCAAGAAATGTGGCACGAACAGTTGCACCTATCTGATAAACCACATGTCTGTATACAAAGCAGCCTGGGTGCTGCAGTCAGCAGATGAGGCCTTGCTCTCAGTCCCACCCCCCGCCTCAAGCATGGCTGGTGGGAATAAGAGAGGGGGCCTTCTCTGTGGTCGCCTCCTGCCTCTGGAACTCCCTCAAAAGGAAGTAAAAACTGCCCCTTCCCTCCCCTCCTTTAAAAAACTACTCAAAACATATCTCTGTTCTCTAATCTATGGAGAGGAGGACTTGGCCACGGTGGTCCACACTTTGGTTACATCCCGTTTAGATTACTGCAACGCTCTCTACGTGGGGTTTCCTATGAAGACTGCCTGGAAGCTCCAACTAGTCCAACGTGCGGCAGCCAGAATGCTAACATGAGCAGGGTACAGGGAGCATACTATTCCTCTGTTGCGCCAGCTCCACTGGCTGCCAATTAGTTTCCGAGCACAATTCAAAGTACTGGTGTTAACCTATCAAGCCCTAAATGACTCCGGCCAAGTTTACCTGTCCAAACATATTCTCCCCTATGAACCATCTAGGTTGTTAAGATCGTCTGGAGGGGCCCTGCTCTCTGTCCCACCGGCCTCTCAGGCGCGTCTGGTGGGGACGAGGGACAGGGTCTTCTCGGTGGTGGCCCCTCGACTCTGGAACTCTCTCCCACTGGAGATCAGAACTGCCCCCTCCATTCTGTTGTTCAGAAAACGGGTGAAAACCTGGCTATGGGGTTTGGCTTTCGACGAGTGAATCAATATTTCTGTGATCGATAGCTGACAATGAATGATGGACTACGAATTCACTATGATGACTGACCATTGTTATTATGTGATTGCATTTTGCTGTTATAATGTTTTAATTGAATATGTTATATGATTTTTTTTTAATGATTGTTTTGCGATTTTATTGTTGGAAACCAGCCCGAGTCCCCCGATAGAGGGGAGAAGACAGGTATACAAAATTGCGAAATAAATAAATAAATAAATATTGGCTGAAATCTTTTGGCACAGCACCCAGTGTGCCAGTTACCACTGAGACCACTTGTACTGGTTTATGCCAGAACCTTATTATTATTATTATTATTATTATTATTATTATTATTATTATTACCACTTGTGGTGCAAATTTTCTTTTACAAAAAATAACAGCAGAGCATTAAGGGCTAAAAACAATCAATTCTGGGCTGGACCCAAACTATGTCATAAGTAGGGGGAGTCTGACTCAGTCATGGGAAAACTTCAGCCTTCCAGGTGTTTTGGACTTCAACTCCCACAAGTCCTAACAATTCACTAAAAGGGATGCTTACAGGCACAGAAGTAATTTTGTCATGTTTTCTTCTGGATCTGGATTGTTTTAAGACCAGGTGGTTTTATCAAGTGGAACTTACCCTCTGCTTTACTTTCAGGGCAAAAAAGTATAGTAACATTATCCTCATGGCTCCTATAAGCCCTTTTAGTGGGATAATCTCCTTCCAAAAGGAAAAAAAAGGATGTGAAAATGTCAGCAATGAGTGAAGCTCATCAAGTTAGACCAGGAAGAGGCAAATGTTGGCCCTCCAGGTGTTTTGGACTTCAACTCCTACATAGAATCATAGAGTTGGAAGAGACCTCATGGGCTATCCAGTCCAACCCCCTGCCAAGAAGCAGGAATATTGCATTCAAAGCATCCCTGACAGATGGCCATCCAGCCTCTGTTTAAAAGCTTCCAAAGAAGGAACCTCTACCACACTCCGGTGCAGAGAGTTCCACTGCTGAACAGCTCTCACAGTCAGGAATTCCTGCTCCATCTGTTGCTATTTCCCCAAGTGCTCCCTCCACTCATGTGAACCATGAGCCACTGCTATCACAGTCAGTGATATATGGCAGGATGCTGCCCGTAATAGATTGGTTCTATGTCATTGCTGCTTCAAGGGCAGAATTAATTTCTCTGAATGGCTGGATGTGGCCACGTTAGGTGGCAGAGTTGGAACTGCCATGTTGCTCTGTGGCCAGTTCTCCTATCCTTGGCTAGCTCTGCTTTCAGGGTATGGGATCCAAGCACTCGAATCAGCAGCCAATGAGATTGAACTCAACAGTTCAATCTTAATGGCTGGCTGCGGTTGACTGCAGTGAAGACTGGTCTGACCAGAGGATATAAAAATGCCTGCCAGGAGTGGACACATTTACAGTATCCTCTGGTAGCAAGGGGAAACAACCAACAGGGTCAGATGCCTACGTGCTCATTCTTGTTGTCATCTCATAGTTTCCAGCGTTGGGCTGGAATATCAATCAACAGCAGGTTGGTAAATGCTGAGATCCAAGACTTGTGGGCCAGCGCTATTTCAGCTGTAACCAATAAAGTTGTGGCCTTTATCGTTCCAATCTATCTGTATATATGTTTGGTTTTGGATGGAACTGACTCAGGCCGTTCATGCAATCATCTCCATAGCAAGCAGTTACATCAAGGAGCCCTGGTGGCGCAATAGGTTTAACCCTTGTGCCAGCAGGACTGAAGACCGACAGGTCAGAGGTTCAAATCCGGGGATAGCACAGAAGAGCTCCCTGTGTCAGCTCCAGCTCCCCATGCAAGGAGATGAGATAAGCCTTCCACAAGGATGGCAAAACATCAAAACACCCAGGCGTCCCCTGGGCAACGTCCTTGCAGACGGCCAATTCTCTCACACCAGAAGCAACTTGCAGTTTCTCAAGTCACTCCTGACATGAAAAAAAAAACCCTCAAGGTTTCCAAGAGAGGTCTTTCTCATCAGCTGCTGCCTTTTAACCCAAGATGTCATGGATTGAACATGCAACCTGCGCTCTATATCTAAACTACAACAAAACTGGTGGCTTGTCTTGAATTTTTTTGAAAAATTCAATGGGCAAATTGGAAAATGTTATCAACAATCCTTATTAAAAAGACTCACAGGATCTTCTATAGAAACAACAACAAAATGGATACCTGCTGTAACAATGTACAGGTCTGGAGATATATGTGTATATATATATGAATGACTTAGCAGTGGTGTGCCTCATTCTATATGGGAAGGGGGGCAAAGTGCGCCTGTCTTTGAGTAACTGATGGAAACCATATTGATAGAACGAGGTAATGTATGGTTCTGAAATGCATACCGTTTTACTTGCTTGAAGATTATGATCAGCTGCCATTTTCTTGTTATTTTAAAGTTACTGTATATGAGAGAGTGTGTGAGTGTGTGTATGTGTGTAAAAATTTATTTCAAGACCAGTGTGATTGAATGTTCACTGCACAGCTTTCTTTGATTGGAGAGCCCTGCATCTGTATTATATCACTGACAGCTATAGCAGTTACTGCACAATGGTATGGAAGGGTCATGATTACCCAGAGAGAAACATAAATGTGTATGCACTTACTGGCTTATTTGACTTGGAAGCACACTGTTAAGTATGGCTGCCCTGAGCGATATAATTGGTATAAGAGAAGCTGCTCAAGGAGTGCAATCAATTTAAAACTCTTAAAGAGAAACATGCAGGACTAAGCAATCTATTGTACTTGCCTTCAGCAGACTAGCTGTTCCCCATAACACCGCTATGAGCAGTAACCATCACTTACAAGATATCCTGGGGTCCATTGTCTCAAAAGAAGCAGCTGGTTTCACATAAAACAGAGTTAGTAATAAAGCAATTGCCCTTTTTGAGTTCTCTTCTAAATCGTATTTATTCAGACAGCAAAAGGGAATCTCATCTTGATTGATTTGGCTGCCTCAGCATCACCACCCTCTACAATAATATTTATGTTTGTGACCCATTCATTTAAAATCAGCAGTGGATTGACATCCTAGAGAGGATATTGCTTTCATCTTTTCAGTGGCCATGCATTCTCTCTCTCTCTCTCTCTAACACACACTTTAAAAATTGGTTTGATAAACACTTTAGGTCTGTTGCAAAATAATTAACTAGATTTCTGTGAGTGATTTACAACAACTTAAATCCAATTAAGGCTACCATAAGATACCCAGTAGTGCAGCAAGTTAAACTGCTGAGCTGCTGAACTTGCTGACCAAAAGGTCGGTGGTTTGAATCCGGGGAGCGGAGTGAGCTCCTGCTGTTAGGCCCAGCTTCTGCCAACCCAGCAGTTCGAAAACATGCAAATGTGAGTAGATCAATAGGTACCACTTCTGTGGGAAGGTAACAGCGCTCCATGCAGTCATGCTGTCCACATGGCCTTGGTGGTGTCTATTGACAATGCCGACTCTTCGGCTTAGAAATGGAGATGAGCACCATCCCCAGAGTCAGACACAATTAGACTTAATGTCAAGGACAAACCTTTACCTTTACTTATCATTCCAGTTGTAGAAACTGGAATTATAAGCAGCTCCCTCCAAAGGTATCCTCCCAACATGGTCCTTTCCTTTCCCAAAGATCAATGGAAATGCCTAACTATTTTTCCTGTAGGTGGACATGCTACTAAGATACTATCCTGCTTCCAGGAAATATATAGATACTAGCTCTACACTGATCAACCTCATTCTTGAAATGATCGATCTGGGGACTTGTAACATTTAAAAGGTGGATGTGAGGATAGCACCAGGAGATGAAGCTGCAACAGATCCTCCAATATTTTGCAGATGTAAACTGAAACTTGTGTAGCAAGCAACATCAAGTTGAGAAAGAACACAAAAGCTAAGATGGGCTATGACTATTTGCTTTTGCTTGAGCTTACAAAAGGTTTCTCCCCATCTTCACTCTCTCTGCTGCACCTTGAATTCTATTTGCAGACATTGAGGTAAGCTGAGAATGAAAGAAGAAAGTGAGAGAAGCAGAAAAACTGGGACATTTTAAAAGAATCTGGTAATTGAATGATGTAAGATTTATCAGTACTTTCATTCCCAAATCAAGAATATTTGGAGAGTTTGTCACAGAGATATTGGAATGTATCAGACATAACTTCAAAATTCCAGTAAGTATTCCTAAATTTCTAAACATTAAATTTCTAGCACATTTCTGAATTTGCAAATGTAATAAAACCCAACAGTGGGAATCTTCTGGGAAGCACTGATTTCCCCAACAAACCACAATGACATGGGGCTCAAACTCACTACAGAAGCGCTTTTGGTTTATTGCACCACCTGAAAATACTCTGATAACCAATTCAATTTGGAATCCTGCAGTAAAGATGCCTCATCACTGCCAGTATCAAACTGATGAAAAGATACAACAGAAATAATAATACTTGTTAAAATGTATCTGATATATAAATTTAAGTAATGGGAAAGTCTAAAGGGAATTCAATTTAATGATTTCATTGTTCAATCAAGCAGACAAAAATAAGTATCTAATCAAATAATGTACATTTGAATTAAATACATGCATTTTCTGGCAAACGAGATCATGTTGGCATATATGCATACACACACACATATATATATATAAACACACACACACAAAGGGAAGAACAAGACATGTGATTTCAAAAATGAATTACACTGGCAAAATAGATTAGGCATCTAATAATCAGGAATAATTGGGATGGGGAGAGAAAAGAATAAGTTACATGTTTTCAAACACACTTAAAAACAAATAATAAACTTATAAACAGATACTAAAATTAACAAATTAGTGACAAACACAAACAGACGATTAAATTTGATTACACAACATGACAAAAGATTGAGAAATTAAAAGAGAAGAGCTCAGTGAAACTAAACACAGATGACAAGCAAAGTACCCATGTCCTCACCACGTCTCTTTCAACAATCAACAATGTGTTAATAAAAGCTAAATCTAGCAGATGAGCAAAAAGAGGCAGGAGACAATTGTGTCAGTGAACTCGCACAATACTTCTACATAAATGCTGTGATTAGAGAGTATTGGCAAGGTTTTTCCTTTAGATAGCATGTTAGAATTGTCAGAAACGAAAATCCTTCAACTACTTGTGTTGGAGACAGGCTAGAAGAGTGGCCGACCAAGGGCAAGGTGGACTTTGAAGGAGCTGGGGGTGGTGATGGCTGACAGGGAGCTCTGGCGTGAGCTGGTCCATGAGATCACAAAGAGTTGGAAGCGACTGAACGAATAAACAACAAAACAAGGAAATTTGGCTAAGACTGCCCCCTCTCCCCATGTTTGACTCACTTTCATAGTGGGTCAATAAGCAAGGTCTTTACATTTTGGGCAAGTCCTTAAGGATATTGGCAGCTCCTCCAAGATGAGTCTCAGCAAGAATCTTGAAAAGGGGAATGCTACAGTTGATGGAGCCCAGTTTGACTCAGCAGGATCCCTTGTATCTCTTCATACCAGCAAGTGAAGTTCTGTATTTGCTTCTCTCTTTTCTTTTCCCTCCTTTTTTTGTCAACACACCATCGCTTTACTATACATATTTTCCTCCTGCTTTTGCTCTCACTGAGGTTGTTGTGTGAAGCAACAATGGATATAATTGCCATCCTATATAGGAAACCTTTCTCAAGACCCTGCCTCTATTTTTGCATCCATACCCAGGCTTCCCTTTATGAGAAATCTCAGACCTTTGGTTTGACTTTGATTTTTGCTAGGAGTGGGAAGATTTCCTGTAGCAAGGGCTTTTTTTGGCCACTAAAGATGGCACACATCAAAACACTTGCGCCTTATTTATAGCTTTTGCTGTCTGCTTTCCACAGGGATGTAAATCTCTGTAAATTACTTTCTTGCAGGCAAGAACAAATACTTTTACCATTTCCCCTTCACTGAAAGAAAGTAATAAAACAGTTTTCAAATGCTATTTGCATTTGGGACTTATTCTTTGTTATAAAACCGGCACATTTCATGAGGAGGGCAGAAAAGGGTAGCTGAAACTTTATTGGTTAAGCTCCACTTTGGCAGAAAAAACAAAATGCCAAGATACAGAATGGGGGACAATGCCTGGCTTGAGAGGAGTACGTATGAAAAAGATCTTGGAGTCCTCGTGGACAACAAGTTAAACATGAGCCAACAATGTGATGCTGCAGCTAAAAAAGCCAATGGGATTTTGGCCTGCATCAATAGGAGCATAGTGTCTGGGTCCAGGGAAGTCATGCTACCCCTCTATTCTGCTTTGGTTAGACCACACCTGGAATATTGTGTCCAATTCTGGGCACCACAATTGAAGAGAGATATTGACAAGCTGGAATGTGTCCAGAGGAGGGCAACTAAAATGATCAAGGATCTGAAGAACAAGCCCTATGAGGAGCGGCTTAAGGAGCTGGGCATGTTTACCCTGAAGAAGAGAAGGCTGAGAGGAGATATGATAGCCATGTATAAATATGTGAGAGGAAGTCACAGGGAGAAGGGAGCAAGCTTGTTTTCTGCTTCTCTGGAGACTAGGACGCGGAACAATGGCTTCAAACTCTCTGCCCCGGAGTGTGGTGGAGGCTCCTTCTTTGGAAGCTTTTAAACAGAGGCTGGATGGCCATCTGTCAGGGGTGATTTGAATGCAATATTCCTGCTTCTTGGCAGGGGGTTGGACTGGATGGCCCATGAGGTCTCTTCCAACTCTTTGATTCTATGATTCTATGAATTAGAGTAGACTCACTGAATCAATTGACAAATTGTGAGCCAACACATAGGTAAATCCTGTTGTTTGAATGTCTCCACCAGCGCAATGGGTTAAACCCTTGTCCTGGCAGGACCACTGACCGATAGGTCAACGGTTCAAATCCAAGGAAAGCAGGTTGAGCTTCCTCTGTCAGCTCCAGCTCCCCATGCAGGGACATGAGAGAAACCTCCCACAAGAATGGTAAAACATCAAATATCTGGGCATCCCCTGGGCAGCGTCCTTGCAGATGGCCAATTCGCTCACACCAAAAGCAACTTGCAGTTTCTCAAGTTGCTCCTTACACAAAAAAATAATTGCTTCTATGTGCCTTTTCAATTTGAGATTAATAAGAAGATTTAGGCTGGCATTTTCTGTGAAAAAGTTAATGTACAACACAGAGTAACATTTCTGTGAAGACAGCAACATTCCTCCAAAGGAAACAGTGTCTTTTTGAAACAGGGATGTTTTCAGCATAGAAAATATTGTTTTCTGAACAAGAAACATTTCTGTACAGATATGTAATTTTCTCCATAGAATAAGTCTTGAATAAGCTTTGCCTATAGTACTCTCTTCAGCAAGTTTTCTCATGCTTGAGAACCCTTTTTTTAAAAAAAAACTAATTGTTTTCTTACTATTTTCAAGAAGTTTTTCCACTTCTGTATTCCCATTACTACTGTGGTTTAGCCCTAGCTCCTTTTCCTTTAAAATGAAAACCTATTTTAAAAATCATTACTGAATGTATTGACAAATTAAGGATAAGGAATTAATTTTAATGAATTATTTCCAAGCTCTGAAAGTAAATCTATGCCATTTCTGTGAAGACTGCTCCCTTGTCTGTAAGCAGTCCTAGAGTCACTGAACTATTTCAGGATTATAGTTATTATTGAAAGTCACTCAGTTCTCTTTTGCAGAATTGGTTGATTAATAATTCTAATATGTCTCCTTCGGGAGAGATAAAGCCAGGTATAAATAAATATAATAATAATTCTGGTTAATAAAATGAATGTAATGAATGTGATTATCATTTCCAGTGACAGAAAACATGATGAATTAACCTTTTGCCTCAGTATCCAATCCATGCAATCAGAGCAATTTAGAGTTGAGAGGCCACGATGGAACAACGGGCTAAATCGCTGAGCTGCTGTACTTGCTGACCAGAAGGTTGGCAGTTCAAATCCATGGGACGGGGAGCTCCAGCTGTTAGCCCCAGCTTCTGCCAATCTAGAAATTCGAAAAAAATGCAAATGTAAGTAGGTCAATAGGTACCACCTTGGCATGAAAGTAATGGGACTCCATACAATCATGTCTGCCACATGACCTAGGAGATGTATACGGACAACGCAGGATATTTGGCTTAGAAATGGAGATGAGCACTTCCCCACAGAGCCGGAGATGAAAGGGGAAGCCTTTACCTTTATCTGTGTATCTGTGCTTCATTGTTTCTAGGCATTGAATGTTTGCTTTTGTGTCTGTATGTGCTGGAATCCACCCTGAGTCCCCTTGGGGAGATAGGGCGGAATACAAGTAAATTATTATTATTATTATTATTATTATTATTATTATTATTATTCTAGTTTATTATAATAGTAGAAAATGTAACAAAATGTCAGCTAAATACAGTTTGAAAGTATTTACATCAATGCAAGCCAATATTTTAAAACCAACTGCAGTGCAGTCCTACACATAACTGGTCATTGTTCATGTGCCTACAAGTTGCCTGTTGACTTATGGGACCCCTATGAATTTCTATTAGGTAAAGAATATTCAAAGGGGGTTTTGCCTGTTCCTTCCTTGGAAATATAGCCTTCAGCACCAGTATTCATAGGTGGCCCCCTAACCAAGTACTAACCACTGGTAGAAGCAGGATTCAAAAACACAGTGCCATGATGGGATGGGCAGGGGAGGACCCAATCTTTATTTTTAGAACAAGATTGGGGAAAAGGAAACCATAAGAGCCACTGATTTTGGTTGTTTTACGTTTTAAGCACCATGTACATTGATGTCATACATGTACATATCAACAACCAGGTTTGGTCTTGCTTAGTTTCCAAAATCAGACTGGATCTAGGACTTTGGGATATTTAAGCCTCTATGTGCACTTACCAGAGAATAAAATACATTTAATTTAATATCATCATTCTATTAGAATCATAGAGATGGAAGAGACCTCATGGACCATCCAGTCCAACCCCCTGCCAAGAAGCAGAAAAAACACATTCAAGGCACCCCCAACAGATATCCACACAGTCTCTGTCTAAAAGTCTCCAGAAAAGGAGCCTCCACCACACTCCAGGGCAGAAAACTATTAATTCCAGAAAACTAAAGGGAGGTGCTGTGTATCAAGAATGGTTGTGAATGTTTCTCTCCAGCCCAACATTAGTATAAATATAAATAAGCCCCGAAGAATTTTTACAGCTAGAATGATCCTTTTGTTTATGTTACCAAAAATACTGACGTCTTTTTATTAAAATGCCTTGTGCCCTAGCTGGAAAAGTGACTGCATCTCTTGATAAAACTTGACATGCTTTTGAAACCATGTTGCTGTGTATTCCATGAGCTTTGCCTGGGCTTTTACAGAAATGACCTTTAAGCTCAAAAATGATCAAATTCACTTTGTTTACGTAATGTGAAGCCCATCACCTCCTTGATGAATTCCTAGAGAAAGGTCAAGTTCAACCAAAGCTTAGAAAAGTCTCTTTCTAGTCTACAGTTCATAGAATTTCCCAGACAGCATATAGGATGTAGGATATATTTTTCATATTGTTGGATTGAAACTCCCATCACCCTTAGTCTCATGAGAGCAAGTGCCTCTGGAGTCAATGACAGTGGTGAGTCTACTATGGGTTTTAGTCTAAACTTTAAGCAAGCAGCTCAAGGTGCTGAACTTTGGACAGTTCCCTTAAAGTTCAGACACTAATCCAGAGTAAAATCACTGCCTCGTGATAACATAGCCACTCGCTGTCTCTACTTAGCCAACACAGGTAATGATAAGGAATGATAGGAACTGCAGTCCAACAACATCTTGAGGACCAGAACATGTTCAGCACTGCTCTTATGAAATTTTCAAAGTGGGCCCTTGATATCCATGGATGCTTACATCCCATTACAGTCAGGTGGATCTGTAATTGGTTAAGGGAACGAACCCAGTGAGTACTCACCAATGGTTCACCAACATCATTTGGAGGACTAAACACCTTGGAGCAAGAGGTCTAATGGTTCTGTTTGTTCTGGAAGGGTTCTGATTTTTCTGGAAACATAACAATACAAATACATAATGTAATGTCCATGAATAAAACATTTCCCAAATATATGCAATGTGAGCCGCAGCTGTGTGCTTGTGGAAGTTAAATTCATACGCAGATGTGACAAAGCAGTCATCCCTTCAGAAATGTAAAAGGATAATGGGTTGGACCCCGATTTCTCATATATACAGCAGACCTCTTGAAAACACAAAACAAATATTCACAGGCTGGGACAGTGAAATCAGGCTTCAATCACTTGATGGCTCACAATGGCATAAGCAGAGAGAAGTTAGCGGAAAGTAGTTTCTTGCACTATGGGCTTGTCTGAACTAGGAAAATAGTCCAGCTGCAATTCAGAGTATTCGGTCCAGGAGCTGCCCCAAATCTCCCCATTTGCTCCAAGCCTTTTTATAACACACCACACTGACACAGTATTGATGAGCACACCACTATATCCTAATTCAGATTGGAGCCACTTTTCACCCTCCTCATATACTTTATAGCTGAGCTCAACCATCAATGAGACCAATGGTGAGAGAGTTGATTGGGGCCCTCACTACTGAAAAGGCAAAATAAACTGTGTCTTTCTCCTCACTGCTATCACTAGCAAGCATTTCCCCAGCAGAGCCCCGCTTGCAAAGTCACTTGCTCTGAGGTCAGAACAAGGTGCCCAGCCAAGAGATCAATGGTGAGTGGGTCGATTGAGATACTCTCGCACCATTGATCTCATGGCAGGGCTCTTCATTCTCACGTCAGAGCAAGAGATTTAGCAAGCAAGGCTCTGCTATAGAGGTGTTTTGCAGGAAATGTGATGGTGATGCTTTGGAAGCCTGAAAGAGAAAGACACAGTTTATTTGGCAGCCCAAAGGAGAAAAACAAAGCAGAAGTCCCAATTTGCACATTTTAAAAAATGTGCAAGGCTTTAGCACAGCAGGCTTTAGCACAGCAGGTTAACCGCCAGCTGCAGTAAATCTTTCCAACCGAAAGGCTGACAGTTCAAAGTCAGATCAGGGTGAGCTCCTGGCCTTTAGCCAAGCTTCTGCCTACCTAGCAGTTTCGAAAACAGCAATGTGTATTGATACATAGGTACCACTTAAACGGGGAGGTATTTAAGGCACCCATAAGGAACTGCCAGAAAAATTCCGGCAAATTCGATCAAGGAGGAAGTTTACAAACAAAGCTCTTTGGCAGAGAGAGTAAAGCAACAGCACCCCCCCCACCCCCCATGGCCAGAAGTGAGCACAGCCTCCAAGATGCCAAAGATGGGAAAGCCTATATATACCTCTATACATGTACAGCTGTGTCTTGTCAGTGTATAACGGCACCGAATGTTTGCTGTATATATGTTCTGTGATCCGCCCTAAGTCTCCTTTGGGATTAGAAGGGTGGAATAGAAATACTGCAAATAAATAAATAAATTTGACATCCACCAATCTGTCTTGCCTCACACTGATGTCACCCAATTCAGATGGACACATTAGAAAAACAGGTGCCTTTTCCCAGGAAAACTGAAGATTGAGAACTGAGGCTAAAACTGACTGAATTTTCAGTCCAATAATAAGCAACATGGCCACACCTGCTTTATAGTTACTATTTTTTAAAGCATTAAATCATCAAAAAAGTGTTTTCACTGTTAAAATGGTAATGTGTCATGTGTTCCTACACCATTGCAACAGAGGCGGAGAAGCATTTTCTGGTATAGACACCCCTATTGCATTTCGAAGCATCTAGTATTTCCTCTGGTAATATTTCTCCTTGGCTTCCCAATGTCAGCCAGATGGCACCTGGGCACTGCCTCCCACCTCTTGGCCCAAACACCACTAGCTACTCACAGGGATGCACAGGGATGCACACAGGGAGTGCTAAGCTGCCATTGCACTGGGAAGGAAACACCCTTCAGGCCTCCTGGGAACGTACAAAGATGGAGTTTTACAATCTGCCAAAGTCAAATGGAAAACTGACTTTAGGTTTCCATTTGGTGCACTCTCAATAGCAGAAGGGAAAGTATTCTACAATTTGAATAATATTTGGGGACAAAGAAATATCCCCACCAAGGTTTTGTGGAGGCACCTTCATAAGGATATGTAGCCCACAGTTAGCAACCCCCCCCCCAAAAAAAAACCCCATGTCCCATGTGAAGAAGACTGCTAAGGACATTAGAGGCTGGGATAGATATTTCTAAATGGTAAAATAAACATAAACAAATAAACCCTTTTGTACAAGACCACCTTTAGGTATCCAAGTAGCATCTTATAATATAATGTTCAGATGCAGTTAGCACGTGTATAAAAAATAAATTCACTTGAAAGTAAGCCCAGGGTTGGCTACGGTATCTATTGTGAGATCTTCCTTAACATTTGCCATTATTTGGGCTTTCTGGAAACAATTGTGCGGTGCTTTCCGCCACTTGATCCAGTCCCGTCCGAAACGGATGTTGCCTTGATTTGCAAAGCAAATGAAGTC
Source organism: Anolis sagrei (assembly GCF_037176765.1). Taxonomy (NCBI): domain Eukaryota; kingdom Metazoa; phylum Chordata; class Lepidosauria; order Squamata; family Anolidae; genus Anolis; species Anolis sagrei. The sequence continues at coordinate 31,976,940 of NC_090024.1, read as the reverse complement.
CAATGCAGACAGGAAGCCATGTTGCCCTCACCTCTGCTTTACCTTTCTTAAATGATCCCTAATCCACTCCTCGAACCAGGAAAGTGGGCTGTTACCTCCCTGGAACAAAAATTTCCTCTATAAACAAAGGCAGAGGGAAACCTATGGGGAGAGAGGTTTCAAACTGAGCAGGCCTCTCAGCATTCCTTACCAAAGAGGTGATTTGTTTTCATAACCTCCTTAACTAAGAGCCCTTAACCCTTAGGCACAAAAGCATCAACCAACCTGCAGGGAATACTTAGCTTAAAACAATTACTCACAGATTTCTTCCCAGGTTTCAGGAGCGTAATGCTTATCATTTGGCACGGGCCACATGCTTCGGCTTTGTAAAAGCTGCCAAAATTGCACACAAAGCTGCAGAGAGCATCTCCCTTTGCCTCCAAAGCACCTCTTCAACATTTTGCACAAAAGCCTCCTTTGTTTGTGTTTATGATGTACTGCTACAGAAAGGTATCAGAAATCTTGCACTAATTCCTCTGGAGCAAAGCCTTGCCAGAGCCGGACCTTGTGCTGTCAGCGCAGGTGCAAAGTTTTTCTAAAACTCCCCTTTAAAACACAGGGGGAGAAAGAGCAGAAATCTCCAGCCCGGCTGTCAGGACTGCAGCTGTGGTTACGACACAAGCAGAGGTTTCTGGGAGCAACACAAGCCTCTTTTAAGGGAGGCAGAAGCCTATACTCAGAAGTCCCTCAGAGGATAAAGTCACCAAGGCTGGCCCAAGCACAAGGCTTCTAATAGCATTTGCAGGTCAGGTTTGCTCAAACCGCTTTTAACAGTTGGGTAATTTTACATTTCTAAAGATGAAAATGTCAGCAGTTTGATCCTTTGGGAGCTGACCCTTGGACCTTCCATGCATTTGCTTGGAGAGAGCAGTCTTATTTACAAGCATAAAAGGATGATTTCTCCACTGCAGCTGATTTCCCACTTGGAGAGTGGCAACAATGGAAGCACTGACCACATAGGGGAACTGATGAGGAAACACAACCTACAAACTATCTACAGACCCACTAAGAAAATCCAACAAAGGACAAGAGGGATCCTCTCACCTCTGCAGGAGTCTACTATATACCATGCAGCTGTGAACATATACATAGGGACTACCAAACGCAGCAGCATTGCCCAAATGCAAATCAAGGAATTTATTTATTTATTTATTTATTTATTTATTTATTTATTTATTTATTTACTATATTTATATACTGCCCTTCTCAGCCATTAAGTGACTCAGGGCAGTTTACAATGGCAACGATTCGATGCCCAAAAACACCATAAAACATTTAAAAACATTAACACATAATATAAAACCATAACAAGAATACTAAAAGGAACATGAAAGGTACTGCAGACTACTTCAACCAGAGAAGTCAGCCATAGCAGAGCACCTGATGAACCAATTTGAACATAGCATATTATTTGAGAACACAGAAATGCTGGACCACTCTCACAACCACCATGTCAGACTACACAGAGAAGCCATTGAACTCCACAAGCATGTGGACAATTTCAACAGAAAGGGAGAAAAATGGAAATGAACAAAACTTTCTAAGGATTTAAGAATTTCAAATTGTTTTAAAACTGTAACTGTTGTGTGCCTTTGAGATGTTTCTGATGACAAAAGGTGAAGCTATCACAGGGTTTTCTTGACAAGATATCTGCAGAAGAAGTTTGCTCTGTGGCTGAGAGAGAGTGATTTGTACAAAGTCGCTCAATGCATTTCATGGCCAAGCGGATATTCAGACCCTGATTTCCAGAGTCACAGTCCAGTGCTCAAACCGGTACACCATGCTGGCTCCATTTTCTTATAATATGATGGATTTCTTTTTCTAGCTTTTTAATTATTAGGTTTTAATCCTTTCAGTCAGCAGGTTCGAATCCGGGGAGCGGTGTGAGCTCCTGGTGTTAGCCCCAGCTTCTGCCAACCTAGCAGTTCGAAAACATGCAAATGTGAGTTGATCACATGCAAATGTGAATAGATAGGCACCGCTCCGGCGGAAAGGTAACAGCGCTCCATGAAGTCATGACCTTAGAGATGTCTGTGGACAATGCTGGTTCTTCAGCTTAGAAATGGAGATGAGCACCACACCCCAGAGTCTAACACAACTGGACTTAATGTCAAAAGGAAACCTTTACATTTACCTACCCAGGCATGGACAAATTTTGGCCTTCCAGGTGTTTTGGACTTCAACTCCCACAATTCGTAACAGCCTACTCGAGGGCCAAAATTTGCCCATTCCTGCTTTATCCCAGTGAAAAAAACCACTGAACTTCAAAAGCTAGAGTCATGTATTTTGCACCTTTTGGTCATCCTGCGAAAAGTATGTCATTGAAACCTGTGTTTTAGATAGTGTTCCATTTCACTGCCTGATTAACAGGGCTACCCCTGGATATATTTTCCCTCTGCGTGTACTTTTTCAAAGTACAGTATTCCTGCCAGAATAGGGCAACGTGGTAACAAACTTGGCAGTGTGAGGACTTCCAGACCATTGCACATGACACAAGGGATAGATGCCACTTGTAGATTGAATGTTGCCCACCGTTGTTTTAAAACATTGGTTCCCAACCTGTAGACCGCAGCCCACCGGTGGGCGGTGAGACATAAAATAAGGTCAACAACTCTAGATTATTAAATATGGTTTTCTGTGGGCAAGCAGATGGTGACTACTGGATGGCATATGTTCTGTATCAGAAACTAGAGCTGATGTGGTCTATCCAATTCAATTTTCTGAATCAGCACCCCAAACAATCAAACCAAATCTAAAGTTGACCAAAAACTGATAACCCTTTTGCTACTAATGTTGGTGAGCGGTCCCTAGTCAGAGGGGTCCCTGGTCAAAAAAAGAAAAAGGTTGGGAACCACTGTTTTAAAGCCATCAACAGCTTTGCACCAAAATACCTTTGAAATCCAAAATACCTTATATAAGCATGTGTCTTAAGATTACCAGAGGAAGTCCTACCTCCCACAAGGATAGTAAAACATCAAAACATCTGGGCGTTCCCTGGGCAACGTCCTTGCAGACAGCCAATTCTCTCACACCAGAAGCAACTTGCAGTTTCTGACATGACAAAACAACAACAACAAACAAAACAGAGGAAACTATTCTATCCATATGTTAAGTATAGATAAAGGAGGGGGGCTTGCTGGCCATAGATCCAATTACATAATATTCTCCCCAAAAAGGTGTTTTGTTTTTGTTTTTGCTTTTTCATGTCAGGTGTGACTTGAGAAACTGCAAGTCGCTTCTGGTGTGAGAGAATTAGCCGTCTGCAAGCACGTTGCCCAGGGGACGCCCGGATGTTTTGATGTTTTACCATCTTTGTGGGAGGCTTCTCTCATGTCCCCACATGGGGAGCTGGAGCTGACAGAGGGAGCTCATCCATGCTCTCCCCGGATTCAAATCTGTGGCCTGTCGGTCTTCAGTCCTGCCGGCACAAGGGTTTAACTCACTGTGCCACCGGGGGCTCCTCCCCCAATCGATATAACTGATGTTGATGTTGCAAGCCTTTTTGGTGTCTGCTCAAGATCTTTTTCCTCTCAAACATCTTACTTCACTGATTTTGTTTGTGTATTTATTGTATTTGCTGCCCTTCTGGGTTATAACACTGTAGTGTGGAGTTTACCATTTGTATTATAGCTCATATGTTCATTCTTTACCATCATATTCTTGAGCAGGACCAAAGGCAATCTAAAAAATACTGAGGTCAACCAATCCATCAATGAGAGGATGGAAGCCAAGAAAAAGGTATCCGGGAATTCTTCTGCCGCCTCGTCATTGACTGCTCCATCGTAGGATGAAGGCTTGCTTACTTGAAGGTTTAACATTCCACAATTAACATTCTCACAAGTCAAGCAGCAGCTTGAAAGGAGATCTGTCAGCTAGTTATATTCTTGTTTGTCTTCCTCCACATGGCCACAGAAGAAATGGTATTAAAACCTGATACGCAGAAACTATTCCCAACAGAGATACGGCTGAACTCCTGGAATAACAATGTAACATAAACACAGTCAAGTACAGAAGTAGAACGGAATGGGAGCACCGACCTTTTCCCTTTGCTTTGCTTTAGTGCTGCTTTCCAAGTTAAAATCTGGCACAGGAAAACCTGTTACTAGCTAAGTTTACTGTCACAATGGGATAAAACGTAATATGCTCGGCTGGAATTTAGATTCGAATTCCAGGCCAAGAGCTGTTCCCTTGAGAGCCACCAAAACTTACCTTGTCCTGGAGGCAGCTGTGGGTCAAATCAGCCTCGGCTGGAAGCTGCAGCAGTTGACACAGAACAAATTTTAGCTTACACTGATGGACAGATAGAAAGAGCTGCTTCAGAGCCAGCATGAACATGTCTGCAGGTAGAACATTTAATCCAATAGTTCAGGCTTCCCAATGTGGTGCCTTCTAGATATTTTGGACAACAGCACCCCAGCTAATGCAGCCAATGGAGCAGAATCATGGGAGATGAAATCCAAAACATCTATATTGCAGCACCTTGGAAAATGCAATGATGAAAAGCCACAGAAATGCAGCTTAAAATCGAATGAAACAATTTAAAAACATCTATAGCAGTAGTTCTCAACCTGTGGGTCCCCAGGTGTTTTGGCCTACGACTCCCAGAAATCCCAGCCAGTTTACCAGCTGTTAGGATTTCTGGGAGTTGAAGGCCAAAATATCTGGGGACCCACAGTTTGAGAACCACTGATCTATAGTTTTTAAATCTATAGTGGCACAGAGGGTTTAACTGCTGAACTTGCTGGTCAGGGATTGAATCCAGGGAGTCGGGTGAGCTCCTGCTGTTAGCCCCAGCTTCTGCCTACCTAGCAATTTGAAAACATGCAAATGTGAGTAAATCAATAGGTACCACCCTGGTGAGAAGGTAACGGAGCTCCATGCAGTCATGCTGGTCACATGACCTAGGAGCTGTCTACGGATAAAGCACCACCCCCTAGAGTCGGAGACAACTAGACTTAATGTCAGAGGAAACCTTTACCTTTACTTATAGTCATATAAAGGTTCATGTTGTGTTCTGAATGTCTCTTTAAGAAGGGCCTAAGCGCATAGAATAGTTGATTTGGGAGGGACAAGGGCCATCTAGTCCAGCCAATGTCATACAAGAAGATCCAACTAAAGCCCTCCCAAGCAGGCCTGTAGCGAGGGGGTGGTTTTAGGGGTTCAACCCCCCCCCCCGAAATGTTTCAGATTTTTTAAAAAACCTGGTTTACTCATGAATTTTAATTGGTTAACCAAATCCTCATGTTAAGTCTATGAGATGCAAAAAATTAAGAGTCCCTCCAGAACTGCAAGCACTATCTCAAGCAAATATTGACAATTTATTCACACTGTCATTACTTGCAGCAATAGCCAATGTAGTGAAGCAACCAAGTTGGGTGGGGGGGGGGTGTTGAATGCTCTCATTAAGGAGGCCAGACTTGGTGGAGGTGGTTGACAGGGGCAGAGCTGCAGGCTATGGAAGGCTGCTCTGCCCCCTCCTGTGCTCTTTGCTTCAGCATGACCTAGGAGGCAGATTTCAACCCCCCCCCGCAAAATTTTCAACCCCCCCCCCGAAATTTTTTTCTGGCTACGGCCCTGCTCCCAAGTCATCCTTCAAACCTCATGTTTAAAGACTTCCAAGATGGGAGAGTCCACCACCATCTGAAGCAGTCTGTTGCACTGTTGAATAGCTCTTACAGTCTGGAAATTCTTCCTGAGTTGAAGTTCTAACCAAAAAAGTAACTTTTACAAACACTGATCTAGAAACTTGTTTAACTGCCTTATTCTGAAAAGGACTTGTTTGGAAAGGATCCGTTTGCATCCCTTTTGTGTCTTTATTTTTTTTCTAACTCCTTCGTCATTTATTTATTCTTTTGGTCCTTTCTAGAGTCCTTGCTTTACCTGCTCGGTTTTGCTTTGTTTGAATGTATTTTACTCTGCTGCTGCGTTCCTGTTCTGACTAATATCTTTTATTCTGGTGCTTCATTTTATGGCTTCTGTGACCTTTGAAAATGTAATCAGATGTTACACTGCATCCCAACCTTTAAGATATTTCCAGCCATTTAGTCATCCTAATTCAAATAGCATCAGACCCACAATTGAGTAGCTAACTCTTGTAGAGACATAACATCTATTATGCTGTCATTGCATTTCAGTTTACCCCTTCACCCAGGTGAACCCAAACTTTCTGTGTCACGACCATAAATAGATTTTCCCCAGATTCAGAAAGGAAGAAATTATCCCGTGCCTTTCAAACCTATACTTGGCAGCAAGGCAAAGATATACAGCACTTAGTTTAAGCTGTTGTCTCCATTTTAAATCCACATTAGTCCAAACATTGTAACACAATGACACAGTTTATCCATCCTCTAATAGGATTGCTCCAGTTGTGAATTGCAGCCAGTTCTTTTCCAAATAACACTAAACATTCACCAGAAAATCCTAAACACTTGTTTCCTCTTTCAAACATGGAGAAAATTGACTTCCGCATAGAGCTGCGATCATGGAATTGGCTTGCCATGGCAGATGAATCACATGATGTACACATTAGTTTTACTCTCTTCCAGAAAGGTATAGTGCTTGTGCTGATGTTTGCATTTATCACATAGGAATTGATACATACTTAGCTAATTCTACAGATAAGTACCTTTCAACTTTTGTCAAAAGTGATGTCTCCTTTTTCCTTGAGTAAGAGTAGCAAAGTACAGACAATAAAGTGGAAACTGGCTCTTTGTTGTGCGGTAGTGAAGTGTTTCCCAAACTCTGGTCCTTCCAGTCGGTGTTTTGGACTTCAGCTGCCTGAATCCCTGATCATTGGCTAAAGCATTTCAGATTTCGAGGAGTTGAAGTCCAAAGACCTGGAGGACTAGAGTTTGGGAACCCCTGCACTCGTTTATCCATTACAAAGGTCATTTTTTTTTTATCTAGATCATGTTCATCCAGTCCATTCTTGTTCTCTGGAAATTTCTTCCTAAAGAGGTTAAACACTTGCCTTGCTATCCTTTTATATATATCCTGCTTTAATCTTTAACTCTTTGGGAGCTGGAAGCTCTTTCTTTCTTTCTTTTGGAATGTGCAACAGCATTGAGGCGGGGTCAGAGTGCAGCCCCAGGCCAATGTTCTGCTATAGCAGTGATTCCCAACCTGTGGGCCCATGACCCACTGGTGTATCACGAGACCTAAAATAAACAAGATATGTGCAGTGCTTTTATAGATTTTTTTTTTCATTTTTTCTCAATTAGTTCACACAAACACTCTCCATCCATCTGCCACTGGCCCAGCTCATCTGTCAAATTTTAAAGAGAAATGTGTCCAAAAGTTTGCCCATGCTCCATATATACACGTTATGTAATATAATATAAAAATATTTATTGGGGCTCCATAAGAAACTTTTGCTTCAAAAAGGGCTCCTTGACTGAAAAAGTTTGAGAACTCCTGATATAGGGTGTGCAATTTCCACACAGTCCTACATCCCAGAATATTAAAGCAGAAAATCCCACAATATCTGCTTTGAACTGGGTTATCTGAGTCCACACTCAGATAATGTGGGTTTTTCTGCCTTGATATTCTGGGATATAAGGCTGTGTGGAAGGGCCCAAAGACAATCCTGGAACCAGTTTGAAGCCTGAATGGTGTTTGCAGAAATCACAAAGCACATGCGCATTAAGGGCTTTCTTTCACATGCTTTTGTTGGCATTTGTTATCTAGCCACCTGCAGTTTGTAGTTACCCTTGAACAGGATTAAATGGTCAGTGTAGATGGGGCCTAAACAGCATTTGCTGTTTAGGGAATGGCATTTTTGCCCCATATTCTCCTCCTTTTCTTGTTGAGTTAAATAAGTGCAAACTACTTCTACACCCCTGATGACACAGTGGGTTAAACCGCTGAGCTGCTTGTTGACTGAAAGGTCACAGGTTCAAATCCGGGGAGCAGCATGAGGTTCCGCTGTCAGCCCCAGCTTCTGTCAACCTAGCAGTTTGAAAACATGCAAATATGAGTAGATCAATAGGTACTAGGGCTGGGCAGTTTCGTTTCGTTAATTCGTAATTCGTTAAAAATTCGTTATTTTTTTGTTAACGAAGCGATAACGAACCATTCTGGAGCAGCTTAAAAACGAAACGAATTTTTCAATTTGTTTCGTAAATGCTTCGTATTTCGTTATGTATTCATTTCGTTATTGGTTTGAGGTCGTTTCGTTATTATTTCCACATGTCTGGGGCAAGTTTTATAGTTGTTTTTTGTTTAATTAGTGAAAAAAATTATAATATCACACCAACAGTCAACAACAGAGGGAGAGGGAAGCTTCAGAAGTTCCCCCTGTCCCATTTGGAGGTTTTTTTAACGTATTGCGCGGTTGCGTCCACCATTAACGAATCAATTCGTTATTGTTTCGTTATTGTTTTGTAATTTTTTTACCATTTACGAAATTTCATAAATATCGAACTTTTTTTTAAAAAAAAAATTAATTCTTTTAAATATTGAAACGCAAAAAACCCCAAAAAATGAATTGATTTTAGAAACAAATTTTTCCGTTGTTACCCAGGCCTAATAGGTACCACTCCGTCCGGAAGGTAACAGCGCTCCATGCAGTCATGCCAGCCACATGATCTTGGAGGAGTCTACAAACAACACCAGAAATGGAGATGAGCACCACCTGCGAGTCAGACATGACTAGACTTAATGTCAGGAGGAAACCTTTACCTTTACCTGTTTCTACGTTTGGAATTCATTTGGCCACAACCAAAGAAAAACCAGGGAAAATGAAGGGATTTTAAAATACAATGGAATGGCAGAGTATTAACCGGGTTTTTCTTGCCTAACAAGAATGGTTAGGGGGAGGATATAGGACATGCTATATTGAAAGTAACATACTATACCTGGGGATTTTGCCCAGTTGTTTTGGTCTTCAACTCCCATAATCCCTTACCACTAGCCATACTTGGAAAAGCCAATGGCCGTTATAGATGAAAAACATATGGAGGGCAGAAGATCCCCACATATCTAATATAATTATTTCTGCATCAACCGTCATTGCAAATATCAACAGCTTTCTCTAACAGCAGCAATAGCAGAGGAATACGTTCTTGTAGTAATGCTTGGGCAACTTGGAATTGTCATTTTAATACCCACAATGCCCCTGATGTAAAATGCTATATGGTGGCTCCAAAGGAGCGCAGTGGGGGCCTCATGGCAATTGGGTTAACAAATCCTGCAGAAAATGGAAGCTAAGCAAATGTTACAGAGGGAGAAATGAATAAAACTTCTGGGACAGGAATATTCTACTAAAAAAATTAATGCAAACTGGCTGAAATGCAAAGTACTGTCATAAAGATTGGAAACAGACTGAGCCCCATAAACAAAGAGTAATGAATGATAAACAGCCAGGCATAGAGCTCATCAGGAAGTATCCAGAGGGATACCAGAAGGATCTGGGTTAGATCTGGTTTTATTTAGCATCTATATTAATGATCTGGAAGAGATGAATAAACAGCATGTTAACTCGGTTTATACTTATTATAGCAGATTATAACAAATTGGAGGTGTTGCATGAAAAGAAAAAAAAGAAAAGACACCCCCTCCTCCACAAATTATACATGCGTGTGTGCCTACAATCAAGAAAATTTGAACAAAAACGTAACAAAACGTGACTGATATTGGACATCGTTTGGAAACTTAGCAATCCAAAAAACAATCACTTGTTGATTAAGAGTGGTTTGGAATGTGTTAATGCCAAAAAGTCCCAAATCAGATGTGATGGACAACAAACTTGTTATGAAAGTCAGAATGAGACACATCTTGAAGTGAAGAGCCAGATGAGGAATGCAATGGATGGATGGGTGGGTGGATGGTGTACTTGGCTACGGTAAGCAACAGGAGAGCAGGACTATGTGGTCATATTCTTCTCACTGTTCTGATGGGGAATAATACCACCAAGAAAGAATGCTACATGACCCAGGTCAGATACATTAAAATGGTTGTATCTGAGTTTTGTTTTTGTTTTTTGGCAATCCAAGGGATCCAGATCAGGATGATGCTGTGATAAAATGTTAAATCCCCTATCCTACATTAATGTTATTAACTATATCAATAATGCCATGTCCCTTGTTACCTTGCAATAAAAGTCAAGATGATCGATTGGTATTTGTCAATATACTGTATCTGTATTTCAAAAATCCCATAAATACCCTCTTGTCTAGGCAGCTGGCAGCAGAAGGTGGCAGTGGTCTGCTTTGTTGCAAGGCGTGGGGAATCCTGTGCCCCACATCTCGCTTCGTCAGGGATGAGATCACATAGAGGAAATATGGCACGCACATGGTGTGCACAGCTTCCCCTCATAGATTAGTCGGGCTGTGGTAGCACATCTGTTCTGCCTCTTTGTGCCCACAGAGCCGGCACAATGTCATTTGATGAGAGCAGACCTGTTCCGTGGGTGACCAGGGCTAGTTCGACTTTTATGTCAAATCTAGCCCCGTATGATGAGGTCGTGTGTCCATTCTAGTCCCATACTAAGAGCAGACATTCAATAATTGCTTTGGAAGTATTTCATTTAAAAGTTTTTCTCTAGAGGCATAAAATCTAATAACTTAAAGTACTTTTAAATATTTATGTTATCTGTTATCACACTGGCAATGAAGGTCCACATAGTTAAAGCAATGGTATTCTCTGTAGTAACCTATGGATGTGAGAGCTGGACCATAAAGAAGGCTGAGCAAAGGAAGATAGACACTTTTGGATTGTGGTGTGGCCTTGGAAGATCAAACCGGTCCATACTCCAGGAAATAATGCCAGGCTGCTCACTGGAGGGAAGGATATTAGAGGCAAAGATGAAGTACTTTGGCCACATCATGAGAAGACAGGAACACTTGGAGAAGATAATGATGCTGAGTAAAATGGAAGGAAAACGGAAGAAGGGCCAGCGAAGAGCAAGATGGATGTATGGTATCCTTGAAGAGACTGGCTTGACCTTGAAGGAGCTGAGAGTGGCGACGGCTGACAGGGAGCTTTGGTGTGGGCTGGTCCATGAGGTCATGGAGAGTTGGAAACGACAAAATGAATAAACAACAAAAAATCTCTGTTAAGTAATTTCAAAGTACATCCGTCCCTTCTTTCCTTTTTTGCTCTACTCTTCTATATATTTGAGTGTCTATTTGTATATCAGTCACCTCTACATATACATAATAAATATGTTAAACCATATGAAAAGCAAGTATGGTGATATGCTGCAGCTTTGCTTTTGAGATGTGGGACCATGGAGTCAGATTTACAGCTGTACAGAAGAGATAAGGAAATAAGAGACCAGTGCGGATAATTCTAATCTTATTGCTTTTTAAGGAAATTCTGTATTTCAAAAGTAGCCAGGCAGTTTGTTAAAGTAACAACAGACAACTAATCAAAACAATATGCAGACATTTCTAATGGCTTTTAAGGAGCAATGTTAATTAACATGTGCCATTGACATATGCCACAGTGTAGAGAAAACAATAAAACAACAGCTGTTTAGCAAGCAGGCCAGAAAACGACATGGGATTTTGTTGTCTTTGTGGTAGCCATCCTTGTCATGTATTATGAGTGTATATCCCAAGAGAGCAATAGTTGTAAGCAACTTGAATTCTATAGATTAATTCCATCTAGGATAAAACCATTGAATCAATTGCCAAATGGTGAATCCCATTGATTCTAATACTATCTTTCTCATACATTCATGTCCATGTTCCGCAAGGCAATGAACAAAATATTACTACCAACACATATTAAACCTATACCAAACATGTGTGTGTGTTATTTTTAAAGCAATGAAGCAAATCTATAACATTAAAACAATTTAAAAATGACTAAAAGACAGACTATAAAAATCAACAAAACAACACATCATTAAAAGTCTCTTGCAGTCAGTTCCCAAAAGCCTGTCTAGTGGATCTACTCAGATTGGGATGTACAATAGGAACTGCTGTCAAGAAATTCAGGCATTTTCAATCTCGGTGTGCAAAGCATTCCTTTGAGGCAGTTGCATCCATGGAGGAGATGACATCTGATTCAACTGTCATTGGGAAATCTGTTGCTGATGGAGTGGAACATTTACTGTGTTGTTGAAGGCTTTCATGGTCAAAATGACTGCGTTGCTGTGAGTTTTCCGGGCTGTATGGCCATGTTTCAGAAGCGTTCTTTCCTCACATTTCACCTGCATCTATGGCAGGCATTCTCGGAGGTTATGTGGTCTGTTGGAAACTAGGCAGTTGGGGTTTCTTTCTCCCACCCTGAATATTCCACAGATATATAAACTCCAATTGCCTAGTTTCCAACAGACGTCACATCCTCTGAGGATGCCTCTCAGAGATGCAGGCAAAACATTGAGAAACAATGTTTCTAGAACATTGCTTTACAGTCTGGAAAACTCTCAGCAACCCAGGAGCATTTACTGTTTAATGGGTGTTCTTTCTACAGCTGCTCCAGGTTGTACATTTTTGGTGTCAAATCTTTGCTATGAAGAGCGTCTATCTTCTAAATGTCCCACACACACCACGAAGGAGCAGTCATACAACTGAGAATGCATTCACTGCTTCTTAGCTTAGGAGATCCCTCGTTGTCCGAATAGGATAGTCTTCCAAGATCAGTGTAGTGGTGGTGGGTCTGTAGGTGACTGTGGAGCCCTATTCTTGATCTGCATCTTCTACAACAGTGAGGGCATTGGTTTTCAGGTTGGGGTTGGCTTGATATGGGTTCCTCTTCGCACGTTTCTCTCTTTCGCCCTCCATTCATGCCTCTTTGAATTCTAAAGAACTGCTGTCCACTCCTCCAACTGGAGTGCTCAAGGGCCAGGGCTTCCCAGTTCGCAGTGTCTATGCCAGAGTTTTTAAGGTTGGCTTTGAGCCCATCTTTAAATCTCTTTTCCTGACCACCAACATTCCGTTTTCCATTCTTGAGTTTGGAGTAGAGCAACTGCTTTGGGAGACAGTGGTCATTCACTGCTATGACACTACTGTACACTCCTGCTTTTACTGGGCTTTAGAGATGATGCCCACTTTTTTTCCATATTAGTCCATTTCAGAGGTAACTTCCTCCATCATTGCCTTCCATGGGGATTGGTTGGCTAATGTCTTGTTAGCAACTGATGTGTGGGTTAGAGTAGTTTGCCCTTGTGCTTCATCCAAAAATCCTCCATTATCCAGCATGTGTCAAGCCCTGGGACGGGTGTCTATTGGTGATCCTTATGTGGCAAGAGAGGTAGAGAAGGTGTAGAAGATTACGGCTGTAACGATCAAGCTGCTCTGGGCTGTTGGGGGAAAGAAATGTGGGCACACTCCATTTGAGAGTACAGCCTCTATTCTCTTCCCCACCTGAATTAGCTGAGACCACTTGCTTTTAAGTGGGCTCCCTCTCCTCTTATATCTTCAGATACATTACATAGCCCAACAAAACAATAAAAATTTCTTTGTGTCTTGGTTTTTAGGCCTGTTCTTGGGCTTATTTGGGGTGCTGATTCAGAAAATTGCATTGGATAGACCACAACAGCTCTAGTTTCTTAGATATAGTTTTCATAGTTTTTTTAATGAGTAAGCAGATGAAGACTAGTATATGGCCTATGTTCTGCATGTCAAAAACTAGAGCCGATAAGAGAACATTGGTGACATTTTTGGAATCGGCACAAACGGGTCTAACATTTGAGGCACCAAAATGTGTGTTGGCTAGTAACAGCAGTGGCTTTTCTGAAGGCTTGGCAGCTGCAGATTGCTAGGAGGACACAGAACTGTGCATGCAGAGCAGTTGCCCAGTTATGCCACTGAGCAATAGTTTCAGGATTTCTGAGACTACCCTATGTGTACTTTGAGCATTAGGCATCAAAAAGATATGGACATCTTCTGTTGGGCACTTCTGTATGGAGGGCAGGAGTACATGGTAAAATGGGACCTTACACTTGAATGAAAAATTCGTCAGGTTTAGAAGTCTGAATTAGCTACTCTTACATCTGAGAATATCTTGGATAAATTCCTTTTTGTGGACTACTACTCCCAAAATCTCCCAACCAACATTAGGATTCAGGGAGCTAAAGTCTCAACATAGCACTTCCCAAGTTTCATTCCTGAAAGGCACTGCATACAAAACAGTACTCTCTAAATGCCCACTCACATCTGGAAACCACTGGATTGAAAAGTTAGGGAAGCAATATTTGTAGTTAACAGTTTACAGCTAAGAATGTAGCTATAGCTTTCATATGGCTACATTGGAGATATTATCACAAGCATTCTTTTCCTAACAATGGGGAAGTAAAAAAAAACACCTATTCATACAAAAACATGATATTATCTTTATCCTTATTCATAAAGCACAGACATTTGAGGAAAAGAGAGACACTCAGATGAAGTTAAATTATAACAGATATGTTTGAATTGTGACACAGTAGTTTGTCCTTAGATGCACCGTGTAATTTCTTTTTGTAATTATCCATGATTACCTTGAAAAATATTTTGCGACTCTGAAAACACAGATGCTGAAATCTTCTTCAACATCAAATATGAAGCCCCAAACATAAAAGTCCTCCATGTTATTGAAAAATAGGACCTCAAATTATGAATTATGAAATGTGGCTCTATTGAGATATACAGCAAGACCATGTTGTCTTTCTCCTGCAGTAACCCTTCATGAATTACCTTGGAACATTGCCCAACACACCTCTTTCCCTAGGAAAGAGTTACTCAAATTATTATAATTCTTTTACAATGAAATGGGAGACAAGGGAGGAACACACAATGGGTTTGTGTCAAAGCCCTTGTGTCTTTTTTCCTGTTTCACCTGATATGATCTGGGAATGTTTTCTTTCCTATGCTCCAAGCCAGGCCCATCCTTGCGACACCTATTGGGATAGCCATCACACTCAAGCACCCATCATGTATCTGGACTAACACCATTGTATCCACTGGAGCCAGGACATTAAGCCCATTATTGATTGCCATACTACATTCCGTTACAATTGTGACCTTCTCTGGGATGGATCAATAAATGGACATACTCTTCAAACTGAACCAATGAAAGTTTTCCATGAGTTTTCCGCCACAACCAGGACCAACGTTGGAGGGAATCCCAGACCAACCATGAGACAGATCATAGCTGGACACTTTTTGAGCCAATCAGAAGCTAATATGGGAATCTTGAATAGATGTCAAATATAATACATGTGCTCTGTATTTGCAATTGCAACAGGTCAGTTCTTTGGAGTGTTTTCTCTGCTGACATCCTCTCTGGCCATTGAGAATAAACCTCTGATTTTGCCTTCAACCCGTCTGTCTCACTTGGCCTTTTGGGAAGCTTGACATGCTGGGCTCCAAACCCATAGTTCTTGCGGAAGCTGAAATCACACAACATCCAGGTGAGGCATTCCAGATTCTGACAGTAATTGTGGCTATTTTAGTGAAAGTGGAAATATGCCTTTATGCTGGCCCAAACTGAGACGTATACCCAAGAGTCTAAAATGTTCAACTCAACACATAAAGGTTTTCCCCTGACATTAAGTCCAGCTGTGTCTGATTCTGGGAGTTGGTGCTTATCTCCATTTCTAAGCCAAAGAGCAGGCGTTGTCTGTCGACACCTCCAAGGTCATGACTGCATGGAGCCCCATTCACCGGAGGCCCAACTACACACATAACAAGGTGAAATTCCACACTGCACAGTTAAAGCACTGTTGTGAAACAGTCACCCCCATGACTACATTCTATGGATTCATAGTTTTGTGAAACTCTTAAGCCATCTGGTGGAAAATTCTAAATGCCCCCTAAATTGTTAATCTCATGGAACTGTGGCAACTAAAGTAGAATCATATTGTGGTAATTGTATATAGTGAAATGGAGCCCCCAGTGGCACAGCGGGTTAAACCGCTGAGCTGCTGAGCTTGTTGACCAAAAGGCCGCAGGTTCGAATCCGGGGAGTGGTGTGAGCTTCCACTGTCAGCCCCAGCTTCTGCCAACCTATCAGTTTGAAAACATGCAAATGCGAGTAGATCAACAAGTACCGTTCCGGTGGGAAGGTAACAGCACTCCATGCAGTCATGCCGGCCACATGACCTTGGAGGTGTCTATGGACAACACCGGCTCTCCAGCTTAGAAATGGAGATGAGCACCAATCCCCCAGAGTCAGATATGACTGGACTTAATGTCTGGGGAAAACTTTTACCTTTTAATAGAGTGAAATAGTCCTGAGAGTTACACTGACATAATGCCCAAATAGGATTCCATTCACTTTTATTCATGTATCTTCTTTTTCCTTCATCCTGAAAAAGGCAAGGCAGGTGGCATAACAGGTGGGCATAAAGGGCATGACATTTTGGTGGTGGCATCACATCTTCTGGAGGTCTACTTACTTTATTCCGTCTTCTAAGAGATAATGATCATAGAATCATAGTGGGAAGAGACCTCATGGGCCATCCAGTCCAACCTCTGCCAAGAAGCAGGAAAATTGCATTCAAAGCACCCCCGACAGATGGCCATCCAGCCTCTGTTTAAAAGCCCCCAGAGAAGGAACCTCCACTACACTCTGGGACAGAGAGTTCCACTGCTGAACAGCTCTCGCAGTCAGGAAGTTCTTCATAATGTTCAGATGGAATCTCCTTCCTTGTAGTTTGAAGCCATTGTTCCATCTGTCTGCATATACAATGATGGCTTAGGTACTTTGTTAGCTAGGTTTTAAATTAAGTTTTGTCATTATTTGTGTTATACTGTTTTAACTTTGAAAATCCCTTATAAAGAGAGGTCCTTGTTGATTTCAGGAAGATGTTGGGGTGCTCAGATGGACAGACGGATAAACAAACAGATATACAAATGCGGCCCTGTGGTTAAAATGGTGGCACCACTCTTCAGAAATGCCTGTTCTCCAACTTTACTCATTCCGTTTCATTACAGCTAAATGCCTATGTGCAAGGTGTTTACTGTTGCTAACAGATGGAATTGTTACTTGGAATGTTTAATTCATGGCAGGACGTGCAGCTCTCGCTCTGTGCAATCCAGCTCTCATCCAATGATGATGATATAAATAAACAAAGAAATATTCAGAGAAAAACAAATCACGTCCATCAAGATGCCTGATAAATTAGTTCAACAGTCTGGACGACAGACATATTCAATGAATCATCATCTTCACCCAGAGTAAATAAATTCAGATTAAGCCAAACTTGATTGAACCCTGCTGAAGTTTGGCACTGCGAACAGAATGGATCAGTCTGAAATCTCACATTAGGAACACATAATCTCATAAGATTTATGACTTGTTATTGCTCACCACATATGTTTCTAGGTTAGTGTTTGCTGTGTTAAAGAATGGGATGCTCAGAGTTTATGAAGGTTTCCTGATTGTTACACACATTTTAAGCTTTCGAAAGGCATGTGTACTTTGCTTAAACTCACACGCTCTCAGAGAGGTGAAAAGCAAACTTCAGCTTTTGTCACATTCTTGATTTCGAAGCGTTCCTTGTTTATATCCTTGCCCTTAATACACAAGACTTTGGGACCTAGAGTCATGTAAATGGGTTTTGTTGTGGTGAAAGCATGCATTCTGAATCAGATCCTTTGCACCTGATGTTTCTTGAACATTCAAGAACTTGGGGCGCATCCATGTGAGCTTTTTATTGTAGCAATTATGTATAAATTATTGTATAATTGCTACAATAAACTTCATTTATGGAAAGGTACCCCAGTGGTGCAGTGGGTTAAATCGCTGAGCTTGTTGACCGAAAGGTCGCAAGTTTGAATCCAACGGAGTAGTGTGAGCTTCTGCTGTCAGCCCCAGCTTCTGCCAACCCAGAAGTTCGAAAACATGCAAATGTGAGTAGATTAATAGGTACCGTTCTGGCAGGAAGCTAATGGCGCCAAATGCAGTCATGCTGGCCACATTACCTTGGAGGTGTCTAAGGGCAATGCCGGCTCTTCAGCTTAGAAATGGAGATGAACGCCATCCCCTGGAGTCGGACACGACTGGACTTAATGTCAGGGGACAACCTTTACCTTTACCTTTATCTTACAGTGGGTTCAGTTGATTCCATTATTCATTTGGAGACATCAGGGTATTTTTACATTGTATGTTTTATTGTACAAACACACACACACACATATATCAATTAAGGAGGAAAAAACAAAATCTGAATTGCGCAGAATACTTAATTGAATTGGAAACTTCTGTCTGAAATCACCTGGCAATTTTATAGAATCTACACTGATAACGAACATGCTAGTTTGGCATTTGTGTCACATCACAACCTTTTTGCTCCAAATATAATGCTTCTTCCTTCCAAAAAGGACCACAGGAAAGCTTTTTGCAGACAGCCTGAGACAAACAATACATTATCATGTCAGGATCCAAACACTAGTGGAACTTCTTGATGTTTTTAATTAACATATAAAGTGCATTTACCAATATACTGCTTTATATATATATATATAGAGAGAGAGAGAGAGAGAGAGAGAGAGAGAGTAAATGTACAAGTTTCCTCTTGACATTAAGTCTAGTCATGTCCGACTCCAGGGGATGGTGCTCATCTTCATTTCTAAGCCAAAGAGCTGGCGTTGTCCATAGACACCTCCAAGGTCATGTGGCTGGCATGACTGCATGGAGCACCATTTCCTTCCTACCTGAGCAGTACCTATTGATCTACTCACATTTGCATGTTTACGAACTGCTAGCTTGGTAGAAGCTAGGAATAACGACGGGAGCTCACCTGCTCCCTGGATTCAAACTGCTGACCTTCCAGTCCTGCAGTTCAGCGGTTTAACCCACTGCACCACCAGGGGCTCATAGATATATATATCCCTTGATAGCGAAATGTATTATTCCAGAAATGCCTTCCTTTATTTTTCTTTGCTTTCACAATCTCGGGCTTTCAAACACTGGAAGCAGTTTAGGCAAAAAGGGAAAAAAACAATAAATCTCTTCAAACATTCAATTACATTTCTTCTTCCACTTCTAAACATCACTGCTATGAAGTAAAAGCTACAGGTTTCAAATGAAACCAGCTTCCGAGTAAAGGCCCTTAGGCAGAAAAACTCCTTTCATATTTTTATAGTAAAAAAGGCATTCAGCTTGTTCAACTTCTCTTAACACTACATCATGTATTGGAAAAAAGACACTCAGGCTGGATCTACACTGCCAAATACTGCAATGCCATTTGAGCTGTATTACATGGTCAGTGTAGATCCATATGATATAGTTCAGACTCCATTATATGGGTCTATACTGATCATATAATGCCGCAGTGGTGCAATGGGTTAAACTCTTGTGCCAGCTGGACCATTGAAGGTTGGCTTGCTGACCTGAAGGTTGCCGCAAGCTCTAGCTTGCAGTGACATGAAAGAAGCCTCCCAGGAGGATGGTAACACATCCAGGCATCCCCTAGGCAACGTTTCTGTAGACAGCCAATTCTCTGACACCAGAAGCGACTTGCACTATGTAAGTCATGATATATACGATATGTTTCAAACTGCATAGGCCTGTTTGATCAAGAAAAAATTTGTTTCTAAAATCGATTTGTAATTGGGGTGTTTTTTTGTTTCGATATTTAAAATATTTACAAAACTTTCCAAAAAAATGTTTTGTTATTTACGAAATTTCGTAAATATTTACAAAACATTTTAGAAACAAATTTTTTCTTGATCAAACAGGCCTAAAAGATAGAGATGTAGGGCAAATAGACATATGTTTGTGTGCTGGGGAGGGACTGGGCTGGCATGGCTGCAAATCCTGTTTCTTGCCATGGGAAAGACAATTGCTTCTGCTGCAGTGGCCCATCCAAGGCCCAGAGAAGAGGCCTGCCTTCCTGGCTCTCTCCCTGCGAGGCCCGGCCAGCCTTGCTTCCCCTCCCATTTGCGCCAAGCCCTTCCCTGCTGGGGAGAGGGGGCCCTCCTCACCTTCTCCTTCTTCAGCTTGTAGGGCATCCCGGACCGTGAAGGGCTGCCTGTGGCCCCGCGCTCGGCCTTTCTCTCGTCTCTCGCCCGCTTCTCCTCCTCCTCCTCGCCGCCGCCTCCCTCCTCCTCCTCCTCCTCCTCCCAGCTGTGTTGCTCGCGCCGCCCCTTCGCCCCGCCCGCCCCATTTACTGCTAATGTGCTTGGGAGCGCCGGATTGGCTCCCAGGCACCAGCAGCACAGCAGCCTCCATCCCATTAATGAGCGGAGCTGAAGCTCGTAAAAAAAATGGGGCTGCTGTTTCGATATTTTTAAACCCTTCCGGGTTTGAAAATATGTTTTGAAATCGCGTCGGATATGGTAAAAATAACGATTAAATTACGAAATAACGAATTAACGAACTAAAACCGACAGGCCTATGCATTATACGTCAGTGTAGATAGGGCCTCTGATTCTCCCCTGTAAATTTTTTCTTTCAACAGTGGAGTTTTTAACACTGGGAATCAACAGGTTCCCCATCCTCCGAAAAGCCTAGGATCCAAATAGAAATGCACTTGCGCAGTTAAAACCAGTGCAACAACTATGCCGCTTTCTGTGAGTGTCGGTTCTGGTTCTGGTGATGCACACCTTACTTACAACCTATTACTGTTACTCGCTCTACATAGGGCTGCTTTCCAAAAGTGTTTGAAACTGATCCTTTTTGGAGGCTGCTTTGTGTCCCACTCCAACAGAAAGGCATCATATAAGTGTGTATATAATTGGTTGCAAAGGGAACTTGTAGCACTTTGGAGACTAAATAAGAGAGTGATGTTGCTCGCATAAGACCAAGGGTCCTCAATTACTTAAGCAGAGGTCTGGTTCACAGTTGGAAAAGAAAATGAACAAATTCCTGTGCACACCACAATATTTTATTTGTAGTCCAAAAAATTATGAAAAAAGAATGAAGGACAATTTTAACCAACAAAAATAGAATCAGAATCATAGAGTTGGAAGAGACCTCGTGGGCCATCCAGTCCAACCCCTACCAAGAAGCAGGAAAATTGCATTCAGAGCACTCCTGACAGATAGCCATCCAGCCTCTGTTTAAAAGCCGCCAAAGAAGGAACCTCCACCACAGTCCAGGGCAGAGAGTTCCAATGCTGAACAGTTCTCACAGTTAGGAAGTTCTTCCTAATGTTCAGGTGGAATCTCCTTTCTAGTATTTTGAAGCCATTGCTCCATGTCCTAGTCTCTAGGACAAGCTTCCTCCCTATGACTTCTCCTCACATATTTATACATGGCCCTCATCATGTCTCCGTTCAGCCTTCTCTTCTGTAGGCTAATCATGCCCAGCTCTTTAAGCCACTCCTCATAGGGTTTGTTCTCCAGGCCCTTGATCATTTTAGTCACCCTCTCCTGGATACATTCCAGCTTGTCAACATCTACTTGGTTGTAAGCACCTCTCACTATGGATGTCGGCTGGACCTACGGGGAAATTTTGAGTGGGGGAGTACTGCCTGACTACAATAGCTGAATTTAAACATCTCAAGGGAAAATGGAGGCAGCTTGTTTTCTGCTGTACCAGAAACTTGAACTTGAAACTTGAACCAATAAGGGAATCCACTTGATCATTAAGAAAAACTTCTTATTCTTTTGTGAAAGCCGTTCAACAGTTGAACACAGTACTTCAGGGGAGTGAATGTTCCATCTTTGGAGGTCTTCAAGAGGTTGGGTAGATGTCTTCTAGGAGTGCTGATAACTGAATATATCTGCATGGCAAGGGATTGGACTATATGGCCTTGTCTCATCCAACCTTCTATAATTGGATCTGAGGTGGGTATTAAGAGGCCCTCCAAATGTGTGTGATTGATCTACAGTTCCCAGCATGCTTCCCCGTGAAGAAAGTCTGCTGGGACTTGTAGTCTCGCAATAGCTGGAGGGCCAAATTAATCTCACCCCTATATTAACTAGCATAATCCCTCACTGCCTTCTGAAGCAAGGTAACAATTGCATCAGAAATGCTTCTGCTGAAATAGGAAATAACCTTTGCACCTGGTTGGCTTGTGGGAGCCGCAAATAATGCAGTGCAGACAGCAGCAGACCATCAGCTTAACCTTCTTATAGGCCTTATTTATGTTACAGCAACAACCTTCCCCTTGAAGGCATGCACCGAGGCCAAGCTAATTGATATTTATAAAGCTCTTTGGAGATCTTGAGCTGGGAGCCGCTAGCATTTTGATTTGCTTCAGGACCACCTGCATTGAAAAAGGATGCATTCATTTGAACACTGCCTGGCTTGATGCAGCCGCCAATCTGATATCAGCCGGGGAAATTCACAGAACAGATGCGGCTGTCACATTGAATTTCTGTTTCCCTAAAAACACAGAGGACAAGGAACTCATTGAGGTGGAGCAAAGGAGGGGGGAGAGGGAAACTTTGAAATAAATAGAAGCATATTGAACATGAGAGCCAAAAGAAGAGCAATTTTTTCGCTCTTGCCGTTCATGAAGGTACCATCCGTATTAGGAGACAGTGACTCATTCCTCCCATGGAAGGGGAAAAAATGTCTGGATTTAGCTCTCTCCTCGTCTTATTCTTCCTTTTCCTTTTCAGTATGTACATTCAACAGCTGTATGATTTGGTGTCTCCATCTTTCATATGTATGCTTGCATTATGAAACTGTGCTCTATGGGATAAACAAATAGAACATGTTGCCTATTTTTTTCTTGAACTAAACCATTTCCAGGTATTATTTCTTAGATTTGCTTTAACATCTCCTTGCACTTTATCCTTGATCTGTGGAAAAAAGCCATGTGCAAAGGACAGCAGTATAAAACATTTCTTCCCACTCCCCCATTACCATAATTATCAGGCTATGATCTTGAAAAGGAAAAGTTTTTTAAGCAGACTTATGTAGTACCATTGTGCATGCATGCATATTGTGTACTGAGTGTGACACGCATTGTACATAGACATACCTGTTCATTTTTTGTGCATGTGGCTTTGGTGATTTACTTCAGTTGTACAGTGTTGTACATGTGGTGCCATTGTATATGAATGAATACTGTGCCTTGAGCGTGACACGCATTGCAGGTGGACATACCTGTTCATTTTTTTGGTGCATGTGGCCTTGGTGATGTATTTCAGCTGCACAATGTTATACATGTGGTGCCATTGTGTATGGATGCATATTGTGTCTTGAGTGCGACACGCATCGCATGTGGACATACCTGTTCATCTAGTTGTGCATGTGGCTTTGGTGATCTACTTCAGCTGCACAATGATGTATATGTGGTGCCATTGTGTATGGATGCATATTGTGTCCTGAACATGACACACATTGCACATGGACGTACCTGTTCATTTGGTTGTGTGATGTACTTCAGCTGTACAATGTTGCTATTATACAAACCCAATGTAGAAAGCTCAGCCAGAACGTTAGAATGATTATTTCTGCTTCCTCAATGTGTTGCAGAAATCAAGGAAAATAATAAAAATAATAAAATAAAATATTTTAAAAATAAAATAAATTACATGCCTTAGATATATTTTGAAATCAAACCAAAAAAGTTTTTAAATGATTTCTAAAATAGTTTCAAGCTAAATTTGATTGAAAAATACTTTTTTACTACTCTCAGAACTTCCCAATTAGCACATCCAGTAGACATGCTGATTGAAGGATTCTGGGAGTTGGAGTCAACAAAATTTTCCAAGCTCTTCTTACCACTAAAATTCTAATATGATCAGTGGAACTCACAGCAGGACAATGTGGTAAAAGTCAACAAGATAAATCCATTCTCAAACCAAACAAGTTGGAGGAAGGATGAGTAATAGTCACATATTTTTCAGAATTACGCAGATGAAAATAGGAACACGTGAAGCCAGGTAATATCAGAGTGTCGGCAACATGGCAAAGTGCAAGAACAAACAAGCTGGAGAGGCTGCCACAGTTTGCTTTTACCTGAGCTTACTGGAAAAGGAAACATTCTATCTACTTCTCTTCTTTCCACCTCCTGAATTAATTGTTTGCATGATGAAACCCAATTGAGTTGGGTTTCATCCCTGACTGCACAAGTTTCCAGCCCTCAATGAGTAGTTAGCCTAGATAGATTAGAATGAGGGACCCCATCCCCAGATTCCCTATGCATGCCTATCACAAGAAGGGGCTTAGAAAGAGGGTTGTCTTACTCATCCTGCATGCCACTATCTCCTCCCCTTTGAATACTTAGCAATGTGATATCTTCAGGGAAGATGCAATTTCCCATTTGAAGGTATTTTTATTGCCCTGGTGAGGCCATGTGTTCAATTCTCCATTTTGGCCTCTCTCTTGCATTTATTCTCCGTGAGTGGAGATGCATCTTGCCATTCTCCAGGCAAGATGTAGATTCATGGATGCTATTTTGTTATTTTTCCTTTTTTCCTTTCCTTAGAAGGTAGTTCAGTGAAAATAGTTAGGTCCAAGAACCTTTCCTATCCAGAATGAATTTCTTTTGACTTTAATAAAGCATATTATTTTCAGAACCTATGAAGTTGTGGATCTGCAATCCTGTTCCATCCTTGCTCTCTGCACGTAAGCTTCTGCTGGTTATGAATTGTGCTTCTGGCACTTTGCTCTATTTTATGGAATCACCCGCAAGTGAGGATTGTTTTTGAGCCTAACAGATCTTGATTCCTAACACAATTGCACTTTGAATTCAAATTGCACCAAGTGAAGAAAACTGAGAACAAAGGAATAAAGTAGGCAAATGCAGGGGGGAGGAGGAGAGAGAGAAAAATTGGGATATTTAAGAAGTAGTTGAAAAATTGGGATGAAGCAGGATTCATTGGGACTGCTCCTGTCAAAGCGGTACAATTGAAAGGTATGTATCCTGGAAGTGTCTTATTAATTGCCAGCAGTAAAATTTTAATGAGATTCTTTCTTACCAGCTGCCTGTACTAGATATGATAAATTAAGAAAACTACATTGCAGGGGTGAGAAACAATAGCTTTGTTCTAGACTTCAATACAGAATTACTGATTGAAGTTGTCTTCGTCTTCATTGTGTTCCCACTAAGTTAGCATTTCTATAGCAACTGCATGCTTGCATCTGTCTGAGACATTCTCTCTTCCCCCAGAGAAAGCAAAAGGGGAATTCAGCAGCAAGGATCAATGGTTATTCTTAAAGATGTGTTTGAACCAAGAGCACATTGTGCTGCCTGAAACACTGTTGCTTCAGTTACTGTTGTTTCAAACACGGGCCAGAATTTCACATTACTGCAGCATAGGACAGATAATCTATCTTATGTTGTCATTGCACTACTCAGCCTCTATGCTGGATACTACCATAACACAACATGTGTGGACCATTGCTAAAAGTACACGACTGACACCCCTTGGGCAATTTCTATGTAATAAGTACATATTCCAGGTTTTGCGTAGGGACTCAGACCTGATTATGAGCAGAGGCCCATTGAAGATCATGTATACCCCATCCATAGAGTGCATATTCCTCATGCTTACTTCTAACATGATGCTGGCCACATACTTCAAGGACTGGTTTGTTTATGGCATAGCCTATAAGCTTTCCCCAACCTGGTAGGCTCCAGAAAGTGCTGATCTTACAGAGGAACATATGAAGAGGCATGTTCTGTTAGGATGGAAGCCTGTCTAAACCAGCATTCTGTTGAGAAAGGCATCAACTAGATGACAATGTAGGAAGTCCGCCAGCAAGACATGAGTGCAGCTGACCACCAAGTGACATATCATGGAGACAGGCTTCATCTGAAACTGGAGTTGGCACATGGCCAGACACTGATGTTCCTAATCTCTTTTAACTTACCTATCACCCTTCTAAAGCCATCCAAGTTGACAACCATAATTCAGAAAATTCCATCATTTAATACTAAAATACCATCTTTCATCTGTTCTGAATGTCCTACCTTTCAGCTTCACTAGATGCTTCCAGTATGGTTTTAGTATTCTCTATTTTCTCCACCTCAGAAATAACTGCATACATAGAATCATCTCTATCATGTGTCTCTTTAGTCACCGCTTTTCTAAACAAAACAACTCCAGGCACTACCTTTCGTCATAAAGAATCTTGTTTAGTCCCTTAATAATCCAGGTTGTCATTTCCCATGCTTTTTCCACTTCAACAATATCCTTTCCCAGGTGCCATGACTGGAACATGGTATTTCAGATGTTGTCATGCCACAGATTTATATAAGGGTAGTCATAGCAGTTTTATTTTCAGTTCTTTTTCTAATTTTGTCCAACATGAGTCAACATTTTCATTGAGTTCTCAATCACACTTCCAAGATCTCTTTCTGATGTAGATGTAGGATCACAAGCACTATCCTCTTTGAAAATTGCTACATGTTGCATCTGATTTGCCATGTGTGGGTCACTAATATAGAGAGACCTAGCCAGCTTGGTGCCTTCAAGATGCATTGAACTACATCTCCTTTCATTTCTAGGCAGGATGATCAATTGCCGCACAGGTTGAGGAAGAAGGAGTTGGTCCAACCCATCCAAACAACACAATGTATGGAAGGATAGTTGATACTCACAGTCACACCTTTGATTCTCTCTAAATGGTACTCACAGCTACTAACCAGCCAGTTCATTTGGGTTTTGGTTGGCTGGCTTCAGTGCCGTGTAAGGACACTGAAAATTTATCTTCTTCTTTGGCAACTGTCTGAAACCAGGATCAATACAAACTGCAGTAGCCTTACCCATTCACATCAAAGATACTTTATGACATGAATCTCAGCCGTAGGGATAGGCAAGATGGATGGATGTTATCCTTGAAGTGACTGGCTTGACCTTGAAGGAGCTGGGGGTGGCCACGGCCCTGACATGGAGCTCTGTCATGGGTTGGAAATCACTGAATGAATAAACAACAATGTTAAACAGTCTTCTGAATTTAGAAACTGATGCCCATGTCACAAATAGGGAGAGATGAGACATCAGCTCATCTGTTCTAGGGAAAGTGAAGGGTGTGATTTAACTTCTTTTTTTCACAGTTACAAAGAGCAACTTGCATGTTTCAGTCCTCCCACAACCAGCACAATTGCATCTAGTCATTTAGTCTGGCTCCTCAGCAAAAGCCTACTTGACATGAGAGACTTACCCGCAGCAGTGCACAGACTCTTGCCTCAGAGGAGCATATAATCCCACCACCGTGGATAAGGAGTGCCATTGTGGGGGGGGAAAGTGTTCACCTATTATAATGGTGATGTCTGTAGTGTGTTATTTACACTGTTGTAAGCTGCTCTGAGTCCCCTCGGGGAGATGGGGCGGAGTATAAATAAAGTCTTCTTCTTCTTCAATACACAAGAAGATTAGTACACAGCAAAGAAGATCACTACTGCTGGCTTTTGTATTGGATCACACGTCCCAAATAATACGTGCAGATCCGAGTAAGGTGGCCTTTTGCAGCTGACAGATGGTAATTTTGTCAGCGCCAGTGGTTTTCAAATGCAGGCCAAGGTCTTTAGATGCTGCACCCAGTGTGGCATTCACAACTTGGACCATCTTTACTAGCTTGTGCCAGTGTCTTTGCAGTTCAGTCTTTAAATCCTCGTATCGTGTAAGCTTTTCCAGTTGCTTCTCATCAGTCCTGCTGCTGCCTGGGAATGCAACATCAACAATCCATTCTTCGTTTTTTCCACAATTGTGAGGTCAGGAGTATTGTGCTCCAAAACTCTGTCAGTATGAATTCAGAAGTCCTAGAGTAGTTTCACGCATTCACTTTCCATAACTTTTTCAGACTTGTCATCCCACAAGTTTTTTGTTGCAGGCAAATAGTATTTGTGGTATGCCTCTGCTTGTAGTTTGTCTGTGCGATCTTCTTGCAGTGGCTGAGTATGTGATCCATCGTTTTATCTGCTTTCTTGCAGATTCTATACTTGGAATTTGTCGCTGACTTTTCAGTCAAAGTTGACATGTTTCTTTTGACTAAACTAAACAGACTGACAGGGCAAGCATGAGGAATATTTGGCCTTCCAGATAATTTTGGACTTCAAAACCCAGAAGCTTCACTCAGCATGACCAATGGTAAGTGAGTATAGGAGCTATAGCCCCAAGATTTCAAAGATTCCCTCCCACAGCCTGCCATAAAGAATGTAAATCCAACATATCCAGCTCTTTTCAATATATACAACACCACAAATGAGATTAATATTGCTTGTGGTATTTTCATTAGCCCAGGTGTCTGGAGAAACCAAAATAATTTATTTGTCAAATGCATCAAGAGCTCCAGTTCATCATAATGACTGTGAGGTGGAGACATAATTAATTCGACCAAATAATGCCATAATCCAAAGTGGCATGAAATGTGTTTAAGTCATTAAAATCTACAAGCTCCTTCATGTCTAGCTCTAAGTTTGTGTTTATTTCCATAAGCAACAGCTCAATATGAAAAAGAAAAATTCTGCTACTACAACAGAGGTAATGAGGCAGGGATGTCTGTAAATTGTTCTTTCTCATCTCTTGGCGAAGTTCAGCAATGACAGTTGTGTGACTGGTATTGTACAAAAGAGAGATCAGGTTGTCCTTGCCCAGGAGATGATTGACCAAATATAAGTGCACATGATAATGAGTTCAGTTTAGGAGGATTTTCTGAAATGAAAACTTAAATCATGGTATAGTTGCAAAGCTTTGTACATGCTTGAATTTTTAAATTGCTGAACTGCTAGAAATGTGGGGGCTGAAGGACAATTTCAAGGGGTCGATTCTTATTGAAGGAGGGCAATACCATCATTCCCATGTTCCCCACCCATAGCTGCACCCCTGACTGGCTCTATTGCTTATTAATTTGATAGATAATGTGTTCTTAAGAAAGCTAAATTATATTGGACTCTAATCACAGGACAAGCTGTGATTGCCTTGTGCTTGTTATTGCTTTTTGACAGACTCTTCGGCAAACATCAGGGACACAGAGTTCATTGTTCTGACCTTCTTCAGACAAGCAAGAGCAAACTTCAAAGTGTCTGTATTTGTATGTGATAGGGAGAAAGGGAGAAGGAATACTCCTGGTTGGCTGACCATTCCAGGAATGAGTTACAGGGAATGGCAATACTATCTTAATAGGTTGAGGATTATATAAGGACCTGAGGGACATGGGTTCAAATCCCCACTTGGCAATAAAAGTTACTGGATGATCATATGTCAGTGAGCACTCTTCATAAAATGGGTATGTGTTTCAGGTGTAGTGTGTAATTAATGCAGACCTCACTACCTCTGAGGATGCTTGCCATAGATGCAGGCAAAACATCAGGAGAAATGCCTCTAGAACATGGCCATATAGCCCAAAAAAACCTACAACAACCCAGTGATTCCAGCTATGAAAGCCTTCAACAATACAATGCAGAGAGTGTTTGAGGACCAGGACAACCGTAGGGAGACCAAGGTGCTTGTTTATAAAGCCATTGTCCTCCCAACCCTGCTATACGCCTACAAAACATGGACTGTCTAGAGAAGTCATAAGCAACTCCTGGAATGATTTCATCAGTGCTGCCTCCAAAAGATCCTACAAATCTCTTGGGAAGACAGGCGGACAAATGTCAGCATGCTGGAAGAAGCAAAGACCACCAGCATTGAAGCAATGCTCCTCTGCCATCAACTCCGCTGGACTGGCCACATTGTCCGAATGCCTGATCACCGTCTCCCCAAAGCAGCTATTCTACTCCAAACTCAAGAATGGGAAATGTACTTGGTGGACAGGAAAAGAGATTTAAAAATGGCCTTTAAGCCAACCTTAAAAACCGTGACATAGACACCAAGAACTGTGAAGCCCTGGCCCTTGAGTACTCTATCTGGAGGTCAGCTGCGACCAGCAGTGCTGTAGAATTTGAAGAGGCATGAATGGAAGACAAAAGGGAGAAACATGCCAAGGGGAAGGCATGTCAAACTAACCCTGACCAGGACTGCCTTGTGTCTGGAACCAATGCCCTCACTGCGGGAGAATATGTGGATCAAGAATAGGGCTCCATAGCCACCTACAGACCCACTGCCAAGACACCACATCTGGAAAACCATCGTCCTCGATTTATGAGGGATCACCTAAGTAAGTAAGTAAGGAATGCATGAAAAATCTTTTAGTCCTCCAGGTGTTTTGAACTTCAACTCCCAGAAGCCCCATTTGCTTTGGCCAATGAGCAGGGGTTCTGAAAGCTGAAGTTCAAAACATCTGGAAGGTGTGTGTTTGGGAAACTCTAGTTCCACAGGATGCCTTCGGTCTAAACTTGTATAGCCTTCACAGCCTCATTTCATTAAGCCATTGCAGGTAACTCATCCGTAGGTGATCCAGCCTTCTAAATGAGAAGCAAGAAAGAGAAAGATAAGAAGAAGCAGAAGAAACCGGAAGAAATAGAAGAAGTGAGAGAAGAGGGTCTCCTGCTTTCAGATGTGGCATGAACTATAATTGTCCACCCTAAGAGATTAACCCCATAGGAATGCATTTCTTTGAAGGAGCAAAAGGCTAGTATCCTATTTTGAAGTGTAGTAAGTCTTTCATTGGTAATACTTTTAACCCATGCCCAGGAATAGGTAGACCAACCCCACTCAATTCGACAACTTTCGGCCAGTTTCCAATCTCCCCTTTTTGGGCAAAGTCCTGGAACGTGTGGTGGCTTCACAACTCCAGGTATTCTTGGACGACACGGATTATCTGGATTCGGCGCAGTCTGGCTTTAGGCCGGGACATGGAACCGAGACAGTCCTGGTCGCCTTAGTGGATGATCTACGCCGGGAGCTCGACAGGGGGAGTGTGTCCCTGTTGGTGCTGCTGGACCTCTCAGTGGCCTTCGATACCGTCGACCACGGTATCCTTCTGGGATGCCTCGAGGGAATGGGCCTTGGAGGAACTGTTCTGCAGTGGCTCCGGTCCTTCCTAGAGGGTCGATCTCAGAAGGTGTTATTGGGAGACACCTGTTCTACCTCACAACCATTGTCTTGTGGGGTTCCTCAGGGCTCCATCTTGTCTCCTATGTTGTTTAACATCTACATGAAGCCGTTGGGTGAGATCATCCGGAGTTTCGGGGTACGGTGTCATCTGTACACGGATGATGTCCAACTCTGTCACTCCTTTCCACCTGCTACTAAGGAGGCTGTCAAAGTCCTGAACCGGTGTTTGGCCGCTGTAACGGTCTGGATGAGGGTGAACAAATTGAAACTGAATCCAGGCAAGACAGAGGTACTCCTGGTCAGTCGTAAGGCCGAACAGGGTATAGGGTTACAGCCTGTGTTGGACGGGGTTACACTCCCCCTGAAGACGCAGGTTCGCAGCTTGGGTGTGATCCTGGATTCATCGCTGAGCCTGGAACCCCAGGTTTCAGCAGTGACCAGGGGAGCATTCGCACAATTAAAACTTGTGTGCCAGCTGCGCCCGTATCTTGGGAAGTCTGATTTGGCCACGGTAGTCCATGCGCTGGTTACATCCCGTATAGACTACTGCAACGCTCTCTACGTGGGGTTGCCTATGAAGACTGCTCGGAAGCTACAAATGGTCCAACGATCGGCAGCCAGGTTGTTAACAGGAGTGGCACTCAGGGAGCACACCACTCCTCTGCTGCGCCAGCTCCACTGGCTGCCAATTTGCTACCGGGCACAATTCAAAGTGCTGGCTTTAGCCTTTAAAGCCCTAAACGACTCTGGCCCGACCTATCTGTCCGAACGTATCACCCCCTATGAACCAGTTAGGACATTAAGATCGTCCGGGGAGGCCCTGCTCTCGATCCCGCCAGCCTCACAGGCACGGCTGGCGGGGACGAGAGACAGGGCCTTCTCAGTGGTGGCCCCCCGGCTGTGGAACGCCCTTCCCGCAGATTAGATCGGCCCCCTCCCTGCTGGCGTTCAGGAGAAGAGTAAAGACCTGGCTCTTTGAACAGGTGTTTAATTAAGCAGTGCAACCAACTGATTGATCTTGGAACTTGGAATAATGGACGAGGAGATCGGATTATGATTTTACTGTTGAGACGTGATGGATTAGTTATATAGATGTATAGATGCTATATTGATGTTCTGTTGTATTGTTATATTGATGTAGTTGATTTAGTTACTGTTTTAAATGCTAATGTTGTGCACCTTGTATATTGTCCTGGCTGTGAACCGCACTGAGTCGCTTACGGGCTGAGATAGTGCGGTATACAAGTAAAGTAAAGTAAAGTAAATAAATAAATATATGTGGATCATAACCTTATGGGGTCACAGGTTGAACTTGCAGGATAGCAGAGAAATTCATCCATGATAGAGAACCTGCTTTGCATGCAGAACATAAGCTCAAGGGTCAATGCTTGGCATTTCCAGGTAGAGCTGGAAAAATTATTGAATGTCCCCATTGATTAGTGTCAGGCCCCTTCCACACTGCCATATAACCCAGATTATCAATACAGATAATCCACATTATCTGCTTTGAACTGGATTATATGTGTCTACACAGCCATATAATCCAGTTCAAAGCAGATAATCTGGATTTTCTATGGCAGTGCAGAAGGGGCATGAAAAATACTGGGTGAAATGGGCTGATGGATGGATCCAGTATAAAGCAGCTTCCTGTTTTCTTGATTCCAATTTAAAAATTATCCTAGTGAATCATAGCACTGCCGTGTAAAGAGAACAGAATTGAGACCGGATATAGAGAGAGCATCAAAGACTTCCTAATTTTCATTGTTACGTATTATTTTGGAGCTTAGGTGGACCCTCTTTTATATCCCTACTGCATAACGACTGTATCAGTCTGATCTTCCTAATGTGTATTCTCCCCATAAAGGATATCAAAGATGAGTCATGGCAGGAGGAGAAATACAGAGAAAGGTCACTGTGTGTCTAGATAACGTACAAAAGATGAAATGAGCCTGATCCCAATGCGCATATATTCACCTGCCTTATTCTAGTAAACAAACTGACGCAGGGGACCAAGGAAGAGAAGAACCAGCTTGCCTGAATCCCCAGGTGACGGGGATATATCTATTTACTGCCAGAGGAGAGGATGTTATGTATAAACCCTCCTCCCCAAGAGAGACAGACAGACAGACAGACAGACAGACAGACAGACAGTGTGTTCATGTCTCAAGGGCAACTTTCAAATCAGAAGAAAACACATCCATAGCAAATTAAAAAGACAAAAATGTACCCTGAATTCATAGCATAAAAATAAAATAAATAAGCCTAATTAAAAGAAATTAAACAGTACATCATAAATGGGAACAAAATACTTGCCTTGTGCCAGTATATTGCAAGAGCAGGCAAGATTCCCAAATATTGTTGGAAAAAGAAACCTTCTACAAGCCTCCACTAGTAATTTGTTATGTATATAATTCGGATTGCTTACTGTATTGTCTACGTGTGTATTGGTATGCGGTTTTCCTTAACTCTATCTTGTGGGAGGGACTGTAGACCATGTGACCAGATCTAAGACTCTTCAGAACTCAGATTTCATTTTAACAGTCAGTAGTAGAAACAGAATGTTTTAGAGAACTTACTGTTTAAACTCTCAACTTATAAGCAATGTACCTGTATATTGAATATATGAAGTTTGTGAGTAAACCAGCTATGTTATTTTTTTAACAAAGACTACTTATTTTTGTCTCTTGAGACCATGATTTAAACTAAGATGTTTTAAAGGAGAATAGATGTTTTTGGGCAACTGAAAAGAACTCTTCTGAAACTCTGCTGTTTTTTGTGTATTAGCACATCTTTGTTCCTAACAGTTCAAAGAGATATCATCTGCATATATCAGTCTAACAGCTGATAAACCTTTGCATTGCATGAATACTAGTGGATATTTACCACTAAGGAGAAGAATGACTCAAGTGAGTTTTTAACTCTTCTCAGGTAGATCATGCTTTACAAAAGATTGTGATCTCTAACAAGGTCATGCCTTTCCAAAGGTTATGATTATTCCAAATAGTGAGAATGCCAATTCATCTCCAAAAGAGTCATGGTTCCAAAATGTCTGTGGATATCCCTGGTTTTCCCAATAATACATTTATTTATTTGCCTGAACCAAAAAGTGTTTGTTTGCAGGTGAGAAAACAATAGGGAGGTAACCTTCCTAGCCCACCTAGTAAGTATCACTTCGCAATCAAAATGCCACCAGTGAGAAGGCATCCATTTCCATACGTGCACAGCCTCCACTATGCAGACAGCAAGTGTCATATAGAGTTGCTAATGGGAGACTCTCTCTTCAAATATAGTAATTACATTACATGTATTGGAAAGAGAGGTGTATCTTTGTCACTAACATAACAGTAGAAGTATTAGCCTAGCAAACACGTCAGCATGATAAACCTTGCTCCCAGGATTTCAAACTGTTGTGGTTCATTCTGTTATTATGTTTCTCATGTTAAGCATAACCACATCCATGTTTATAATGTTCAATCAGCAGAAAAAGTTAGGAGGAATCAAGAAAATGGAAGGGCTTTATTAATTTTATTTATTTATTTATTGTATCAGAAACGAACCGAGAGTACAGCTGCAATGTATTTAAAAACACAAACGAAGTTAAAAACTTGGCATTATACTAAATGTCCTTTGATCAGTAGCTGGCCACTTGGAGTCCCTCTGGTGTTGGCTATAAGGAGGTTCTCTGTTGTGCATGTGGCAGGACTCAGACTGCATTGTATAAGGTGGCCCGTGGTTTGCTGTTCTCCACACTCGCATGTCATGGGCTCCACTTTGTGGCCCCAATTCTTAAGGTTGGCTCTGCAACTTGTGGTGCCAGATCACAGTCTGTTCAGTGCCTTCCAAGTGACCCAGTCTTCTTTGTGCCCAGGAAGGAGTCTCTCATTCGGTATGAGCCATGGCTTGAGGTTCCAGTTTGTAGCCTGCCGCTTTTGGACTCTCATTTGCTGAGGTGTTCTTGCGAGTATCTCTGTAGATCTTAGAAAACTTTTAACACAGTCTGCTTTATTTTATTTTATTTTTTGGTTTCTTGAGAGCATGATTTAAAACCAAATATGTTTTATGGGAGAGTAGATTTTTTGGGCAACTGAAATAACACTTCTAAAGATCTGCTATATATTTTGTACATTGGCTTAATCTTTGTTCCTAACAGTTCAAAGAGCTAGCCAAGTTTATCAGTCAAACAGCTGAGAAACCTAATTTGCCTTGCATGAATACCAGTGGATATTTACCACTAAGGAGAAGGTTGACCCAAGTGAGTTTTTAACTCGTCTTAGAAAGAAAGGTTACAAAAGGTTATGCCTTTTCAAAAGATTATGGTTATTCTAAAAAGTGTAAATACCGAATAATCTCCAAAAGGGTCACACTTCCAAAAGCCTGTGGAATGTCCTGGTTTTCCCAAAATAACCCATTTAATTTTACTCCGGGGTAAAAGAGGCTGAACGGTCAGCACAAATCATGATTCGATTTGAAGTGGGACCCTGCACCCATAGAAGCTGGTTAGGGTTCTTGGGCAAGCCGCGTTCTCTCAGAGGAAGGTAAAGGCCAATTCCCTATGACCAAATCTTGCCCAGAAAATCCTGTGAAAGGTTCACTTTAGGAGTGACATAAGTTACAAATGACTTGAAGGCAGACAACAACCAAATTAAGGATGTCTTTCTACACAAACCTGGGCCTTGTGCATGCCATGTGTGCATGTAGCTAAAGGTAGGAGAAACATCAGAAGGGACATCAAACACAGAGTCAAGTCAACTGAGGCTTTGCACTCTCACTAAAGAGACCTACTTAAGCCTAATATGAGTAAATCTATAAATGTATAAAGCAGCCCTTAGCAGTTCATTCCTGCTATTAACAGACTAAAGAGACCTGAAGCTTTTCTTTCTCCAGAGAGAGATCTGAGAGAAGATCAGGATAGCATGCTGATCTTTGCTGAATTAGCACAAGGGCCTATTTCAGGCTTCCCCACATTTATGTGCTGGAATACGTGGATGTGCTGGAATCCATCACCCCTACGCCTCCAACATGGCATTGAGAAGGCCACAGATTGGGGAAGAGCTTGTCCAACAGTGTAGCAGTCTCTTTGCAATGGCAAACAGTTGTCCAGCAAATGCCTCCTGGAAACATACAAGAGAAAAAATCTGTAGCGCCTCAGTTATATATCTCAAGCAGCTGAAGCTCTGAATGTGGTGTAATGGTTGCATGAATAGACACATGAATTAGGCACTATGAATATGGCTAACCTCTTTCAAAAGGCACATTTATCACATAATGTCGTAGCAAATTCTCTTCAGCCTTTTGCATCAATCTTTTCAGTCATACTCCTTTGCGTCCCCTTCAGAGCCACTTTGGGGGCCACCCTTCAGAGCCACTTCGAGGGAGCTAAAGCAGAGTATAAATAAAATAATAATCATAATAATCATAATTATAATTATAATCCTTGCCATTCCTTGTCCTCCACTATGACATCCACAAACCAGACATCCCAGTAGTAGCATATTTGGTGGCATCCTATTAGGCAATAGGATAACCAAAAGGGTAAATGTTACCCATATATTTTTTTTTATTCTTATTGTGTTTCAGACATCACATTAAATTTCAGGTACTTACAATGTCTCCAGTTCACCTGGTACCCAATCTGACTCTCTGGACTTTTCCAGATGGACACACCCATGATATCATAATCAGATGTCTTCCTAGTTTTTTCCTGCTGATTATGAAAGATTTGGTTGCTTTTTCTGTGGCTTTGTGGGAAGCCACAGAAGGGTGGGAAAATATGATGGTATGTGTTATTCTTAGTCTTTTGCCTTCACCTGACCAAATGTGTGTCTCCTTCCACCACCAGGACTTCATTGTCATTGAAGAGGTGGAGAAAGACCTTCTCCACTTTTCATGTAATGTGAGGGAGAGAATGAGTGAATATATATATGTAAGAAGAGAAAGAGGGGAAGGAAACACTAAGAGTAAGATCAAGCACCCAGGCTCATTTATTTATTTATATCATGGATTTATATCCTGTCCTTCTCACGCCCGGAGGGGGACTCAGGGTGGCCTCACAACCAGCAACCATTAGATACCCAAACAGGCACAATTATAATAACAGTTTACATTTAAAACAACTAATTAAAATATCAAATATAAAAACATCCAAAAAAATTACACAAGTTCAAGTCATAGTTCACGTCTGTCTATTGTAAGTCAAATAAATCATTCTCATTATTATTGGTACATCTGCTGCTCGAATGCTTGGTCCCACAACCATGTTTTAAGTTTTTTCCTAAAGGATAGGAGGGAGGGGGCTGATCTGATTTCATTTGTGAGGGTGTTCCACAGATGTGGGGGCACCACTGAGAAGGCCTTGTCTCTTGTCCCCACCAGCTGCAGTTGTGGGATCGAGAGCAGGGTCTCCCCCGGTGATCTTAACCTCTGAGGTGTGCCATAGAAGGAGATATCTAGCTATATCTTGATTACCATTCACATGGATAAGAGCTGAGGACATAGCTACACTTCTTTCACACTATTTGAGAAAATCATGGCATCCCATCAGTCATCCAAGGAGAGGAATGTCTGATGGGAGCTAATTGTAGGGTGTATGAAGTTGCCCCCCCCCCCACACACACACACACCTTTGTCCATTTTTGTGCTGTTGCCCATAAGTTTTATTAGCAGATTGGGGGCAAAAGATAGGCAAATGTGTGAAAAAAGATCACATTTCTGAATGAAGCTGGCCACTAATCGTCTTGGCACATTGGATTGTAGTGGGAATGCATTGCCTGGGAGCCCGTTTTTGGACTTGGAATCCTCATAGGCTGGCTTAGACTGTATTAACGTGATGTCTGTTCCAGGCAGGTTTCAAGGGCAGCAGGAGTTTGGTATCTGTGAATGACCTGCCCCAAAATGGGGAAAGACGACTCTTTTAGGTCATCTGCACAAACATTTCCTGAGCCTTGCCAGCTGACCGCATGCTCTGTGTTCATGAAGCCATGTGTATATAAGGGAGAAAAAGGGCCATGTACTCTTGATCCCTCCTGCTCATCAATGCCTGCAGGCAATGATTCTTCTCTGGACTGGATCAACGAAACAAAACCAATTTCTGTCTGACCAAGGATCAATAATCCAGTGAGCCATTCTCAGAGTCCCTTTCAATTGCAGCCACCTCACCTCCTCCTCTCATGTCAAATGCTTTGCAAACTTCAACTTCCCAGGCAAAAAGGTGTGGGCAAAGCAGAGAGACAAAATCAGGAAAGGGAGAGCAGGGAGACATTAAGTGAGTGCTTATCCTATTTATTTGCCCTTCTGGGGAGACAGAGGTTAGAGATTATTAACCGGGGAAAACTTTAGGAAGCATACCACACCCCTTTTAAAGCAGCTCCCGACAAGTTTTTGAGCCCAATTCAAAGTGATTACCTATATTCTTCGAGACCACATCTCCTCTTGCAGGCATTGAGATCTGCTGGGGAGGCCCTTCTCTCGGTTTCACCACCATCTCAAATAAGGTTGGTGGGGATGAGAGATAGGGCCTTCTTGGTGGTGGCTTCCCATCTCTGGAATGCCCTCCCTAAAGAAATGAGATTATCCCTCACTCTTCAAGCCTTTCGGGTGAGTTTAAAAACATGGCTCTTCAGACAGGCCTTTGATCCTGAGTAATCTATGGGTCAAGTTGATTTCTCTGAACTGGGGAGAAAGAAAAAGTGGGAGAGGGTGGTCTGTGCCTGGAATGGAGCCCGATTGTTGCACTGATGAGGGAGAGTAGCAAGGGAGGGTAGGGTGGGCTGTGTGTAGGGGATTTGGTGCCAGGTTGGTTTTATGTTAATTCAGTGTTTCTCAATCTGGGGGTCAGGATCCTGGGGGGGGGGGTTATGATGGGGTGTCAGAGAGGTTACCAAATACCATTAGAAAACACAGTATTTTCCATTTTTCATGGGGGTTCTATGTGGGAAGTTTGGCCCAATTCTATTGTTGTGCAATTCAGAATGCTCTTTGATTGTAGGTGAACTATAAATCCCAGCAACTACAACTCCCAAATGTCAAGGTGTATTTCCCCCAAACTCCACCAGTGTTCACTTTTGGGCATATTGATTATTCCTGCCAAGTTTGGTCCAGATCCATGATTGTTTGAGTCCACAGTGCTTTCTGGATGTAGGTGAACTACAACTCCAAAATTCAAAGTCAATGCCCACCAAACCCTTCCAGTATTTTCTGTTGCTCATGGGAGTTCTGTGTTCCAAATTTGGTTCAATTCCATTGTTGGTGAGGTTCAGAATACTCTTTGATTGTAGGTTAACTATAAATCCCAGCAACTACAACTCCCAAATGTCAAGGTCTATTTTCCCCAAACTCCACCAGTGTTCACATTTGGGCATATTGAGGAGTATTCTGTTAAGTTTGGTCCAGATCCATGATTGTTTGAGTCCACAGTGCTCTCTGAATGTAGGTGAACTACAACTCAAAACTCAAGGTCAGTGCCCACCAAACCCTTCCAGTATGGTCATGGGAGTTCTGTGTGCCAAGTTTGGTCCAATTGCATCATTGCTGGAGTTCAGAATGCTCTTTGATTGTAGGTTAACTATAAATCCTAGCAACTACAACTCCCAAATATCAAGGTCTATTTCCCCCAAACTCCACCAGTGTTCACATTTCGGCATATTGAGGGTTATTCCTGCTAAGTTTGGTCCAGATCCATCATTGTTTGAGTCCACAGTGCTCTCTGGATGTTGGTGAACTACAACTCCAAAACTCAAGGTCAATGCCCACCAAACCCTTCCAGTATTTTCTGTTGATCATGGGAGTTCTGTGTCCCAAGTTTGGTTCAATTCCATCGTTGGTGAGGTTCAGAATACTCTTTGATTGTAGGTCAACTATAAATCCCAGCAACTACAACTCCCAAATGACAAAATCAATCTCCCCCACCAACCCTCCCAGTATTCAAATTTGTGCCAAATTTGATTCAGTGAATGAAAATACACCCCGCATATTTACATGCCGGTTCATAACAGTAGCAAAATTACAGTTATGAAGAAGCAATGAAAATAATGTTATGGTTGGGGGTCACCACAACATGAAGAACTGTATTAAGAGAAGGTGGAGAGATACTGTCCTAACCTATCTTAACAAAAAATATCCCCGCCCTCTCTTCCCCAAGGGCAGGTTGGAGGCTGAGAGCCTCAGGTGTCCCTGGGCAACAGCTGGAGGGGGAGCCTCAGGCGGCGGCGTCCTGGGGGGCGGCAAAGGAGGAGGGGCGGCAGAGGACGAGGACGAGGAGGAGGGGCTGCCTGCCTGCCTGCCTGCCTGCCTGCCTGGGCAGGGCGGGGGGCTGCTGCTGGTGGTCGCCATGACTGCTGTGTTTGCCTCGCTGTCTGCCGCATCCGCCTGGAGCTGAGCGTGGGGAGGCGCGGCTGGAGAGGAGCTGTCCCTTCAGCACCATCGCCGGCT
Source organism: Anolis sagrei (assembly GCF_037176765.1). Taxonomy (NCBI): domain Eukaryota; kingdom Metazoa; phylum Chordata; class Lepidosauria; order Squamata; family Anolidae; genus Anolis; species Anolis sagrei. The sequence goes on along the minus strand of NC_090024.1, from coordinate 31,936,756 downwards.
CGATTGGGGCGCCCATGAGGCTCACCTCCCAGGCAAGGGTGTAGGCTGAGCCCTGCCGAGCCAGGAAAGGTCTTGAGGGGAGAATCCGAGGCTGCATCGCCACCTTCTCCCCGGGTGTGACCACCGCCACCGGCTCTTCCCAGCGAGAAAGCTTCCTCTCCAAGCCGGGAGGAAAGGACCCCGCCCCAAGGATGCTGTTGAGCAGCTCGGGGAAGTTTCACGCTCCTCGAGTGGGTCGGAGCAGCAAGAGAGGCTCTCCAGGTAACCAGTGAAGGGGGGCTTATTTGGGTCCTCAATACCGGGGGGCTTATTTGGGTCGATATCCAGGCGTCGGGAAGGGAAGGCTCCAGCAAGGTCTTTGTTCTGACGGAGGGAGAGGCTGACTTTCTACCTGTAGCAAGGAAGGGCAGAGGGATACTTGGCCACTGCCAGAGCCACAGGCTTGGCATGCCACCTGTGCTCCCCCCTCTCCCCCCCCCGCCTTTTGGGATGCCCTATTTCCAGTTGTGGAAGGAGAGGGCTGTGGCAGGCGACCGCTATGTGTGGCATTGTGTCAGCTCCAGCCAAAGGGATGAGGGAAAGGAATATGAGGCAAGGTAAGGAAATACAAGGGGTTCCTTTGTCATTTTTTTTGGTGGATCTGTCTACTTTAGAACAATAGTTACAATTCCCAGAAGGGATCTGGCAGCGTAGCAGATGAAAGGGGTGTAAAAAGCGATGTGCATGACTGTATTGGGTCCAGATAGACTATAATGTGCGTGTGTTGCCAGGGAAGATGTAGATTCTTCCCTCTCCTGGTTAACACTGACTGCCTCCTTTCCTCGTTCCATAGGTCTCCTCCCCCCGTGCCCCATATAGATTTGGAAGGCGTTGCTCACCATGACAAGGCTGAGCCTAAGGGATTTATCAGAGACTGATTTGGAAGACAATGAAATCAGCATCAATGTTGGCGGCTTCAAGAAAAAGATGAGATCCAACACGTTGTTGAGGTTTCCTGAAACGAGGCTGGGTAAACTGCTGAGCTGCCATTCGAAAGAGTCGATTTTAGAGCTTTGTGACGATTACGATGACACCAAGAATGAGTTCTACTTTGACAGGAACCCTGAACTTTTCCCTTATGTGCTCCATTTCTATAACACCGGGAAGCTGCATGTGATGGGTGAGCTTTGTGTCTTTTCCTTCAGCCAGGAGATTGAATATTGGGGAATCAATGAATTTTTTATTGACTCTTGCTGCAGTTACAGCTACCATGGGAGGAAAATGGAACCAGACCAAGAAAAGTGGGAAGATAACAGCGACCAAGAAAGCACCACCTCTTCCTTTGATGAGATCTTGGCTTTCTACAATGACGCCGCCAAGTTTGACAACCAGCCTTTCGGGAAGATTAGGCGGCAGCTGTGGCTAGCTTTAGATAACCCTGGCTATTCTGTTCTGAGCCGAATTTTCAGTGTCCTTTCCATCGTGGTGGTTCTTGGATCCATCATAACCATGTGCCTCAACAGCCTCTCAGACTTTCAGATTGTTAACAAGAATGGGGACTTGGAAGAAGACCCTCGGTTTGAAATTGTGGAACATTTTGGTATTGCATGGTTTACCTTTGAGTTGGTAGCAAGGTTTGCTGTAGCCCCAAACCTCTTGAAGTTCTTTAAGCATGCCCTCAATCTGATTGACCTGGTGTCCATCCTCCCGTTTTATATCACTTTAATTGTTAATCTAGTGGTGGAAAGCAGCCCTACTTTAGCCAACTTGGGTAGGGTTGCGCAAGTCCTGAGACTGATGAGAATATTCCGCATCCTAAAACTCGCCCGCCACTCCACAGGCCTTAGATCTCTGGGAGCCACCCTCAAGTACAGCTACAGAGAGGTTGGGCTTCTCCTGCTGTATCTCTCAGTTGGAATCTCTATATTTTCTGTAGTGGCTTACACAATTGAAAAAGAAGAAAACAGGGCCCTAGAGACCATCCCGGCTTGCTGGTGGTGGGCTACAGTTAGCATGACCACAGTTGGCTATGGGGATGTTGTCCCTGTGACCACCGCAGGCAGACTGACAGCTTCGGCCTGCATCCTGGCTGGAATCCTGGTCGTAGTCCTTCCGATCACACTAATCTTCAACAAGTTTTCTCACTTTTATAGGCGTCAAAAACAGCTAGAAAGTGCAATGAGGAGTTGTGATTTTGGGGATGGGATGAAAGTGGTTCCTTCGGTCAACTTAAGGGACTATTATGCCTACAAAGTGAAATCCCTCATGGCCAGTCTCACAAACATGAGCAGGAGCACGCCCAGTGAATTAAGTCTCAATGATTCATTGCATTAATCCTTGGTCCTAAGACCAGTTTGCATGCTGGAAAACTAAGAGGTGTGTTTATATTTGTTGTTTCTCTCACCCCAGCATCTAATATTGTTGGTGATTCACCAAGGGATGGATGATTCATGTAAACATTCTTTTTCAGCGTGAGATATCCCCTTTTTGCTGAAATCTTTTGGTAGCGATTGCTCATGTTTGTGAGACTGGCCATGTGGTGAATTATTTGTTGTGCACCAAGACTGAATGACAATATACATTCTGAAATGTACACAACTTGTGCTGGCCTGCACTTGGAATGGACAATAGAGTCTCGCTTATTCAACATAAACGGGTCAGCAGAACGTTGGCTAAGCGAAAATGTTGGCTAATAAAGAGGGATTAAGGAAACGCCTATTAAACGTCAAGTTACATTATGATTTTACAAATTAAGCACCAAAACAAATAGATAGAAAAAGCAGTTCAATACACTGTAACATTCTGTAGTAATTACTGTATTTATGGATTTAGCACCAAAACATCGCAATGTATTGAAACAGCAGTGGATCATGGCAGGAGGCAGACTGCATTGGATAATACACAACATTGGATGAGCAAAGATTGGATAAGCGAGACTCTACTGTATGCTGAATCAACCCCAAAGTCATGATGTACATGAATTATCACTACATGCAAAAAGTCCACCTAAAGGTTGTGCAAATCTAGGTATCTCAGCAGTACTGAAGAAGATGCATTTTAGTTATCATTTGCCACTTGACTGCATTTTCATCCAGCAACATAGAAACAACCCACTGGGTTTTTTCTACCTGTTGTCTTCGTGACATTGTGCTGGTGGTGCTGTGCTTCTTTGTCACATGTACATTTTGTTTCGGAAGTCCCTGTATGAATACTGAAAATAATATTTCCAGAACACCACATGCATTCAAAATCACTTCAGAAATTAGAGACATGTTAACATAATTCCATTCTCATTGTGGAAATTGCTAAGCAACTAAAGACTCAAAATTGTATTCTCTCCCCATGTCAAATAACTTTCTTGGTATCACTAACTAAAATTTCACTTGAGGACTTGACCCTCATGATGAGTAATGCTATCATAACCATCCACGTGAAACCAAGATTGAGTTTAATTATTCTCATGACACTGGTGCTGATTATGTAAAACTTTTAATTTAGCAAAAAGTCTGTCAAACTGTGGATACCATGGGTAGAAGGAAGTGTAAAGGCCAGGTTGCCTTTTCAAGCCTGTCCCCTCTACTTCCTGCTGAAATTACATCCAACCTCTGCTGATCAAGTCTGTTCTTGCACACAAAGAGCACCAGCTTCTGTGTCTTGGCCATCTTAGGCCTGGAACAGGAGTGGAGAACATGCAGCCATTTACTGTGGTTGGACGTCATCCACCACCAGCCCTATCCAGAATAGCTAATGTGAAGTCTGGTGGAAATTATAGTTCAACAATATTTGGAAGATACAAGTTCCCACCCTTGGTTTACAGCAGGCATGGGCAAACTTAGGCCCTCTGGGTGTTTGGACTTCAACTCCCACCATTCCTAACAGCCTCAGGCCCTTTCCTTTTCCCCCTCAGCCGCTTAAGTGGCTGAGGGGGAAAAGGAAGAGGCCTGAGGCTGTTAGGAATGGTGGGAGTTGAAGTCCAAAACACCTGGAGGGCCCAAGTTTGCCCATGCCTGGTTTAGAGTCTGATAGATTATTAAAAGACTTTGACAGAATGTTGACAACTTTCTTTAGACTGATAGGAAGATAAACATGAAGCATGCTAAGGTTGATTTTCAAGACCATTTGGTATTGGCATATTTCTCTTCCTTCTGAGGGTTATTGATAAAAACTACACTGGGCCTGTGATGACCGATTTTGAGATGGATCTCTCTGCTTTGCAACTGAGAGATATCCATTAGGACTTCCTCTCTCTAAAAGGTTTATTGTGAACCAGATTCTTCTGTTATTGTGCCCAAAGCCTAATATTCTCAGGCACAAGAAACAGACATCTCCTGTAAACTTCATTTAGAAGTTACACATACATTTAGAAGTTTACACACATATACCAAAAAATACATCGGAACTAAAGACATCAACATGAGACGGTAACTCTTGCTGCTGATGAGTGAAGAGAAATACACCAAAGTCAGTGGGTAAACACAGTAATATGTATTGATATTGATATGAATGGTAACTGCCTACTGGTCAAAAATGTATTAAAATGATGTAATACATATTTCCAGGATGATGTCCAATTTTATCATGCAGAACTGATTACATGGTGACAGTGTGTGCAGTGGTTTGACTCAAATCCCTGTTTGGCTGTGGAAACCCAAAAGATGACTTGGGGAAGTCACACTGTTTTAGCCTGAGAGAAAGGAAATGGCTAATGAGAATATCAATCTCACCAGGGGAAGCCATGTGGGATACTATAAGTCAGAGTTGATTTGAAGATGCCTCAAAATGAAGAATTAGTTATCACTTTCCAGGTATGAATAAAAAACGGTGCTCCATTCTTAAGCCAAATATGACAAACATCCTACCAGCCCAATGACTACTAACTCAAATAGATTTACTAGTAAGCAAGGATAGATCTCCTGAGGAATCTGTATAACAACTGAGTAACAACAGTGAGAACAGACCACAGAACCACAGACTGGTTCAAGATTGGGAAAGGAGTATGGCTCACCCTACCTATTCAACCTATATGCAGAACACATCATACAATGTGTGGGGTTTGATAAAACCAAGGCTGGAATTAAAATTATTGGATGAAAAATTAACAACCTTAAATATGCAGATGATACCACTTTGATGGCTGAAAGTGAAGAGTAGCCTTCTAAACAAGGTGAAAGAAGAAAGGGCAAAAGCTGGGTTCCAGTTAAACATAAGAAAACCCAAGATTATAGCAACCAGACTGATCAATAACTGGAAAATAGAGGGAGAAAACATGGAGGCACCAACAGACTTTGTATTTCTAGGCACTAAGATTACTGCAGACACAGACTGCAGCCAGGAAATTAGAAGAAGTTTACTTCTTCAGAGGAGAGTGATGACCAATCTCGACAAAATAGTGTAGAGACATCACACTGGCAACGAAGATCCGTATAGTTAAAGCAATTGTATTCCCCATAGTAACCTATGGATGTGAGAGCTGGACCATAAGGAAGGCTGAGCAAATGAAGATAGAAGCTTTTGAACTGTAGTGTTGAAGGAAACCTCTGAGAGTGCCTTGGACTGCAAGAAGATCCAACCAGTCCATAGTCCAGGAACAAATGCCCAACTGCTCAATAGAGGGAAGGATATTAGAGACAAAGGTGATGTACTCTGGCCACATCATGAGAAGACAGGAAAGTTTGGAGAAGAGAATGATGCTGGGGGAAATGGAAGGAAAAAGGAAGAGGGACCGACCAAGGGCAAGATGGACTTTGAAGGCACTGGGGGTGGCGACGGCTGACAGGGAGCTCTGGCTGCTGAAGAGTGGGAAGCGACTGAACGAATAAACAACAACAAAGGATAGATCTACACATGACTCCCACTACATTCGATTATCATTCACAGGAACAGTAAGTATGGAGGAAGAATGCAATTAAACCCTCCCCAAATTGTTTTCTGTCTTAGTGCTTTTTCATCAATATGGAAAATGGAGCTGTGACCTCTTTTTTAACCTCTTGGAAGTAAAACCGCATAGAGGTGGTGGAATTTGAGTCAAAATGGGTGGGAATTGGGGTGAAATGGCTAAACAGTCTCTGCTAGAGGATCAGTGTTGTGTAGTGGTTATGGTTCTGGACTCACACTAGGGAGATCTGGATTTTAAACTACAACGAACTGCAAAATATACTGGATGATCTTGGGCAAATGCATCCTCAGCTCAAGCTATCTCACAGGTTTATTGTGAGAATAAAGTGGTGAGGTAAAGAGATATTCATATCATCCTGACCTCACTAAAGAAAAGAGAAATGTAACTACATAAATAGCTACCACACTCTCTGCTCTTTGCAGACACCACCCCTCTAGTTGCCTTACAGTGAATGGTAGTCAGGGAAAGAAGGGCCATCGATTTATGTGGAAAGTGCAGTTTGACCCTCAGTATCCTTGATTTGATGAAACATGAAGCAGTCAAAATTAAGTACTTCTGTGGCTGCAGTTGTAGGAAGTTACATATGTATTTTATTCTTTCTGAAATCACTTTTGATTGAAACAAGGTTTTAGAACTGGAGTTTAAGAGCCACCCCTTCCTAAAACCAGTAAGAATGGAAACCCATTGTAATTCTGAGAGACAGATAACACACTCAACAATCTGGAAGCTGCACAGGAGAAAGCTTGTGCAAATACAAGTCTGTCACAGGTAAGTGGTATGTGGGTGTATGATTGTAGCTACCAAACATTTAAAGATTCTGGTTGACTGAGTCTAATGGATTATCTCTAGGAAGGGAAATCCGCAGTACAGATGCTACAGCTTTATTGACTTATTCCTGATACTATTTATAATCTTCTTTGACCCCAACAAGGACATTTCAAATAGTACACAAAGAAAGAGATATTAAACCCAAACACTTGAGAACATATGATAATAACATGTATGCATGGCAAATACATATTAGCAGGTATACACTCATAACATAACACAATACATAGATGAAAAATACAACATATAAATAGTAGAGATAAAAGTTTCTCCTGACATTAAGTCTAGTCATGTCTGACTCTGAGGTGTGGTTCTCATCTCCATTTCTAAGCCAAAGAGTGTCAATTATTCGTAGACACCTCCAAGGTCATGTTGCCGGCATGACTGCATGGAGTGCTGTTACCTTCCTGCAGAATCTACTCACATTTGAATGTTTTTGAACTGCTAGGTTGGCAGAAGCCAGGACTAACAGTGTGAGCTCACCCCGCTCCCCGGATTCAAACCATTGACCTTTCGGTCAGCAAGTTCAGCAGCTCAGTTGTTTAACCCAATGTGCCAGCAGGGGGCCCTTAACATATAAATAGTCCTCAGAGTAATAATAATAATAATAATAATAATACTCCTCAATATAATAAATAATAAATGATAAAACTTTATTTGTACCCCGCCCCATCTCCCCAAAGGGACTCGGAGCGGCTCAAGGTGCCGCACGGGAAGGTTTGGAGAGTTAGGCTAATCTAAGCTATCTAGGGAGGGTATTCCAGAGCTGGGGACCACCAAGAAGGTCCTCTCTCTCATCCAAACCAGTCACACCTGGGACGGTGGTGGGACTGAAAGAAGAGCCTCCCCAGCAGATCTCAGGGCCAACACTGGTTCATAGAAGGAGATGTGGTCTCGAAGATAGGTTGGACCCAAAGCTCCCAACATCTGGAGTCACAGTTTAAACCACAGGAGGGCACTTGCTAGGAATTGGGAGGCCACCTTGATGCTCTGTAGGGTCTTGGATGGACATACACACCAGCACCTTGCCCCGTTGCAACCTTCCTTCTTTTCATTGCTTTTAAATCTTTTTATTGTCCCCAAATGATCCAAGTGGGCATTGAGGTGAAAATATCCAAGCCTCGGGAGCTGCTGAAATGGCCTTGGGCCACCCCTTTCCTTGGTTTAAAATATATTAGGTTGATATCGAATTAGATTCAAATGCAATTTTCATGAATACTTTTTCTACACTGATGTATTGGAGGACCCACATATTATAAAGAAAAGAGATAGAAATGTGGCTATCTACTCAGTGTTTCAAAAAGGATTGATTATTACAGTGGATTCTGTCACAACAGGCTGACTAGATTTGAAAGTAATGTACATTCATGCCTCAAGAGCCAACTCCCTCATGAGACTATTGAGGCCAGAATCTAGTTTCACACTGAAATTCCAATAAATACTTTTATACCACTTCTCCATTCTCCACTTTCTCCTCCTCCTTTGTCTTTATGTGCCCCTTTTTCTGTCTTAACAGAAACTCTTTAATTGTCCTACCAACATCCTATGCATTTCTGGGTTTAGCAGTTTGGGGTTTGTTTGTTTGTTTGTGTCAGGAGCAACTTGAGAAACTGCAAGTTGCTTCTGGTGTGAGCGCATTGACTGTCTGCAAGGACATTGCCCAGGGGAGGCCCAACTGATTTACCATCCTGTGGGAGACTTCTCTCATGTCCCTGCATGAGAAGCTGGAGCTGACAGACAGGAGCTCACTCTGCTCCCCGGATTCAAACCACTGATCTTTTGGTTTTGCACCACTAGGGGCTCCTTGCAGTTTGGTGAGGAACTAGAACTCTGGCAGAAAATCTGAAGTTCCTTGTTGACAGGTGCCTTCAAGACATTTGCACCTAAACAAGATTTGTTCAGAGGTGGGTTTCCTGTTGCTTTCTTCACAAAACTACAAATCTCAGGATTCTGTGGGATGGAGCCATGATGGTTCAAACCATATCTAGGTGTTGTAAATAATGCTGGGTGAAAGAGGCCTAAGAATATGTAGCTATGCCTTTCAGAGAACAGTTCAAATATGCTGCTGTTCAGACCATATTATGCAAATCCCATAAAGCACCATCTCCATAAAAAGGTTTATAGGGTCAAACCATTAAATGTATGAATATAAAGCCCTTACTTTGCTGTTTCCATCTGAAAACTGCTGGCCTGCATTACCTGTTATATCATCCATCTATATCAGGAATGGTCAAACTTCGGCCTTCCAGGTGTTTAGGACTCCAACTCCCACAATTCCTAACAGCCTCAGGCCCTTTCCTTTCCCCCCTCAGCTGCTTAATCCTGAGGCTGTTAGGAATTGTGGGAGTTGGTGTCTAAAACACCTGGAAGGCCCAAGTTTGCCCATGCCTGTGTTATACCATTACAGTGCAATCACAGAGTGTATTTGCTCTCCAGCTTTTTGAAAAGCTCATATCTAACTTCAAAAGAGAACCTGCCTTGATGTTACTATTTATATAAATAAAAATGTAATGTTCGTTTGTGGCATTAACAGAACTCAAAAACCACTGGACGAATTGACACCAAATTTGGACACAGTACACCTAACAATCCAATGTATGTCCTTCACTCAAAAAAATGATTCTGTCATTTGGGAGTTGTAGTTGCTGGGATTTATAATTCACCTACAATCAAAGTGCATTCTGAACACCACCAACTATGGAATTGAACCAAATTTGGCATACAGTTCTCCCATGACCAACAGAAGGGTTTGGTGGGCAGTGTCCTTTGGTTTTGGAGTTGTAGTACACCTACATCCAGAGATCACTGTGGACTCAAACAATGATGGATCTGGACCAAACTTTACAGGAATACTCAATATGCCCAAATGTGAACACTGGTGGAGTTTGGGGAAAATAGAATATTGACATTTGGGAGTTGTAGTTGCTGGGATTTATAGTTCACCTACAATTACAGAGCATTCTGAACCCCACCAATGATAGAATTGGGCCAAACCTCCCACTCAGATACCCCATGTGGGCCACAGCAATGCTTGGCAGGGGACGGCTAGTTGGTATATAAAAAAGCAGAGGGATTTAAGTGGTAAAATGAGGATTAAGATATTATTTCCAACTAAACAACCTCCTCTTGTTGAAAGGTTTACCTCTGGAACGGGTATTTCTAATACAAAATTAATGAGCGCCACTGCAAAATTTCATGCCATCCATTCCATTTGACAGCCTGTGAATTATTTTCTAGTTTGATATGAAGTAATGAATATTTGCTTGGGTTTAGTTAGAGTCAACATTAATTGCAGTAGCTGTTAATTATATCTGTCAGCAGATTTAAGTTTTTTTTAAAGATCCAACAGTGGACTTTCACTGATGAATTGATCAAGCAATTTAAGAAGTCAGCTCCATGCCTCCTTATCACGCTTCTTGCAAGAGGTACCAACACTGAAGCTTGCCAGGCAATCAGACCTTTTGAGTGGCTTGCCTTTCTCGCTAATCCCAAATCTGCAGGAACTGCCTGTAGGGACTATCATGCTGTGAAAGCTCTAAGAGCCCGTTTATTCTTTTACTTCGTATTTCACAAGGTTGTGTAGCCTTTCTATAAACAGAAGGGAAATATCTCATTGAAGTCAATCTTGGCAGTTGCATCACTAGAGGGGATGTCATCCATTGCAGTAACTTATGGTAGCTGTTGGTCGCTTGAGAGTGTTTATTTATTTATCATGTCAGTAGCATGCTTGCTTGCATGCTCGTTGCTTCTGGATCGAGAGAATCAGCCGTCTACGAAGACGTTGCCCAGGGGACGCCCAGATGTCTTGCAATCCTGCGAGGAGGCTTCTCTCATGTCTTCTCATGTAGCCCCAGAGGCACTCCAAGTGGCCAGATACTGGTCAAAGGACATTTAATCAACTACCAAACTCACACGTTTTGTATTCTCTCTGTTTGTTTGCTTTGTTCTGTTAGAAATGTAATATATTTGACTGGCTGCCCTGACACGAGAAATAAATAAATAAATGTCAGTAGCAAATTGAGAATACAGTTATAATGGACAAAAAAAACCCCCCACAAAGTTAAAAACTTGGCATTATAGTAAATTACCTTTGACCAGAAGCTGACCACTTGTAGTGGCTCTGGTGTCACTGCAAGAAGGTCCTCCATTGTGCATGTGCTCAGACTGCATTGCAGTAGGTGGTCTGTGATTTGCTCCTCTCCACACCCTCATATCACAGACTCCACTTTGTAACTGCTTGAGAGTTACTATTAAAAATAGACCTAACTAATATCATACCCCATATAATACCATAGCATAAGCTCTGAATTGACTTGATATTGATATTTTTATTTATTTATTTGAAATATATTCTCACCCCGAAGGGGACTCAGGAACACTAAAATCAAATTATATCTACTTTAAAATCAATTGTTTTAAACCATATCAAAACACTATGCTGGCTCCGGTCAGCGGAGTGGGTTTCCTATTATTGCCTTATTGCACTGTCCCAAAGGCTTTGTCCCACAGCCATCTTTCTGAATGACAGGAGGGAGAGAACTGATCTAATCTCTCCAGGGAGGGGGTTCCATATCCGGGGGACAATCGATGAGAAGGCCCTCTCTCTCATCCTTGCCAATCACGCCTGTGACGGAGGTGGGACCAAGAGCAGGGCTTCCCCAGAAGATCTTAGTCTTTGTGGTGGTTCATAAAGGGAAATGCATTTTGCCGGGTAAAGGGAAATGCGTTTGCTGTTTATACAGTATTTAAAAGTAAATAAAGACAAAAACAAACGTAATTTAAGGTCACACATTTCTACTGTATGCATGTATTTTAATTTTAATTTAAAGTATTATTTCTTCTTTTTTGCCAGTTATCTGAGAGTTCTGGTTGCTTGAGTTCCAGTTAATTGAGAGTCTTACTGTATGTTTTATTTAAAGAAAAAGGGGTGTTTATGGAGAGGAGGTGGAGAAGCGCACTGTGTAAATGTATGGAAAAGACTCAAAGGGAGGGGTCCATCTGAGCATGCACAAGGAAGGGGCCGAGTGTTAATTGAACTGCTGTAAAGAAATCCAGCTCAGAGACGAAGGACAGATCTCTCCCCTGCCAGCCTTCGGTCAGTCAAGGTAGCAAAGATGGCTGGTATTAATGGGCAGATTGCTGAAACTCTGTCATTGGTATGTATCTACCGACTTCAGTTTGAAAAAGCTGTGTTTTTCCCTTGAACTGTTCTTATACAGCTTTGCTTGAGGACTGACCCTGGCAGGCTAAAGAAAATCCTGGCAAACACTTTGTAACGCTTCCTGTTTGTTCTTTTGTCGCAGGAGTGGCATCTACTTACACAGCGAAACAGGATGTGTCAATCACCGTATATACCATAACTTCATGAGGCATCAGAACAGTTTAAAGTTATGAAAATAGGGAATAGTGTAAATGCATTGTAATTCCCAATGGGTTCCTGTATAGTCTTAAATTTTCAAGATGAATCCTCTTGTGCAACCCTGCTCTTGTAAAAACCCTACATGGTTGAAGATAGGCAGAGCTACATCAATATTTAACCTGAAGCCATGTTGTACATGGGGAGATGGAGAGAATGCAGAAATTTACCAGACGTGACTTCAGTTCCAACCAAAAGTGAGATGCTGCTGAATCAATAGAAACAAGAAATCAATCACATCTAAAGGCCTCAGTTTGCAATCAATAATGAAGTGGTTTACCATATCTTAACCATGCAGTCTTTTTACAGAAGAGTAGATATAGGGCATTGTATATATCAAGGGTCCTCAAATTTTTTAAACAGAGGGCCAGGTCACAGTCCCTCAAACTGTCGGAGGGCCGGATTATAATTTGAAAAAAACATGAATGAATTCCTATGCACACTGCACATATCTTATTTGTAGTGCAAAAGCCACTTAAAAACAATACAATAATTAAAATGAAGAACAATTTTAACAAATATAAAATTATTAGTATTTCAGTGGGAAGTGTGGGCCTGCTTTTGGCAGATGAGATAGGATTGTTGTTGTTGTTGTGTGCTTTTGAGTCGTTGACTTAGGTTGACCCTGAGTGAGGGCTGAGTAAATGACCTTGGAGGGCTGCATCCGGCCCCTGGGCCTTAGTTTGATGACCCCTGGTATATATCATGTATTCCAATCTCCTGCCTAATGCTAGAAATCAAAAAATAGAGGTCATCTCAACAGACAACAAGAGTTAAAACCCAATTGACTACTCTACTTTAATACTTCCACTCTTATGATTGGTTTCATCATCAAACTACGTGACCTTGACATCAATATTCTCTGATTTCAGCTGTGTCTTGAACTGAATGCTACCCTCAAATATCTGAAACTTTTAAATACTAATCCTGCCGTCTGGAGCAGTGGTTCCCAAACTTTGGTCCTCCAAGTGTTTTTAGACTTTGGAACCTAGAATTCCTGACCATTGGCCAACTGGCTGGGAGGTGAAGCCGCAAAGACCTAGAAAATCAAAGGTTAGGAACCACAGCTTGAGAGCAATGGCTCTCAAACTTGGTCAACCAGATATTTTCTGCTTTGGCTCCCAGAAAACTTGAGCACTGACTGGGGCTTCTGAGAACTGAAATCCAAGAAACCTTGAAAACCAGCATTTGAGAACTATTACTGTAGCGCAGAAGAAAATCATTGTGTTGTAGAGGAAGAGCACATTATATTCCATTTTGTGGGTCATTTACTAATGAAAAAGCAATTTTTTTCTTGCCAGTGAAGGAATGGTATAACATTCCTGTTTTCTTTTTGGTAGGTTGGGGAGTCAGCATCAATAATGCTCAGAAGAGCTAAATCGGGAGTCAGCAACAGCATCCATAATATTTGGAGGTGTTACATCAATATGATATGACCTTTCAGCTCTTCCGCGTCAAGCTCTTTCCCCCGCATGGTTCCAGCTGTGCAACTGTTCTTAATGAAATGCTTCTCAAACTCAGTATCCATTACTATTATCACTCGGTTGCTTTCTTTCAAACAAGTTTTACCAAGTCACCCTCTGGGTGGTTGTGGTTGTTAAGCTTCAAACTATCCCCAGTCTTTCTCCACACTCTTTCCTGTATTTGTTCCTTTGTAAGATCCCTACTATGGATCCCCTTTGTTTCTCTAGATTGCTGGTCTTTGCCGGAGTTTCACCTAGGATGAAACATGCCAGTGTTTCCACTTTCCAACAAGCAAAGATATACTAATGAGGAGGGCAGGATAGAAATACATTACATTAAATAAATAAATAAATGCCATCTACACCAGTGGTTCTCAACCTTTCTAATGCTGCAACCCCTTAATACAACTGCACACCTCATGTTGTGGTGACCCCCAGCCATAACATTATTTGTGTTGCTCCTTCATAACTGTAATTTTGCTACTGTTATGAATCATAATGTAAATATCTGATTGATATGCAGGATGTATTTTCATTCACCGGATATGCCCAAATTTTAATATTGGTGGGGTTGGGGGGGGGTTGATTTTGGCATTTGGGTGTCATAGTTCCTAGGATTTATAATTAACCTACAATCAAAGAGCATTCTGAAGTCCACCAATGATGGAATTAAACCAAACTTGGCACACAAAACTTCCACAACTAACAGAAAATACTGGAAGGGTTTGGTGGACATTGACCTTGAATGCTCAAATTGTAGTTCACCTACATCCAGAGAGCACTGTGGACTCAAACAGTGATGGATCTGGACCAAACATGGTACGGATACTCAATATGCTCAAATGTGAACACGGGAAAATAAACCTTGACATTTGGGAGTTGAAGTTTCTGGGATTTATAGTTCACCTACAATCAAAGAGTATTCTGAACCCCACCAACAATACAATTGAGCCAAACTTCCAACACAGAACCCTCATGACCAACCAAAAATACTGTTTTCTAATGGTCCCGACTCCCAGATTGAGAAACTCTGATCTACACATATATACACACACGTTTCTAGATCTTTTAGAATCTTAAACTAAACACAAACTTAAGAGAGACCATGTACTTTTCCAATAACATTCTGTATTGATGTTGAAAAGAGCCAATATCAAACTACATAGAACTGCATAGTTATCAGCTTCTTTTTTGTCTAGGAGGCATCCATAATCTGTCTATTTGGAAAATACAAAGAGGAGTCATCTCTTTTCCTTTGAAAAAAAGTAAAGAAGTTGTACAATCAGACAATTTGTTTGTTGAGCCTTAGCAAAGTAAAATTTTAGGGCAGCATTTCCTGGTGGTTATCAGTCTTTTAGTTATTTAGGAACAATGGAGACTGCTATCAAATAGCCATCGTCATTGGAGGTTGTAGAGCAGGCAAGGGCAACCTTTGGCCCTCCAGGTGTTTTGGACTTCAATTCCCACAATTCCTAACAGCTTGTAAATAATAATAAATAAATAGGCTGTTAGAAATTGTGGGTGTTGAAGTCCAAAACACCTGGAGGGCTGAAGTTTACCCATGTCTGTTATTGGCTCTATCTAAACGCCTTTTATTTGCTCCTTCACCCACCCAGTCCAATAAAGCATACCAGCGGAGCTTAGTATTTCTTGCTTATCTCTATCTAATCAAAACACATCTCTTATCTATAACCTTGCTTGTGGTCCATTAGATGGTGTCCTGCTGGCCTCAATCAGTGCACCAAGAAGGAAATTCATTCCAGGCATGCTAGTAGTCCTCTCTAGATTACATTTGCACAATCATTTCTTGCCTTATTTACATTGCAGAGCATCTGGCATTTATTCCAAATCGGAGCTGACATCAGTCTTAATGACTCTGAATGAAATGGACATATCCTCCAAGATCTAATTGCTCAGATTAGTTCTTAGGCCATTTATCTTGCACTCTATGTGTGATACTAGATTAAAGTCAGTCCTTTATAGTTATATTTGCAGGCTCAAAAGTTGGTAATGAAATCTATTTCTGGCTTGCAACAAAGGATACCATTCAGAAGCCTGGGGTTAAATATGGGTCTTTTGAATATGACTAGCATTGGAATCATTTGCAGATGTGTGGAAATTGACCCTAGATTAGACTTCTCAAGTAACCTCCATATGTTTTGGACTACAATTCCCATAGTCCTGCTTTGACCTTTGGTCATGCTCACTTGGGCAGATGGGACTTGTGGTCCAAATCATACAGAGGAAATTCACTAGGGAGCTTTTGCCAGTTTATCTCACTATGACATTAGCTTGACCCATTTGTCATTCAGTGTTGACTAGACTTCATAATTGTTTCGTTGGCATAAATATATTCACAGACAGAAGTACTGTGCTTGCTAACAGCATGTATTAAAGTCCCTATAATATGGCATATATATTAACTAACCTACATCTACTCTAATCCCCAAATGATTCGGTTAGTAATGCTGTGTTTTCCAAAAGACATAATACTTTCTGGATCTGTTATAGGAACATTCAACTATACATCCTGCCTGTTAAAATTCTTGATTTTCCCCATCCACGTTTGTCCAAAGAACACCTGACAGCTTTGGGTGTGTAAACAGAACTGATCATTACAGTTAGCAGCTGAACAAGGTTTAGATTTAGCAAATCCTGCATGCTGCTATTGAGTAGCTACTAGTAACTTAAGGAATATTGCATTATGGAAAATAAACAAACTTGGATGCCATCGGATTTCCCTTCAAGTAGAGCAATCAGCCTTCAATAACCTTGACTAATATAAGGCACCACTATGAAAACAGCCTATAGTTACATTCAATCAACAATTTGTATCATATATACATAACACAATGGTCACACTTAAAAAGTTTCTGCTGTTCTGAAAGCTATTCTACCAATATGGCACAGATTCTCCATGCCCAAGAATCAACTATATGTTCTGGCAGATATTCAGTGTTTTGGGGGTTTTCCCCCCAGCAGATTCTGGGCAACCACTACCTGAGAAGATTGGTCAGTGAAATGTATTAGCTTATTATATTTAGCATAATCCTTCATATTAGACTCTGTTTGGAGAATGCAAGATGCAATGCAGGGGAGCATGGCTCTCCAAGGCCCCTTCTACACTGCCATATAATCCAGATTATCAAAGTAGATAATCTACATTATCTGCTTTGAACTGGATTATATGTGTCTACGCTGCCATATAATCCAGTTTCTCAACTTTCCTAATGCTATGATCTCTTAATGCAGTTCCTCATGTTGTGGTGACCCTCAACCATAACATTATTTCAGTTGCTACTTTATAACTGTAATTTTGCTTCTGTTATGAATCATAATGTAAGTATCTGATATGCAGGATGTATTTTCATTCACTGGACCAAATTTGGCACAAATAGCCAATATGCCCAAATTTGAATAAATACCGGTGGGTGGGGGGTTGATTTTGTCATTTGGGAGAGGTAGTTGCTGGGATTTATAGTTCACCTACAATCAAAAGCATTCTGAACTCCACCAATGATGGTATTGAACAAATCTTGGCACACAGAACTCCCATGACCAACAGAAAGTACTGGAAGAGTTTGGTGGGCATTGCCCTTGAATTTTGGAGTTGTAGTTCACCTACATCCAGAGAGCAGAAGGAAGGCTTTTGGTGGGAGGATTTGCCGTTTGTTTCAAAAAGGAAGAGAAGGACAGGAGTGATCTTCAGCCTTCTCTGCCAAAGGGGTTCCTAAGACCATCAGACATATGTGTTTTCTGATAGTCTATAGCGACCACTTTGAAACCCCCTCGCAACCCCCCCCCCAGGGATCCCAACCCTCAGGTTGAGAAACACTGATGTAGAACCTGGAAATGCTACTTTTATAGTTTACTTTGAGCAAGGTGGTGGTGTTCTTCTGTTTCAGGAAAAATAATGGCAGTTCTTGTGACACCTTGTATCATTAAGCTTTTGTAAAATTCATGAAAGTGGGCTGGAATCCACAAATGTGTGTGCCAGATAAAACCTGTTAGCCTTTAAAATGCCATAGTATTCTTTGTTGATTTCCCAGAATGGCTGGGGGTTTCTACAAGTTGTATGTGGTCCAAAATATTATTTTCCACGGCTTGGTCTTTTCAACATCTGTTAGACAGTGCCAGAGTGTGGGTGAGCCCAGAAGGAAGAAGCAGGTTTAGTGTCACCTCCTTCTCTTACCATTATGCTTCTCCCATTTTTTCCCGTTTCTCCCTTGTGGTTGTGGCCGTCAACAACTCAAGGACCTTTGGGTGCCATTACCACTCTAAGGGTGCATGTATACTATAGAATTAATGCAGTTTGGCACCATTTTACAAATTTACAAATCCTAAGATATGTAGTTGGGTGAGATACCAACTCTTTGGCAGAAAGGCTAAAGGCCTTGTAAAACTACAACTCCTATGATCCCACAGTATTGAGCAATAGCAGTTAGTGGTGTCAAGTTGCATTAATTCTACAGTGCACCCATTAATTCTACTCTTAGCTCTGTCTCCACTGGATAGCATTTGGATTATATTCCCAGCTGAGATCTGTACCTGCTCCTCCGTTGATTTCAAATTAGCCGATTTTTCTGCCTTACTGTACAAATGGAAGGTACATATACAATGGAAGTAGTTCAAAGAATGTTGATAAATAGAAGTACAATATAAATGGTGGATAGTAGTGGTATCCATAAAATATTATGTGTTTTTATTATTGAAAACTAGACCCCAAAATTATGAACTGAGATACGGAACTCTATCAGGACATTCAGCATGTCTGCATTGCCTTTTCCATTTTGCCCTATAATAACCTCTCAAGAATTTCCCTTGAATGTTGCCCCACCACACTGCAGATTTCATGAAATGATTTCCCAAATTATTATAATTATCACCAGGAAACTGGAGTGGGGGGTGGATGGTGAGGGTGGACGTGTGTACAAACCCCATCTTTTCCTATTTTCCCTCTATGGTGTGTTCTGATTTTATCCTGAGAATGTTTCCTCATCTATAGGGTTGTGCCAGACCCCCTTCTGTTAGGTCTCCATTGAATAAGCCAACACCCTGAACAACCTGGCTGGTGTCCATTGTATTTACAGAAACAGAGACATCAAAACCTATTTCAACCCATTATCTCTTGCCACACCACATTGCTTTCCACTCACACCTTTCTTCTGGGTGGATCAATAAACAGACACAAACCTTCAAATATACCTATGACTGTTTATTAAATATACTTCCAAACCTAAAGACAAATCTGCACCCCAGCGCATCCCAGCTAACCAGCCTGCATAACCTAACCTGCCCTGATCAGGACCAATCAATTCTCATGGTAACAGAAGTCCTTTGCTGTCAAAATACTGTAAGTATTTCTGTCTGTTGCATTGAGGTGTGTCAATTCTTTGGAGTGCTGTCTCTGCTGACATTCTCTTTGGCTATTAAGATTAAAGCCTCTGATTTTGCCTTCAACTTGTCTGTGTCTCATCTGGTCCTTCGGAAGCTTGGCACTCCAGATCCAAAACCCAAGGTTTTAGCAAAGCTGAAATCACATAACCAATTGAATGCAAACTTGTTTACTGTCCCTTTTAAGTTTATTTCCTCCTCTGTTGGAACTGAAATGCCCCATTTTCCCAATTTTTAATGAAGGTTTGAACAATTTGGGAATTAGATGTATTCTATGAGAAAAACTTATAAGCTTGTATTGTTTGCATTTATAAGAATACTAGCCGTCTCTGCCACGCATTACTGTGGCCCTCATGGGGGTTCCTGAGTGGGAGGTTTGGCCCAATTCTATCATTGATGGGGTTCAGAATGCTCTGTGATTGTAGGTGAACTATAAATCCCAGAAAGTTCAACTCCCAAATGTCAAGACTCTATTTTCCCTAAACTCCACCAGTGTTCACATTTGGGCATATTGAGTACTCGTGTAGAGTTTGGTCCAGATCCATCATTGTTTGAGTCCATAGTGATCTCTGGATGTAGGTGAACTACAACTCCAAAACCAAAGGACACTGCCCACCAAACCCTTCCAATATTTTCTGTTGGTCATGGGAGAACTGTGTGCCAAGTTTGGTTCAATTCCATCGTTGGTGGGGTTCAGAATGCTCTTTGATTGTAGGTGAACTATAAATCTCAGCAACTACAACTCCCTAATGACAAAATCATTTTTTTGAGTGAAGGGTTGTTAGGTGTACTGTGTCAAATTTGGTGTCAATTAGTCTAGTGGTTTTTGAGTTCTGTTAATGCCACAAACGAACATTACATTTTTATTTATATAGATAAATTAGATCCATTTATAAAAATGCATTGAAATAAATAATTGCTTAAAAATACTCCTACATTGTCTCAGTAAATAATCGAGGTAGGGAATCTCTCATACAGAATAGCACAAGGACCCCCATGGAAACATTTCCTTCTCTTAAAGTATGGAATGGTGCCTGTGCCAATCCCACTGATGCACTTGGGTCTATTTTTGATGGGGAGCTATGCCTAAGAATTTGCAAAAGTGGTTCTTAACTATGATTACATCCTCTTTTGACTTAATTAGTGCTGTTTCTTTTTTCTCTTTCTTTCCACCCCCAGAACAGCGGTGGGGAACATCTCTGCCTGACTGAAGGAAAACTCCTTTTGCAGACCTGCTGTTAACAGCACAAGTGTCTTAGACAGAAGCTCTGATTCCCTCTCTTCCTCACAAATCGGCTGTTTCTACGAATCAGCTGAAGGCCACAGGGCTTTTTAACCATTCTTCTTCTTCATTTCCATACACTCTTGTGCCTGAGTTGAAATGGCTTAAAACCAAAAGATGAAATCCATTGTGATACCTACCAGTTGCAATGCTGGGCTACGGACTTTATCACATGAGGCTGCTAAAGTATAATTGCAGCAAGATAAAATCACCTGTTGATGGGGTTTACTATACAATATTGTTGCTGACACGTACTCACAGTGTTCTTAAACTGTAACTGGATCATCACTTTTCATTGATGGGGAAAAACCTGTCAAAGGACCCAAACTTGCTGGTGACCCGCCACTTTTCTTTGTGTGATAATTCCCTTCCGCTGAGGTCCTGGTGTTGCAAACTAAGAAAGCTCTTGCAAGAACACCAGAACTATTCGTGCTAACTCTGCGAGAGTAATTGTATAGCCTGTGAAGTGGACTTGTTAATTTGACTTTGTATATATACAGTATGTGTGCATGAAATGTATTATTGGGTATCTAATGTATTGTCAAATACAATAAAAGACAAGCAGAGATTATCCAATTAAAAGAGATATAACGTATGGGATGATTTATTGTCAAAGGCTTTCATGGCTGGAATCACTGGGTTGTTGTAGGTTTTTTGGGCTACATGGCCATGTTCTAGAGACATTCTCTCTTGATGTTTCACTTGCATCTATGGCAAACATCCTCTCAACCTCTGAGGATGCTTGTCATAGATACAGGCAAAATTTTGGATACAATATAGGATGATTCTATCCAAATACATTCTTTCTCCCCACATCTTCCTCTCAGTTCTATTCCACTCTAAGTAGTTGGGACGGATAGTGGAAAACAGTGTGTACCAATACAGAGAGACCACTTTTCATTCCTGTGCTCCACCAAGAGACTACTCCCCTCACCCCCAAATTGTCTGAATACTGGCTAAAAATTCATCAGGAAGTTACTTTCAATTTCCGTTGGCTCTTACTTAAAAGTTTTTTCTTTTGATTTGGGGGAGCTGGAGTATGTGTTTACACTACACCACTCTTGTAATGTGCCATTCCTTTAGGCCTCCAAGACTCACCTTTTATCATGTGGACTAACATTTTCCCCCTCAGTTTTGTTAGGCAGGAGGTTTTATGGAGTTTGACAGGCCACAAAAAGCTCCTAGGGACCCATATGGATCTCCACGACCTATATATAGCCTTCCCAGAGAAAGGGTCATTTTGGCACATCACTTCCCCAGGATAATATCCCTGTCTTTACTCTGCAAATCAGTTGAGGGAGACTATGAGTCCAAATCCTAGAGTGCTCCAAAGGGAACCTGAGCCCTATGATGGGGAATTTGCTTGCTGAAGAGTGACATTTTGAATGAGTCCAACATGAAACACTTTGCCAGCAAAAAGGGAAGTGTCATGGAGCTAAAACAGCAGGTAAAACAATGCCCCCCCCCCAAAAAAAACATGTTAAACTATTCTTCTTCACACAAGAAAAAAATGCTACCTTTAGAATAGCCTACTAAATGGCTTCCTAAAATAATCCGTACGCTTGAACTCACAATCTGTCATTTTTAACCAGCTTTTGGGAGATTGAGTTTTCTATCTGATTTTGAGAACAGCAGACTAAACATACCTCCCATTGGTGTCTATTGGAGAAAACTCTAATGCAAGGCTTAACATCAAAGCGGACAATATTTTGAGACAAAGCTGGCCAACTTGTGTGTCAGTTCTAAGATAGGCACATGTGGAAATAAATCCTTTCAATTTCAATGGAATTTACTTCCAAATAAGTATGCCTAAAACTGTAGCCTAACCACAATTCTAAGCATGTTTAGTCAAAAGGAAATCCCTCCAAGTTCAATGAAACATTCTCTAGTAAGAGAATTTAGGACTGCGGCTTAAGAAAACTAGAATGAAAAACATTACAACATCAGGCATAGATGGAAAATAGCTTTTATTCAAAATGTTTGGTAACAAACAATTAATTTTCAGATCTTGGGGAAGTTGTATTTTAAAACTTTTATGTACAAGACAGGAAAAAAACCATAAACCAAGTTGGATTAAAATTTCACTAAGGCTACTTGTCAACTCTACTGTATTTATTGCAAGTTTTAGTAAAATAAATACTTTACAAAAGGTGTATATCTTCAGTGGAAATAAAAGTGGTTATGGGAATAAATACTGCATCTTTCAGTAACTATTAATAAATATGAAAAATTAATTTTAAAAAGCCAATTGTGTATAAAAGTTATCTCTAAATTCCATTGCTAGTGTACTGTTTGTTGCTTATTTCAATAAAAAGCAACATCAAGTGTCTGTTAAAATTTACTCAAACTGATTGTTTGAGGGGAAAACTCTGGAAAGACCAAATTTCGTGTGCTGCATTTGCAGTTTACTCTTCCTTTAAACAGTACTGATTTGACCTTTAAACTGAGAAATGTAGTGAAATTCCATTTAATCTTTATAGGTGAAAAGGTCTTTGTGAAATTCAGTGGCACAATTCAGACATATATATATATATACAGGCTTTATAAACTATCCTCATGCCATTCCTTCTCTTCTTGGCTACCATTAACCCAGAAAATGTCAATTAACCATAGTGTCTTGTGGCATATGAACTGGGAACTAAGGGCCCTTCCACACTGCCCTATATCCCAGAATATCAAGGCAGGAAATCCCACATTATTTGAGTGTGGACTCAGATAACCCAGTTCAAAGCAGATATTGTGGGATTTTCTGTATTGATATTCTGGGATATAGGGCTACGTGGAAGGGCCCTAAGCAATAACAATGGCTAAACAAGTTAGGATTTGTACTCATGGTTTAGAATTGGTTAACTTACAGACAAGCTCTGAATCTGGGAAACACAGTTCAGATGTTTATGAGAACTAATTATGGTTAATTGACAACTTCCTAAATTACCACAAGTTTGGAGGAACTGGCGACACAAGGATACATGGTAGGTGCTTCAAACGTCTTGTGCGTATCTCTGCCTCTTAAGCTGCAATGTATATATATCTGAACTGTGCCAGTATCTGAACAGAGATGTTTCCAGATGCTGCGTGTTTTAGCCTAACAGCTGGATTTTATATTGTCTTTCTGGCTTGCGCTGTGTAAGAATAATTAAAGCAACACCAATAGAGAAAGTCAAGGAACATATGATTGGTCAAAGTCAATTATGCATAAGGCACAGCAGAGAAAGACAAGGCTGAAGCCACACTCATCTTTTTGGTATTGCTTTGTGGATTTGGAAAAGGTGTGGCTTCAAAAATTCATATTTTTCTTAAAAACAAATAACAACTTGATATCCAGATACTCCTCTGAAAACTGAAAGGCCTCTCCCAAAATTTAAACTGGCAACAACAAAACATGCATGATTTCCCTGTATTTTAGTTTGCCATAAAGCTTATTAACAAGACAGTTTCATAGGTCACAACATATGCATCTATTATTAGCAATGTAGCTATACTATGAGGCAAAACATTCTCGATACCAGATTTAAAACAAAATGAGCTACTATCATTTCACAGTACATCGTAACAATTCTGGTGTGATGCGAAACAGTGGCATATTAGAAGCAAACAGCACTGAGTATCAGCTCCAGTAAAGTGTGTGAGCACAATCTGGCCGGTCTCTTTCACAAACACAATTGAGGGTTTGAAAGAGTTTTTACTGGGTGGTAAAAAGGTTGGATAGATTTCAGTTAACCCATTTGGATTTTATAATACATGCCTGTATCCACAAAAATAGCACATGGTAAAGATAGTTCTCAGCTGAAAAAGAAGGGAATGGTCCCATTACACAGTTAATTTCTTATGGCTGTTTTAAGGCATTTCAGAATGTGCTATGTAGTTCTCCAGTTTGCAGTGCACAATACTACAGTACATATTTCAAAAGAATAGTTAGTAAAATCCAGAATCCTTCACAGAACAATATCCACTTAGTGGTCACTATTAAGATTCTTATTAGTCCTGTTTAAATTGTCAACACATCAGACATTCTTGGAATTATAGAAACACCACAGCCATATTATTTGGTACAGATGAATCGAAGTCAGAAGGAAACAAACCTGTAAGTGGTTATTTAAAGCAATTTCCAAAGCACAAACCTGCAGTGACTTTTAAAGCAGTTTCAAAATGATACAGATCCCATGAGCATACAAAAGGAGTCTACTATATTGACCCTGAAGAGTACTTTTCACTTACAAGCACTAATTAAGGGTTGAAAAAATAGTACAACATGCTAAGACAAACCCAGTGAGGCCGCATGCTTCCAGGAAAGCCCCAAAGTAACATCCAAGCAACAGAAAAAAAGCCCTAAATAATAGCACTGGTATACCTGTGCCAGCAGCAAATTTCTCACTATGGGAAAATAGGCAGCCTTAAAATTGCTGATACTCCCTGTACTCCTCAATGTCATGTGTACACTGATGTGCAAGACTGCCTTGTCGATATACAATCTTGGTACATTATCTCCCACTAAGCCTGTATTTCCTTTGCATCCACATTCCCTTGTAGAAATATACATCAGCCTTGGTAGTGAAAGAAGTCTTGGACATTATTAATCTAGAATTTCCTTTTATTGCTCAAAATGCAAGAAAAAGCCACTGTGTTTCATATACAGCAGCAGTAAATTCCAAAATTCTTTTTTTAAATGCAGGGTATTTCCTTTTGTAAAAATGCTTTTGGCATTTAGCAGAAAGTGCTGCTGAAGGCTGGGCACCCCTGCATCTTTGTACCTATCCAGCAGAAGATGTTTTCTTTGGCTATTGAACTTCGATTTCTCAATACTATGTTTTGTTTTGTTTTTAAAAAAGATGTTTCCAACTTTGAAAACAAAAAGAAATACATAGAGAAAAATACTAAAAACAGTAAAACACCCCCAACTAAGATTGTTCAATGATAAACAATGACTTTTATTGTGGATGTAAGTGAGTACAGAAACTAGTGAATACATGTTTGGGATGGCAACCTGAAATTTTCCAAAGTTGTTGGAATTTATTTTCCATCTAACATGGCCCATGTGTCCAATTATAATCAGGGATGATGGAAGCGAGAATCCAATAGCACTGGTTGGCAAGGTTCCCCATCTCTATTGCCAATGAAAAACAATGGCAAATAGAACTGTGGATAGTTAGTGAACTTCATTTCTCCAGCACTACGAAAAGGCAGAGAGAGAAAAAGAGGAACTATACAGGCACTTGTCTCTGATTCTGTAAGAGCTTACTCACCAAAAGGAAAAGACTGATTTATAAAACTCCCTGGAAATGTCTCCTAAGCAAGTTCAAATATAGAAGTCGTTTAGGAGGACATAAACCCCATTTATGTCAAAGAGATATTCTCATGAAAGACTGAACTCTCTGCATCTGGTAGACCATTTCTTTAAAGTAGCCAATGCATTACAAACCCCTCCAAATCGGCAAAGTGCGTTAAAACATGCTTTAGTTCAAGCTCCCAAATACATCTCATTAGAATTAAGCGGGTGCATACAAGCCTGCTGGAGCTAACACTCTTTACCTGAGTCCAGTCTTAATATAGTAGTAACGTAGCTTTATCATGTGGCTGCACACATATGTTTAACTTACCCTACCCTGGCGTCCACTATTCGAACTTGCAAGCACCATTTATAGTTAAGAAGCATCAAGCATAGAAATAAATAAAATCAGCTAAGTGTGTACAATAAATATGCCTTTAAAGGTGCTGTGGTACTGAGCAATTAGGAAACAGACTTAAGCCTTACCAGGAACCATATAGTACTCCTTATTTTACAAAACACAGCATTACTAGAATACAGCTGAATGGGATCAGGAAGTGGAATGTGACATTTCTATTGTATGAAAACATGAAAATCAGGGTTTTCGCTCATGTTACAAAACATACAATGTGTTTTCTTCTAGTACTTCCACTTTAGTTGCTGTGAAGCTCCAAGTTTCTGCTTTTTTAAGTTTTGCAGTTATGTACAGATTTTCCTGGTGTCCATATCATTATCTGAGGAAGTAAGAAGATCAGAAGTTCTGCTGCCTTCGTTTCTTTGCATCCATAGCATCCAGAATTGGCTGCCTTTTTGCTGTGTATCTTTGACGAAGCTCTTCAATTTCACGTTCCATCATAGGATCCAAAGCTTTCAATCTCATCTGTAGTTCCTCCAAACTCAGATTTTTCAGCTGTTCAGAAAGAAATGGACAGGCACACAGTCAGGTCTTTAATACAAGCTTCAGCAAAAGTAGAAAAATGGTATTATACCCTTCAGTGTAGAAAACTCACAATAAATAACCTAGATCATGAAACGTCATACTGATCACGTGTAACTACATTTAGTTCTGAATTCAATGAATCAGAAGAAAACTATAGTCAAATCTCTGTGCATGTGTGTGTTCACCTATAAACTGAGAAGGCAGAAATGTAGAATGCCTAATTAGAACTGATGTACCTATAAAGCAAAATAATATGAAAGATGACCTAGAATGTTATACTCATCATTTATTTATCTTACCAATGTCTGTCATGTTTCTGTTTAAATCTTTGTGATTATATTTTCCAATTCAGTTTGGATTCTAGAACTGGTGTGAAAACAACAGCAGAAACACATGGATCCTTTGCTGAGAATTTATTAGATAAGCTTCACTAACCGACAACCAAGGACAGAGACAGGAAGCCAATGATACATAGTTCCTCAAAATTAGTTGACTTTTGACTGACCATGATCAATTCATCATTGAGGTAACATCTCGTACCATTCAACCTGAAAGAGGAAGCATTGAGCTCCCACTTAAAGTCCTCCTTTAATACCCATGAAATGAAGAAATGCAACCACTCCTTCTGTGTTCATTTCAGAAACCCCAATTGCTCCTGATGACACAGCTGAAAGTAGAAGTTATGTTGAGCATGCAGTTTAGAAAGGATGCTCCCTAAAATAATGAAAGATGCCTGTTGGTCATCGTCTGCAATTATCATCACATCTTGGATTTGGCTTGCTTTGTTTTCTGATTAGTCATTGAAAGATAAACACATATTAATGGGTTAATCAGCAATCTAGTTGCTAAGGATTATGGTATATCTGTGGAAATCTCATTATGAGAACAGAGGTTTAATCATAGCAAAATGCATCCCTTTTTATTTTGACCCTGAGATTATCTAGTCCCTTCGATAGACTTCGTATCTGGTGTGTTCAAGACACAGAACACCTCCAAGCCATGAGTTCACAGCCAAGGTTGAGGAATGGTAACAGAGTGAAAACATCTGGGGCCCTGCGTGGGAAAGACCAACCGGCTCAGACTAGAAGACCTGGAGGCTGAAGGGTATTGAACTGGGAACTTGCCCACATTTTCTTAATTCATAACTTTGCTGTAGAATAGTAACCCAGCATTAAAGGAATTTCCAAGATTTCCTTGTGAGTGAATGTAATTGCTAATAAGGTTCTGCAATCATCACAGTACCATTCTAGTTTATAGAAATGGCTGAGAATCCTTAGCAACGGAATCAGAGAAGCAGAAAAGAATAACCTGCAAATTATTCTGGATTTGTCAACACCTGACAATTGTCCGGATATGATGGCATACTTCTGTTGTTTGAAGCAGTTCTATCTGTGGAACTGGAAAGGGGAGTCCCCTTCTCCCACCCAGACATGGGTCCAGGTTATTTGAAGAACCATCTCTCTCTTTATGGGCCTTTTAGAAGACTAAGAGGGCCTTCTCTCTGTCCCATCAGTCTCTCAGGCCTATTTGGTGGGAACAAGGGAGAAGACCTTTTCGGTGGATGCTCCTGGATTCTGGAATTCCCTCCCTAGAAAGACCAGGGTGGCCCCATCCCTGCTTGTGTTTTGCAGGCAGCTGAATACATACTTCTGTCACCAGGCATTTAGGGAAGGATGAGGGGTAGGCTGCTGGGAATGATGTGAGTGGGATTTGGGGGGGGGGGGCGGCTGTGTAGTTTTAAAATGTAATTTAAATTGCATTTTATTGTATTTTTACTTTTACATTTGTGGCACAAATATTTAGTTTTTTTTTTTAAATTATAATCATATGTATATGTATCTGCCTTGTTTTCAAATTCTATTGTATTGTGGCATGTCCTTGTTAGCCCCTTGAGTCCTTATGAGAAAAATGTGGGACAAAAATAAAGGTAATAATAATAATACAGAACTACTCTGCTGTATGTCCTTCAAAGCAGTTCCTTCATGTCATGGTGAAGAGAAAAACAGCTATAATAATAATAATAATTATTATTATTATTATTATTATTATTATTAATTATTTATAACCTGCCCTATCTCCCTGAGAGGACTCAGGGATTTCCCCGAGAGGACTTTTGATTTCCATCAAAAGTAATGAAGTGGCAAATATTCAATGCTGAAGACAAACAAGTGACAAATCAAAACAGTGATAAGACAATATCAATATAAAATTATAAAACTGGCCAAAAAACCCTAAAGTTGAAATAGTTTTCAGCATCCAACAGGCGGAGGTAGATGTCAAATATTAAAATGCCATGTTGAACGTGTAGAGACAGAAGGGCCATTGCTAATCAATCTGTTTAATTAGTGGACACTGGATTTTGGTCAATCTCATTCCTCTCTCCAATATGGCACCCATTCAACTACAACCCCAAGAGCCCCCGGTGGCGCAGTGGGTTAAACCCCTGTGTCGGCAGGACTGAAGACCGACAGGTCGCAGGTTCGAATCCGGGGAGAGGCGGATGAGCTCCCTTTATCAGCTCCAGCTCCTCATGCAGGGACATGAGAGAAGCCTCCCACAAGGATGATAAAAACATCAAATCATCCAGGCGTCCCCTGGGCAACGTCCTTGCAGACGGCCAATTCTCTCACACCAGGAGTCACTCCTGACACGACCAAAAAACCCCCCAAAAAACTACAACCCTCATTATTTGTAGTTTTTATGGCCATAACAAGCTGTGGAAGGCTATTACAGAATGAAGAAAAACCAAATAAGACATGGGCTAAACAGCCTTACAGACAGAACATTTCTCTCCAAATATCAAGAGTCCTATTTTTATAAAACATTCTTGTGACAGATTGAAGAAGGGTTATTACTTCATTTTACTAATCCATCCTTGAAGTGTCTGCCAACCCTATACTATGTATAAGGACCACAGCATTTTGAATATACTATACTCACAGGACTTTTAAACAAGAATTCAAATCCTTTGCTGGGTCATTGCCACACCTTTTTGGGTCAGGGTGCCTTGAAATAACAGCTGACACCCGAAACAATGACTTCAATTCAGAGACAGAAGAAGGTTTAAACCAGTCTTTTCTCCCCTCAGAGCAATACTTTAGCATTTTTGCTAAGGACTGCTTGATTAACGTTTCGGGAGCTATCCAAACATTCATAATATTGAGGTCTATTTACAAAGAAAGTGGCTCATTTGCACGCCGAATAACAGAAGTGAAACTGGATTCTTCCTCAAATTGAGAGGGGTGCTTCAGGCAGTGGTTCCTCCACCTGCACTTTCAGGAAATAATCCGGTTTCAAAATGGAAAACAAAATACTGGGATTCTTATTTATTACTATCCTGAGGCAGTAAGGCTTCACAGCCCTGTCAGATCTTTCACTGTGTGCACATGCATGCCAATTAGGTTCCACTGTGGTAAATAAAAAGCCTACATCAGATAAAAGAAGATAAAAATAAGCCCTAATGAGAAAAATATAGCCCATTTTGGTTTTTCAGTAAGTTTCCTGACATTCTAACACCATGCAATAAATACCTGAAATGGAGACAAATGGACAAGAACATAGTATTAGATTCAAGCTGCTTCTGAGTCAGTATTGACTTCATGAATACAAGGTGCTTTCTATTAAACAATGCCTATTTCCCTGAGAGGCGTAAGTACTATTTTGAGCATACAGTGCAGTGCACACATCTCTGTGTGCTATTCTGACAGTAACAAGCGATTTTAAAGAAAAATAGCAACTAATATGAACTTATCACCTTCACAAATAATATATAACAAACAGTTTATGTTTCTTCTGTGTTTGTGATCAAATATATAACACAACCTTAGGCAGAGATAGATACATATACACTATAGCAAAGCTGGCAGAAAAGAAAGGAGAAAAGATTGAAAACAATGTTATCCCATCTTTTCAAAGTTTAAAACGATGAAACCAAAGAACAATAAACTCTCCAGTGTAATCAAATATCAGTCTCTGTCCCTCAGATAGTAGGATCCACAGAATGAATTTACAGAAGCAAAACCCCATTACTATTCAACCAATTTTGGAATATACATATTTCTCAATGTGAGCCATTATGATGTTATTAATGTTGGATTAGGATTCTGGTAGACAAAGGTTAAAATATCGGCTTAGCCAAAGGAATCTGCAAATTGACCTTGAATACGTCATGGCTTCTCCATCTCAGCAAACCACTCATCAGTGAACAAGTTATACCAAGAAAATGACAATATAGGTTGCTTTAGGTTCACCGTAAGTCGGAGACAACTTGGATGTACACAACACCAAAACAAACTCTCTGAGAAGCTCATGAAAGAGAATAGCTACACCAGGGAGATTATTCTATATACTTTGTTCAACTACAAGCACAAGTGCCTCAAATAATACTTCCAACAGCTTCCAAAAGGAGAAGACGACACCAAGGCATTTTGAAATGGTTCCAGGTTTTGAAAATTCAAAACTTCCAATATTTTGAATGCCCTAGCCTTGGTAACCAGTGCAATAGCCAAAAGCGGTGGTGCACCGGGTTAAACCATTGAGCTGTTGAACTTGCTGATCAAAAGGTTGGTAGTTTGAATCCGGGGAGCGTGGTGAGCTAACACTGTTAGCCCCAGCTTCTGCCAACCTAGCAGTTTGAAAACATGCAAATGTGAGTAGAGCAATAGGTACTGCTCTGGCAGGAAGGTAACAGGACTCCATGAAGTCAAGCCGGCCACATGACCTTGGAGGCATCTACTGACAACGCCGGTTCTTCAGCTTAGAAATGGAGATAAGCACCACCCCCCAGAGTTGGACACAACTAGATTTAATGTCAAGGGGAAACTTTACCTTTATGCTGAATATGTTTCTCCCTCTATTTAAATTAAAAGAACAGATAGACATGAGGAACATGATACTACAACTAAATTCCTAAGGGTGGGGGAAGAACATACACCTGAACCCATCTTTTTCAAAATATTCAGGTGGTAAAGCATATGCAATAAAAACCACATGGTGTGGCTAAACTCCAAAATAATGTTCATTGTAGAATAACCTTTCTATTTCAGAGTAGGAATCTGTAATATCCAAACTCAATTGAAAGCAAGCTTCTAAGGCTAGGAGCACTTGAGAAAGTTTTTTAAGCTTTAAAATATAATTTAACTTTTGTATTTTGACATCCTTTGTTACTTTTCCTAAGCCTAGGAAATGAGTCAAGAAAAAATAACACTATTTTCCCATAAAAAAAAATCTGAGGAAATTTGATGACTCTCTTAAAGTCAGCAGCTGATATATCATGCTTGCCTCAATGGAATGACCTTTGAAATGAGCTGCGTGAATGTGTGCCTAAAATATTAATATTGCAAAAGACAGTCAGAAAATGCAACCAAACAGGGATGCGTATGAATCGTGAGCAAATTTCAAAAAGACATTAAAAACACTATAAAAGAAAAACATGGAATACAGAAAATGTGCAATCATTCACTAAAATATTTACACTCATGGATAGCCATATTCCTTTTGCTATTAATTTAGTAAAAGCTAAGAATAAAACAACAAAGCCCGATACTTCAGTTCAAAAAGGGAAGTCTAAAGCTATTGATTTGATTATTTCCGTCATGATTACTTAGGAGGGATTAAACAGAAATGCTGTTTCCTGTTGAAGAAAACACTGGCAATGAATACTTCATTCCTTTATCAGATAAAAACAATTTCCTCATGAAGCTATCCCGTAGTCCAAAAATATCCTTTGTCTACAAAATTGAAAACACATATCATGCCCTAATTATGTTGTTACACCAGAAAACAATTCTGGAATGCAAAAAAAAAAATCTTGTTTTTATAAAATATCAGTTGAAACAATGAAATCGCTGTTGAAAATCTCCTAGGGCAATGAAACTGTATTGCAACACAGAGAATGCATGAGCACGGAAGCATTCTGATGTGAAGGCCACAGAGAACTAGGAGGAAAAACACACATTTTCATTGCTTCTTAAAAAATGACTAACCACAGTAATTTACACAGTCCCATATATCTTTCTTAAATCAGACAAGAGCATGTCCATGCCATTCTATCAATCCCAGCTAAGCCAGCATCTTCCTTTGTTAAAGTTCCCAGTGCCATGTATCTGGAGTCTGACAATAAACTGGCTAGATTTTCTTGATAAAGAGGAAAACAAACAAGTTGAGATGTGAGACAAACATATAAAAATAACTTTCCCCAATAGGATATAACCAAAGTCTTAGATTTTATAACCACAAATACGTAAAAATGAATACCTAAATACACAAAAAAGATAACCACAAAGGAATTTATATGCAATAAATAAGTTTGGACGACTCATACCAAATGTGTTTTCATGTTTTATTATGTTTTACTAACAGATAATTAATTCTGCATGCCACTCTCTATTTCCCATACATTATAGGTATATAATGATCCTCAGTGAAAAGACGACCAATGTTTGGTCTGACTTTGCCATTAATTTATATGGAATGCTCCGCAATTATCCATTTTCATGAGTGTTTTTTTTTAATCTGTAGCTATAAAGTTTTAAATGTATTGTGAAGAAAAGTATTTAAGGAGACCTCTTTTTCTACAAATTTTACATTTTAACTTGTTTATTCTCTTGGCTTTTGCAATGTGGTTCAATAATAAATCAGGCATGATATTTCAGACTAAAGGCCTAACCAGACTAGCATCCTGCCCCCCGCCCCCCCACTCCCCGTCATTAACCAGATGTCTTTGGCATACGTGAGTACAATAGAAACCTCTTGCTTTAGTTCCCCAAAGATTGGTATATAGAGGCATATCGCCTTTGATACTGAAGACAAAGTGCAACTAACAGCAAAGATAGCAATTTAGAGCCCTACCCACGAAGAACCCTGACAAACATTATTTTTAAAGTGACCCAGTTGTGCAACCACCACTACCGTTTGCAGTAGAAAATGTCACAGTTCAACAATGTGTCAGGTGAATAAATATTTATCTCTACCTTTAGAGTCCCCAGTGGTGTAGCAGGTTAAACTGCTGAGCTGCTGAACTTGCTGACCAAAAGGTCAGCAGTTTGAATCCAGGGAGCTGGATGAGCTCCCCCTGTTAGCCCCAGATTCTGCCAACTTAGCAGTTTGAAAACATGCAAATGTGAGATGATCAATAGGTACCACTTCGGTGGGAAGCTCTTCGGCTTAGAAATGGAGATGAGCACACACCCCCCCCCCCCAGAGTCAGACACAACTAGACTTAATATTAAGGGAAAACCTTGACCTTTATCTTTAGTGTATTTCCCACAACTTGGCCTCAGTGAATGAATGATCCTGCATTTGGTGAGTAGTAGTAGTAATAATAATAATAATAATAACAACTTTATTTTTATACCCCGCCTCCATCTCCCCGACGGGACTCGGGCGGCTTACAAAGGGACAAGTCCAAGAAGTACAGGTTAAAACAAGCACAAAAATAATACAATCAACAACAAAAAATCAATAAATCATCATAATCAGGCAACATCATAAAAACAATATCATGGCTGAACAACAAATGCTGGGTTCAGGCTCATGATTCCTAAATGCAATGATTCCTACGTAGAGCTGAGGTAAAGTGAGACAATCAGAGGGCTGGGCTGGAAGGATAATGCCCTTAACCATTAAAGTGTCAGAAGTGCAGATTCTGAAGAGGAAAACACCTCCCTGTTCATTTTACCTGCACTGTTCATAATTTTATACACTTCTATCCCCCCCCCCCCTTTCCCTGCAAGCAAAATAGCTCACTGGTCTCTACTTTGCTTCTTCAAGAACTAAACCAAATTGCAAGTCCCAGCTGGTCATACTGAATGAACAGTTAAGTGGTAAATTAACACTGATGTCAATGACACTGATTTGGTGAGTCTATGGGATTAGCAGTTGATGTCTGCCAGTAATTATTTTCCCATATGCAGGTGAAGTTGTCTGCATTACAGCAACACAGTCAACTTGGTTAAGATTAATTATCCCTCCTTTCAATGGCAATTCTAGAAGCTCATCTGTTTTTCTTTTTTTTAAAAAAAAAATAGCATCTCCATTTCCCTGTGCAACTTGTTCCATAGTCCAGCTGCCCAACTGCATTTTTGTCTTGATAGAACTTAACTTTGCAACTTGATCTTTACTGCTTCTGGATTCTACTTTTCTATGTAAACAAGATTTTTCCTTTACTTTTAAAGTAGCCAAGAAAACAGATAAAACAGAACACTTAATAAAAGCCATCACAATTGTTTCCACTTCTCCATTTAAAACATGGGAGAGAATGCAAGCATTTAAGTTAGTAGAATCTGATGCATCTCATTTTTCATTTGCCTTTGGAACTTAATAAATACAACTCATAATGCCACATATTTTAAAAGTAACTGTGAAGAGAAAACACAGAATTCATGAAATGAGTCATTTTCCTACTTGGAACAAGCAAGCAATGTTTTCAGAAAACCCTTTTTAAGCACCATTTGTAGCATCCAAGTGCCAAGGGGGTAGGCAGAACTAAATACTACAAGGGAAGCCAACATTTGGTAAAAAGTGGCACAATGTGGTGCCCACAGAGTCTGTTTTGTGAACAGCAGCAAAGGTTTTGAAATAAAACATGGTGCTCCAAAGTCAAGAGCATATTGCTAGATACGTCATTAAAAAAGAGATTCCAAGCAAAAGAAATGCACTGAAACGTATCCTCAGATGTTCATAGATTTCCCAAGATATTGCTCATGAAAAATTTACCCAAACGCAGTAATGCTTCTCTTTTTCTCAGCATGTTTTAATGAGCATAAGCTTCAAAAATCTTAAATAAATAGAAACCACAACTGAAGCAAAGTGATCTGCAAATGAAACCTCGGCTATCTCTCTCATCTGAGAAAATAAATCTAAAGTGTACAATGTACATGTATCTTGGTATCATTCCAAAATCCTTGCTATCTTAATTCTGCCGCATCTAGAGAACAGGTATTCATTAATTTCTGGTACTGAGACAACATGATTTATTAAGATGTGAATATGCTTATTTTAATTTGGTTTTAGTAAAACAGGGTTTTTAAATCATTCTTTCTTTTTGCCACTGAAGGTGCTCAAGAGAAGGGTTTTATTGTACCATCAACAAACACATGTCCCAAAATCCATTACAGAAAACAGAAATTAATGACAACATAATATATTTTGATGGATAGTCCCATAACATGTCCATCTTAAAGGAAGCCAAAATAAGCCATTCCCAAAAGTGTAGTGGTTTGAGCCTAGGACTACAACTCTGAAAACCAAAGTTGGAATCCTCACTTGGTCATGGAAGCTTACTCTGAACCTTGGGTAGGTCACTCTTTCTCAACCGTAAGGGAAACATTCTCTGAACAAATCTTGCCAAGAAACCCCCATGATAGGTTTGCTTTAGGTTCATCATAACCATTTGACAAAAAACAGCAAGATACAGTATAGTCTTGCTTATCCAACATAAACAGCCCAGCAGAACGTTGGATAAGCAAAAATGTTGGATAATAAGGAGGGATTAAGGAAAAGCCTATACAACGTCAGATTATGTTATGGTTTTACAAATTAAGTACCAAAACATCTTATTTTACAACAAAACGATAGAAAAAGCAGTTCAACACACGGTATCGTTATGTAGTAATTACTGTATTTATGAATTTAGCACCAAAACATCGCATGTATTGAAACAGTTGTGGATCTGGGTGAGAGATAGACTGCATTGAATAATACAGAACGTTGGATGAGCAAAGGTTGGATAAGCAAGACTCTACTGTAGTTGCAAGCTGGAAATATTTTCATATAACAATCAAGAAAGCTACAACCGGATTAAACTGTAACAAAGATATTCAGAAGTCTTGATTACAATCATTAAATTTTATGGGCATAAACAGTGGCTTATTCTTGGGCCATAAAAAGGGGATCTAGTTTTTTGTATTTAAAAATAAAATGAGAGAAAACGATATCCCCTTTTATTTTTATGATCCAAGAATATATAATGATCAAATCAGTTAAACTACAATATTATACATTTTCCTGAATAATTTAAGAACACTATACATGTACGGTGTTGAAAAAAGCAAAAATTATTTATAATTAAAAGTTATCGCTATTTAATGATCTTTGATTAAATCATTCTGAATTAAGTCTGTGGAGTCTTCAAACAAATGTGATATCTGCCCATCTTCTCAGACAACGCCATCTATCTTAAGAACAAGCAGATATGCTGAATCAGTCCAGCCTTCCATCCTCCTGCAACATTCCCATGGAAAGATCACAAGCAGAACATGAAAGCAACGGTACACTCTTCCTTGTGTGTCCTACTGGTTTCCCCTAATAATAGGGTCAACATGTAAATAACATGGCACGGAGTCCCTCCTTTTTTATTTTGCCCTTTCCTCCATTAATTTTCTAGACCTGATTTAAAAGTCATCTAGGCTGATACCAGCATTTGCTCCTCACTTTCCAACATCTTTACCTTCCTATCACATTCAGATAGAGAACCTGGATACAGTAGATAAGCCATGATGGTGTTTTTCACTGAAAGAGGAATTAAAGCACTTTAATTATTTTCTGGAAGCAAGATCCATCAAATTCACTGGGATCTTCACCACAGTAACCCTGCACAGGACCACACCATTCATCACTACACTGAGGATCATCGCAGTTTTGCAAAATGCATAGGAATCTCGAAGTAATTTGCTCAGTGTAGCTTACTCATTGTTTTAAACAACAGCAGCATTGCATGGATGCTCCAATCTGTTTCAGCAATATTCACAAATAACGGATGCTCTGATTTCAGATTAGATACTGCTGTAAAATGGCAGAAATGGAAGCCATCAGTTAGCATCTAGAGAATAATTAGCGTTTAAAATATTAAACAAAACAGACATTTACTCAGAAATAAGTTGTACAGGCAGTGTTTTGTTTGCTCCGAAAACAAGCTCTTCCTAGCAACTGTTTAAATGAATCGCACAGATGCTACAGGCCTTATTAGAACCCTTTGATTAAAAAAATATGGATTGCTAATACTGTATTTCTGAGTCATCTATTTTTCCATCTGCTAGTAATTCCTACAATGTGAACTATCAACATAACGACTAACAATAATTTTCTATGGCAATTGTAATGGTGGTTGCCTGTAGCACTTTCTAAGATTTAACTAGTGCATGCCTCAGATTGTTTTGAGCTGTTCATAGATTCAAGTAACAGACACTCATTTCTTTCATTCCAACTCCCCATTCTAGCTCCTTTTTTGTTGCTTGTAAGAATAAAATGGCTTTATTTTATGGAGTTTAGTCCATCAAAGAGCTCATTTTATTAAAAGCTGTACTTGAAACAAGAACAAGCTAACTAAAGGTCAGCCAGTTTACTACCTTATCTGAGTCAAAAGCCTACAGCCAAACCCAACCTACTTATACCACTATTGGATTTATCAAGCAAAATGATATCCATTAAGTGTAAGAGAGTTACCAGGAAGCCTGGTTGGATTTTTAAAAAGTATATGATTAGCAAAGATGTTCCAAAGTTATGCCGATGAAAGTAGACTTCTTAGTAGCAACTATAGGCCCAATAGAGATATGTGATGTCTATGCACTGCTGTTGGCTTGTGTTGGGAGTATGATTAAACACCATTATACAAGGTAAGACTTCCTGTCAATAATAGATTAGATCCCACTCTATGGGATAATCATTGGCTGATTCTTCAATGATTATCCCTATTTTGGGGCAAGGTTCTGGAGTATGCGGTAAGCTCCTAGCTCCAGGTGCTTCTGGATGAGACTGATGATCTGGATCCATTTCAGTTTGGCTGCCGGCCTGGTCATGGGACAGAACTAGCTGCTTTGGTGGATGATCTGCAATGAGAATTAGATAGGGGTGGTATGTCCCTGTTGGTTCTTCTAGATCTCTCAGCAGCATTCAATAGCATTAACCATAATAAACTGGAATGAAACTTGAAGGCACTGTTTTGCAGTAGCTCCTTTCTTTCCTGGAAGGGCAAATCCAGAAGGTGGTGCTGGGAAGCTCCTTTTTGGCTCCTTGTCTGTTGAGTTGTGAGGTCCCACAAAGCTTTATTGTGTCCTCCATTATACTACTATTTAACATATACATGAAGCTTCTGGGAGAGACTTCTGGGATCAGGTGTCACCACTATGCTGATGACATCCTACTATATTAACTTTTTCCGCTTAATTCCAAGGAAGTTATTTC
This sequence comes from Anolis sagrei, assembly GCF_037176765.1. Classification (NCBI taxonomy): domain Eukaryota; kingdom Metazoa; phylum Chordata; class Lepidosauria; order Squamata; family Anolidae; genus Anolis; species Anolis sagrei. The sequence goes on along the minus strand of NC_090024.1, from coordinate 31,898,112 downwards.
CATGCTAAACTTGTGCCTGGAAGCTGAAATCGATTGAATGGGGGTGAGCAAGCTTAATCCAGAGAAGACAGAGGTGCTATCACTCGTAAAGCAGTTCAGGGAATAGGGATTCAGTCTGTGTTGAGTGGGTTATATCTGCAGGTCTGCAGCTTGGGTGCATTCCTGGATTCAGCCCTGACTCTGGATGCTGTGTAGTGGTCAAGAGGACATTTACACAGTTAAAGCTTACTGTAATGCACTGTAAATGGAGCTGCCATTGCAAGAGTGCTCAGAAACTTCTGCTGGCCAAAGACCTGAAGCCAAATTCCCTTGGTCTGTTTCCAAAGTGCTGGTTTTGACCTATAATACCCTATATGGCCTAGACTATTTGAAGAACTATATCCTCCCTCCCACCCCCGTGACTGCCCAAGCTCTAAGATATGCAGTGGGGAAGGGGATACTTATTTCTATACCACAACTTTCACAGACACAGTTGGTGGGAACATGGGAGAAGTCCTTCTCTGTGACTGCTTCCACAACTTGGAACCATTTTCATAGTGAGGGTGGCTCTATGTTTGTTTTTATCGTGGACTTCCTGGAGACTGCGATGGACTCCAGGAAGTGCCTCTCATATGGTGACAAGTTTAAACTGTTCTCTTCCAATAAGCTTTTGGAAACTGATTTAACAAGGATTACTTTTATGGTGCTCTACTGTTTTAAGGAACATTTTGATTGGTTCTAATCTTGCTTTAGTTTAATACTGTTTAATCTTGATTTTTAATGGAATTAACTATATGGATTTTATTGTATTCTGTATTTTTGTGTATTGGATTGAAACCCAGCCTGTGAGAAAAGCGGGATATAAATAAAAGGTGGTGGATGGACAGAAGCTGACCTCCGTTCACAGATGAGAGGGAGGGATTTCATTAACCCTCCTCCCAGGAAGAGGAGGAAATATTTGCCATCCAAGGCTAACTGCTAGTTTCTTTAGTATATAATTTCCAGTTCCTGCAGAAATTCCACAGTTTCAGCTGCTGGATACTGGATTTAGTGCTGAGGTCGAGAAATTGTGATCTAGAAACTGACAGACTACCCAAAAACCTGATTATTTATTATGTTCCCTGATCATACTATGATGAAAACTGGACACCAATAACATCTGGACATGAGCAAGTTCACCGCCGCTGGCATAAATAATTCACTTGCCTTCACTGGTGCTTTCACTAAGCAAGGGCAAACAGATAACTGGTTTAATGACAGCCAGGAATGCAATAGTTAATCACATCAATAAGTACATATTCTGGAAAATTCCATCCAAGGGAAAAGAATGAGAAAAAAGAATTAGGACTTTACCTTCCAAGTCCAGGATTAGCTGGTAAAGCAAGCAGGTGCAATAAAAAATCTTTTCACTAGCAAATTGAGCACATTAATCTATCAGTTAAATGAGCATGAGTTACCATGATGGCATTATTACAGAGACTATTGTGTCCAGAAACACATTTTTATGTATTACAATAATTCCTTTCTAAATCCTTTGCCATTCAAGAAGAATATTGATTAGAGTAGAATAATAAATTGGATTACACTGAAATAAAACTTATAATGTGATTTTCACTCTAAATGTGCAGTGGAAAGGCTCATGTTTGAAAACAGTACCAAACATTTATAGAGCAAAAATGAAAAGTTCCCACAATTTCACATGTACTGCCTTTAATATGTATAGCATTTATTTCAAGATATGCCACAATTATTACCTCATTCTCCAAAGAAGTAATTTGTTAACACCAGAGGATCAATTCAAATCACCAGTGATTTTTCGTTGATTGTTCATTCTCTTACCTACTAGGAAATTGGCATCAAAGATTCCCTTCTAGGTGCTAAATACAATGAAATCCACAATTCACAAAACAGTGATACTTTACTGGACCAACTAAAATACATCATGCAATTTCCCCTCACATGATCAAGAAAAGGAGTGGCCCCTGAGAACTCTGGGATTTAACTGATAACAGAAGTAATACCCGAGACAAAATATAGGCCTGAGACTCGAACATTGTTACTTATCTTCTCCTGCATGACTTCTTTGCCTCATTAAGAACCATTGAAACTTTAAAAACTTGAATGGGATATTTTGTGCATTTCACTGATATTCTTTACCCTGAGGTAATGGGAAAAGAGAGTCTTTTAAGTGTAATTACTTGATCCTGGACTGATGTCATTTAGGTACCTGGCAAAAACATTTTCATTTTCCCAAGCGTTTTAACTGATTTATCATAACTGGGCTTCTGCCATGCAAGAAACAGAATGGGTTTATTGCTGCAGATGAAATGTTTGCCTTACCATTGTTTTTTACTATATGTTGTTAGTTGTTATGTGCATATGCATTGCTTTTCACCCTGGCAACTCCAGTGATTAAAACTGTAAGCTATAAACAGATCAAATAAATAAACGTATTTCTTTCCTGCCAAAACAGAAACAAGCAGAGGAAACTGAAATCCAAGACACATGAACCCATTATACAAAAATTCTGCCTTCCTTTCCCAAAAGGAACCAAGTCCCTCCTAGTTCCCATACATTTTCAGGGATGTGAATTTAGGCTACATTTTAGAGGAAGCAACTGATAAAACTATCTCAGTCTTTCTTCCCTAAGAAAACCCTGTGAAATTAATGGGGTGGCCTTAAGCTGATAGTTAACTGGAAGGCACATATATACACACATATACTGTGCTATGCCAGAGTTCCTGTCACCAACAACACTGCACTAAATGTTTAATAACTGCAACAGAGTCATATCCTTCACTCTGTCTTATAGGAACTCATCCCTAAATCAATAAGGGATGACACTAATGCCAGGTGGCAAGGAACGGGCATTGTACATCTGTTCTGTGATGGATTAGTGGCATACATGGTCAAAACGTATCTAAAGTAAATACTGGACAGTGCTTCTGAATTGAAAAAAAATCTGATATAGAGATATACTTTTTTCCATTTAACAAGATATTTCCTGTTCACACTAACAAATAGAATATCAATTCTGGCATAAATATATAATGTTTGTATGAGTTGTTAAAGGAAGGCACGTTAATGCAGTTAAATACTAACAATGTTACGTTTTATCACCTAAGCACCAGTATTTTATTATGTACTTTAGTTAGTTTGGACAACGACTTATATTCAGGAATTTTTTTTTAGGATACCAAAACTAGAATTGCAACACCATTATATTCTGCCATATTTAGCTCTGACTGAAACATCCATTCACATGTTCATATGGGTTACAAACTGTCATGCTTTGTTTATAATTAGTTTTTCCAAGCCTTGGATTGTATCTGACAAATTTGGTAATTAACAAAATCAGACTGCTTTCATTAGTTCCATCGGATTAAATTGTGCAGCTACATTAGTTACTTGGAAGGCTGGGGCAATAACAAAACCTGCTAGAAATAAGTATAATGTAAAGCGTGCACATATCCAAACAACCAAACAGACCCACCAAACCATAAATCGGAGGAAAGTAAAAATACAGAAAACAGATCATAACATGCAAAACCTCAGATAGGAATCCAAATTGTAGACTTTCTCTTCTAACACTGAGAATGCCTCCATTTATTAGAAACTTCTGTTATTGTTGTTGCTGCCCAACCGGGATTTTCTTGACAATATTTATTCAGAGGAAGTTTGCCATTGTCTCTCCTTGAGACTTAGAGGGAGTTGTTTAAGGTCACCTCATGGGCTTTGATGCCTGAACCCTTGTGTCCTGGAGTTCTAATACAATACTCAAACCACTATATCATGCTTGTACTCAAGGCCTCTGTTAAACCCATGGAATTCTCTGTAGGAATACATCTATCACTAGCAGTGTCTCCATTAGTGGTTGTTCAAGAAATTGTGCATTCTAGGATTGGGAAGGCTTCAAATCCACTGGTCTCAAAGGCACCCCATTCCCTAGACAGCAGAACATCATGGCAGTCTGGGCCTGGCAAAACTAATTCCAATGAAACAAGATCCACTGGCCTAACAAACTTGGAAAAGCCATCCCTCCCATCTCTCATTCTTATTACTATAGCTAGCCAGGATTTGGAAGCAGTAACCTGTCCTCCTTTTTAACCCCTCTCCACAAATACACCCGAAGCATATTGTTTCTATACGAGTATAAATTTACTTTTCAACTGAATAGCTCCAATAAAGCTATAAAGTTTTACTATAAGCCTATAAAAATGGACAGGAAGTAAATTTGATGTATGCCCTATTCTTGCTTTTCATCTTTTTAGTTAAAATCAAATGTAACACCTCTCAAACGTAGCATGATTATGCCAGAATTCAATAAACTGTATTGAGTTTTTCTCTTATGGAGAAAATATCTAGAAAGGTTATTATTTAGATATTCTAATGTGACATGTTAACAGAAGCTATCTGAGAAATACACTCTCTGGGTACTTTCCGATCTCAACAGAAAGGTGACTTTTCTAAGGTGGGTAGACAATCCCCATCTCACCAAGTATTTCACAATACTATATTATGCTTGGAGGAGGGGGAAACATGCAGTATTTAGTTATTTATTATGTTTATTTATATCCCACTTTTTCTCTCCATACGGAGACACAAAGCGGCTCACAACTAAAAGCATTTATATAAACCTTATTTGTATTCCCACCACCATCTCCCCGAAGGTATTCAGAGCAGCTCACAAAAAGCACACAATAGTCCAGAACGCACAGAATACATAACAAATAAAACAATAAGAATATAAGATCACAAAACAATAATTGCATAAAATAACATACAACCTTACCAATTAAAATTCAATAATGCAGCAAAGCTGCAAGTATAACAGGTTGTGAACTGTCTTAGTCCACAGAGCGCTAACATTTCAATTCAACTTAAAATATACAAATATTAAAACAGTATTAAACAACATTAGTATTTTAAAAAATCCAGGTTAGTAGTGTCACTTTCCAAATCACTGAATTGTACTTGCAACATGTGGGGTATTTTAACCTTTAAATAGCCTTCTGGAAGCACTGGAGCCATCTTCACAGAAAAACAAAAAACCTCGCAGGAATCATTCAGGGAAGAACAAACTTTCTGGACTACACCTTTGTTATGATTCCACAAAGAAGAAGACACAACCTATTCATGGACTGAGTATCTTTTACCAACCTAAAAATGATAGTCAGACCTGAAAATTGATGAAGTCTGATATGTATGGTTGCTATAGAAACAAAAGACATCTCTCTGTGAAAATAAAAGAGTGAGAAATGAACACCATCGTTAAAATAACAGGAAAGAACACACTGAACCAGGAGGCTCTTAAGATCTGTGGGAAAAGGCTGTGCAGAAGCAATCATTATTTAGAGGGTTTACAAATAGATGATTTAGTGGAATGCGTGTACGTGTGTTGAAGGAGATGCCTATACAGTATATGAAGAAATGCAGAAAAGACCTGCCTTCAGTAACATTTTTGTTCTTCACTTTTAGCTCTAATTGAATCTAAATTCCAAGTATAAAATATGACAACCACTCAAGCAGTTAGAGGTAGGACATTGTGACAGGGAAACTGTGCTATGTGCAATTCTTGTCACATATGTGGCCAAGGTACTATTCAGATTCAGAAACAAGTACATTCTGCCACTCTAGTCCAGATAATAGTAGAACAGTCATGTAACTGGTGTCATTGGAGATGAGGAAAAGAAAACACATCAAAAATAAAAATGCATAAAATTAAGAACACAAACAATGAATTCTATGAGAACACAGCCCTTGGCAGAAGATACAGTACTATCTTTCCCTGTTGAATGCCACTATAAACAGAGAAGCTTACTCACTCTTGTTCACAGTCCATCTTGGTTAGTCCTGCTTTCCATAAACTCACTAGAGAGCCTTCCTTAGAACATACTTCTACAATTTAGTCTATCAATCTGTACTGCTTTTCAAAAACACAAAATGTCCCAGAGCTTCAAAAGATGCATTCTGCCCATGCTGCTGATGTTGTACATTTTGGTACAATTATCTAAGAGGCACTTTAAAATTCAAGATGTACTGATGATTACAACTGATCCTTCATCTTAATGGCATGATAAAATAAGGAGGAAACTGTGAAGTAGAAATCCTTAGTTACTTTGTGTATTTCGTGTGTCTTTTATTCAACCACATCTTACTGATTTCTGGTCATAAACTATTTATTCACTCACATGTGAAAACTGCCTTTGAAAATGCATTGATATCATTTCTCCCCAAAGCACAAGCAGACATGGATAACAGATTGACATAGTTCTACAAGTATTGAAATGCCATGCTCTGTAGTACTTCACACTAGAATAGGAGATGTTACGTTTATGTGAATGCAGGCGTTTACCCATGCCTACATTGGAGCATTTGCTACCAAGTAAGGTAAACACTGAGATCTCCTTGGTTGGATTTCACATTCCAAATATGTTGGGGAGTAGTTGGAAAGTATGTAAATTTGAAATCACTTCCAATCCTACAATTTATAGAGGAAGAAGAAAGTAGTATCATATATACAGAATTATATATGTATACATTTATACTGTATCTCATACCACATATATTAGAATTTCAATTAAAGGGAAGGCTGGTGCAGAAGATTTTGTGGCCAATAGATACAGGCATTTATCAGTGGATTTTTAAAATATATATTTTAAAAAGATCCATGCTCATAATGTTGACATTACAAGTCAGAGAAAGAGAACATGATTTCCACATAAGAATTTATTATGCTAAAATCTGAGTACGTTAGAAAGCATGCTTTAAGACTTACAAGTTCCTGCTATAAATCAGTTATATTGTACATGACTGTCATGCAGATAAATCCAAGGTACAAGGTGATATTCCACTTCAACTGCCATGGCAATGTCATACTCTCCAATATTTCACAGATGTAAATCAATACACATGTGGCCAAGCAACCTCAGAGCATGGTTAAAATGGTTTAAAAGTTTTAATGAGGGAGAACACAGAAGCTAACAGAGGCTGTGGCAATTCACTATTGCCTGTTTATCGAAAAGGTCATAGTAGCCCTGTTCTACTCTCCTGCTTGTTAAGTTAATTCAGTACAAACAGAGAATTAATTGGTACTGTCCATGCCAAATTGGGACAAGTGTAGAATATGAAACAGCTCATGTAATTGCAGGTTCTCAGATTTGGTAAAGGACAAGAGCTCTTCAACTATGAATTCTAAAGGCTTCTCATCTATTATTCCAGGTTTCCGTAGGATGTTTCAATCGCAGTTCAATAGAAATATATTGTGTAGTGTAAATGGGGCCTTCTTTCATCCCCTCCTTCTTTCCAGCAAATCTCAACTCCTTAACACAGAGTACAAATAATGTGTGTTTTACCCTAAAAAATTAATCAGGGTGAATAATACTGCAGGATGGTAAAGACTAACTTAGATTAACAACAGACCTAGAAAACTGCAGCAACACTTGCAGATCAGCTGTTCCATGCAACACATCATTTCTACCCATGCATTTGCAATAAGCACGGAGAACAATGAGCATTACAGACCGAACTCTGGAGAAGCAGCAGATGATGTTAATTCTGACTGCTCATCAGAAGCAAATCTGCCACATGAAATTATATTCACCACTTGCCATACTATCTCTGCTTTTCAACTATGTTTACAACAGTCTAGAGGTAACAACATGATGAAATGAAGTAGGTTGAAAGGTGAAATAAAGGACAAGGCACCTATAACTTTAATAGTTGTATCAAAGAGGGAATTTCATCAGGTAATCCTTGTCATGAGATCAATACCTGCTGAAATACTCTAATTTCACAAGCATCAAAGACATGGGAGCCCTGTCCTGTGTTTCACCTTCCAGCCCCAACACAAAGGACATATTTAAAGGTCTAATATAGCAAATATCCATCATAAACGCAGAAATAGTAAATGAGAAAATCGTCCAGTACTGTACGACAACTGAGTGGGAAAAAACATCAGTGGAATGTTACTTGATACAATTAATACAAGAAAGGATTTCCTCCTTGTCAGTTGATATTATGGAAAGACACTAATAGTTGTACTAGCATATATCAGGATCCAGTCAACCATTTCTAAGGAAAGTCATAGACCTGAATACCAAGGCAAGAATCAGCTTCTTTGTATGCTTGCTTACCTTTGTCTACAAAGCTCAAGAATGTATTTTTGTCCTTAATAATATTACTCTTACTGCACCATGACACATACAGTTAAAAGACACTCAACATAGTAGAGTAATTGTTTAAAGTGTTGCCAGTTCAGCAATGGTTTTCTACAATTTGCTGCTGCTGAATGAACCAATGAGTGACTTAGGAAGTTATGAGGAAATCCAAGTGAAGTGGTTTTTCCAGGTTGCCCCACTACTGCACTGTATAATAAATGTAAACATAGAATGATATCATTTCATCTCTGCTGTTCACCTTTCCAATGACCTTTCAGAAAACACCCTACAGCTGGATTTTTTTAAGCATGCAAGTCATGCAGGAAGGATAATATTACATCCCTGCCTAACAGCAAAACACCTTTAATGCATTAATCTCTTCTAAAATGAAATTATATAAATATAGAAAGGCAGCAGTATGTCAAAACAGAATTCACATATGCCTGCATCAATTAAAACAAAACTCATACATACAAGAATTTTTAATCATGCTTATTTACCATTAACACAGAGACAAGTAATCTCTATTATAATTAACACTCTTAATTTTATTACATTAGAAAGTGGGTGAAAATTGCTACAACATTTGGATAGGAATGAGAAAGCAAAACAAGATCCATTCACACACACTGTAATTCAAAATGAGCTGTTAGTTGAAAACTAAACGAAAAGTCAGTAATAAACTGAAAACAAATAGTACAAGAGAAGTCTATATCAAGGATTATATTGCATTTTCAAAAATTCAGTTTCATTCTCTCATCATCAACAGTTAAGAGAGACTTCTAAAATTCCATATTCAAAAAAGGCTTTATGAAGTACAAGTCATTTTGTTTGTAACGCCAACAAAAGTGTAGAAACTACAGAAAACAGATCACCTAAGTCATGATTGCCATATATCCCTTATTTAAATTAGTTACAACTAACAGACAAAAAATAAAATACAGAATGTTATATGACAAAAGTGTTCTAAATTTATTATATTCATTATATTTACCTGCTATAATATAATCAGCTTCAGCTTGGAACTATGGAAATAGCCTATAAACTCATGTGTAAGCCTAGAAGGTTTAGCCAAAATCCACCCCAAAAAAACCTGAGTCAACTTATCATTAGGTCAATGTGAGTACTGTACCTTAACTTTGAACCAACCCCCTTATCTCAGTAGAGTCGCAAGAGTTCAGTCCATCCTGGGAAAACCTAAATGTGTCATCCCTCTCTACTCTGATTATGGCCCTGTTTCAGACCTTTCTGAATTCCTGGGCAGGAAAAGGCAATGGTGACCAAGGGGACACTCATCCCCTGAGTCAGCATTGGTGCTTTCCCTTCTCTGCAGAATGACCCCTAACTTATCCAAAGATCATATCAAAATCCATAATTTTGGTCACAAAAACCCCTTCTCAACTTATACATGAAGTCGACTTATATATGAGCATATATGGTAGTAAGGATGCTATTGTGGTGTAACAAAAGATAATCTGTTCTCTGAAACCCTTTCGTTCTGTCCAAGTGAAACTGCATTTATATGCATAAAATCACAAGAGATCACAACAGTCAAAATTTAAAGTGCAGCATTTAATCTCTGTGCTATTAATCTTCTGTCACTTTTTAAAAAAATCCTTTTTTAAAGCTCCGACAACAGTAAAGAAGCAAACCTAAGATAATTCCCTGACCAAAGTCTGCAAAAATGATGATGCGACCTTTGAACACCATGAAATTCTCTTAGCAAAACATGCTAATTTTTGTTTACAAATTACAAACATCAATGTGATTAGTGTTGCCAGGAAAATCTATGACAGAACTGAATATATCATTTTGGATGAGAAAAAAGAGCCTAGCCGCTCCAAACCAGGCCATAAGAAGTTGTCACGCTTGCACAATAGAAAATGAACCAAATTGATTTCATGCAGCATAATTGTAAGAGCATTAATCATATCAAATATTTCCTCCAAAGTCTGGCAAAAGACTGACAGGGATTTCTTCTCCCTAAATTTAAACTAGAAGCCCAGTTATAAACAAGCAATCAAAACTTGGTAAATATAGCCTAATTTGTAGGCAAAAATGAACATGACGTTTATGCATGTGAATGTGTGCATGGTAGCATTCACATAACAACAGGCAGACCTGCCAACCTTACTTAATGAGAAACTGAAATCAATGTGCATCTCTTGTGGTGCTCTAACACAGCATTTGTCAGAAGACGATTGTGTATGACTGACTTTTATACTGAGGGCCGTTTATTTTATTTATATTTTTATTTAGTTCGGGTATAAGAACAAAAAGAAATGGATTAGTTCAGGATAAGATTCTCCAGGGAGGAGAGGTAATTTCTTCCCAGCTCTTTCTTTCCTATTATCCTTTATTACTTTATTTTGGTTACAGATTATCAAATTGCATATAACATTGACTGAAGTCCACATATTTTTTCAGATTTGAAAAAAAAAGCACCAAATTTTAAACTAATGCAAAAATTGTCAGAAGAAAAGCCAGGAAAAAAATAACATCAAACCAGGACCAGTAAATTGCCAAAAAGGAATCATGATTGTTGCTTTGATTGGAAAAATATATTCACAGTTCATACAGCTGTAGCAACACAATATGTCCTGTGGTTGGAAAAGCCTCCAGATCTCTGGACAGGTTTCTGGGAAGTGATTTATAACTAATCTTCTACTTTGATAACAAGTATTTATTTTCAAAGCACAAAATGGAAAAGGGGGAAGGATTGAAGCAGTACCTTTAAGACTAACTGGATTGTTTCAGTGTGAGCCTTTGTGGATTTCAATCCATTTCTTCAGGTGCATTGATGGAATAATATTAAAATCCCATGTATCCAATCAGATTTGCATGGCCAAGAAATGTGATAGAGTGTAATACAGAAAGATATAAATTTTGTCCTTGGGCCTAAACCTTTAAATAGCTGTGTGAGATTATAAAGGTTTAACAGACTGCCCCACTGGCAAAAGAACATGCTTACCCCAAAGTGTTTTTCCTTGAAGTAGAAAACTGTTCAGATGTTCTTTTGTTACATGAAAAACTGCAATATAATCCCCTATATCAATTAATGGTAAGGGGCAAGGAAACAAGTTCATACTTCTATTAATGGACTGTCATTTGTGAATACAGTGGGACCTTAGGCTGGAGTTAGGTTCCAGTTCACACATAGAAACCAAAATCAACATTGACACTGAAATACAACACCGCCTGAGCTCTGCAAGTGAAGCATTTTTCCGAATGAAGCAGAGAGTGTTTGAGGATCGGGATATCTGTAGGGATACCAAGATGCTTGTCTATAAAGCTATTGTTCTCCCAACCGTGTTATACACCTGTGAAACGTGGATCGTTTACAGACGTCACACTCAACTCCTGCAAGAATTCCATCAGCGTTGCCCCTGAAAAATCCTGCAAATCTCTTGGGAAAACAGACAGACAAATGTCAGTGTGCTGGAAGAAGCAAAGACCACCAGCACTGAAATGATGCAACCCTGCTGGACTGGACACATTGTCTGAATGCTTGATCACCATCTCCCAAAACAGTTACTATACTCCCAAATCAAGAACAGAAAATGGAATGCTGGTGGACAGGAAAAGAGATTTAAAGATGGGCTTAAAGCCAACCATAAAAACTGTGGCATAGACACAAAGAACTGGGAAGTCCTGACCCTTGAGAGCTCTAACTAAAAGTCAGCTGTGACCAGCAGTGCTGCAGAATTCAGAGTTTCACAAATTGAGGGCAAAAGGGAGAAACATGCCAAAAGGAAGGGATGTCGAACCAACCCTGACCGGGACCACCTTCCACCTGGAAACCGATGACCTCACTGTTCTTACAAGTGGTTCAAGAATAGATCTCCATAGTCAACTACGGACCCACTGCCAAGACACAACACTTGGATGGCCATCACACTCGGACAACAAGGGATCGCCTAAGTAAAGTACCAAAATCTGTGGATGCTCAAGTCCCATGATGTACAATGGTGTAGTGTAGAGAAAATATTTTGGCACATTTGGGATGAACCCAAGGGAGATCAAGGCAGACCCAAAATATAAAGCCAACATATAGAGGGGAAAGCATACCCCCAAGGCTGCATGTGGCCCCTGCAGTCCCAAAAATGTGTTTCTAATTTATTATATGTGCAATGCTGAAACCCCACTGAAATTATGAAGTCCCTTAATATGTTTCTATCTGTTCTTCACATAGCTTGGTCCCCGATACATCATGCACCAGCAAAGTCCTCTTTATTCAAACTTTATTCAACTATCTGCAATGCAAGAGGACTCCTTACCACAAAAAAGACTGAAATACAATGCAGACACTGCAGAAGATTCCTTCTACCATTCATGTGAGAGGGAAAACAAAGCAATTTTGATCTTAAGACTACACTTGGGAGAACCGAGTAAAACTTCATGAATGTATAGTGTATCTAGGATATCAATTCCCAATTAATTAAAGATTACCAGAATTTGAGATAACTATTCATTATCATCCCAACAGTTCAATACACCCATGCAGTGACATCAGTGTCATGGTTTGGCCCTCCTGATGCACCAGATTGACCATACAGCCATGATACATTCATTGGACCACAAGGTTGCACTACACAATACAATTAGGGCACTCTTTCGTGCACAAACAGGGCACCCACTTAAGTATTTGTTAAACCACTTTTCTGGAAGCAAGGGGAAAAGTGTGTGGGAAATAACAAAAAGAAAAACACTGTGTGGTTTACAAAATGTCAAGGTATGAAGATGATTACAAATAAATACCTGTATGTTGTGTGCCAGGGATGTATTCCATGTTATACTGTTATACTGCTGGAATCATATCTCAGAAGAGTTGTGATTAATGTAGCAACAGTACACTTCAACTGAGCTTGTTTATAGTAGATTAAAATTTCATAGGGTGTACTCACTACACCGTAATTTGAATGTCAAAGTTACACTGATAGATATCAATTTTAATACTGCTTTATAGTTGCCCAGTTCATCAGTGTAACTGCTTTTTAAAATGAACTAAAAACTCAACGTCTCCTCTGCACATGGCAGATAGCGGAGATTGCAGCTGCCTAATTGAAAGCATATTAAAATGCAACACTAGGGCAGGTTTTAAGAAAACAATTACTCATTTACCTGCATGTCTGGACACTACATACTGTGCAATTTCAAATCAGGAAGAGAGATATAAACACATAATTTTGCAGGTAGGTTTGTAAAAATCTGTGAGTTGTTTTCTTTCATTTAAAGCCATGAATAGCGACTTCAAGCAACTCTCAACCATGCAAAATGTATTATAAATAGTTCCATGTGGAATGTTCATTTGGAAGCACACTAGAGATGGATAGCGACCTTGTATTTTGTTCTCATTTACTCTGAATTAGTTGAGCCTTCTGTTTCCAATACACCTGGCATGGTTTAATTACAAGCAAACAAAACATAATTTAAATAAAAAGGTGACCTTGAACATAATCTATCAAAACACCAGTTAGATTTAAGAGTTCACAGGTTTTAACAAACTGCCAAGACATGCAAGAGCAATTTTCCTTACGTATTCATACATCTTTTAAGGCAACAAATTTACCACATTTAAGGCACATATGTATATACTTTTTGAAATGACAAGAGGCTCTTTCATTGTTCATTCAAATCATTAAACTGCAATAGCCTTATATATAAATACTAAGCACTAATGTAGTTCAAAATGCTGCAGGAATGACAGTTTGTTAACCTAGGTGACCCATTAAAATTATTTTTGAGGGAGGAAAACAACATTGGGAATCATGATCTTTATATAAACACACACATACACACACACATGAAACCCCTATTCTTGGAAACTCACTCGTCCTAAGAGACATTAAATCTTAAAGGAGGTAACCAAAATTATTTGGGAAGCAGAATGTCATTGGCTCAATGCTCAAACAACAAAAAGTAATGTCAACAAAGTATACAGCTCTATTCAAAAGCAAATAAATCAGATCCCTGCTGAAAATTTGGGACCTGGAACTTAGACAATGAGAAACATAAACAAATTAAGCAAGTAAAGGGTAATCCATGTAATGTTATGACAACAGAATCATAGTGCTTAAGGGCAAATTTGCATGAATGGAGATGAGTAGCTTAATGGCTACCTCATTTCACTTTCACAAGCACCTCAAAACAATATAACAATGCATATATTTGCTGGTACTTCCTATGGAGATTTGCTAAAATTTCACTTCTAGTTGGCTGCAGAGAAATGATATGAGAAATTTAATTCAGCATGTTCTGACAAGTCTCTGTTGGACTTCTTGAGGACTTTTGAAACCAATCTAAGTCATTTCTCTGGGATGGCACCTGAGCGAACCATTTTACAGTACTTCTGCTCCTTCCTAGAGGAACGAATGCACCCCCCCCCCCAAAAAAAAGATCCAGAAACTCTGGAAAAGCAGTCACCTCTTATTTATTCTGTTCAGTAACAGAGATTGAAGGCTGCTCAATATCAAAGTCCCTATCCCAGCTTACAGTCACGACAGACTTTATTGCCTAACGGTGTGTTGAATGTAATAAAGGCTGCTGCTACTGTTTTTGTTGCTGTGCTATCACTGTCTTTAGAAGTCTTTGAAAACAGGCACATATATAGTATTCTACCCATCAGCATTTTTTTTAATCAAACAAGGCAAACTGGGATCATTATTTCCTCAGTGGCTTCTACTTCATCAGGTTGGAACTGGACATTCTTCTTCTCTTCAGAGGGTATTGGAACAAATGCCTTTTGAGGGAAACTGAAAGAAGTGATTTGTCTTATTGAAGTTATGTAAGTTGCTATGTGAGCCTTGTCAGCTGAAGTGTGAGATAAAGAAAATCTTAAAATATATAACAAATGTCTACCTTAGTTCTATCATTATTCTGAGATTAACATCAATGCCATTTCTGCTCTTTGAAAAGGCTATGAAAAAAATCAAATCGTGTTTTTTTAAGGATCTTATGCATGCTTTATCTCCACAGAATTAAAGCCATTGACGTTGGCATGGCCTGATTTGTTAGAGTGCATATTTGTGTGTCCTGTCTCCAAGTTTGGTTCCAAGTACTTCTTTTAGCTACAAATCTAAAATTCAAGCTACATTATTAGAGACAGTTTCAAGGCAGCTCACAAATTGTGTTGTTCCAACCATTGCCAGCTGCTGCCAATCTCAAACAGTTCCCAGAAAGGGGCTCATTGCCTAAAGAACTTCTGGGCCCTTTGCTCTTCCCAAGCTATTGAGTTCCCAGGATCTCAGTTAGCCAGTGCAGGAGATCTAAAGTATGAACATATTCAATGTATAAAGTAAGGGTATATTGTCGTGGGAAACATTCTTATATGCCATGTAGCCTCCAGAAATTCAGATATCTGATCCTGACAAGTCGCATTGCCCATTTAGGAGCACAGGAATTAGCCTTATGTGGAATCAGACCGTAGGTCCACCCAAGCCTATACCGTCAAACACTGACTGGTAATAGCACTGAATGATTTCAGGCATAATTCTTTTCTAAACCAACCTGAAGATCCCAGATACTATGGGGTAGTCTCCCACATGTATTATCTAGACTCTGCCAGGCTCAATTTCCAAAATCAGCCAAGATCAGCGTGGTCATGATAGAATGGTGGTATTTCTTGGCCAAAGCAACAAATGCAGTTTAAAACTGGGGGCAATAGGAACAGTATAACCTGCACTGCTTTTTCTTCCCTGTATACTACTTTAAGAACTCTGAACACATGAGAAAAGTGTTCAGGAAATGTACGGGCTGAATCCCTGTAACTTCATCACTATAATCCATGCACTGGTAACACCCACATTTGACTACTGCAGGCACTCTATGTGGGGCTGTGCAAAGAGAAGACGTATAAGCTAATGTAAATGCAATTATTAGACTTCTGATGACTATAAAGAAACAATTTAACACTGGTTTCAATGGAACTGCATTGGTTGCCAATATGCTTCAGTCCCAATCCCAAGTGCTGTTGATAGCATTTAAAGCCTTAAGCACTTTGTGACCTCAAATTGCCTTCAACTTAGTTTCAAGCTGTCCTAACTTGTCAAGACAGTTTAAATTTAAATGTCTTAGCCTATTTAAATTGCTCTTACCTTTTTTAATTGCTTAAACTGTTTAAATTAATATTATGGTATACCGCCTAAGAGCCCGAGGCACAGGATATAAATATTTTCATATAAACAAATAGATGAATAAATCATGTGCTGTCATTATGTCAGTACAACACTTTGTCATACTAGCAGCTATACTCTTTACATGGTTCCATAAAGAGGTATCCAATATCCCTTTATGCAAGTGATTCTTGTTGGTGTGTGGACACAGTTTTTATCCATGTTTTGAATTGAGAGGGAAGTCTGCTTTACATATCAACCCAAGATTAAACTATCAATTTTATATAAAATCATGTACCTCAAATTGAAAAATCTATGTCTCTCATTCTGAAGTGTGCTTTTAGAAATTAAAGAAATTATAAAATGCAACTAAATGCTTATTTAATGCATTTAAATGTGGCAGAAAATGGAAAGAGCACTGATATTTTAATTAATGTTGTGAATAGCATTTGATTAGCGTCCTTCTCAAACTATAATCAGCTTGGCAGGTTTGAAAGTGATATTTTTGGCAAGTGGTTATACAGCAATAATAATAGGCAATTACCTTCCACAGAGCAGAATACTGAAGTACAATAGAAAAATACCTACAGGTCTTTTAAGTACATATATGATTAGGGATACATGCTGGCACACTAAGTATAATGCTGTCAAAACTATTTTTTTATTAAATAATCTAAAAATATTAGAGAATGTTCTTTGATTATAAATACTAAGAAACAAATTGCTGCCAATGGAATAGTACTATATCACCTGAGACCTGATAAAAAACAAAGTCCCCTTCTCATATAACTTGATAAAATGATATCTTTCCTCTCAAATATGAAAGCAAGAATACATTTGTGATGGAGCTGTTATTTCCAGTGTGTACAACATGTAATTTTCAGTGGTTCTCCAATTTAAGAAACATGGCAGCTGAATTTGGTATATGAGTTGCTTAAATGCTGAAGAAGAAATCCATTAAAAGCACAGGGCTGCTTATTTCAGACTAATGATATAAGGTCTTTTCAGACTACTACAAAAATGAACAATTTATTTCCCCCTTATTTTGTGTAAATTATGACAAAATTTGACCTAAAGGGGCCCCTGGTAGCACAATAGGTTAAACCATTGTGCCGGCAGGACTGAAGACCAAAAGGTCGGAGGTTCGAATTCGGGCAGAGCACAGATGAGCTCCCTCTGTCAGCTCCCACTCCCCATGCGAGGACATGAGAGAAGCCTCTCACAAAGATGGTAAAACATCAAAACATCTGGGTGTCCCCTGAGCAATGTCCTTGCAGACAGCCAATTCTCTCACACCAGAAGCGACCTGGTGTGTTTTTCAAGTTGCTCATGCCATGAAAAAAATGACCTAAATACCCTAAAGGCACTTTCATCTTGAAAGTTAAGTTAAAATTGTAGCAATCATCATTTAAACCTTATATTTTTTTAAAAAGCCAATATATCTGTCTGTTCAATGTACAATTATTGCCACATCATGGAGAAGTGTCTTCAAGATCACAAATTTTTTTGGGTAAAGAAACCTTGGTTGATATCTGTACAGAAAATTCAGTAGAGGATACAGTAGATTACCATTTCCTTCTATTTCTCCTAGTCTCCCAAAATTTGAAACTAGTGTATTTCTCTTCCAAGTTATTAGCAGGTTACAGTAGTTTTTCAAAAGTTAAAACTACCAGGAAAAGGCCTATGAACATTACAGAAAGCCCAGCAGAATTCCCTTAAAAATGTATAGAATGAAGGGGGTGAGGGTGGGAGATCTCATTAAGAACTTTCTTTTTTGCTATAACTGC
This sequence comes from Anolis sagrei, assembly GCF_037176765.1. Lineage (NCBI taxonomy): Eukaryota > Metazoa > Chordata > Lepidosauria > Squamata > Anolidae > Anolis > Anolis sagrei. The sequence continues at coordinate 31,880,076 of NC_090024.1, read as the reverse complement.
AACTTTGTCTCCTTTAAGTAAAACCTTATACTTCCTTTGCTGGCTTAACAGATAATTACTTTGGTAAGACCGTTAACCATTCTGGATCTCAAAATTCAATGACAAAGGCATATATTTTCAGATATAACATGTACATCCCTGGGTAGGCCTGCTGGAAGAGAGAAGTCATTAGACGGTTTTTAAATTCCAACAGCTTATTTAGCTGTCGGATCTCCTCCGGCAGATCGTTCCACACTCTTGGGGTGGTCGATGAAGAAGTCCTCTGGGTGATGGTCACCAGTGGGGTTCTGGTGGCTGGAGTAGCTGCTCCACAGAGGACCTCAGTGTTCAGAGCAGATTGTACGGGAGAAAGCGATCCTGTAGGTAACCTGGACCCAAACCATGTAGGGCTTTAAAGGCCAATATCAACACCTTATATTTTGCCTGGAAACTAATTGGCAGCCAGTGGAGTGACTTTAGGATAGATGTAATATGCTCACTCCTAGATGTTCCTGTAACCAATCTGGCTGTTTCTGAACTTGGCACAAAGGTAACCTAACATAAAGCTCATTGAAGAAGTCCAATTTCAAGGTTACCATGCACTACCACCTTTAGGTCCTCCAAATCTAGGAAGGGGGCGCAGCCGAAGCTGATAATAAGCACTCCTGACCTTGCATCTACCTGGGTTGACATCTGGAGGGACGGATCCAGGACCATTTCCAAGCTGTGCATACAGTCTTTCAAGGGGAGTGTAATCCCATCCAGAACTGGCTGATATACTTCAGTCCTCAGATTTGGACCCTTGATGGTAAGCACCTCTGTTTTTTCTGGTTTCAGTTTCAATTTGTTTTTCCTTATCCAGCCCATTACCTCCTCCAGCATTCATTCAGAGGAGACACACTATCCTTACTTTTTGAAGGCATGGGGAAATATATTTGGGCTTTATCAGCATATTAATAGCATCCTGCCCCATGACTCTGAATGATCTCTCCCAGTGGTTTCATGTAAATATTTAATAAGCATTGGGGATTGATTGGGACTTTGTGGGATGTCATATAACAGCTCCTTTTTTTTGAAGAGCAGTTATCCCTAAGCACCACCATTTGGAACCTGCCTGAGAGGTACGACCAGAACCATAGCACAGTGTCTCCAATACAGAGCCCCTCCAGGCATTACAGAAGGATACCATGGTTGGTGGTATCAAAAGTCGCTGAGAGCTCTAGAAGCACCAACAGGGACACACATCCCTTATCGTCATGGGGAAACAGGGTAAGATTATTATTATTATTATTATATTATTATTATTATTATTATTATTATTATTATTTGTCAGTGTTAAAATGGAGATCATCAAGTAAGGTGACCACAGCTGTCTCAACTCCATATCCTGCTCTGAAGCCAGTTTGAAATCAATCAAAGGAAGTGTGTGTCATCCAATACTGCCTGAAGTTGGAGGGCAACTACCTTCTCAATCATTTTGCCGAAAAAGGAAGGTTAGAGATTGATCTGCAATTATTAAGGTCCAGGATATCCAGGCAGTGGTCTAACTACTGCTTCTTTTAAGCAGAATAGAAAATTCCCTTCCCTGAGAGATGCATCAATAATTTGTTGCATTTGAGTTTGAATTACATCTCCTCCCTGGACAACCAGCTAAGGGGCAATAGGCCACAACGATGTGTATTCTTACAGCAATACTACAGTTAAAATACAACTCCAACTAGATTGGAGTTTGCTCATTATTGTGCATATTAGGATGAAAATATGCATTTATTGAATAGAAAAAGCCTAGTGAATGCCATGGCCTAAAAGATTATCCCATTGTAAGGTTTAGACCAAGAACACCCCAATTTAGACTTTGTATGTTCGCAGCATTAAAAAAAAAAAAGGACAGGGTCTTGATTTCACCCCAGTTTTAACAAGCGAGGAGGAGGAAAGAAGAATGTAGCAGGGAATCAGCATTTACTGCTACTTGAAATTTGCATTATTTCCCAATTGCCAAAGAGAACACTTATGGATAGTTAAAGGTAAACTCTGTAATCTAATGGCAATATTGAGGTCAAAACCTCGTTATAAATATGCAAGTTTCCATCTGTCCCAAAGTCCTTCAATTTCACTTTCCCTTCCTCCTTTCTTCCTCCCAACTTGAATAGACAGACAGACAGTGGATCTCTTTCTCCTGATACAGTCCACTGTAATACATATCCATTTGTAATGGCAATTAATGTGGCAATTTCCTTAAATCTGAAGAGCCACTGAAAACTTGAAACTAGCATCTTGTTCTCGTCTGCTGGTGTTCCCATGGCAACTGCTCTCTAAATTATAGAAAACAGGTCAGATTTTTTAGAACTACCCACAGTTTCCCCCACCAGTTTTATACTAACCAACCTGTTTAAGATCATCAGAGGACTGTTGCCATAGCAGCTGCTGGAAACAGTGGAAAAAGAAGAGCTCCATTGTGTGTCACAGGCAATGCGGAGAGAGGCAGTTGCCTACGTATCTGTCAGTCCGCCCTCCCATCAATGCTCCCCCAAATCACTTTTCAAACATCATCTGCAACCTCTTCTATTCTCTTTTATCTCCATTTTAGGATTACTAAAGTCCAATGTAGTATAGCAGAATGACTATCTGACCATGGGTACATATTCACTGTGCCCATGCCTGCTACTGAATTGTGAGTTGTTTTGTGGGGCATCATTACTCTTTGATAGAGAACCCTAAACATGTTGTAAAACTATAATGCCCCTGATTCCAGAGCACAGGTTAATACTTGTCAATACAAAGTCCAGCAACATTAAATATAGTAGAAGCCTACATGAATTGTTTGCTTGTTTCTGTTTATTGTGGACAAATACTGAGAATTATTTAGTACAGGTTGTCTTCATTATCAATTCCCTAAGGCTAATCGTCTTCTTCCTTATTTTGGAACTCAAAAAAGCTTTTAGATGAAGCAATTCAGAAGAAAGCCAAAGTGGAGATGTGGTAGTAATGCACAGTATTTTCAAAGTTTCCCATGCTTTTTCAGAGTATATTTGCAACAACAATGGATGGGGACAGCCCCAATGCCAACTCAACTGTGGGTTTTTCCCCCCCAGGGTAGCTACGAAAGGTAGCAGTGTGCTCTTGCTGCCATGGTTGCCTTTAAATCAGCACTTTTATTGGTTTTTTTCTCCCCCAAAGGAAAAAAAAATCTTTCCCCTTACCATAACTATATTTAATATCTCCTGGGAGTTGAACTACAGTCCTCAAAATGGTCATCCCACTTTACAACATATAACTAAAGAAACAAACTGGGTTTGACATTTGAATATACTCTGTTGGATTTGTCAAACCACACCAACACAGAATTTTATTACCCACCCACATAAGGACTAAAGTAGAACCAGCATGAACCACAATATACTATTTTCTATTTTGAACCTCCTGTTTCTGATGTATAAGAAACAGACTCATTTTAAAAATATGCTTGCAAGGCTGCATCAAAATGCAGTATAAGGATTAGTTTGGTTTGATTTCATTAAATATAGGGTCTGTCCCTCAGGTTATAGATCCAAGGTAAAAACACAAAAAGAGGCAGAAGTACTTTAAAAGAATTTTAGCTGTTGGAAACAGAACTGGATAACAACAAAAACTGTGACATTTCTCAAATTTGCATAAAATGGAAATGATCCCAGCTCAAACTAGTACATACTAGACCAGTGGTTCCCAACCCTTTTTTTACCAGGGACCGCTCTCCAACATTAATACCAAAAGAGTTACAAATCAGTTTTTGGTCAACTTTAGATTTGTTTTGGTTCCCAGCTGTTTCAATACACTGTGATGTTTTGGTGCTAAATTTGTAAATACAGTAATTACTATATAGCATTACCATGCATTAAACTGCTATTTCTGTCGATTTATTGTAAAACATGATGTTTCGGTGCTTAATTTGTAAAACCTAACGTATTTTGACGTTTAGTAGGCTTTTCCTTAATCCCTCCTTATTATCCAACATTTTTGCTTATCCAACGTTCTGCGTGCTCGTTTATGTTGGATAAGCAAGACTCTACTGTAGTAATCTTTCGTGGGTAGTCAGCCTCTCCCCTCATGATATCTCTGTTGCCTCGGTACTATAAGAGAGTTTCGTGAAATCAGTCACTCTTGTTGCTGCGTAGTTGCTGCGTTGCTGCGTAATGGTGAGTCCGCAGACCATATTTTCATTCTTGCAGACCACTGGTGGTCTATGGACCATAGGTTAGACAAACAGAAGCAAGAACACAAAAACCATATGGTTTTTATATGTAGGAAAAAATCCTCACACCTTTACCACAGTTCAAAACATTTCAAAACTCTCCTAAATTTTGATGCCTACCAAACTTTGGATACTCAGCATATTAATAAGAACAATTGGTTACCAAGGCAACAAGAACAAATATAACCGTGCTGCTTCATTGCATCATTTTAACCAGTTTCTTTTATTCCTTAAAGTTCTCAAACTATTCATGAACTATAAACCTGTTATGCAACTTAAACAGATGTAGAAAAACTTCATAAATCTACAGTTTTGGCTAAAAGAATTAAAATAATGCAAAAATCGTTCTAGACTTGTTTTACCCCAAGGTCTTGTTTTGGATTGATCTTGTATTTGTATCCTAAAGCAAGGCAAGAATTAGCCAACATGATGCCAACTGTTGTTCATTTCAGGCATTAAGGAATAAGCACACAGGCAGTGACTCCAGAAATGTGCAACATTAAATTACCTTTTACCACAAAAGGGGAAGTGTTCTAAGAAATATTATTGGTAATGACTGTAATCTTCAAACCCAGAGCAGTGTTTATCTAGATTGCCCTGACTCAATTCTCATTCTTATTCCATTTTGAGCTTTTAACTTCTAGCAACACAGCCTTTGTAGATATAACTCTAAACTATTTTACAATGTTACATTATGGTTCAGTGGTTCCTCACCTATTCTCTTGATAAAGCTGTGCAGAGATGGTTCTAAAATTAATTAGGAGTTTCCCATTGTCTACCCGAATTAAGAAAAGCAAAGCAGATCACTCAAAGAAGCCAAATTTGCTACACAGTAAGCTCATGAAGTGGAAATGAAATAAATACATATCAAGGCATGGTATAAATAAAGTAAGTAAATAAATACATTATTTAAATTGTGTGGTGTCAACAAACACTTGCTATCTGCAGTGTCATCATTCTATGACAATTATTACACATCACAATTTTTGCAGCTCTAGAAATATACTAAAGTCTTTACTAACAGATGGCTTAGAAATACTCAAGGCAACAAAATGTGCCTTAAACAGCAATGTAATGGCAACACACGATCTACATATTCAGTGTTTAATGCTACACAATCTGGATACCAGATCTATTTGGAAGCAAAGATACAAACCTTTCCATTGGTACCAGTAGAAAACCACACTTGCTTTTTTCTACTTTGTAGTCATTCAACACAGAAAAAGATGCACTTTACTTCATGTGTCGATGAAACTTAGATAATTAGTTTAATCAGCACTGATGAGGCTTTTAATATCTTTCCAAATTAAATCAACTTCTAATGCTGATGCCTGTATTATTAGCCAATTGAGAAAGTTTTTTCTCTTTTTTAAATGAACACCCAGACCCATTTGTTAAAGCAATATTGCAAAACCCCAGTGATTATGTTAAAGCTGTTCCTCAGAGCAGTTATAGATGACATATGAAAGCACAAAGTTGGGGGGAAACCCCTTATAAGTCATAGCTAAAATTGTAGGTCAAAGAATCCAAAATGTAATATTTTCCTCTGATCCAGGGCATCACGTGGAACCCAATGTTCAGCTGCAATACAGTATAGTGGGCCATATATAGGAACATGAATTATTCCCTGGTACATTTTAACTAGAGCAAGTTTAAAATATGCTCTAATTGATTAGGTTACTTGAAATCACTAGCATTTTTTGTGGAATTCCACCCTCTTTTCCTCAGGTTCTTTGGGCATCTTTGCTAACTGACATCAAGGGACAAAAATAACACTTTTGAAGGAATCACTCTTAAAATGTGCTTTCCTAAATCTAATAGAAATACAGTACAATCTCGCTTATCCAACCTTCGCTTATCCAATGTTCTGTATTATCCAACTCAGTCTGCCTCCCACCCGGATCCACAGCTATTTCAATACATTGCTATGTTTTGGTGCTAAATTCATAAATACAGTAATTACTACATAGCATTACTATGTGTTGAATTGCTTTTTCTGCTGATTTGTTGTAAAACATGATGTTTTGGTGCTTAATTTGTAAAATCATAATATAATTTGATGTTTAATAACTTCTCCATAATCCATCCTTATTATTCAACATTTTCGCTTATCCAACGTTCTGCCAGCCTGTTTATGTTGGATAAGTGAGACTGTACTGTAACCTCCATGCCATTCCCTGAATATTCCACAGTCCAGCCAAGTACTAATGTCTAAAACAATAAATTAATTACTGGTAGCTTAACCAATTAAACTATTTCAGTTATTATTGTTCATGTTAGTAGACTAATTTCCAATTTCTAATGGTTAATATTATTTTTAAACCTAACATTCCATCCTCTCAGTCAGTGGTTCTTAACCTGTGGGTCCCCAGTTGTTTTGGCCAACAACACCCAAAAATCCCAGGCAGTTTACCAGCTGTTAGGATTTCTCGGGAGTTGAAGGTCAAAACATCTGGGGACCCACTGGTTGAGAACCACTGCTCTTAGTGATAATGTGGGCCAGAGCGGTTTGCACCACAGTCAGAAATTCAATCCATTCGATTTTTTTAAATCACACTAAAAACTCTATTTCCAGACAACCTAATATAGCCATGTCGCTAGTAACAGAATTATCTTCATGATCATAGATATTACAAAAATCCTATGTCTATGGGAAAAACAAAGATTTAGTACTCAGCTAGTTAGAAGAGAGCTAGAACAACATTCCGATTTTGTAACACATAATTCTAAGTATTACTTTGAAACAAGAAAGTTCTTTCCCAAATTGTAATTATAAGAACAAGTAACTAGCTGGGAGTTTAGGACTAACAGCTTTGAAAGCATACCTCACCATGCGGTAATATTTTCCTGCAATAAGCTAATGGGATCACCATTTTAGCTAATTTTAGGCAATTACAAGGCATATTCTTCTTTTTTCTCCCTTTTTTCTTCTCACTCTTAGCAATGCTCTCAGGAATTAATGCTATTTTCCTTGGCAAAAGTTCATTATAAGCTCAATCTTTATGGTATGAATGAAAGTTTAGACGTAACTAAAAACAGCTCTGTCACCCTAGAATAGATAATAGACTAGATGATGATTCAGTTTTACCACTTCTACTATTGGCTCCTTTCTTTAAGAAGATAGAAAATTAGTCATTCCTAGATGCATTCATTACTAAAATCTTTAAATTGATGCCAATAGGCACAAATCTAACAAAGGGATAGACCACACTTCTTTACCACTGAAAGTTATCAATTATTAACAATGTGAATGAATTATTTAAGGACTGTACATCAGCAATCTAAAAAATTAATGTCAACTTTACAAAAGTATGAAATGCAAGTTCCACAGTGATTTAATCTTCAGCAACTGTCAGATCTTCAGTAAAGAGTCTGCATTATCCAGAGCCTTTTAATCTTAGTAAGTAACTTAGATTCAACTAATACAACTCCTGTATCCACCGAATGTTACATGTAGTCATCCACAGTTTCACTTATTGACTTAGGGCCTCCTATATATGCCACACCCTCTTGGTACTTGAAGCATTCCGACCAATGAAAATAATACGGTTCACTATTACCCACAGTTTCACGTATTATTTCCAAAGAATAATACAGACAGATAAATGTGCTAATAAAAATGTTCCTATATACAAAGTGCACACACCAGAAACCAACTGAATATGTCTAATGTTTTAAAAAATACAAGACCAGGACATTAAGAGTCTCCAAAATATAAAAGCTTTCCAAAATATAAAAGAGACTGGTTTGAGACTTAGAAACTAAAGAAAAATCTACTTCTACTTAGGTAAATTAACGTGGGCATTATATGATGTAATACCTCAAAATGAATGAGGTATATCGACAGTTAGTTTATACTAAATTAGGAAGATATACACAATACTGAGACAGGCTCCCAAGAGAAGAGGAAAGGTGGAGGGAATGGGCAATTCATTGCAAAATATGGTATTTACAGTATGGCTTCATTGAGAAACTACCTTGAGGAATCTGTTTCTGGCAAAACAAAGAAAAACCCAACAACAACCACAAATCCCATTCCATTCCACACTGAGACTATGATGCATTGTTCTTAGAAAATGGACTCACTGGTAAGAATTATCTATAGCAGGAGTTCTCAAACTTTTAAAGCTGCTGACCCCTTTTTGAAGGAAAAGTTTCTCATAGAGTCCTAAGAAACTCTTGGGACACTGGGGTTGCATTGCATTTTAAAATTTGATAGATGGGCCAGGGCAATAGCAGATGAATGGAGAATGTCTGTGTAAACAACTGAAAAAAGCATGAACAAATTCTTATAGTGCAAAAGAAAGAAAGAAAGAAAGAAAGAAAGAAAGAAAGAAAGAAAGAAAGACAGAAAGAAAGACAGAAACACAGAAATATAGAAATACAATATTTAAAATGAAGAACAATTTTAACCAACATAAACTTAACAGTATTTCAGTGGAAGACCCCAGCGGTCATCTAGTCCAACCCCCTTCTGCGAGAAGGAAAAACACAGTCAAAGCACTCTCAACAGATGGTCACTCAGGGCAATAAAAACAACAACAACAGGAGCAGATGGAAGCCTAAGGAGAATGGAAGGCTCTTAAGAAGAAGAGGCTTTGTAGGCCATGGTGGTGGATACAGAGAGGCTACGCTGATGGAAGCAGGGCTCCACAAGCCACGTGCTTCCTAGACTGGGGCGGGGGGGGGGGCAAGGGGCCTTCACGAAGCCCCTGACTGTGCCTATGGCTCCGCAGAACACTGTCTGAGAACCAGTGCAGTACAATATGAATTTATGAAAAACTACACTGATAATACAGAAAACAGTAAGCTCATCATGAAAGCAAACTTTTAAAAAGTACTTACGAAATCAAAGTCACCATCTTGAGGAACCTTCCAGTTATCAGGGAAGACATTCTTTGATATGTGGTATGATTCATGCATATTTTGATTGCAGTTTTCATGGCTTTTATTCTTGGAATCTTGTTTATCGAAGTAATCCATAAAGGATGGTCGCTGGGCCTGTGGTGATGTAGCATTTCCTAATTTGGAAATCAGAAAGTGGTAGTTAAAATTAGTAAATTATATAAATTATACCTCTGGTTTCTTTGCCAACAACCAGACCACTTTTATTAAAATTCATAAGATGTTTTACATAGAGAAACAAGGTTGCGAACCCCTTCCTTCACCATGCTTATTTTTATCATCTTGCTGCAACACCAGAGGCACTCCAAGTGGCCAAATATTGTTCAAAGGACATTTAATCAACTAACTAGCTTGCAAATTTTGTGTTTTTTGTCTGTTTGTTAGTTTTGTTCTGTTAGAAATGTAATACAATTGTCTGGTTGCTCCTGACACGATAAATAAATAAAATAAATAAATCATCTTGAATGTGGGGTCACTTACACAAGATTTTTTTTTTAAGTTTAGTAAAAAATAATCTCAGAATATGGAGGCCAGGGGATGAAAAGAGTGGATATCCAATGTTGCCAAACAATGTTCTCTGCCACTGAGTAGGGTCGATCCAACATACACCATGTCATATTGACCCAGGTGTAATGGGTCAGTGCAGATCTACCCTCAGCTGCATGACAATGGTGCTAAGGAGGCCAGTTAGTGAATTATGAAGATGCATAATGGGACACCTGCAAATGTCTACCAGTACCTACCAATGCATATTGGGACTCCATAACATGTGGCCCAACACATGTTGGGTCCTATCATGCATCCGTCCCAATGCACATCAGCCACTTTGCTCCTCTGCTCTCCTATATAGTGCCATAACAGAAGATCTTTGCTGAATACTAACATTACAAAATAGTTCATTTCTATTTCCCACTTACAAATTCATGTGTGAATTCTGACCTGAGGTTTCAAAAAACATGATCTCAGTTCTTGTGGGTTTTTTCGGGCTATATGGCCATGTTCTAGAGGCATTTCCCCTGACGTTTCGCCTGCATCTATGGCAAGCATCCTCAGAGGTGAGGTCTGCTGGAACTGGGAAAAAAGGGGTTTATATATCTGTGGAATGACCAGGGTGAGACAAAGGGCTTTTGTAAGTTGGGCTAGGTGTGAATCTTTCGACTGACCACCTTGATTAGCATACAATGGGCTGGCTGTGCCTGGAGCAAACTCTTCTTGAAAGGTGATTAGATGTCCCTGTCTGTTTTTCTCTCTGCTGTTTTTGCTGTTGCAATTTTAGAATTTTTTAATACTGGTAGCCAGATTTTGTTCATTTTCATGGTTTCTTCCTTTCTGTTGAAATTGTCCACATGTTTGTGGATTTCAATAGCTTCTCTGTGTAGTCTGACATGGTGGTTGTAACATGTAGTCTGACATGGTGGTTTCGCCTGCAAAATGCTGGCGTGGTCCAGCATTTTTGTGTTCTCAAATAAAATGCTGTGTCCAGGTTGGTTCATCAGGTGCTCTGCTATGGCTGATTTCTCTGGTTGGAGTAGTCTGCAGTGCCTTTCATGTTCCTGGATTCTTGTTTGGGCGCTGTGTTTGGTGGTCCCTATGTAGACTTGTCCACAGCTGCATGTATACGGTAGACTCCTGCAGTGGTGAGAGGATCCCTCTTGTCCTTTGCTGAACGTAGCATTTGTTGGAAAGATTCACCTAGCCCAACTTACAAAAGCCCTTTGTCTCACCCTGGTCATTCCACAGATATATAAACCCCTATTTTCCCAGTTTTCCCAGTTCCAGCAGACCTCACCTCTGAGGATGCTTGCCATAGATGCAGGCGAAACGTCAGGAGAAATGCCTCTAGAACATGGCCATATAGCCTGAAAAAACCCACAAGAACTGAGTGATTCCAGCCCGAAAGCCTTCGACAATACATAAAACATGATCGTTTGATATTCTGTTTTGATATGAACCTAGCAACCAGCATCTCCATAATTTTGACAAAATGGAAAGTTGAGGTTCATTAAGTTTCATAGGTTTAAAGTAGATTCCATTTTTTTCTTAAAAGCATTTGTTAAACATATAGCCTAAGTAAAGCTATAATCATGAATACTAATTATACAACCCTTAATTATGTTCTAGAACAGTGGTTCTCAACCTGGGGTCCCCAGATGTTTTTGGCCTACAATTCCCAGAAATACTAACAGCTGGTAAACTGGCTGGGATTTCTGGGAGTTGTAGGCCAAAAACATCTGGGGACCCAAGGTTGAGAAGCACTGTTCTAGAACTTTTGTGGATATGGAGCAGGAAAAGGATCTGCACATAAGTAGGAAGTGTCTGTACTTGAAGGCAAGGTTTACTATTTTTATTCATTGAAAACAAATCTGAAAACAATTCAGAATAATCATTTAATGTATATATATCTTCCAATAAAATATATAATCTTTCTCTGAATAAATATTAAGGTCATATTAAATAGTAATGTGCTTCTAATAAAAATGATTACAAAGAGCCTTCCTTCTCTGGTGACTTGAACTCTGAATTAAATCATTAAAATCTAATATTTCAGAGAAGCAATTGGATTCAAATCACATCAACCCTGAAGGAGAAAAGGAGCTACATTTGAATCATCTGCACTTTAGAACACGATGAAAAGAGACAATGGCCAAAGATTCATTTGCTTTCTCTCCTGCCATCTATACCAAATTTAAAAATTAATGAACGGGATACTAAAAGTTGTTTTTAGTACTGTTTGTAATAACATCCCTACTGTTACAAAAGCTATTGAACAAGAACATTATGCTCACCTCTCAGCCGCTAATATGAAAATGGTAATAATGTTTAAGAACATAACTAGCCCATTTCAGATTCACACTGGCCCACTTCCAAGACAAACAGTACTAACAATGAAAAGTGACATGAGGGAGGGAATATTAAAACTGGTCCTCTATAAGGCTGCAAAACTATTTCAACCTTATAAGTGCCATCACTATATTTTACATAACACTGGGTATTATAGCTCCGCCTGATAATTTCATTAATTTCCAGCCTTCTGACTGCCTGACAGCTAATAACGCATATTTCAATAGTAGAATAATTTGAAATGAATGCTCAAAAACCATTAGCAGCACCGATTTATCATAGTACATTACATTAAATAATTATACTTCCCAAAGAAACAATTTGTAATTTTTTTTAAGTTTGACAAGCCCACCATTAAGAACCTGCCACCAAAAGAATAACAACCTGGATGCCCAAACAAGCTAAACAATCTCACTGGTGTCAAATTGAACAGCAAAGTCCTAAAAACGAAAGAGTGGTTCTAAGGACAATTTTATTTTCTGGAACAGCAAGACAGAATCCTGGGCTCACAAGGAAACTGTAAATGAATTACTCCAACATATGTTCTGAGCTAATCTTACAAACTATTTAAACGTTGTTTGGAAGACAGCTTTCCTAAAAATAGCTAACATTACTACAGGAAGTGAAAGTCATGCCTCACTGACTTCTTGATATTCATTTCTATCACTAGAATAATACACCGTGGAATTCTGCTGACATCACTTGATCGTGATCACAAAATGTAAAGTTGCACATTAAAGGCTAATCTCTGACTTGCTAAGGTTGCTCAATCAATTCCAGCACTGGTTTATTCAGAATAAAATTTGGGACAAACATATTCACTAAAAGCATTTCCAACTAAAAATGTTTTGATGGCAGTGGGTGTGTGGGTATTTTTTAGGTGAAGACCAACGCTTGTAGCTCTAACACTGCCATGTTTGCAAATGAAATTTCCTTGCTAGTATCCCTGAAAAGTGTTGAACTCCGTCAAGAACAGTGGGAATTGTCACTTTAAGGAGAGAACATGTTTTGCATGCAGAAACTCCTGGATTCAGTCTCTGGCAGGTATAGATAAAAGAATGGGAAATAAAAGGGGAGGGGAAAATATATCTGCTTGAGATCTTGAAGAGCTATTTCCTTGGCGTAATAGATGTTGTTGTTATTGTTGTTACTGCTGCTGCTGCTGTTGTGTGCCTTCAAATGGTTTCTGAATTATGGTGATCCTAAACCAAACCTACCAAGCCACAATCCTAAATTAATTTATTATATACTGTCAACATACAAAATCTCTGATAGCGAAATTATATAACACAGCGCCAAAATATTAAATTCAATGTTCATTTGTGCTCTCTGGAATGGTTTTCACCTTTTCTTCCATATACAATATGTGCTTTATGTTCCTTCTGTTTTAATGATACTGAAAAATAAAAGGTAGCAAGCAAGGTGGAAGGCAAGAAAATGGCATACAGAAGCAGCCACTTTCATCATGAAGGAACATCAAAAAGCCTGAAAATCTGAAGTGTATAAAACTTTTTAAATACTTTGTGACGACACTGAAAACAGAGAAGGATTTATAACAAGATCAGTAGCAATATTTAGTAAGACGGTCTTCCAAATTAAAGCCTGATGTAACTGTGGGAAATTAAGGGCAGCCTGGCAAACTTTCTGGTCATCACTGAAAGACTCAATTGCCTATTTGAAAATTTGATTTGTTTCCCTCGCAAAATAGTGCATCCTTTTTCTCACCAACTTTTGATATCTTTGATTTCAATTGTTGAGCAACATACATCTCCACTCTCTAAAAAATCCTAAGACAGAAAAACATAGTATTATTTATTGCTAGGTTGCATATTAAATGTTAGGCCAAGTTTTGTTCTCCTCCAGATCTCAGCTCCATTTGGGAACAAATCCCTCTTTTGTTAAGGAAAAAAATATGTTTTAACTTTTTTTTTTTTTGTCACAGAGCCCAGGGGCCTCAAAGTATGGGTGCCTATAAATAACAAAAAAGAACTTGTTAATGTTATTTATTTTGTCCTTGAGCAGGAAAATTTGGAGAATTTGAAGAACATATACACAAAATCTAATGTTAGCAAAGCTTTTTAAAGATGTCAAATATTTTCACACTGCTAAGAGAGGAAGAAAATTCCCTTTCTGACCAAATACATTTATTTTTGCAGTTGTGAGACTTTCTGCTAGAATGTCATTTTAAAATGTACTACCCAACAATATATACACTTTAAGAACTATGTAAAGAGACTGAGCCAAAATGAAGTCCCAGTTTGTAGGGGCCTGCTGTCTTCGAAATATTACAAAGACCACCAGATTCTGAATACTTCCAAATGTTGCCTCTCTGACCTGCATTTGTTTCCACTAGAATGCAGCTCTACCAACATGATTAATAAAATGTTTTCCCACAATGCTATATACAATCAGATACAGTACTGAGCTAAGAAAAATCTGCAGGGTTTGAAACGCGACAGATTTATGAGTCACTGCATTTCATATGTTGATTGGAACCTAAAAGAACTATAATTGGTACAAAATGTGGGATTGACTGTCTGCAACCTGCATAAATAGCTCAGAGAAAATATGCCAAGGGCAAACAATACAGATGAGCTGTAGCCTTTTTGTAAGCTTTCTGCTGGCTTCTGGCTTGTCACTACTGCAGACAGAGCATGGATGGGCTATTGCTCTAGAATAGAAGAACCCAAAGGATGCTCACTGAACCCTTAAAGCTACAAAAGATGTAAGATGTTGCATTAATAAGATCTCATTCTTCTTCTGGTCCTTACTTCCCCTACCTGCCATGTCATGGCACACAAGCTCATTTTCCTTGTACAAGTAGGGGACAAAACTAAGGAAGAAAAGGCTCCAGCATCTTCTACTATCTTGAAGTTTTCTGACCAATACATCTCCACACTCTACCCTGGCAGACCAAAGCAAACTAGCTGGTGTGTTTTAAGGCCTACATTTCCATGCCTCGTGGTTTACTCAAACCATTTTAAATGTGGAAGAAGGGATTGTATATTTGTTTGTTTCCATTCTGAAGCTCTATATTATAAAACATTCTGAGCTGTACAGTATTTATTTCATATACAAAATGGCCTGGAAACCTATGTGTATCTCTATAGTAAAGACACTCCCCTCCAGAGCAATCTTTTCATTGTTCTCCTTAGTACCCTTAAATTTTCTCGGCACAAAAATAGCTTCATTACGCCTTATAAATACCCTTCCACATATGTTAAATTTGATTGCTTCAAGAGCTGGGTCATAAAACTTGCCATTAAACACAATGTTTATAAAGGAAATACCTATTTCAGCATCAAAGACAAATTAAAACATGTATTAAGTGTTTAATGGGATGAATCATACTACTCAGAGGCATCACTCATCAACAGAACTATTTATTTTCTTTTACATGAAGGTAAAATTTCTGGTCTTCCATACATTAACCACAACAAAATTAATAAAACATTGACTCGAGTAGCCAGCTCCAGTTATACAAGTCACAACTTGACTGTTTCTAAGATACAGAAAAGTGCTTAGAACTTGTTAGACTTTAATACAGCATAAAGTTGCCTCAGTTTATCCCAGGTGTAGACTGTACAGTTCTAACACATAACAAGACAACTATCAGAGGGTTATTTTGCATTTCCAAAACACGCTGCATATAGCCTGCAATTATGACCTGAGTTCAATTACACTACTTGATTTTATCTTGCCTACAGCTGGGATATTGCAAAAAGTGCACTATTTTATTCAGTTCAAAAAAGGTGAATGTGTTGAAAGAAGTCCTGATTTCATCCAGCACCACATTTATTCAAAAGATTACTTTGATTTAAGAGACTTCATTAACTATTTTAAGGCACTTAATATTAATGGACGCAGAATGCAAGCAGTCAACATGAAACTACCTAAATGAGACTATTAATCTGAGTTAGAATAGATGCAGTGAATTATTGGCAACTCAGGAGATCAACACTTATGTAAGTTGCCTTAATGTTTGTCTACCTCAGGCAAGGACAAACTTCAACTCTCCAGGTGTTTCGGATTTCTACTCCCTCAATTCCAAACATTTGGTAAGATGGCTGGGATTTCTGGAGTTGAAGTCCAAAACACCTGGAGGGCCGAAGTTTGTCCATGCCTGGTCTATCCAATTGATCTAGGGACTGGATTTAAATCCAAATGACAAAAATGACAAAGAATCAGATCAATCACATTAGTAAAAAATACTTCCTGAAAAGAGTATTTGGTTAAATCAATGTCCTTTTAGTAAAAAAACAAAACAAAAACAAAAAACAACCCCCCCTCCCCCACTGAAAACCCTAATTTATCTTCAGACATAATTTCTAGTTATCGATTTGTATGGCTATCCTGTAATATCTATATAACACCGAATGTTTGGTCAAATTACTAGCCATATATTCCCTGATGAAATGACATAGTCTGTGTAGCACATACAATAGAGTCTTGCTTATCCAACCTTTGCTTATCCGATATTCTGTCTTATCCGACGCTCTTATACAACCCTCCCCCTTTCCCACAACATTTCTCCTTCAATTAAATGAGCACTCCCCAACTCTCTCTCCATTCTCAAGAAGTGAAAAAGGCAAGACGAGGAGGAAGAGGAAAAGGGAGGAAAGGGGAAAAAGAGGCAGGACTGGAAGCAGAAGCATCCTCCCTCCTTCCCTCTGTGATTTTCACGTTTCTCTTCCGCATCCGGGCACTTCCTGCTGGGCAGCTCTAGTCCTGAGGTGTTACCTTGCCTTAACCCTCTGAGTCCCTGTTGTTAGTATTCTAGGTGTCTAGCACCGCATTGGACAGATAACAGTAGGAGACTTCGTATTATCTGACATTTTATTTATCCGACGTTCTGTTGACCCGTTTATTTCAGATAAGTGAGACTCTACTGTACATGACCTTAATAAAAACATTCCATAGATCTATAACACACGTTTTCCCAGTTATCCAGCATTAAAATATCATGGAAGTAACCTTTTAAAAACAACCTTTTAAAAACATAGATTAATTACCATAATACAGTATAAAGCATGAGTCCCCACGGGAAGATGGGGTGGGATATAAATAAAGTTTTGTTGTTTTGCTGATGTACAACTAATACTTTGAAGACAACAATCCAGCAGTCTTAAGTCATCTTGCAGAAGAAACCCAGGTGTTTGTGGAATTTTGCTAGTTGGTGATTTCTTTTTTGAAGTTCATGCAAATAAGCCAGAAAAGAACTATTGGCAGGGAAATGTAAGAACAACAGTCAAGTACAAATATCTGCACAAACTCAGAATGAAGACAATATCTGTATGAACTAGTTCTTTTCCCAGGATGTCAACACATGCATTCTTTTACAAAATCCACAACATAATTGGCTTCAAGTTTGTGTTTATGATGACTTAAAAAGTGCAGAGTAGAATCTGTAAAAGGCATTAAACAGAATGGAAAATGGAACATACTTTTCATGGTTCCATCTTCATCTTCATCTTCATCGTCGTCATCACTGTTTATCACCATGGTCCCCAGGTCTGATTCCAACATTGTACTATTGTGCTCAATCATTGTTTGAGCACTCTCACTCATCGTACTAGTAGCCCTCATGGTGCCTGCACTCTCAGAGCCAGTCTTTACCATGGTATGGGAATCCAGCTCATCTTCCTCCTGCAAAAAGCAACATTTAAACCAGATACTTAAATTTCCAAAAACACATTGACTTTAACAGCATAAGAACCTTTAATGACAAATTTAGTATTTTCTATACCTTTGCTTGTCCAGTTTCCCATCACATTTAATTATGATGCAACGAAACATGTGTTCTGAGATAATATTTCTCCTTTATCACATTGTAATTATGACATATTGAAGTTACATTAAGGACTTCCATACCGCTACTATTCTTCTTCCTTACCCACACCAAAATCAAATAAATGTGGCTTTTTAACTTCATACAGTACCTCATTGTCTGTGTCTCAGTGTATCTTGCTCATTCCTTCTGGAAATGTTAGGCAAATAGAGGAGCAGAAATGACGTTTGAGGAATGCAAGTATGCGAGTGCAACTGTAATGTAGTAGTTTTAGTGTTAGAGTATGACTGTGGAGACTAGAGTTTGAAACCCTGCTCAGCCATAAGTACTCACTGGGTGACCTTGAACAAATCACAATCTCTCAGCCTCGGAGGCAATCTCACTCTGAATTTTGCAAAGAAAAAAAACCTGTGATAGCTAGGCTCAGCATAGGGTCCTTGTAAGTTGGAAATGATTTGAAGGCACACAACTACAATGTGCATCTAAATGTGTGTACATAGGTTGCTTTGTATTGCATGGTCTCTGGACACTTTACAATAAAAATCAACTGCAATAACTTAAAGTATCAGAAAATAAAAATTTTCAACATTACAAATAAAATCCAGAAACATCAAGCAATACATTTTTAAAAAAAAATCTTTACACGTGGGATAGTATCATGTTGGCCCAAAAGCTTTTGTAAAAAAGCTATATTTTAATATTGCATTAACATTAGACATTGGCACTAATCAGGCCTTTAAGGTGAGGAGATTCCATAAGTGGGTTTCCAGGGCTGAGAAGGCCCTCCCACATCTTCTCTCTCTATGTATGCTGCTCTCACAGCAGATCTTAGTCGTTGGGCTACTAGACCACTGTTCTCACTGACATGGCCAGCATTGCAATGGTGAAAAACGAGAACTGTAGTTCAACAACATATGAAGGACCACCTGTTTCCCAAATCGTGATCTAGATAACGCTTCATATCTCAGCCATTTCCTCTCCTAACATCCAAGCACACAATTCCTATGCAGCACTATCAAAAACATGAGAGCAATAGCATACCGAGAAGATTGCCCAATACAGAAACATAACAGATGATCTGCTTTACACTAGTCCTGTTTATTTTGCCTGGTGGCAGTTTGCCAAGGCCTCAAGCCATGATCTTTCCCAGACCTACTACCCAAGATCTTTTCAAATGGACATTAAAAGAACTGATTTGCCAACCTTTTGCATAGAAAGAATGTACCTCATGCTATAGTTTCTCTACTTACCAAACAAGGACCCTGGAGATCTAAAAATCACTCAATATCACTTCAAAAACCATCTCAGTTGGCACAGTCAACTCTCTCATTTGTATGTACTTAAAGGGTTTGCTAAGCTATGATAAAGGGAGCAAGAAGAAAACCTGTTGATGTTTTGTAGAAAAATATCTGCTGAGCAGATGCTTTGAGACTATGGAACAGAGTTAATTCCAGCAAAGGATACAAAAGCCTTTCCAATCAGTGGCAGTAATGTGCCAGGAATGTAAAACAGAGAACTGATGATAATCCAGTTCATGAATCATAAAATCCATATGGAATAGAAATATTTGAAAACATTATTAGGAAATCCTACTCTCTTTCTGAAGTCACATTTAGAGGATGTGCACAATATCCCGGCTATTTAAAGACTTACATGCTGTTCAATGCCTGAAGTCCTTTTACAAGGGCACATTCTACACCACACCAAAAAGAAAGAGAATGCAAAAGAACTGCTTGTTGATTGAATAAAAGCTTCCAATTAAGTGTTTAATTTTAGGTGCCTTAGTAAAAAAGCAAATTCTTTGATTTTTAAGACTCCTTTGAGGGTGAAATAAGAGCAGCCAAATTTGCTTTCATGCACTAGCATAAAGTTTAGAAAAACAGCTTTACATATTACAATGGCTTAAAAAAATCTAAATACCACTAATAAGCGCCATGTTCCTCATCATGGAGAAAATATTCCAGCTCTCCTTGGGAAGAGGAGAGCAGTCATAGGAAGCACTGACTGTGTCCTTTCACAATCACGACACAAAAGAGCACTCCTTTTGTTTACTACAAGTTTGCAATAACAAGTCAAATTGTGTTTAAGAATTTACAGGAATTGATCTTTCTATAGATATTTTTGAAGAGTTATTCTTTTTTTCTAATCTGCTGAGAATGTTGGAAAACATTTCTCATAAAACGGGTTAAACCGAATGATAGCTTTGAACTTTGCCTTGGGCAACTCAAGGCATGGATATTCAAACATCTTTCCTACAGACAACTGTGTTTCCATTAAAATGGAAAAGGGAATCATACACCTGGGAGCGGAGTTCCATACAGACCTTGGGGGACCCATTGACCCTAGCAGTTACCCATTTTTTCCTCAACCTTTTTTCAGTCTCAGACCCCTCAGGACACCACAGAAATGTGCTGTTTTGGGAGCTCCCACACACAAAATATGAAGAAGCCTTTCATCAAAAGATGTTAAGATGACCAGACATTTTCAAATGATGGCTACAATGGCACCACTGCCGTCTTCTATAACCCTACAAAGGAGAGTGGGGGAAGTTGGGGTACCTGCTCGGCTGCAATGCATGCCTTCACCTGCTGTAAAGTTCCTCCTCAGAGTTGAGTAATCCCTTGGAATACTATACTGGGTTATCACCCAAATATCATTTTCTATTTCCCTGACCTTTTCTGACCAACTTGTTAACATCCCTAACCATTATCCAACAAAAAATTGTAATTTAAGCATTCATTACACAAAATTTCATTTTATTACTTTTTTGAAACTCCACAATATTAAAATGGTGGGGGTTTTGGTCATTTTAAGAGCTTAAGTATTATATTATTTTTAACATTAACTGTTAACTGGTTAAAAACACAGTTAACAGTTGAAACTGTATGCAAAAATAATAAACATTTTTGAATGTCTGGGAAGGAAAATAGTGATGGTGGCAGTCAGAACATGAAGCAGTGTTTACCTTTCGCCATAGAATGACCCTTAAGATATTCACAGACCATGTCAAAATCATTATTTTAGGTCCCAAAATCTGCCCTTTATCTGTATGTCAAATCAACCTATACATTAAGTATGTATTATAATCTCTACACTAGATGTGGGCAACATGCCAATATTTTTTTAGTCTCTCCAGAATTGCATAGGCTGCAATTCCTTTGTCAAAAGAAGGGTCAATTGCCCATTCTGAAAGTCTTCAAGGTGATGAAACTGATAAGTCACTTTCAACTCTTCGTGACCTCATGGACCAGCCCACGCTAGAGCTCCCTGTCAGCCATCACTACCCCCAGCTCCTTCAAGATCAAGCCAGTCACTTCAAGGATAACATCCACCCATGTTGTCCTTGGTCCGTCCCTCTACCTTTTTCCTTCCATTTTCCCCACCTTCAGTAGCTTCTCCAAGCTTTCCCGTCTTCTCATTATGTGGCCAAAGTACTTAATCTTTGCTTCTAATATCCTTCCCTCAAGTGAACAGTCAGGCATTATTTCCTAGAGTATGAACTGGTTTGATCTTGAGGGCCAAGGCACTTTCAGAATTTTCCTCCAGCACCACAGTTCAAAAGCGTCTATCTTCCTTCGCTCAGCCTTCCTTATGGTCCAGCTCTAGCAGCCACAGGTTACTATGGGGAATACCATTGCTTTAACTATGCAGGTCTTCGTTGCCTGTGTGATTCTCTACTTTTCACTATTTTATTGAGATTGGTCACTGCTCTCCTCCCAAGAAGGAAAGGTCTTCTGATTTCCTGGCTGCAGTCTGCATCTGCAGTAATCTTCGCTCCTAGAAATACAAAGTCTGTCACTGCTTCCACATTTTCTCCCTATATTTGCCAGTTATCAATCAGTCTGGTTGCCATAATCTTGGTTTTTTTTTAAAAATGTTTAACTGCAACCCAGCTTTTGCCCTTTCTTCTTTCACCTTGGTTAGAAGGCTCCTCAGCTCCTTATCACTTTCAGCCATCAAAGTGGTATCATCTACCTATTTAAGGTTGTTAATGTTTCATCCAGCAATTTTAACTCCAGCCCTGGATTCATCAAGCCTTACAAGTTGCATGATGTGTTCTGCATACAAGTTGATTAGGTTGGGTGAGAGTATACAGCCCTGCCATACTCCTTTCCCAATCTTGAACCAGTCTGTTGTTCCGTGGTCTGTTCATACTATTGCTACGTGGTCATTATACAGATTCCTCAGGAGGTAGACAAGGTGACTTGGTATCCCCATACCACCAAGAACTTGCCACAATGTATTATGATCCACACAGTCAAAGGCTTTAGAATAGTCAATAAAACAGAAATAGATGTTTTTTCTGGAACTCCCTATCTTCCTCCATTATCCATATTCTAGATACCTTATATAATTCCTTTCACTGTTGAATGTTAAAATAATGCTTTTTCAAAACCAGAAGTAGACCTGCACCCAATTGTTTCTTTTTGTTTGCTTACTTGTTTCTCTTCCCCATTTTTGACATTTTTTGGCATTCTGGATTTGATTCCAGGGTAGAAAATTAGCCCTCAGACATCCCAAAGTTGAGAAATCCCTGCTCTAAATGCAGACAAGTTGGGTAACTTTTTTTTGCTCTAGTTCCCCACACTAAAATTGTACAAAAATCCACATTCATTTAACATTAATTTTAATAGAAGGCACATTATGAAATGTATTCGTTTGCATATATAATTACAATAAACAGCAATATAAAATTACACTATACATATTCTTCTAAAACGATCAATAATAGATATAATCACTACTTTTTTCTTTCCATTTTCTTTCCAAAACTCATTTTCTAGGTGTTACATTTTTTGTTTCTCTGCTCTGGTAGTGGCAGAAGGCAAAATCTCTCCCTATTTTTCTTTCATATGCACAGCCACAAGACATGGAGTGATCCGCTTTCTTTATATATGGAAGTAGTATGTATAGAATTCTCAAATGTTTTACTTTTAATCTTGTAAGTATTATCAATTCAGTACTAAAGGGATTGTTTTAGCTATGAGAATTCATAGGTAACATGTAATTGGGTAACTGTCTTATGCTACAGTCAGTCAGTGCTTTTAATCAATTCCAGCCTGAGCCAGACTGACTTGAAGTGCCATCATGAATCTATTTCCTTGGGTTCCAAGCAGACTCCATTCGCCTTGGCTCTGCCCTTTCCTTACATTCAGTAACAATATAATCCCCCACATTTCTCTTCAGTTTATGCCAGCTTTTAAGGGTAGAAATTTAGACTTCCAGCACTTCAGCATCAAGCCTAAAATAAAGCCTGAAAGGTTTCATCAAGGTTCCCATAAAAAAACACACTTAGATAAAATACTGGCTGAAGTGAAAATTATTGCTTTGCTAAATATCTTTCAAAACTGGTCTGATAGTATTTTCTTTTTTTAATTTGGTTCTCTTTCTTTCTCCTTCTCTTTCTCTCTCTTACCCTAATGCAAAACATTTATTTCAGAATTGAAATACTGTAATGTCGTTTTGTGGGAGGACAGAAGTCTGCACAATAAACTGTGAGCCATAATAAATCTAATTTCCAGTATTACTTCGTAATCCAAATTTTAAAATGGCTTCCAGTCTGAATTCAAGATGCTGGTATCTGAATTTAAAATCCTAAAAGGTCTTAATAGTAGAATGAGTACCCCTCTCTATTTATATGTCCCTGAACCATAAGAACATCTGGAGGGTTCCTCCTCTCTGTCGCATCAATATATTTCTTATAGGATCTTTTCTGCTATGACATGTAAGTAGTTTTATCTTTGGAAGCCTAATGAGCACTTAGACTTTTTTAACAATTTTCCATCTATTAAAAATGTTAATTTGCATCTCTCTCTAAATGCTGCCCTGAGATCTTATGATATAAGGTAGGATAAAAATATTTGAATAAATAAATATAATAATGAATCCATGAATAAAAGAACTATTTTATATATCTAAACCTATGTGAGATTTTTAATTATTGGGAGCACATTAGCACTGTAGAAGAATCAGCCTTAATGCTGGGTAGAAAGAAGGATGAAATAAAAACACATAACCAGATCTCATCTAATCTTGGAAGCTAAATAGAGTCAGCACTAGTTAGCCGTAGGATGGGAAACTGCTAACGAATTTCAGGTGTCATGTGTTGTATTTCAATGAAAGGAATTAATAAAACCACTTTTGAGTATTCCTTGCTGAAGAAATCCTAAGTCAACAAGTGCCTTGAAAGGCACATACACACACAAAAGCGAGCCAGCCAAAGTTTGTTGATTCCTCAAAATATTCACATTTTCAAATCGACTGAAACCTGTTCCTGTTTGTTTGAGTGCCAAAATGGTCCTGATGCAAGAAAAAGCATAGCAAATGATGCTATCACATGCAATGCGATTTTATCCTTTTTTACAGTGAATAATACCTGATAACTTTTCTAAAATATATATTACAGAGTGTATGTGCATTACATTGCATCTCACGCTTCTGTACTCCAAGAGCTACAAGTGCTGACTCCCCTCTTGCAGACACATTTCAATAAACCCATTATACAAATATATATTAATCACAATTTCCTCAACCTTCCCCAAGCTTTCACCAATTTGACTGACTAATTTCCATTTCCCTGACTTTCCAGAAGTGGCAACTAATACTGGATATAGCAAGAAGTCTGGAGTACATAGGAGAGAACAGCAAAGCACAACGGTTTCATCTTGAGAGAAAAGAGAGTTTTTTGCTAACACTGTTTGGAAGTGTGACCAAAGCAGACAATACCAGTCAATGAAATAACTATCTTATTCCTTAATGGAAAAGCAAAATATTGTGTGATGTTTAATTATGCTACTTTAAACATAAGGAAAGAAGCAAACATCATTTATAGTGCTAAATGTAGGTTTATATGTCATAATGAAAAACAGTAATAAAAAACAGCAGCACAAGAAGAAGTTAGGAGTAAAAGCATTTTAGTGGATTTTTCACTCTGCCACTATTTTTAATGGAACTGAAAAAGTTACAGTAAATAAATCTATGAACTGTCCTGAGTACCCTTCGGGGTTGAGAAGGGTGGTATACAAATACTGCAAAATAAATAATAAACCTCCTATATTTAATAATAATAATAAAAAATAATGAAAACTTTATTTATATTCTGCCCTATCTCCCCAAAGGGACTCAGGGTGGATTTCCAATCTCAAAAAGGCAAACATTCAATGCTTCAATACAACAACCAATACATACAATAATAAGAAAAAATAATAAACCAGCATATAAGAACAAATTATAACATAGCATCTAAAATTAAGGTACAACAAATCAAGTATTATTTCCAAACATTCTATTGTCTAAATCTTCAAAAACTGTTAAACCAGATTACCACAAACTAACTATACTCATACATTATACTTTGTAGATGTGTGCCTTCAAGTCATTTCCAATTTATGGCAACACTAATGTGATACTATCACAGTGTTTTCTTGGTAAAGTGTTCATCCATGTATCTTGCCTCAACAGAATGAAATGTATGGATTCCCCTCTCTTTCTGCCAAAACCACTGATATTTCCTTTTCCTCCTGCTGCAGTCCTCCATGTATCCCATAACCCTATATAAGGAATTCCATTGCATCTCTTTAACATGGTATCATTTTCACATGGAAAAACCATTTTTGGCTGAAGTGGTTCCAGAAAAGCATACATGATATTGTAGGGCAACTAGAGCAGATTCATTATCCCAAATAGGAGAGGACCACCCACTACGGGCATGCAGCTTTTAATATGATTTTAAAAACCTCTGTCACACAATCTCACACTTACTCTCATTTTTAACAGTCCAGTTGCAGTGGGAAAGGGTCAACTTCGAAGTGAGGTGACCACAACAGCCCCCGTCTTTTCACCTCTGGCATGCCCATGTTTCACACATCAAAGCAATGATAGCTTTATGAAAATCTTATTGCAGCATGAGGGGAGAAGAAAAATCCCGTAAACTGTGATCAATGAGGCAGAAGAAAAGCTGGAATAATGGATGGGTTTCACATATGTGCTGCTATCTAGATTACTGTATATACTCATGTATACATCTAGAACTGGGGTCATTTTTACTGAGGGATACATCACACTATGGTTGGCTTCAAAGGGCTATTTGTAATTTTAAAACTGTATAACTATAACTATATTGCCCTGACAACTGAAAGCCTTGAGGGACACATAAAATTACATGATGGGGTAGATTGGGCCCACAGAGCTTGTGTTTCACATGTGTTGTCTAGAACTTTTAGTAAAAATAATTGACCCCAAAATCCAGGATATAATCCATTCTGGGAGAACCTCACACTGACTTCTCTTATTCTCTATGCTTGCAGAGCTGAATCTGGACTTTTTGAAAGCCTGGGCAGGAATGTGGAAACAAGTAAGGGCCGCTGGGCCCTTGAGGTCGCGCTGATGCTTTCCCCTCTCTATAGAGTAACCCTCGATCCATCTATAGGTCATCTCAATATCCATAATTTTAGCCCCAAAGCCTGCCCTCAACTTATTCATGAAGTCAATGTATACATAGGTTTGTAGGGTATATCCTGCTTGCAGGTCAGAAGTTCTTCATTGTTGGTCTACAAATACACATGTAAAACTGTACATTAAGATATGTATGTACAGGGATGCTCTTGTAATCAGTATTCAAAGGGCCTGCATCCCCCCAAAAATACTCAAGGAACCATTATTCAAAAGGTCTAGATCCCAGAGAACACTCAGGGAATTAGCAACTCTCAGACAGCTAAGATTCAAGAGAAAATGTGCTTGATAAAGAAGGCCCAAAGCTTTGTTTATTCCTACTGTAAAATAACTATAATTTACAAAAGGTAATTGTCAATTGTTTTGAACAAAGTATGCTGCAAATATTATTTTCTTGTTGGAAGTGCCATAGTAGATTTGAACTGTGTTTTTATTAGAGTTTACTGCATAAATGTACAATCAGGAAACTATTTTAGGAGGTTAGATTGGCTAACTATGTATACAATTTCACCTATTCTGTGATGTATTGTTCCAAAATTGAATACACTTTATTAGTTTAATAGGCAGAAATTTCCTTCATATGAATCCAAAAACTTTCACAGTATTTTTTCCTATCCTAGATGGTACTTACTTACTTACTTACTTAGGCGATCCCTCGTTGGACGAGTAAGATGGTCTTCCATCATGGGTTTCCTTGTGGGTCCGCATGTGGCTGTGGAGCCCTATTCTTGCTCTGCATCTTCTTCCGCAGTGAGGGCATTGGTTTCCAGGTGGAAGGCGGTCCCGGTCGGGGTTGGCTTGACGCGCCTTCCTCCTGGCACGTTTCTCTCTTTCACCCTCCACTCGTGCCTCCTCGAATTCTGCAGCACTGCTGGTCACAGCTGACCTCCAGCTGGAGCGCTCAAGGGCCAGGGCCTCCCAGTTCTCAGTGTCTATGCCAGAGTTTTTAAGGTTGGCTTTGAGCCCATCTTTAAATCTCTTTTCCTGCCCACCAACATTCCGTTTTCCGTTCTTGAGTTCGGAGTAGAGCAACTGCTTTGGGAGACGGTGGTCAGGCATCCGGACAACGTGGCCTGTCCAGCGGAGTTGATGTTGGAGGACCATCGCTTCAATGCTGGTGGTCTTTGCTTCCTCCAGCACGCTGACGTTTGTCCGCTTGTCTTCCCAGGAGATTTGCAGGATTTTCCGGAGGCAGCGCTGATGGAATCGTTCCAGGAGCTGCATGTGACGTCTGTAGACAGTCCATGTCTCACAGGCATATAGCAGGGTTGGGAGGACAATAGCTTTATAGACAAGCACCTTAGTATCCCTACGGATGTCCCGGTCCTCAAACACTCTCTGCTTCATTCGGGAAAATGCTGCACTTGCAGAGCTCAGGCGGTGTTGTATTTCGGCGTCGATGTTGACTTTGGTGGAGAGGTGGCTGCCAAGGTAGCGGAAATGGTCGACATTTTCTAATGTTACACCATTAAGCTGTATCTCTGGCATTGGAGAGGGGATGGCTGGTGACTGCTGGAACAGCACCTTGGTTTTCTCGATGTTCAGTGACAGGCCAAGCTTTGTGTATGCTTCTGCAAAAGTGTTGAGAGTGGCTTGTAGATCTTCTTCTGAATGCGCACAGACGACATTGTCATCAGCATACTGGAGTTCTATAACAGATGTTGTTGTGACCTTGGTTTTGGCTTTCAGTCTGCTGAGGTTAAATAGCTTGCCGTCTGTCCGATAGATGATTTCCACTCCGGTGGGAAGCTTCCCATCAACAAGGTGAAGTATCATGGCGATGAAGATGGAGAATAAAGTTGGGGCAATAACACATCCCTGTTTGACACCCGATTCCACCTTAAATGGGTCACTTTGGGAGCCATTGCTGTCCAAGACTGTTGCCATCATGTCATCATGGAGGAGCCGCAGGATGTTCACAAATTTGCTTGGGCACCCGATTTTTTGGAGGATGGTCCAGAGAGCGCTGCGATTCACTGTGTCGAATGCCTTTGCAAGGTCGATGAATGCCATGTACAGAGGTTGGTTTTGTTCCCTGCATTTTTCTTGGAGTTGTCGTGCAGTGAAGATCATGTCCACAGTTCCTCTGGAGGGGCGGAAGCCGTTCTGGGATTCTGGGAGGGTGTCTTCTGAGAGGGGCAGAAGGCGGTTTGCAAGGATTCTTGCGAGGATTTTCCCAGCGGAGGTTAGAAGGGAGATACCTCGATAGTTTCCGCAGTCTGTTCTTTCCCCTTTTTTGAAGAGGGTGATGATGGTGGCATCCTTGAAGTCTGCTGGGATTTTCTCGGTCACCCACACTTTTTCTATGAGCTGGTGGAGTTGGTGTGTCAGCGCAGGTCCTCCCTCTTTAAAGATTTCAGCAGGGATCCCATCCGGTCCGCTGGCTTTGTTGTTCTTTTGTTGGCTGATGGCATTGCTGACTTCTTCCAAACTAGGCAGTGCTGCAAGCTCATCCCTGGTTTGTTGTTGCGGGATTTGTGAGAGGACCTCTTCGGCCACACTGGAGCTGCGGTTTAGGAGGCTTTGGTAGTGTTCTTTCCAACGTAGTGCAATTGACTTTTGGTCCTTCAGGAGTTTGGTTCCGTCTGATGAGCGTAGAGGCTGTATGCCATGGTTTCTTGGCCCATAGATGACCTTTGTGGCTTTGAAAAATCCTTGAGCATTATGGGTATCTGCCAGGTGTTGGATTTCTTCAGCCTTCTTTGTCCACCAGATGTTCTTGAGTTCTCTTGTCCTTCTTTGGACCTCAGCTTTTGCACTGGCGTAGATCTTTTTCTTAGCAGCACAGTTGATGTCTCTCTGCCATGTTTGGAAGGCTTTCCTTTTCTTGTCGATTAGCTGTTGGATCTCGATGTCATTTTCGTCAAACCAGTCTTGATGTTTCTTGGCTTGGTATCCAATAGATTCTTCGCAGGCTTGGATGATGGAGGTCTTCAGTTTGTTCCAATGTTCCTCAACATTTTCGGGGTGTACTGTGGGTAGATGGTCCTTGAGTGCTGTTTGGAGATGGGCTCGCCTGGAGGGCTCCTGAAGGGCTTGGGTGTTCATTTTGCGCCTTGTCTTTCTTCCTTGGAGTCTGCGCTTGGGGGCGATCTTGATAGCCATCGTGGATCGGATTAGCCTGTGGTCGGTCCAGCAGTCGTCAGCACCTGTCATGGCTCTTGTGAGGAGTACGTCACGCCGGTCTCTGGCACGTGTGATTACATAGTCTAAGAGGTGCCAGTGCTTTGACCGGGGGTGCTTCCATGATGTCTTGAACTTGTTTTTCTGGCGGAAGAGCGTGTTGGTGATGACAAGGTTGTGCTCCGCACATTTGGTGAGAAGCAGGATGCCATTCGAGTTGCTGTTTCCAACCCCGTCTTTTCCGATGGTCCCTGGCCACAGGTCGAAGTCTCGCCCGACTCTTGCATTGAAGTCCCCCAGGAGAATGATTTTGTCCTCCTTAGGTATCCCTGATAGGACGGTGTCCAGCTGACAGTAGAATTTCTCCTTGATGTCTTCGTCAGCATCTAGTGTTGGTGCATAGGCACTTATGATGGTTGCCCGTTGGTTTTTGGCAAGATCGATTCGGAGGGTTGAGAGTCGTTCGTTGATGCCAGTGGGTGCTTCGGACAGATGTTTCACCAGATCATTCCTGATGGCAAAGCCAACTCCGTGCATTCTTTGGTCTTTTTCGGGCAGTCCCTTCCAGAAGAAGGTGTAGCCTCCTTTTTCTTCCTTCAGCTGTCCCTCTCCTGCTCTCCGGGTCTCCTGAAGGGCTGCTATGTCGATGTTGAAGCGTCCCAGCTCCCTTGCAATGATGGCAGTTCTGCGTTCGGGGCGTTCACTGCCACTGTTGTCCATCAGAGTCCGTACGTTCCACGTACCGAAGTTCATTTTCCTTTTTTGGCCGCAGGGTGGTGACCCCACTGGACGCGGCAGTCCAGTCAGGGATAAGTGAGGCAGACTATGTTTAGGGCACCTTTTCTAGCCCCCTCCCCGTGTGGGGTGAGCAGAGTGGGTCCTAAAAAGGGCTGCTCAGTCGCGGATACAGCTGCCGAACTACTCAACTGCCTCGGACCTTGAGGTAGAGCGACTGAGTCCGTACCCACCGCCCATGTGCCAGTCTGTGACTAGGGGCTTCCAGATTTCACAGTCCTGCCCCCGTCGCCACTCGCTGATCGCCATGGGACTTTGGTTGCTTGGTTTTTATTTTCTTTGGAAGACGCCTGTGCGTGGGTTTTTTTAATGTGTGGAGGTCAGTGCACAACTGAACAACACACAGTCTTCACAGATGAGGTTCCACTGGTGATGTAGTTTAACACAATGACCATGGCTTCTCAGTCTGTTGCAGCCTTCTTCCGCCTTCGCAGCCGTTGTAACATGTGCCATGTTATCCTCCGCCTGCTCCGCCGTTGAGGTCTTTGGGTCTTCGGACTGTGCTTGGTCTGGGACCTCCCCCGCGGCCACTCCTGGGGGTGCACTCCTGGGGGTGCATCCTAGATGGTATAAAGTACATGGCAATTGAATTTAACAAGATGTATGATGTCTTGATTTTTATAACTGGTTAATGGAATTACCAAAATACCTCTGAGTATTCCTGGCCTAAGAAAACCCAGTGAATTCTTAGGGTCCTAAAAGACAACAGATGACTTGAAGGCACAGACCCACCAATTAACTTAAAATTCATTTTGGAACTCAGTAGCAACATCAACCACACTTTGTCTATATACAGAGGATCACTAGAGGGCAGCAAAGACAATTAAGTAGAATGGAAGTCTTAACATTTAAGACTTGGCATAAGAACAAGATTCAGTACAAGATACAACAAACACTTCATCACAATTTGGGGGGGGGGGGGGTGAATTCCAAAACTATTGTGGTAGCTAAATGAATACCTAAGATACAATGATGCCAAGCAAAGAAATGGAAACATTAAAACTACTTCAGTCTTTCAGGTCCGAATTACCTGTTATCTGAATAAGTACACATCTTTTCAAATATTTTCATGTCCTACTGATTCTAAGTAAAGCAAAAGCCATGGGTGTTTTGCATTGCTGTTTATGTATACCCAAGGTTTCCACTACTTGCTAAAATGCAAGATGATAGGCATTAATCATGATGGATATTAATTAGGTTACCTTGTTTCATCATAAGTAAAGGTAAAGGTTTCCCCTTGATATTAAGTGTAGTCAAGTCCAACTCTGGGTGGTGGTGCTCATTTCCATTTCTAAGCTGAAGAGCCAGCATTGTCTGTAGACACCGCCAAGGTCATGTGGCCAGCATTACTGCAAGGCATGCCGTTACCTTCCCATAGAAGCAGTACCTATTGATCTACTCACATTTGCATGTTTTCGAACTGCTAGGTTGACAGAAGCTGGGGCTAACAATGGGAGTTCATCCTGTCCCGCAGATTTGAACTGCCAACCTTCTGGTTAGCTAGTTCTGCAGCTTAGCCTCTGCATCACTGCGGCCCCCATGTTTCATCATTTAGTATCCTGAAATGGGTACAACTCTATGCATAGCTAAATCTTATTTGTTCCTCTCAGGAAGTCACAGGGATTGAATTGTTTAATAAATGTTTAAAAGCTGAGATAAATTTTATAAATAAAAGGATACAACAACAACAACAACAACAACAACAACAACAACGTTGTTTAAATTCCACCCTATCTCCTCAGAGGGACTCATGGCTAATTCCAAACATAAAAGACAGATATTCAATGCCGGAACATAAAACAATGTGCTCATAATAACGAAAATTGACAACCCAACATATAAAAACAAATTATGACTTAAGAACTAAAATTAAATGAAAAACGCAACCTGTTATATCAGACATGAAACAGAACATCAAACATCAAACAGAAGCGTCATTTTCCCAGTTCCTTGGGGGCAAATAGATTGATCATTGCTCAAGATGTCTATTGAGCTGGTGGGTAAACAGGGCATGGATATTGATGGCAGCTATTAATCAGAGGTATAATGGTAATATTACCATCTATTCTTCCTCCTCCTCCTCATAAACCAGTGGACAAAGATATGTCTTCAGCTGTTTCTTGAAGGTGGTGGGGGGGGGCATCTTTAATTCCTTAGGAAAGGAGGTCCAGAGGTAAGGGACAGCCACAGAGGACCTTTCTCTCATTTGAAGGAATTCAAATGTGAAGTAAAAAATATAGTAAAGCTGATAATTAGTCCATTTCTTCAAAAGATCAATCGAAATAAATATTTGGACATGTTTCTTGTGGGCTGCCAGGCAACGGGTTGCTCTGCATTTCCATAATAGAACTTGCCTGACCTCAGAATCAAATTTGCATCACACTTTAAAAATGCGTAAAAGCAAAGATTGGTCATGTTTCGTAATGCTTAAACTAACATTTAAACTTTGATATTAGGATTAACCTTCTGTAGAGTACTCAGTTTGCACTTTTTACTTAATTAAAAAAATCTGCAAAATTACCTCAGCACCTATCAAAACATGTCAATTTGTCAAAATACATTCCCTTCAGACAGGCTATTCCTGTAACATGCCTAAGCTTCATTTCAAAAGTATTATTTCCTGTCATATTCTGCATAGCTTTCAGACAAGGTAGACACTGCTACTTGTTTATGAGAGCTGGCCAGGGTACAGGTGTCCGTTTGAGCGTTTGAAGACATACTATGTTTTGAAATAATTACCACAGGCCATTTCATTCTAGCAAACTTCAAACAGAAAATTGACACACCAAATTTATCTTATAAAGCCGATTATCAACACACTCAAATTTAGGACGAAGTGTCCAAGCCTTTCCTTTGACTCACTTCTTTTTTGAAAGCAGTGATTCTAGTACAATCCTAACTGGTTTTCAGCATATCTAGTAAAAGAGACACTGACAAACTCTATGTTCATAAATGTAACGTTTCAATGTTAATTTTATATTATCCAGTATAGCGTGCATTGGTGTTATAAGTAAGAATGTCTCTTTCTGCTGATAGTTGGCAAAACAGTTTTTAACTCTGGTCCCCTCTGCACAAAACTCAAATAAATACAAACATGGCCAATAAATATATTACTTTGCTTTCAATTCCTAGTTCTAGGGCAAACAATAGGACTATAATGTCTCACAAGGAATACAATACTTTTGATTTTTGCTATGCAAGTCCAACAATGCTAAAGAGCAGGTAGACCAATGCCTTTTCTTTGGCAAAAGTAAAATAGTGCACACATTCCAAGTCATGCAGAACTCTTTGACAAACAAAAGGTAACAAAGCAAATGCTCAGTAATCCATAGAGCAAGAGCAAACCCATTGACTAATAAATACACTGAGACACATCTGGTAGATTAGTTATTTAAACACAAAACATACAGCACAGAAACTTGACAAACATCCAAGCACAGACTACTCCTATGCTTCAATAGCCCTAAGACAACTAATCAAGCTGTTTGTATTTGGCAAAATTGTGCATTTAAAATGTCCTATTATGTCCTTTAAAGGATACCACGCAACAGCCTTTGGCGGTCAGCAGCAAGAAACCAATTTCATCATCTTAAAACAACTAGAATTATACACATATTTCATGTATACTGTATTGACTTTGGTTGCTTTTCTAAGATAATACATTCGTGATCTCAAGCACCTTCGTTTTCAGTTGTTTGAACCTGTATAGTAATATTTGAAAAATCTCTTTCTTTGCAGTTTGCTCTGAAATTAATGTGTCTCCCTAAAAGATGAAATCATTTAAAAGAAATTTATGGCTATCTTTTAAATTCCTATAAAAATAAGGTTTGCTTCATCAAAGCCAGAAACAACAAAACAGCAGTGTCTACATTTTCCTATTTTGGTTTTGTTTGCTTCCAATGCAGATAAACACCGTTATGATACATTCCCACGATCCAGGCTGTAATTGTAGGCTACAAAATTGATTATCGGACTGAATCTTTTGCTGGAAGGCGACGTATTTTACAGTATATCTATGTAATGGATGCATTTATAGCTTACGTTACAAGAAACAGGTGTATGACTTCATATATTTTTAAGTATCTATAATCAACTTTCCAAATGATTCTACACAACTTTAGTGTATAATACAGTAATCTTATTTTACGCTGAGTAATTTTATTTCAGCCTGTCACATAAATTAGGTCTCTAGTACAAAACAGGCCTTCAACTCTGCTGTACAACAAAGCATCATTAAACTTGAAGAGAGTACCAAGGAAATTCATTAGTGTGTTTGAGGAATTTCTCTTCCAAACTATAGCTCAGAACACCTGGGTTTTTTGAAAGTGCAATAGGTTTGAGGTTCATTCCTGGGTGACTCCAGGTAGAATAAAGACCCATCTGTTTAAAACCTTGAAGATCTGCTTCTTGTCAGTGCAGAGAGTACTGAGCGAGCTCTGCCTTTTACTCTGACTTGCTTTAAGATTCATTCCGACAGGCCCTACATTGTCCTCCCTTCATAGGGATCTGAAAATCTGGATGTTCCAACAAGCATTTGAGAATGACTAGTCCCTATGTATAAATGCTCAGTCCCTAGTTCACCAGATAATACTCTGTTCTCCTCACTTCTTCCAATCCCCCAGCCCTATGCTATGTGGGCCTTTTTATAGCCTGATCATGCTCATCTTAGTATTTCTGGTTGTTTGGGGGGGGGGGGGGTTGTCATGCATTGTTTGAGTAAGTCTTAATGCTGTTCTTTATACCCTTATGTTTTACTTTATTGTGTTTTTATCTCATTGTTATACTTTATTATGTTTTATTTTAATCGTGTTTTTTTTAATTGATTATTTTGCTTTGATGCTTTGTGGACATTGTGTCCCATGTGTAAGCTGCCCCAAGTCCCTTCGGGGAGATGGGGGTGGGGTATAAAAATAAAATTGTTATTATTATTATTATTCTGCAAACAGACAGTAGGGTTAATCATACTATTAATTACTTTGTATGTGAGAAACCAAGACATGCAAAACAATAAACATAATTCAGAGGAAAGGCGCTAGCACCCTCCCTCTTGTCTAGTCAAACTATTTTCTTAGATAGTGCTCCCATAGAAACTGTCTTTAATTTCTCTTGATTTTAAAGAGGAGATTCCAAGGCACGTCTCAACATAAAAGATAGGATTTCTCTCGAATTTAAAGAACAGCTTTGGGATTTGGCTTATAAACTGTAATAGGAAGACGTCCCCTGGATATATCCATACACTGTGAGTGGAATTTTGGGAGGCTATGTAGTTTTTTAACTGTAATTCTAATTGTATTTTCATTGCTGTGTTTTATGTCACTAATATTTGATTGTTTTTTTTAAAAAAAAATATTCATTTACATGCCTTGTTTTTAATTTGTTGTGCTTGCTGTTAAGTGGCTTTAGTCCTTATATTGGGAGAACGGCAGGATAAAATAATGTAAAATAATCAATACAAAATTAAAAAATGCTCCTTCTAAACCACTTCTAACAAACTCCTTTTAACACTGGATATTTTGTGTAGCCAAATATGAATTTCAGAAAAGATGAGGTCTAGGCATTGGCAATTCTCTTGATCATGTCAACACACTTAAACTTGTAGCTTAAGCATGAAACTTTTGTAATTGTCAAAATAATTACAACATACCGAGTTTTCATCCTCTTCTTCAAGTTCCCTCTGCTGCTCTTCATGCCTTTTGGCCTTAATTTCCATTGCTTCAGTAATCAGATCTCTTAGTATTGAGACTGGTTTCGCATTCTTAATAAAAGGATGCTAGAAAATGAAACCATGCAGTTTAATAAAAGGAAGCCTACAGATAATCTGTACATATATTATGAGCACAAATAACACGTTAAAACAACACTGCATTTCCCTTTAGATAGCAATTAAATCTAAAATAAGGAAACATACAATCTCTTTACTGCTATTACGAGATATACTACTATACACAATCTCTTTAACTGATTTGCAATGAAATAAGATTTTCCTTTTTAAGTAAATAGTAACCATGAGAGGAATCTTATTAGAAAATGCAACATAGTAATTGTTGAAAATGTAACTGCCCAAAGGAAATGTGAATTAGGTGATTAATAAGCAAAGCCAAGATAGCCTGACATGAGTAAAACAAACTTTCTAATGCATTCAGTTGCACCATTTAATTCTTCTAAACAAGCTGACAATGCAGATTAGCACTCTTAAGCACAGCAGTCACTACACCTTCAACAAACCTGTATATTAACATGACTTGAATCAATGGTAAATTAAGCCCCAGTTTAAAAAAAAACCCTTGAAATGGGAAGGTGACACTTATTTAAATATAGTGATCATATAATCATATACATCACCAATTATTTAGATATAAACCCCTTTCCGATGAGAAATTCTGCTACCACAGTGTCACTACTCAAAAATTAGAACACATGCTTTCAGTAAATTAAGTCCTTTTCACTAATACTTCTGATCCAAAACTCCAGCTGGAAAGCATTCTGAAAAAGTATTGTTCTTAAAAATGATCTACAATATTTTAAACAAGTAAAAATAAACAATATTTTCACTGCCATTTAAAAAGGAGAGCTGTACAGGGTGGGCCAAAAGTCACAAAGGGATGACTTTAATAACGTCCTTGTTTGTTTTGTTTGTTTTGTTTTTAATTACAGTACCATAACATTATATACAGAATACAAAAGAAATCACATAATGTATGATCAATCACATCTCATCAATTCCATCCAATATCATAGCATAATAAATTATTAAAGCATCAGGCCCCTTTGTAGCTTTTGGCCCACCCTGCTTCTAGCATACCCTAATGATCCAGTTTCTTGATAACGAAAAAGTATGTGGATTCTCAAAAGAGCTTCATTATTCTGTTAAGGATGGAACAAATATTGCATTTTGTTGGGTTTTTCCATAGAGAGATAACAACTTTTTTGTAATCTCAGGAACGTATCATCCTATCAGATTTTATTGCATTTAAAGTATTAAGATGAAGCATTCATTTAATTCAAGCATGGTCCCTCCAAACTGTACTTCATATACGCTAATACCACATCTTTCCAAATGCTATTTCCACCCTGTAGAGTTGATGCTTCCTAGGTCAACAAGAGAGGTGTTGTTTTACAAAGCCTTCTCTTCCAAAGTATGTTGGTGCTTCAACAAACATCAACTCCCAGGATTCCATAGTACTGGGCAATGGCAGTTAAAGTGGTGTCAAACTGCATTAAATC
The DNA here is from genome assembly GCF_037176765.1 of Anolis sagrei. Classification (NCBI taxonomy): domain Eukaryota; kingdom Metazoa; phylum Chordata; class Lepidosauria; order Squamata; family Anolidae; genus Anolis; species Anolis sagrei. The sequence goes on along the minus strand of NC_090024.1, from coordinate 31,842,742 downwards.
TAAGGTATTGGTGCACCCCGTGTTTCTTAAAATAGTTTTTAATTGTGGTACTTTTAATATAATCTGTTTAACTATATGTTAATATTATAACTTATTTATTTATTTACAGTATTTATACTCTGCCCTTTTCACCCCGAAGGGAACTCAGAGCGACTTACAGAACACACATACAGCAAACATTTAATGCTGATTATACAATTAACAAGGATAGAGGTAAAGGCAATGTATTATCGAAGCCTTTCATGGCCAGAATCACTGGGTTGTTGTAGGTTTTTTCGTACTATATGACCATGTTCTAGAGGCATTCTCTCCTGACGTTTTGCCTGCATCTATGGCAAGCATCCTCAGAGGTTGTGAGGTCAGACCTTGGAGGCTGAGTTCGACTCTGGCTGGGTGGTGGGGGTATGTGTGCTGTCGCTCCATCTTCCACCAACAGAGTACAAATATAAGCTTGGTCATGAGCTACATGTTCTTGAATAAAACCAACTGATTACTGACCTGCAAAAGTTGTGTTGCAGTAGCTCTCTGCTCAGGATTCTTCACTAAACACTTTTTCACAAAATCTGTAAATTCGTCAGACCAAAGCTCTGGTTTCCGGAATGTTGGAGGGGGGTTTGTAGGAATCATAAAAATAGCCTTTAAAAAGAAGTGATAAAGTTAATGAAAATTCCAATATTGCAGCAAATTAAAAGTAACCTTTTCTTCTTTATTTTCAAGTTGAAATTTAAAGACTTTCCACCAGCATCAAGATAAAGTGAGCAAATTCATCTGCTGCCAGTACAATGCCCTTTATTTAAATTGTGCCTCATTGTGAACATCATTTTTGCAGTTACTATATCATTGCCATATATCTATTACTGCCAATTAGTCTCAAGAGACCATTCTGGATTTCACAATTTCCTATCTAAGACAAGTGAAAGCACTCTCTGGCTATGTACATAAGAATTCATCAGACCAAACTATGTGTCAAATTTCCCTTTTATACAATTCCGTGAATTGGGTAATGAACTCTGTAATGCTTCTGAGCACTTACTTATTATGACATAAGGCATATTAATTGAGTTTTCGGAATCTACTAACATAATGCAAACATTTACACCATAAAAACAAACAAACATTGACAGGTTAATTGGAACAGACAAGAATAGCTAACATATTAAGTAGAATCAGGTGACAGAAAGGTGTTCCTTCCTTTAGAACAGTTCTTCATAGGATTCCTTCCAATGTCAAATAAAAAGCAAAACTGATAATCACAGAAATAGGAACAGTGAAAGAAACATCAGCATAGTTTCTTCCAAAGTGGCCAGAGCATTTAAACTTATTCCAAATGTATGAAAAAGAAGTCCTGTGTAGCAGCTCTCACATTTAGTTATTAAAGTGAAGAAAGTTGAAGAGATTGTGATTTAATTCTGACATTTGAATTGCAGGGTGCATATTGCTCCTCAATGCAAAAACATAGCAAAATCCATCACGTTATAGGTTAGTGATTCTCAATCTATGAGTCCCCAGATGATTTGGCCTACAACTTCCAGAAATCCCAGCCAGTTTACCAGCTGTTAGGATTTCTGGGAGTTGAAGGCCAAAGCATCTGGGGGCCCATAGGTTGAGAACCACTGTTCTAGGTTAACCCATCAGAAATAAAGGTTTTAGCCTTCATTGAAAGTGCTGTTGATATAAGGAGCCTGCAACATGGATGTGCAATCAAAAATGTCACATACAAATGCACAGGTAAAAAATGGTACATACAACTAGCATTCCCAAATGGACTTCAGCATAGTGTTCGACAGCTTTAAAAAAATCTCTTGGAAAGTGTTAAAATAGTGCTTTTTCAAAATGGAAAACCAATAATCACTGTTTCTTAGACTACAACTTCCAGAATTCCCCAGCTGGGTTAGTCTCTTGCTATACCGGCTGCAGGATTCTATGTTGTCCTAAAAATATATTTTCTGAACACTACATAACATATTCTTCTACAAATTCAGTTTAAATATTCTAATATTTTTCAAAGCAATTCAAAAAACTAAATTCATTGACTATCAAGAAAACTGGCAACAAATCAAGTTGTCAATCTGCTGTAGCAACATTAATACCAAACCTGTTTTCTATGTATTTAAGAAGGATATTCTGATTTAAGACAATAATACGACAGTCATTCTGTGTCTCATAGTTTTCATATTCAAATTGATTGTAGGAAATTTTACAGTGTCATTAAGAAAGAGTGAGCTGAAACTCTATATAATAATTAACACTGATCTATGATATATTGACTTACTATAAAGTTTACTATGTTAACCACCATATATAGGATAATTAGAGCATGTTGCAAGCCCTTCAGTTTTATTTCACTTTTACAAGGCTGTTCGGGAATCAGCACCATAGCAGCTCAAAATCATAATAAAAACTGTTTACTTGTAGCCAAAAAACTGGCCATGTGATGCAAAATATACATTTGTTACAGTTAAATGTTTAATACACATGATTCAATTTATTACAGAAAACAACTTACAAGGTCTGCATTTGGAAGGGGAAAAAAAAGATAAAAATGAATCCCATTGCTAGCCTGCTAGTCCTATGAAGAACATGATACAAAGGCACATCCTATAAACTGCAGTGAATAATACCTATTAGGTGGTTCTTAATAGTTTTTTATATTATAGCCAAATGGCAAGTGGCTTCACCAGCTAACATGAAGAAAAGAAAAAAGTAACAGGGATTCCCCCTTTCCACAGTTCATTGTGAATCTCTGTCTTTTGGTTAAATACTGCTGAAAATGTATAAGAGATGGGTTCAAGGTAATATTATAGCAGAGCACACAGGCCTGCTGGTGTATACTGTAAGGGTATTTATTTATTTATTTATCATGTCATCCGCAACCAGAACATTGTATTACATTTCTAACAGAACAAAACAAACAAACAGAAAAAAACCCCACAAATTTTGCAAACTTGGTAGCTGATTAAATGTCCTTTGACCAGTATCTGGCCACTTGGAGTGCCTCTGGGGTTGCCGCAAGAAGGTCCTCCATCGTGCATGTGGCAGGGCTCAGGTTGCATTGCAGCAGGTGGTCAGTGGTTTGCTCTTCTCCACACTCACATGTCGTGGATTCCACTTTGTAGCCCCATTTCTTAAGATTGGCTCTGCATCTCGTGGTGCCAGAGCGCAGTCTGTTCAGCCCCTTCCAAGTCGCCCAGTCTTCTGTGTGCCCAGGGGGGAGTCTCTCATCTGGTATAACCCACGGATTGAGGTGCTGGGTTTGAGCCCGCCACTTCTGAACTCTCGTTTGCTGAGGTGTTCCAGCGAGTGTCTCTGTAGATCTAAGAAAACTATTTCTTGATTTAAGTCATTGACGTGCTGGCTGATACCCAAACAGGGGATGAGCTGGAAATGTCTCTGCCTTGGTCCTTTCACTATTGGCTGCAACTTCCCGGCGGATGTCAGATCGTGCAATACCGGCTAAGCAGTGTAATTTCTCCAGTGGTGTAGGGCGCAGACACCCTGTGATAATGCAGCATGTCTCATTAAGAGCCATATCTACTGTTTTAGTGTGGTGAGATGTGTTCCACACTGGGCATGCTTACTCAGCAGCAGAGTAGCATAGCGCAAGGGCTATGTTACAGAAATAGTTCCACTTTTTCTAGGTTACAAAAGACAACACCAGCACTACCATAGGAGAAGCAGTTGCCTAACCAGAGCCTCCAGCGCATGGCTTCAGAGGGTTCCTCAGAGTTAAGCTGCTACTTGAGGAATGGCCAAGATCAGGGGTACTCAAACTAAGGCCCAAGGGCCGGATACGGCCCTCCAAGGTCATTTACCTGGCCCTTGCTCAGGGTCAACCTAAGTCTGAAATGACTTGAAAGCACACAACGACAACAACAACAACAACAACAACAATCCTATCTCATCAGCCAAAAGCAGGCCCACGCTTCTCATTGAAATACTAATAAGTTTAGATTTGTAAAAATTGTTCTTAATTTTAATTATGGTACTGTTTTAAAGTGTTTTTGCACTACAAATAAGATATTTGCAGTGTACATAGAAATTCATTCATGCTTTTTTCAAATTATAATCCGGCCCTCCAACAGTTTGAGGGACTGTGACCTGGCCCTCTGTTTAAAAAGTTTGAGGACCCCTGGCCTAAATGATTGCTTAGGAGATAGACAAGGAAAATGTAGAAGTGGCCCTCCCAGGGCTACTTTGTTTTGACAAACTCACTCAGCCCCTGCCCCCCAAAGACCTCATCAATTGAAGCCAGCAGTTTTCTTTTTCTTAACCATTTTTGACCAATAATAATTGCTTTTCTTGACTATTTCCACAAAGAATATGCACTGAGTACACAGATCAACAAGTTTCTCTTGAAATCCAGGTTTTGACAGATTGCTGGTAATAACTGTACCAGTTGTACCATCCTCCCATCTTGTCACTAATGAATAGCATTAGGAGCTAATGACTTCAATAAAAACAATTTAATTCTGGAAAGCATTAAAATTATAAAATCTCTTGATGTCTTGCTGACACAACAGGCTTCCATTTTCAGAGAGGTTAGAACATGTTCCCTGTGAAATAAGGGAAAATGCCATTTTTAAAACTGGAAAACACCCCTCTAGAAGTTGGCTAGAGTTGCACTCAAATCTCTCAAATAAAGATATTAATCAAATCCACAAAAGTTAAATTTGCACATATGGAGGACAACTGTACTACCTATATGATCAGATGTTCTGAATAATCCAAGACAGTGATACAAAGGCAAAAATGGCATGTAAGATCTTCTACAATCACATGGAATTGGTTGCACAGATTCTGCTCATTCTACTGTACTCTAAATACCAAAAACAGCCTTACAATGTTAGTTAACAGTAACAGAAAAAAGATTTTCCATAAGATAGCAGCTTTTAAGAAGGAGACTTGCAAAACACTGAACAAGGTAGTGGAAATGATGAAAAAAGGATATCCATCAGAAAAGTATCACCAACATTTTATCAAAGCTCTTCCATTTAAATTTTTTTTCTGCAAGTCTCCATGAACGTTTTCTTTTATAAATTGCAATAGTATTTGTGCTATCCATAATGTATACCCATAAACTGCATGCACTCCTTAATATTATGACCTTTGGATGTTATCTAATGCAAAGTCTGAGGTATTTAGGCTGGTGCAGTAATAAGTGACACAGAAGGAAGAAAAGATAAGAGACATGTTTAAGAGCGGAGATGAGTTACCAATGATAAGCATCTTATCTACAGCTACAAGATTATTCGACAATTCTGTACACATACGGTGATAGCACATCAAGAAGTCAAATACATAAAGCTGACTACCTAAAAGCACTTTTCAAACACAATACCTTCAAAGAAACTCAATATAAAGATGGTTAGTTATGCATTGAGCCTCTTCAGATCAGGTTGCACCCAAACTACTTATGATGGTGTTTTCTGGCCATTGCATTATTACATCGCCTCCATACGTGATTATATCACTTTCTTTTATGGATCTGCTACAAGCTGGTGAAGTCTTATGGTTATTATGTTTCACTGGTTGTCTCTATTCTGACCTCACTCTATGAAACTATTCTGGAGATTCTGGCCTTCTAATTATCCTTTAACTTCATCCAGACCTAGGAAACATTATGTTTTTACATTGCTACATGTTGAATCTCCAAGCATGCTTACTAGTCATAGTCACTGGGTGATTCTAGAAACTGTACAATCAAAAAGTAATTTTTCTAAGGTCTAACACAACTGACCTTATTCTGTCATCTTTTTCAGTTACTATCTGAATTGTTATACAATTTGTTATATTGTAAATGCAACTGAAGATTTATTTACCTTAAAATTATATTTCACTGTCTCACTAGGGACAAGGAACACTGGTGCAATAGTAAGTGTTCCTTGTCCCTAATCCTCAAATGATAAATTATTGTTATTGTTGTTGTTATTATTATTATACCACTTTTTCTGTTTAAGAGATTCAAAGTGGAGAACAGTAGTAAAAACAATTCAATACGCAATTTAAAACATAAAGACTATAAACATTAAAATAGCATTAAACCTAGAATTATTTAAAAATGAATAATTAAAATCTTAAAATGAATTTAAAATACATGATATGCCACACAACACTCCCTGACTCAGTCTTTCTTCTTTAAGACCCTGCATAAATAGGAAGGTTGTAACTTGCCACTAAATAAGGGCAGTGGCCTTATTATTGCACTGAAATCCTTCAAGATCATCTTAATGGACATCATATCAGACATAATTGTAGGGCTGTGACTCTAACATCAACACCATTTTTCTCTTGTACCATTTTAAACTCTTTGCCTGATGTTGATACTAGTGAAGTTTCAAAAGCTTCCATTATGTATTTACACTTTAAAGTTGGTCCAGAAAGGTATTACTTAGTCTGGATTTTGTTGTATTTTTCTTCATGATCAACACTGATACCCCTGAATATCTTTTATCCTAAATTTCAGGATACCAAATTTAGCTACATTAAAGGAATCCTAACTAAGAGGGAATCAAAGGACTGGGAGTTAACTTTTCAGCTTTTGTTTCATCCAACAAACGGAAAATTCTTTCACTGTCTACAATCTGGCAAACTGCACACCTCAAAGTTTTTCCAAATGTAACAATACAGAGAACTTCAGTGTTCTGTGCCCAAGAAAGGAGCAGTTATCTGCATACAGGGCAAAGACATTGGGATCTCAAAATAAGCTACTTTTCTCTATTTTTCTCTCTATTTCTCACATGGCCAAGTGGAGCAGCCTCTCCTGTACTGAAATCTGTCAGCACCACATTAACTAACAATATCTCAATATCTCAGACAGAATGTCGGCCAGTGACTCTAATGTCATCACCATTTTTCTCCTGTATGGCTTTTAATATCTTTGCACTGAAGGAGGCTTGTATGATGCATTTTGAGTCTGGATTACACTTTTTCTATGTTATTGTGTGGTGCATGTGCCTTCAAGTCGCCTGTCGACTATCGGGTTTTACTATGCAAGGAATACTTAGAGCTGATTTTGCCAGTTCTTTCCTCTTAAGTATAGTCTGCAGCACCTGGTATTCACTGGTGGTTTCCAATCTATGTACTAACCAGGGCTGACCCTGCTTTGCTTCCAAGATCAGAGGGGATGTGATACCTTTATATGTATTTAGAACTACTATGCACTTAAAATATGTATCCAAGGACTATGATTCTTTATTTTTAAAAATAGGGGTGTCATTGTTTCCATATATGTTAAGAGAAATTTGAAAGCCATAAGGAAATATTCCCAAATGTCACTTTTAGTGCTGACACAGGCTACATGTCTTTGAAATTTTTATATTTGTCACATTCCTTAATATAAATGAAAACTGTAAATACAGAGGAATGAACCTATTTTATCCTCCTCTTTTTGCCTGCTGTGAATTCCTTATCACCACAAATTTCCAGATGCTCACATACTACTTAACATCCATCAGTGTTTAAACGTATTATGGGTTTCTGGATCTAAACCCAGCCAGATTTTTTTAAAAAACAGACAAGACAATAATTATTACTATGTTTCATGAAAGACAGGATAATGTTGAAGAGAAATACAATAAAAACAAAAAGTTAAGGGTGCATCATAATTAATAACACAATGGAAGTCATTAAAACTTATTAAGTCCTACAATTAAGAAGTAACGCAAGTTTGGGGAAATGTTTTTGAGGAAACTCAGGCACCAAGCAATCATCACTTTAAAATAACTCAAAAAAGACAGATATCTACACATACACACATGCTTTTGTGCAAAATGTGGAGATAAAGACACTTTTATACATCCCTGAAGACTGGAAGTTGAGATATAATTCACCAAAATGGCAGGCAGAATGCGTGAGGCAGCCTTCATATATAGGTTACAATACTATGCAAAAACCATAGTTTATGGATTCATAGGTTATGGATTCACATTCATGTGAATTGGAAATATAGAGTTTACATTTTGATTGATATCGTCTTGGCATAGTTTTCCTGTATCCATGGATAATAATACTTAATCAAACAAAAATGAGGAATCAGGAATCCTGGAAGTAAGCTACCTGGATCCAATCCTCTTGCATAGCTGTCAGACTGACCTTTACTTGACTCTATGATCACCTCACTTACACATCACTCCTAAAGGATATCTTCCTAAGAACTGACTTCTTGCAGAGGCAACAAACTTATTTTGTAAACATCTGCCACACCAAACCTGAACTTCCTGGATCACCATGAGACTCAACAAAGGCATTTTTTTAAAAAAAATGGATTAAAGTTATTAAAATCTGAATACATTATTAAAGTAATCCTACGCTGATCTGAGACAGTCAAATACAAAAATAAGTTAAAAATATACAAAGACAAACACAAAAATACCAGTTGGCACCACTTTTGTAAAATGTTTGGTGGAAGAAAGGGTTTGGAGGATTATATAAAGCCCATCACTTTAGCGGTCATACAGAAATTAAAGGTCAAAGCACTACAAATACATTATTTGTTGTAAACCTTATTTTATAATCTGTCTTGAGTCCCACTTTTGGGAAAAAGATGGGAAAGAAGAAGAAGAAGAGGAGGAGTAGTAGGAGGAGGAAAGTGTCATGAACTGAAGATGGAAGGTTGGGGCTGCATAAGGTCACAAATTCCCGAGAAGCAAGAATCAAATCATTTTCATTCACAGTTGCTCCTTATACAAGTATTCTTTTATCATACTTGGTATGTGATGGCACAAAGTGGAAGCTGACTACTTTTAAAATGTCCATGTTTCACAGAAGCTGACTATTTCACAATAACTTTTCAGTCTGAGAGTCATTTTCTGAACATGACAACAAAATACCAAAAAGGCAAACTTAATATTTTTATGAGTACATAGCAGGTAAAATAGATGACTAAACCTGTTTTATATCTTCATGTTTTATTTATCAAATAGGGAAGTTTCCCCAACTTTCTCCTTTCCTGTGTAAGCCCCAAACTATGTGATATTTTGTTTGTGTTACAATTATACTAATTGAATGCAGGTCATTTGCTTTTTATTGAATCCAGATGACGTTTAGTAAACTAAACATGGAACAATTAGCTTTGAAAAAGTAAAGGTTCTGATTGCCATTGGGTAAGTCTTGCAGTGGCTAGAGAACACCACTGCACTGGTTAACACCAATGCAGAAGAGTCAAAAACAACTAATATTGCTGCATTGTTTTTCTTTCTCAAGTTTAAACTTAATTGACAGGCAAGACAGCAGCTATATACAACATTTTCTTTTCTGCAGCTTAGAAACGGATTGTTGTTACCTCTGGGACAAAAATAATACAATTTACACTTCTAATTAAATGTTAAGTAGCTACTTAACTTTCAAGCCTGTTGCTCCGAAATCCTTCTGACAGAAAAGAAAAAGCACAGAGGTACAGCTTCAGTAATTACTATGATCTGAAATCTGCCTTTCTTCAATATAATTGGTACTTTCGATTTGATTCAAAACACTATCATATTGATCATGCAATCTGTTTTACTGGCATCCTTGAATTCCATAAATTTGACATGATGGTCAAATGTATAGCCTTGAATGAAATTGTGCCAATGTTCCAGTATCTTTCCAAGACATCACTCAATGATATAAACTAACACACTGTTACTTTGTAACTTAACATATACACTTCAAATGCTATCTGCAGTTTGCTTGTCTTTAAATTTCTTTACATTCAATTTGGATAACACCTCTAATGCTCTCTGCTAGGATAATGAGCATGGATGTTTCACAGCATTGCTTTCTTTTCAAATTCATGAGGACAGCTTTAGAGGAAAATATAAACTGGGCAAAGTGCAGGGGAAAGTCTTCTTTATCTCTAGTACTATCCAATAAAATATGCACTCTCACACAGCTGCTATAAGCTAAAAAGAAAAATATTGTAAGATTTTATTCTCAGTTTGATCACAATTTCCTCTGTGGTTTGACAGACTCTTTCAACTATGATTCACCTTTGCAATTCATAGGAGAAATTGTTTCAGAGTAGATGCCTTAGTCTTTTGCAGAAAGTACAACAAAAAGATGAATATTTATTATGCTATAAGCTTTTGTGACAATAGATTCAAGTCCATGAAAATTTACATTATCGTGGTTTCAACCGATCTTTTGAAATAAACGTTGAAAGTTGAATATTGTTTGACTATTGAATTCAGTCATGACTTCCCAATGATACTCAGCATTTGGCTTTCAACATGTATACATCTCGTACCAAATTATGATATCTCTAGGGAATGAATTCCCAAGTCTAAAAGTGGCTATCAAGAAAGATAGCTGGTACCCTTGTTCCCACCAAACAAGACTGAGACAGCAGTAGGGCAGAGAGATGGGGCTGTCTGGATCTTAAAGGCTCTAATGGGTTCACAATGAGAGATGACGTTTTTCAAATAACTTATACGCAAATTGTGTACAACTACATGGGTCATCACCGGCATTGTGCCCGGAAACAGACTGACAGCCAGTAGAGTTGTTGCAACAAAGGAATTGTGTGTTCCATGTAGCAATCCTCTATTAACTACCTGGCTGCTGCTCTGTGGACCAAGTGATGTTTTCTGAGCACTTTTCAAAGGCAATCGCACATAGAGTGAATAAAATAATCCAAATGGGATTAAACCAAGGCATGTGTTACTGGGGCCAGATGGGACTTCTCCATGAAAGGGTGCAGTTGGCACACTAGCCTTAACTGTGTATTCTGATCATTGATGAAATCTGGGACTCCCTTCTCAAGGCTGAACCCTGGATTATCTCAAACTGTGAACCTGTGCTTTCAGATGGAGTGTAATCCCATCTGACACAGGCTTAATCTCTTTCCCGAGATCTGTCTTTCAACTAACTAGGAGCATCTCTGTCTTCTCTGAGTTAAACTTGAATTTGTTTGCTGTCAGGCATCGGTTTAGCTCAGAAACAGCTTCTCTGGAATAAGATGGAAAGGAGTAATAGAGCTGGGTATCATCAGCAAACTGGACTGTAATATAAAGAGAGATTAATCACACAAATACACATCTCTTTGCTGTATCTGTAAACATGCACCAGTCTAACAAATCAGGGTGGTGAGGTGTCTAACAGACACCTTCCACTCTGAATCTGATCCTAGAGCATTAACAGCTCACTGCAATGAGTTTGACAATCACTTCACAGACAAAATCTCAGATATGATCAGACTTAAAGCCCACTTTAGGCAGAAAGTGACGACAGGATGTCCAGCAACTTTATGAGTAGGGTTATATTGGATCAGTTTCCATAAGACAAGCTACGAGGAATAGTAAAGAGACAACTTGATGCCTATACTTCTTAGGTGAGGAAGAGGAGGAGATGCAATTAGATCCACAAATACGGAGGGACTACTATGTGTTTTTTCTAAACAGGTGTATGAAACCAGGACACCCATTTGACAGGTGTATTAAGACTGGGTTCCTGTTGAACAGATGTGTCTGTTTCACATATATGTTAAACTGCAGTGTCTGTATTGCGGAGAATCCTTTAAAACACATTACAAAACAGACAAACATCATATAGAGGAGGCTTGAGAAGGTTGCTTCCTCCAATAGTCTGTTTCACAGATGCTTGTTTCACAGAGGTGTGCTTTCTGCTGATTTTTAAAAGTAATGTCCCACTTTAGTATAAGTATTAACCCAGTATTAAACCAGGGTACCGCTCTTACTGGGGTACACTTTTACTAAATGCATTAAACCGAGGTTCCGTTCCTGTGCTTTTTCAATCGGTATGTCATGTGTGTGTCTAGGATTTCCAGCAGTTAAAAATTCTGATATATTCACTTTCTGTAATTTAATTCTTTCACTCACGCACACATGCTATTGCTACCCAACATTAAACTCTGCACTCCTCAGAAATCTAAACTTCTTTACTTTGACAGAAATTATTTTCAGAAAGAATGTTAAAGCACAAGTTTTGCTGAAACAATTGGAAACATCGATCAGAGAAATGTCAAATTCTATAATTCGGCCAAGAGCAAAATCTCTAGGAGAGCTTATTGTGTAGCATGAAAACAACAGGCAATTTTCACCAGTTCAGAAACATCCTGAAATAGGGACAAAGTAAAAAAGTAATAGTGTATATGTGTGTGTCCATGACTACTAATCACAATGCTATATATACTATCTAGGTTCAGAGATAGTATGCTTCTGAATTGTTGATGATCCTAGAAACTGCCTTCAGGGCCTGCCTGTGAGTTTCTGTTACACAAGTGGCAAGCCACTGCAGGAAACAATCTACAAGGGTAAAACTTTTATTATTGTTTTGACTGGTTGATTGTTTTGCTCCTGTTTTTCTTTTTCTTCTTTTTTTTCTAATTGTATTCATAGAACCATAGAGTTGGAAGAGACCACAAGGACCACCCAGTCTGCCCCCTTATCATGTAGAAACACACACTCAAAACACCCCTGACACACGGCCATCCAGCCTATGCTTTAAAACCTCCAGAGAAGAAGGCTCCACAACATACCAAGGCAGCATATTCTAGTACTGAAAAGCTCTTAGCATCCTAATGTTTAGATAGAATATTTTATCCTGCAAGTTGAATCCACTGCTCCATCTTCTAGTCCGCAGAACAGCAAAAAGCAAGCTTGTTTATATCTATTTCTTGATATTCTTTATTGTTATAAGATACATTGTTCTGATTTTGCAAAGCTTTTATTGGATTGTGTAAAACCAAAACAATAGAAGTTTAGCTACGGAAAATCAGGAAGGAATTAGAGAAAATTCTATAATGATATCCCCATAAATACTCAATAGAGTCAAGAAACTTATAAATGCAAGGATTCATTTGGAAAATAATGTCTTCATCAGATGTGGAAACTAAAGCGGAGGGGGGGGGGGGGCAGGCAATTTTTCCCACCACCAAATTTCCAACTACTTATGTTGACCATGCAGCACTTGAAAGAATAATTTGAAACATTTTTGAACAAAGATATACAACCCGTAACCCTCCAGTATACTATTGCTGAATTGGAATTCTCCCTGATGAGAACTGCAATACAAAATTTGGAACTGCAGTCCAAACATTTTTAATATACAAGAAGTAAGGAATTGGCCATAGAGAACGCTCAAGATTTACATGAAAAGTATGAAAGGGGAAAGCAAAACTACAGGAAAAATCGGATTCTGAGTTAAACTGAGGTCATTCACAATAGGAGATCATGGGCTCATTATTATCATGGCATAACACAACACCAAGAAAAGGGATATAGAGAGAGAGCCAGCCACCAACCACATGCATCTTTGGAAGAAAAACTCAGGATGTACTTAAATGGGTCAGTAAAATTATATTAAATTAGAAGTTAAGAAAACTACATTTAATCTTAATGCTAAATTCAAGAAGCACTCACTTTACAATTCTGCTGGTTGGATTTCAGTACTCTGCCATTTGGACTTAATAACATCTTATAAATGATCCTCAAAAAAGGAAGGAAAGGCTATCTTTGGTTGACTGTCATTGGAATGGTTATTTTAAACCGAAGCAATCACACAATTCTTTCAAACTCTGATCACATTACCAATACTTCATCAAAAACATATGTTAGCAGCACAATTTGGCTAGAATTATTGAACAACTTTTCTTTCACTTTCATAACAAATTAGGCAATGCATAGTTGATGCATCTGAAAAAAGTTACAGAATCACAGCCCTTAAGGCAAAGCACTGGGTGTCATAATCTAAACCATTTCTGGCCTAAATTCAAAGGCAAAGTAAGTCAACATATTACTTTGTACACCAAATTATTTTTATTGATTATCATCTTTATTTGATAATCCCCAATAGGAAACTATAGATTGCCATCAAAGTATTAAACACTTACAGGAATCATGAAGATCCAATGAGGCTCATAAAAGGAGAAAAACAGAATCCATATATATGCTATCAAATATTCAACAAGAGGTTTGATACCCCTCAAAAAGTTGAAAAAAGATCAGGGCATCCACTTACCATCTAACACCTTGTGTACATACAAGAGTTTTAAAATAAATACAATTCTCAGCTATATTCAACACAAAATGTGTTAAATGTTGACTAAAACAGCATTATTTATTGCTGGAATTCTGCATTTAATCATTCAGGGATAAAGAAGTTAATAGAACACTGATAACTCAAATTATTAAAGCAAGAAGTTAATAAAACGATAATGACCCAGATTATTAAATCATTACTGCACAATAAAATGACTTGCTAGTTGGTTTGAAACAAATAAAAATGTTTACAATGTGTAGTTGTCCAAAAGTTAGTTGGACACACTATGATTCGTTTTCCAGTTAATCCTGTGTTGGTTGTTGAGGGCCTAATCTTGAGTCCCCAAAGGGGGGAAGGTAGGGTATAAATAAAGTTAATAAATAAATAATAGTCTTTTAGAGGTTGTGAAAATGCCTTGGAGTCAAATAATACAGTTTTCATACATGTTCTCAAATGTTTCAAATGTTCAAGAAGTATGAACTTCTAAGGAGGGGGTCCAATGTCAAGCTTGATGTGCACAACCCATCTCCTGATGAATAAGCATCAAAGGGAATTGCCACATATCAAAGAATGCTGTGCAAATACAAGAAAATTGGTAACTGTAGTATTGTGAATCTTGAAAGGCCCATTTTCCTCAGTCATTGAGGAAATCCTAGGGCCTTTGGTTCCTTACTGTTCGGTGCATAAAAATGTACTTCTTCATTTTTTGTTTAAATCTGATAGGGAAAGCCCAGAAAAAGCAGCTCTAATTACGATATGCCTGGAATTATGCCAAAAAAGATATGAAGCACAAACAGCATCAAAATATTCTTCAGACACCACTATTTTGTTGTGATACACATTATCGTCTTTCTGTTGCAAGTTACTTTTGTGACATATTTAAATCATTAAACTGACTTTTTGTCACTAATATATATTCCGTCCACAACAGACATCAGAATGAATACAATGCAAGAGTTAAAGAATGGAGTGTTGTATGGTTTTTGGGCAGTGTGACCGTGTTGTAGCAGCATTTTCTCCTGATGTTTCACTTATATCTGTGGCTGGAATCTTCAAAGGATCCTCTGAAGATGCCCACCACAGATGCAGGCGAAACAGCAGAAAATGCTGCTACAACATAGTCATACAGCCTGGAAACCACATTACACTCTGGTGATTTCAGTCGTGAAAGCCTTTAACAATGCATACTTAAAGAATGCATTTCATGCAACCACATTTCTTTTAGAGTCAATCCTAATTTTTATATGATAATTCTTCGAAAAGCTAGGCATGGAGCATGGTCACTTTGAATTCCTGCACTGTCAACATTACATCTTGGGACACTTGTGATGAGGACTAGAATAATCACAGATGACATAGATTTCTACACATTTTTCTTTCCTAGCCAGCTGGTAACACAGCAGTCAGTCAAAATTGGGCAATGGTCATTTTTTGCTTCAGATATCAACCAACTCCTGGGAATCCCTGAATTAGAAATTCATGTCACAAGAACTAGAAAGTGAAGCAAAAAAACACTTTCAAGTTCAGAACCAGGGGCTTCCAAGAAAACTACAAAAGTTTACTAGCACCCAACTGCCACTTTTATTTTTCCTGCTCAAAGCATAATGCAAAGGACCAAATGAAAGTGACAGACTATGCACTTTTGAAAATAACATCCTTAAACCCATAAGCATTGTTACTGACATTTTTGCTCTCATTACACCCCATAGACATGGCCTGGGAAAGAAATATGCACCATTTGAGGCCCAGGATCTCTGGTTGATCAAACAGGGAACAAGAAGCATTACCCTGCTTTGGCACTATATCCTCTGGCATGTTAGAAAGGGATCACTCATAACCTCCAGTTGAGAATTGCTCAAGATAATAGATGCTGGTCTTACTGATCTGAGCCATTCCAGAGCACTGCTTCTTAAACTATTGGTCCCAGCCTCAAATGGGGTCCCTTAACAGGAAATAGAGGTCGTGAAAAAATTGACAATACAGTAGAGTCTCGCTTATCCAACATAAACGGGCCGGCAGAACATTGGGTAAGCGAAGATGTTGGATAATAAGGAGAGATTAAGGAAAAGCCTGTTAAACGTCAAATTATGTTATGATTTTACAAATTAAGCACCAAAACACCATGTTTTACAACAAATCATCAGAAAAAGCAGTTCAATAAATGGTAATGTTATCTTGTAATTACTTTATTTAGAAATTTAGCACCAAAACATTGCAATGTATTAAAAACATTGACTACAGCAATGCGCTGTTTGTTTTTCTGTGCAGCAATGCGCTATTTGTTTTTCTAAACTGATAAGAACAGATACTACACTTGATCCTAGCCAAAAGGCCGGAAGCGATATGCAGTGGACCTCTCTGCGTGCTGGGCACTTGCCGGGAGGGGTGAGACGCAGCCAGTGCAGGCCAGATGCTGTGCCTGACAGGAAAAGTCTGTACCGGCTGCACCTCGCCCCTCCCAGCATGCATCCACCACACCAAGAGGCCCGCTGCACATTGATGCCTAGAAAAACAGCTATGGATCCAGGCGGG
The DNA here is from genome assembly GCF_037176765.1 of Anolis sagrei. NCBI lineage: Eukaryota > Metazoa > Chordata > Lepidosauria > Squamata > Anolidae > Anolis > Anolis sagrei. The sequence goes on along the minus strand of NC_090024.1, from coordinate 31,826,236 downwards.
AGGCAGACTGCGTTGGATAATACAGAACATTGGATGAGCGAAGCTTGGATAAGTGAGACTCTACTGTAATAAAAGGATTCTGAATGCCACTTGATAGTTGTTTTAGACATTTACACAAATCTGTTGGCAACAACATGCTGTGTTTACAGTGGACTCTGCAGAAAATGTTTCACTTTTACTTCATAAAAAGGAAACTCAGTTTTTTTAGCAAGCCTTGCAAATGTTGATTTATTACCAGTAAGTGTTTTAACTTTATACCTATTTGATAAACGTATGTATCCGAGGTCACATAAAAATTTCTATGGCGGAAAGAGGTCACGAGTGGAAAAAGTTTAAGAAACCTTATTCTAGACCACATCAAAAGACTACCCCTACATTCGACTTGTATGTTATAGGCACAGAATGATGCCAAAAGTTTCTCTAGATGAGTGGTTCTCAACCTGTGGGTCCACAGATGTTTTGGCCTTAAACCCCTAGAAATCCAAACAGTTGGTAAACTGGTTGAGATTTCTGGGAGTTGTAGGCCAAAACACCTGGGAACCCACAAGTTAAGAACCATTGCTCTAGACCAACATAATGTCTGACACTGTTCCTTAATCCAATCTGAGTGGGCTAAGAAAAGCTGGAAAGCAAGAAATGGTCCCAAGCCAAAAGAAGAAAGTGTTTTCATACATTACGAAATTCAAGCAGAACTGCTTCAGACTGTGTTAGGAAGCAGCTAACTTGGCTAGTGTGAGTAGCAAGAACAAATTAGCAGAGAACTATTACTTTTAAAGGAAAAAAGAAAATGAACACCATGTGCTACCGAAGACATCAGTTCAGTCATTACTACTTTGAAAGAGCAAACCTAACAAACATAATGTTATTTAATAATTTATTTTTAAAACATGCCTCTCACCCCCCCCTTTTTTTTCTTTTTTTTCTTTTTTTTTTCTTTTTTTTTCTTTTTTTTGCCTGCCAGCACTCAAAAAATCTATGCGTCCTTCAAGATAGTATCGTGTTTTTTACTTTGATAGATTCTCACCATAACTGCATGGAAAAAAATCTAACTTTTCTTGTTCATGGAATGGCAGCCAAAGGTTTCCAAGTTTTATTGTCCTCTCTTGCCCTGTCTTTTGTAACATAGCACCCCCCAAAAAGTTTAAAACTCATAATGCTTAAAATTCCATGCACATCTTTAAACATTTTAACCATTGCTCATAGTCAAAGTAAACTTACTCACACTGTCAAAAAAGGCACAACAGCAAAAATCTGAAGGTAACATTTGTGTTGGCTCTCTCTTTTTCTCATGGGAACCTCAATAATGAAAACTAACACACATCTGGAAACAACCTTGGATTCATACAGTGTTAAAAATAGGCAATGCAAGCTAAAAATATGAACTTTTAAATCTGCTTCTCAGGGAAAAATCTATTCATGTTTTAAAGCATGCATTCTTACTCCTTGCCTTGTAATATGTAAATTGAAGTTTAAGTTTCTTCATTCCGAGTGATAAACATGAAGACAATTTTAAGATTAATCTGGAATTTCTCTTGAAAAATTGTAAATTATGCACCACAAAGACTTGCTCTACAGCTATGCCACAAACTATACCAGATGTGTTATACCTCTGTTTAAATATTTAGTCAGCAAACTAAAGAGCTAAAAAGAAAAGGCCATAGTGATTTCATTCTTTGCTTAAACCAGGGTGGTCTACTGGTAACTTTTAGTACCAGCGGTATTGCTGAGGGAACAAAAATGAAACCAGGTGCCATCAAATTCAAATTAAAGATTTTGTGCTCTTTTAAACAACCCTAAACTAAGTTTCCATAAACTCCTTAACTGATGCTTCTATAAATTTGACTATTTCCTAACAAGCAAGAATTATAAGTTATCCTTAGACCATCAAATTGTAGCTGCAAAAATATTAGATTGATTGGCACCTCTTCTTTACAAATAAGGATTTTATTTTAAATATGCAACACAACTATGAAAACATATCTCAGTATTATGCTGTTCTTCAATGCACACAAAGTATGTGCTTACATGTTTACAGTTTTTATTATCTGTATCTTAGATTTTAAGGAACCTTTGAGTCTAAAGAAGACTTTAGAAGAAGAAGAAGGTTTCAATAAAGTCAATAATTTTACTGGATTTTGTGAAGAAAACAGCAGAAAACAAGCTTATTTTTAAGGCTAAGGGATTCCTTTTGTTAATCTTTGTCAACTTAAACCCAAAAAAGATAGGATTTATTGGTGCATTTTGAAACATGTTACCAACATGGATGTTGGCCAACATATATTCTATGCACTAATTTGACAAATAAATGAGTAATTCCAATAGAAAATATGCCAGCGTTTAGCTGATCTGATTTTATACCTCATATAAATGCATAAAGAACTACTGAAGAGTCAACTTGAGTGTAGATCTCTTTTGTTCTTAATATATTAATCAAAGAAGTGATTGGTATGTGCCTGCTTTCACTCAAATTCCATGTTCTTCGACTGAGCTCATACAAAAAGAGCACCTGGACAATTTGGAATTAATGAACGGTAATTGAGAGCTCACAGATAAAGAGAGCTGTGTGTCTTTGTGTGTGAGAATGAGAGAGAGAAAGAGATAATATGAAAGAGGAATGAATTCAAGTTTAGTCCCATATTCTTCACAGGAGAAAAATAAACAGCAAGATGGACTAAGTACACTGTTATGTACTTACATAGTCATCTACGTAATGCCTAAATACTAAATAAATTCCACACTGAAAAATAATACACTTCAAAAATGGGTGTGGAGGGCAATATGAAATATGTGGTTATGTTTGCTATGAAATTAAATAAAATTATACATGAGTGAATGTTAAAATGCAAGCAGAGATTGTCCCTGTAGCAGCAATGTACAAAAAAACATTGGACTTTCATTTTAAAGACCTTAAGGACATGGTGAATTAGTCCACATTCTGTCCACATAACAGCTAAGCAATCACCTATGAAAATCAGATTATGAGTCCAACAGAACCCTCCATTCCATGCTTCCCACCACTGATAATTCAGGGATATATTTCCTCTAACAGTAGTAGTAGTAATAATTATAATAGTTTTATTTCTTGCCCACCTCTCCTCACAGCTCAAGGTGGGTTACAGCATTACTAAAACACAAACAAATGCATAATCATTCTAAAACACTCCGTAAAATACATATATTAAAACATATTCCGATGAAATACATATTAAAATACCCAAAACAAAAAGTAGGCATACAATGTAAGTTCAAAATTCATCATTAAAACTGTCTGGGCAGGCCTGCCAGAAGACATAGGTCTTCACTTATATTTCAACAGCTGACATAGGTGCCAGAGCTCTACCAACAGGTCGTTCCACAGTTGTGCAGCGGCCGATGAAAAGGTCCTCTGGGTGACGGTTGCCAGTTGGGTGTTTGCTAGTTGGAGTAATGCCCCCCAGAGGATCTAAGTGTGTGGGGTGGATTGTTTGGGAGAAGGTGATCGTTTAGGTAATCTGGACCCAAACCATGTCATAGAGATGATATATAGCCATCCTGACTAATAGCTATTGATGGCCACATCCTCCATGAATTTATTCAATCCTCTTTTAAAACCATACAAGGTGCCAGCTATAACTGTATCTTGTAACAGAAAGTGCTAAAGTTTCTGCACTATATAAAGCACTCCTTTCTTCTTTCTCTGGTCAGTCCCTGGTCTCAACATAGCTGTTTCAACATCAGCAGTTCCTTAGATTTCAGTAGTTACAATTTAGCTTCAAGGTGCAAGTAGGTAGGAAAGGAAATCTATTACAGTCTTGTCATTTCCCACAGCCACCAAAAAAAACCCCTAAAAATTTGAAATGACTGAATAGGAGACCAAATCATGATAGGACATCGTGATCTGGCTAGGTTTGGTTTTCAGCCGATGAACTTGTTTCAGAATAGTTTTACGTCACCTCCTGGCCTATATGGAGATTTCACCCTATCACATCATAAACGATTGCACTCTCATAATTTTAAATTCTTTCATCTAGTTCACAGTTCTATTTATAACTTTTCTTTTGGGAAAAACAAGCTAGCACATTACCACACATGTGCAAGACTTTCAGAATAATTTAACCATAATAACTGTTCCATCAAATATATCTTCAACAAAGCTTAAAAGTTGTAGGTCATAATCCAATGTATACAGAGGACCAAAGGAGACTTCTACTGGCAACACTGGGAGGTTGAATAAACTCTTAACTATTGCTATCGTGCCTTTGAAATCAATATTCCCAGCTCAAACATTTTCCTATTTAAACATCCTGAAAATAAATGAGCAGAACTATGGAACTGCTCTTTTTTTCAGATTAGCACTTGTAAGTATTTGAATTATAGAAGAAAAATATACAGCCATCACATGAAACAAACCATCATCATACTTCCTTTACAGTTATTTTAGTTAAGGTTTCAAGTTAGCTCACTGGCGTGTAATTATGAAATTATTGTTCTGATCTTCTGCTTACTTTGAAAGTGATTAATCAAAGTCAGAGAAATCCAACCATCAAGTCAAGTATGTTTCAAATTTCCTATTCAAGGATAAAGCTAAAAAGATGAGCTAATTTTTCTTTAATTAAATCCTCATTTAGAAGCCTGAAATAAATGTTTTCGATTTAAGTTTCAATTAGACTTGAGTAGCAGTCCAAATTCCATATATTCTTTCCTTCTGCTACTTCATTACACATTTCCAATTAAGTTTTCTTACTTATGCACCCAAGTTAACTAAAATATTTTAAATATTTTTTGATTTAGTAACAATACAAAAACACATTTCAAAGTGTTGCAATAAGGCTCACTTTCTAACCATGCTGCTATATGCAAAAACATTGCCCAGAAGAGAGATTCCTGGGAAAAGGTCTAGTATACCTCTCGATAGGTGGGTGAGATCTTTCTCACCTGGAACAATCCACCTAGGACCCTAAGATCATCCGGGGAGACCCTACTCATTGTTCCCCCACTGTCGCAATTGTGTCTGGCAGGGACAAAGGACAGGGCCTTTTCTGTGGTGGCCCCTTGGCTAAGGAACTCCCTTCCGAGTGAAATTAGATCTGGTGCATCCCTCTTGACCTTCTGGAAACAAGTAATATCCTGGCTATGGGATCAGGCTTTTGTAGATTTGGCTGAATAGCTGACGTGACGACTTATATAGAACTGACTGACTGCCCCTTGGATGTTGATTCAAACCGGTGACCGCTGACTGCTTGATTGTTTATATACTGTTTTATATTGTTTTGTACTGTTTTATACTGTTTTATACTGTTGTTATTATACTGCTATTAAATTGTATATTTATGTTTTTCTGATGTGGGCCCCATGGGGTGCTGATTTGTTAGCCGTCCTGAGTCCCACTTTGGAGATTGAGATAGGATAGGATATAAAAGCCCGAAATAAATAAATAAATAAATAAATAATATAACAACTAAAAGAGCAGGAAAAAATAGCTACAACCAAACTGGAATTTCTTACTGTCTTCTTCCTGTGCTTTGAACAATGAGATGCCAAGAGAATGATCTATAATAACAAAAAGAAACTAAGCTTTCCTTTTTCATCAATCTATATGGCCCACAATGCTCTAACAAAGGTGTCACCTTATTAATTTCTCCAACTAGAGGGAAGGATAAAGAATACAGTTTTATAGGCTCAAACTTTCTTTAGTTTTATTAAATTGTAGTCCCCATGCTCCAATGACAATTATGAATGTTTTTTTTTCAGTCCTCCTATCTGATGTCTGGGGATGCAGACATGCTCCCAAGTTACTCAAATATATACTGTACTAAATGCAAGTTGTACAAATCTGTACAGAAATGCATGCTGGAACGTTAGTAGGTATCTATAGTTATTCCCATATTAGAATGCAAGCACAAGTGCATAACAAAAAACAAAATACTATGAAATAAATACTGTTCATGGTGAGAATACCTTATACCATCTATATGTTAAATATCTTATACCAACTGCATGTTAATGACTGTGTTATAAAGTTATCTCAAAATCCTATTAAGAATTTATTTTCTTAATACTCTGAAATCATATCACGTATTAAGCTTCCTGCATTCCACGGTACTTTTAAAAATTATTTGTTGCTGTTTTGTGCCTTCAAGTCCTTCCTGATCTACAAATGACCCTAATGTGAACCTGTCATGGGATTTTGTTACCAAGATCTGTTCAGAGAAGGTTTCCTCTTGCCTTCCTCTGAGGTTGAGACAATATGACTTGTTCAATATCACCAAGTGGATTTCCATTATCAGGAACGCTAGCCTCCTGAATCATAGTCTAACACTCAAACCACTAAACCACACTAGACTTCTCTTCAAAACTATTAACTGTCATCAAGTCAATCTTGACTAATGGCAATCCTATGAATAAGAGAGTTATAAGTTACTCCAGCTCTTTTAAATTCAAGGGCATGTTTAAATTAATAGGAAGAATCTGTGAAGATATGATAAGGTTTCCAAAGGGTTTAAATAACTTACTGTCTACTTGACAGATGATAAACAGGTCCAATAAGAAGAACTAAATCTCAAACACACAAAACAAAGAAGATGAAAAGCAGAAATGAGAGACAGAAGATTATGTGAAGAATGAAGTGGCAAAAAACCATAACTAAACAGAATCAGTTTTAAAATACTGAGTCTCATGTTGGTACAATGGTTTCTGGCAAGGACTCCAATTGTATGAAACTACCAGATGAATAAAAGTAAAGAAGCTACTTGTATGTCTATAAACCATGGCTCTTACCACTGAAATTATCTTCTCTGTTTCCAGTACACTGATAGATTTCAAGAGAGCAGTGATGTCACATGGCTGTCAACTTTAATACAACTTAAATAAGAAGGTAATAATAATTTCTTGTTTTTCAGATCATCAGCTTACAAGGACATAACATTTAACAGTGCGTTGACAAAAAAATTGTCTGGTAGCCATTTATTCAAGGTTTGATACAATCTCACAAGTTATTAAGCTATATTTCCACTCATAGTTGCATCACATTAATATATAAATCCGTTTTCTTTATGGATGATTAAAATCTAAGCCAAAAAAGTAGTAAAGCAAGATACAAATCAACACTGGCACAAGCTAGGATTTTTTAAAATGCTGACCAACTTCTGTACTGCTTGTTTTATACTTTTGTTCTTAAAAAGAACCCCCTGTAGCATTTCGACTGCCATGAATACCGTGGCTTTTCACATTAAATTAAGAGGCAAACAATATTTAAGGCAAACAATGTTCTTGAAAAGTCCACGTATACACATACAAATGAAAGCCTCCCACTAAGCACCCCCTGCTTTGATTCCAACAATGTTTGTTTGCATTTTGAATTATTTAGAAACAAATTGCTTTGAAAGTCTTTCTTTGCTGAAAAACAGGATAACGTTTTAACCAAAATAACATAAAAACAAAAGAGCAAATATTTCTAACCAATTATTGCAGAAATTTAGTGCAGATTAAAAATATTTGGGAGGGTCTGTGCAAACCCTTAAATTTCAGGTGTAGCTATGTGTAGAAACAGCAAGACTATAGCTGTTTCTTTTATCTTTATCTTAAGTAATCATGTTGTACATTTTCCAAAATTATCTTATAATTGGAAAAATTAAGCCGTTTGTTGCCAAGGGTTGTCCCAGCTGTCAACAAAAGAAAAAGGGACTACATTCAAAAGCTAATAATGCTAAAACCAAAGTTTTCTTCACTTCTCCGTTTATATGGACATCAATTTCCTGCAGAACGCCCAAATCGACACTAAGGCTATATGACAATGTAAACAGCATCAAAAACTCCTTGCAGAAAGGCAGCTGCTTATAAGATACATTGGAAAGAAACCAGTGATCACAAGCAGATTAGTCCATGGTGGCAGTGACACAAGCAAAGCAGGAGGTATGGATAATCTGGGTAAGTGCCATGGAAAAATAAATATCATGATTGGACTTAAGGCAAATGGAAACATTTCAAATTGGCTTCTACGCTATTTTGTGGAACATATGATGTCCACATGTCCATTACCAAAAACTTTAGCACAAAACACAATAAAGACAAACACTGGGGGAAAAAGATTTTGCATTACTAGCCTCTCCCCAGACAAAATATCATATATTGGGGGGTGGGAATAAATTTGCAGTTGCTAGCTTGTGTACACAAAAGGCTGGCAATGCTTTCCTGGAGCAGCACCAGGGCTGAAGCCTTCTTGGAAAGCTTACATGGGTGTAATCTAAAGGATAACAGAGAGGAAAACAAAATTATCCCAGAGTTAGGTTCCAGCTGGATGTCAGACACCTTTTGTGTCCCTTGCTCCACTAAAAACGTGCTGGTTGACACCAAAGAAAGCACTATATTTTCTTACTTCTCCGCAAATATAATGTCTACAAAAGTTGGAAGTGTATATCTGTATGCACACGGACACGTGTGCATATGTGAATACATGAGAAGCCAGAAATTAAAAACCATTGAAATAACAAAATTAAAACATTAAAATGAACATCCCACCTCAAATACATGTTATGAAAATATTATTGTAATCCCGCTAATCTATTATCTTACTATCTTGTAATACTTTTGAAACTAACAAGAATTAAAGGATATCCCAAAGCATCATTTCATATTTCCATGGCAAGTTTGTCTAATAATATCACAAAAACAACAACAACAACAACAACAACAACAACAACAACAACAAAACTTTATATTTCGCCCTATCTCCCCAAAGGGACTCAGGGCAGATTCCAACAAACAAAAAAAGGCAAAGATTCAATGCCTCAGTACAACAACAAATATAAATATAGTAACTCAAAATAACCTTACAGATGAAAATAATATATAACATGAAATCTATAAATTAAATAAAATGTAACCTATCAAAAATTATATCTTACATAAAACCTCAACATAAAATATCCGCATTAATTTACAGAAGCCAGCGAGGGTTCACTAAGATATGTGAGTTGGTTATGTGAGTTGATTATGACTATAACCTACTCACTACAACTATTAAAAACACACTATCAAGAAACAAAGGCATTAACTGTTAGGCACAAGACAATTAGAATGGTCCTGGACGTTGACTCTGAAAACCAGGGCTCAAATCTGCACTCATGCTGGATCTATACTGTCACATAATGCAGTTTCAGAATGACCACTGACTGCACTGAACTGGATTATATGGCAGTGCAGACTTTTATAGCCCAGTTCAATGCATTTGATCTGCATTCTGAAATTACATTATATGACAGTGTGGATCCAGCCCCAGTTGGAAACCCACTGAGTAACCTTGGGCAAGTCACACTCCCTCAGCCTCAGGCGAAAATAAAGTCACATCCCCTCTGAACATATCTTGCAGAGAAAACACCATAATACAGTCACTATAAATTGGAAACAACTACAACACACTTCTCAGCCAAGGACCAAGACAAGCTATGTTGGCTGAAAAGAAAACTGCTTGGGAAGAAACATTATGGATTAACAGGATATAGGCTCTCCTCATGCATGCAACCATTATGTTTAAATTCAGGCCACATGCACACTTCACCCTCATGTATAAACAGAAGAAACTACCACCACATCTAACTAAATCCCGAGGTCTCATTTATTTTGACAATGACATTGTCATCTCTAAATGAATGAATCCCTGGTGAAACATGACAGGAGCTTTCAATAACAATTTTCAGAGCATCCCAGAATGGATTAGCACCTTCCATTTCTTTGAACATGTAACATCTGATGACCTATGCAAAATGCAGGCATCTTCTGTGCTGTAGTTGGATCTGGGTGTAGAAGCATGTATCTCCCAGATCTACAGAGATTAATCACTTGCCAGGGTGAAATAGAGGAAAGATGGGTTTCAGGGTGATCATCCAGAGATCCGCAGTGGTCTGGATCAGAGCTGTCCTTTGGTTGGACCAAGGGGGAAAATTAATTAGGCCCTCCATTTCTTTGAAACAAAGGATAATCAAACCAACATATTTGGGAGATCAGACCAAACTAGCAGAATGTAGCTCAAAATATTCTTTGGTTTGGGCTGAAGTTCTCATCTGTGATGTGTTGTCACAACTCCCTTGTGGAGCTTTCCAGCTTGGGTCATATGAGAATAAATCTATGTGGGGTCAGAGGAGGTTGCATGATATCCTGTCCCTACTCCACATGAGGAGAAAGTGTGTATCCTCATGAGGATACAGCCAAATCTTTTATTAGAATGTACATTGATATCAAAATCATGACTGGATTGTTAGTTGGATCAAATGTTAATTCAGTAGAAATTGTCTGTGTGGATGTCAACAAAAATGCTATTGAGAGAAACACTGAAGCTATGTAAAGGAGAAGATTCCAATCTGCAATGTCCATCACACAGACAGACAATTCTCAAAGATGGTGTTTAAGTTGAGAAAGCCTGTTTTGCATATCTTATGCTATGAAAATATGGCAAATGAACAATATATCCTTTACCCAGGCAAAAAAGGTATTGGGAGCAGGCAGAAAATGCCAAAAGGATGTACATTTATTTAAAAATGCTTTTGAAGTCATACACAAGAAAAAACGTGGACTTCAAGATACATAAAAACAACTACAGATACAAGTGTAATGCCACTATACTGAAAAAGACTTGGAAGAGACATTGTGGGCCATCCAGTCCAACCCCCTGCCAAGAAGCAGGAAAATCACATTCAAAGCACCCCTGACAGATGGCTGTCCAGCCTCTGCTTAAAAGCCTCCAAAGAAGGAGCCTCCACCACACTCTGGGGCAGAGAGTTCCAGTGCTGAACAGCTTTCAGTCAGAAGGTTTTCCTAACATTCAGGTGGAATCACCTTTCCTGTAGTTTGAAGCCATTGTTCCATGTCCTAGTCTCCAAAGCAGCAGAAAACTTGGCCCCATCATCACAAGATTAAGTGTTAGATATGACTACAGAATGAGTACAAATATATTTCACTCTGGTGTGAACTTCCTGCTCCCCCTCACTTAATTTTGGAGGCATAAAACTGTGTTGCATGGTGATGTCATGCCTCATATTTTGTAGCAGCAGACATTCCCAGAGGTAATATGTGGATTTGGATGGCAACTAAACAAACAAGTCCCACTATGTTAGTCTCAGGCTACATTGTTGGAACAGAAGTAAGTTCTATAATGTCCCCATTGTATTTTCTTTTGTTTTATGACATCTCCTGATATATGAACAGAGTCTATGAGGCACTTCAACTAGAGATGGCAATCTTTTATTAACAGTACTGGAATATTTTTCCCTTTTAGATTTTCTGTCATAGAAGGTTAAAAGACTTTTAACATCTAAAAAGAACATTCATTGATGCCAGCAAAGCAGGTGGCCTTTACATCTGACATTCCTATGGCTACTATTGGTAACATTAGATCAACTGTGGAAAGAAGCCGCAGGCATACTCCACAGATTTAAAATATACTAATGAGTCTACTGGCTTGTCACCACCTTTAGAAACAAAATAAGTGTTTCATATATGTCTATATAATTGCTAACGTTTTAATAAAAAAAAATTTAAAGAACCACAATAAGCATAAGTTTTGTTGACAAAGATCTGATATATATTTCCACATATTTAAACCTAAATTACTTTTATTGCATTCTTTTAACCTGAAACATCTTCTTTACCTTCACACTCTCCTGCCATTTAGTACAACTCTTTGAGTAGCAAGTGTGTGGTTAGGAAGAGGAAGCTATGCTTGTTTGCATGGAATCTGCCATTTCCGCCCCTGCCAAAACACTTGTTAAAGAAGTCATGTAATATCTCTATTAGATTGTAAATACAATTGACAAGGAAATGGCCTACTGGCAATGTATTAGCTTTGTGGCAGCGCCAACCAGCCTACAGCAAAATAGCATACAGAATAACTTCTGCATGCATTCCCCAGTAACAAAACAGTGTTTTACATAAATACCACAGAATCTAAGCAAGGTCCAGAAAAAGCAATGAAAGTTTGCCCAAGCTTTCATGCTTGCCTGTATCAATTGAATGTCTTAACTAAAACAAAATAGAAAAGCATCTACATATGTCCAGGAGTCTTGTGAAGTTGGATCATATAACACAAGGGAAACTATCACAACTGAAATCTATGTATTTCTTCTTAACCACTGTAACAACTCACTAATAAAAATTAAGAAGAACTGTGGAATATCAAGTGTACAAAAGAGTATTAACTGCATTCAAGCCCTTAAAGGCCAGAACATAAATTATTAACAAGAACATGTGTTCTGTGTAAACCAGAACTGTTATTTTTAAAATGATTTTGCCCTTTGATATAATACATTTGATTACAAGGATTTCAAAGAGAATCACAATTTGTCAAGTAAAAGCACTGACCCTTTATTACACAGGCAATGGTTATACTTTCTTTTAAAAAATTCCCTAATAATTTTGCTCTTAGTTTTCATTATCTAATGAAACGTATAAGCAATTATGTTGAAGTTATTTCAGATATAATGTGGATATTATTTTTTTCTAAATCCCATGTTAACGGTAAGTGATGGTTGTTCATTGTGTCTCAAAGAATTGCCTGCAGTTTGTGGGCATCTGCTTGACCACCGTGCAAACAATATGATGGAATAAAGAGACAGAGCTAGGAAATAATTACTTTTGGATTATAACTCCCAGACACACGCACAAACAGCTAGAATGGAGGTGAATGTAAGCTCTGGGAGTTGCCGTTCAAAAACTTATATTTCTTTAAAAAAATTTTATTAACTAAGAATGCAAAATTCTATTATTTAAAAAGTGGGGCATGGTGGGCAGTGGGAATAAGGATATATTACTGCAGTGAGCAGATAAAAGGAAAAGAAAGGAAAGAAAAAGGACAAAATTATATACTCAAATTTCTAAGGGTCTGGGGAAGCAAAGAAGGTAAAGAAAAAGAAAAAAAATTACTTCCAATCTTCTCTACTGTGATCAACTTTTGTCCTTTCTTGATTCGTTTTAATCTTACTCTCCCCTCTTCGATAATTCCTGAGAAGTAACAATTTTTCTCTTTATTATCAATTTAGTATTATTATTAATTTTATTTTTTCTTGTATCATAAAGTCTCTTATTGGTATGCAATCTGTTGTTTTCTTATATCCATTCCGAATGTTTCTTTAATAGTGTTAGCGTATCCATATTCATTATATCAATTATTATCGACATCCATTGTTCTTTTGTAGGTATTTCATTTGCTTGACAATTTCAATTTTTGGTTCCATATTTTTTCCTACTCTTCTAATTTGATTGTGTGGCCAATATTTGCAGCCTATTTAATCATGTAGTCCTTAACTTGTACAGTTTCTGTCGACCATTCTAATAATTTTTTTTACCTTTTTTACATTTTTTCATTATTAATTTGTTATCTGTCTGCATTTCTAAGCTCTACAGCTAGATCTGAGCTTTCCAAAGTGTGCCGTAATGTCAGTGTGTAGATGTGTAACAAGAAACCTCTCTGTCTATGTGAAATAAGCAATAAATCATTTTTTTTAAAAAAAGATAAATGGAAGGTTTTTATGAGGTACATTGCGTTCCCACTCATTTCATTATTACAATGTATCTCTGTATCTGTATCTCTTTATGAGAGGTTGGTTTAGCCTCCAGTTTGCTAATAAAACTGAATTACTGTGTCACTAAATGATGCATGCCTAACAAGTGTGTCACCAACATCAAATGTTTAGAAAGCTCTGAGCTAGATATTCAGTTTGGTCCAGATCTTATCATCTTCATAGGCCATATATGTCATTAGGATTCATAAATTCATCAATGGCATCTGTTTGCGTTTCTCCCTACGTTCATCATCAAAATAGTTTCTGCATTCTATTTCTTCAAATATGATTAAAGCTTTAAGCCAAAAACATATTCCTCCACTACAGCAGGGATTGACAACCTCTGGCCTTTGGGATAAATACAGCCTCAGGGGTTCCCCATAACAGCTCTTTTAGCTGTTAGTTCCAATCCATGATGGAAAAACCAGGGTATTTTATCTTTAAGAGAGAATTAAGCTGTGAACTTGTTGGCACATTGTAAGTGGCTACACGGAAAGGAGCTGTATTATTACACAAAAGTATGGTACGTTGAATGAGAGATGAAGAGAGACTATTACCAGACTGCTGATTGGAAAGTATAAATGCATTCGGGCCTTGATAGACCACATTAGCCCATTTAACATCAATGGCCATACAATCAATGCACACATCTGTGAACCTTCATGGTGTTTTTGTAAATTAATTAGGATGTTTTATGTTCAAGCAAACCAAAAATGGACAACATGGAAGTCCCTGAACAGACTCAAAAGTGGAGTGGGCAGGTCAAAAAAACCACCCGGCAAAATAGCACTACCTAAAAGAATCCTCCACCTTGTGCGACTGTGGAGCAGAACAGACAACTCCGCATCTGTATGCTTATCTGCAATGTCCCACCTCATGTACAGAGGAAGAATTGTTGGGGGATATGCTGTTGCCCATTTCTGGTCAAAAGATATTTAGCTGCTTGTACTCCTTCTATTTTTATCAGTTTCATACTCATTTATGCAATGCTTTTGATACGAAATAAATAAAGGTTCATGTTTTATGTTAGTTATATTTTTTGATAGATTACATTTTATTTAAGTTATTGTTGCTATGTTTAAAATGTCTTTTATGTGGGGTTATTCTAGGTTATTATATTTGTACCTATTGTCATTGAAGCACTGAATGTTTACAAGCGGCACCAAGCCCAAAATGTACAACAAAATTCACCAACGAAACAAAAAAGAAAAAAGAAAGAAAAAACTGTTTAAAACATAATAACATATGGCAATCAATTATAACACAATTAAAACAGCAAGGCATAAAACACTGTTTAAACTATATCAAATCAACTCAGCAGTTTTATATTATTATTATTATTATTATTATTATTATTATTTCTGTACGTAAAATTCAGTGTTCGCCCTTTCACCAAGCTATACATACACACAATCTTTTCATCAAGTTTAATGTACATTTGCCAGCAAACAAACTCTCTGAACTTGGAAGTTGTTCATTTTAACTATAGATAATCAAAGGAGAGTGGAGAGAACAATTTTCCTGGAAATCCACAGTAACTTCTCTTAGCCTGCATATTTTTTAATCCGTGGTGAGAAAGGTTATTATACTTGGTGCTGCCTACGCATGCCTTTATCCTACCTACTATGGGCATACAGCAGCAGAGACTGTTCTTAAATTAGCATTTCGCCCCCACCGAAACTTGGTTCCCACCTCCACACTGTAGTATATACTTCTCCATAGCTAGTCCCTTGTCATATTAAAGTTGTTACCAAAAAGCCACAGAAGCACAGCTTTATCAAGCCATCAAATGCAGCTGCCCACTGCCACATCTTAAGATTTTGTTTCATTTTATGTATAAAAATCATCAGCACACATACAGAAAAGAAACCAGTATTCAATAAAATGAAAGGGGAACAGTAAGTAAACTAGAAGAGCAAAGACGGAAAACAGAGCATGGGTACAATTGTTTCCTGACCACTGGGATTTAAGAACAGAAAGTAAAGAAATAAGGAACAAACTCAACAGCCCAAACCATCTCTGAGAATTCTTTGCCTAAGAAAACCTTTTGAAATGTATGGGGTCACCATAAGCCAACAAGCAACTTGAAGACACACATAAACAGTCTTATTAGAAGGAAACACATTTACTAAACTAAAAAAATCATACGATACCAGAAATAATAGAAAGAGATGAGCAAATGCCAAAAAATGTCTGGTGACAGCTGATGTCATTTGGAAAAAAGGCAACTAATTTGATGAAAACTTAAGATCTAAATTCCTATATTTAAACATTAATTCTAAACCCTACACAACAAAGCAAATATATTCTGAACAAACCTTCCCTTTATCAACAGTCATTCAATATTAAATATCATGTCTAATTAGGAATTGAACATCAAATCATATATCCAATCAGCACAACTGCCAGAGCAAATAATAAGCCTAGCCTCTTTTGTGTTGAATGTGCTCCATTCCCCTTTCCTCTTCTGGCAGAACTATGAGAAAAAGATCAGAAGCTTTTGTTTTCATTTTACATTAGTCTCAATGCAATGTGTTTTATGAATTATACACTTTGGCTAATTGTAACTATGGTTAATGGAAGCACCATGGTTTAACTGCATGTTTCCAGTAGTCACATTTTACTCTAATTTAGACAAATACAGTTAATAAAAAGCAAGACAAAGACTTCCAAATGCCTTCTTATAGTAATATTTCAGGAAAGAAGGCATATGAGCCTCAACTTGTCCTTGTAAGGTCTGGACCAACCAAACAACTAATACTTCTACTTTCCCAAAAAGTAAGACTATAAAGAAAACAGTAAGAGTTAATAATGAAGTCACCATATGTTTCTTACCCTCATTGGATGTATATCAGCATATGGTGGCTTTCCTTCTGCCATCTCTATTGAAGTGATACCAAGTGACCAGATGTCTGCCACACAGTTATAGCCAATCTCTTGTATTACTTCTGGAGCCATCCAAAATGGGGTGCCTATAACAGTATTACGTTTTGCCATTGTATCCTGTAATGAAATTAGTTAAAAGCTTAATGTATCTCAAAACATTCTCTGGCTTCGTCTTATTTCCATTTGTAACATCACATCCAAGAGGGATCAGCTTAGCCCAGTGATTCTCAATCTATGACCCTCCAGATGTTTTGGCCTACAACTTCCAGAAATCCCAGCCAGTTTATCAGCTGTTAGGATTTGTGGGAGTTGATGGCCGAAACATCTGGGGACCCACAGGTTGAGAATCACTGACATAGCAGTATCTAATTCCAGGAGACAAATCTCAGTAATTGAGTTTCTTCTAAAAGGTTACAATGTGTAGCCCAAAATATCTGGAGGGCCACAGGTTGTGCAGGCCTATTTTAGACATTCTCCAATCTTCAACAGGTTAAGAAATACTTTTTAATATGTATCTTTTATAGAACTGCATTTTAATGAGTATGCTTTTAGAATTTGTGCAATGTTTGTGTTGACTATGCTGTGACTCACCTCGAGCTATGAGGAGAGGCGGGTAGGAATTATATTATTATTATTATTATTATTATTATTATTATTATTAAGACTGTGTTCTTGAAGGCTTTCATAGCTGGACTCGCCTGCCATAGATGTGGGCGAAATGTCAGGAAATAATGCTTCTGGAGCATGGCCACACAGCCCGGAAAACTCACAGCAACCCAATGATTAAGACTCCTTAATGTACAATATGTCAAGCCCTAAAATTGCATGATCACACACACATTTTATATTGCTGGGTTTTTTTACTTGTACATATGTAATTATACTTGTACATATTTAATTGTATGCATACTACATGTGTTTCTGAGTGCATTTAACAATACATGCATATATATGAGGAGTACACTAGCCACACAGAAATGTTTGATGAAGCTCTCAATCAGAACCAAAAGTTTCTTGGAAAAATGCTTTTAGTGAATGGTTCGGCAAAGAGAGTTAATGATGGAAGTATGCACTGCGAGTCCAAGAGCAATCGGGAAAAAAAGGAATGGAGGTATAATGAACTCCCAGGTTTCCAACAGCATTTCAAAAAGAGTTACATACTGACCTTTGACAAATTTCTTTGAAAACAATAGTCTATATGGGACACTTAGCACTCTACTGTATTAACATCTGATTGATGGCCCTCCAATTCTGAAGAACTGTTTGTAATGGAAGCTAATTGGTTGTGTTGCAAGAACTCATTCTGCTTACTAACCAGCTACTGTAATGACCTGAAGAGGCAGTCTCAAACAGGACAGTTCTGGATTATTCCTCTGTATCTAGCAACACCACCACCACCACCCTTCAATGTTAAACTTCTGGAAGTGATGATAAGATGATTTATCAGGACACATACAACCAGAAAGAACATCATGCAGGCTTTGGTGGATGGGATAGCCTCTAAGCATCAAACAGTAGCAACTGTAAAGGAAACCTCTTTATAAAGTACATAGCAAAGCTTTTATTTTTAAATGAGAACTTTTCCCATATTCTTTATACGTACAGTTAGCTGTCCAGCTACTCCAAAATCAGCTAATTTTGCATGCCCTTCGGTGTTTAAGAGGATGTTTCCAGCCTTTATATCTCTATGTATTTTTCTCATAAAGTGCAAATATTCAAGTCCTTTAAGCGTAGATTTAAGAATGGTTGCAATTTCATCTTCTGTAAGCTATAAGGAAGCATAAATAACGAACCATTTTCATCTGTATACATATACATACACGTTCCACACTTCTATAAACAAACTGAATGACTAAGAAACTACCACACAAACTCCCTTATAATTATTATTTATATAGCATGCAAAGGTTACACAAAATGTTTTACAAATATAGAAAGGAAAACCCCATCAAGGTTTCCTCTTGCAACCCAATCCACATGGCTTGACCTCCTTTATGGCTGCACAAGTTCCCACAGAAGTCAACAGGCTCCAAACAGGAACAAAGGTGCCACCCATAAAGAACATACAATCGACAAAGAGCCTAAACAAATGCAACATGAAAAGCATGCCCACATTCTGGATTCTCTGGTTATAGATACAATTCTCCTCATTTTCCATTAAAATAGGATTAAGTTACAGACTCTTCAGGCCATGTATCCTTTTGGTTGTGAGCGCACATACTGTGGTTGTATTCTAAAGAAGCAATTCAAAGGGCTGGTTTCAACCATTCTTCACCATTTGGACCAAAGTACCTGAAGGCTTACTAATCTCCATAGGTATCTAACCAGACTTTAAGATCTTCTTAAGTTAGCTTATGGATGTGCAAGCAGTCCCCAAGTTACAAACAAGATAGGTTCTGTAGGCTTGTTCTTAAGTTGAATTTGCATGTAAGTTGGAACAAGTACATTTTTAAAGTATAACTCCAGCCAAATATATATATTTAGCTTTGGATAATATAGGGAAGGGTTAACACCTCTGGGGTGTTTGTTTTGTTATCTGTGTTCCTGTTTAGAAGATTTCATTTCACTTTCTGTCTCTGTGAAAATTGGATTTTGAAAAAAATGACTTTTTGTGGAAACAAAAATTGGTGATAAAGCTCATTTGAGATACCTTTTCCCCATGTTGACTCTTTCAGGAGTGAATTTCCCTTCCAAGGGGAAGATTTCTCTCCCTTCCTTCCTGTATCATCCCCATTCTTAACTAGGAGTCATTTATAAGTCAGAAGTTTGTAACTAGGAGACCGCCTATAATTACATTTTTATTTTCCCAAGACTTTTTGTCTATTTGTGCTTTAAATGAGGTTAGTGTGAACTAAGTTTTTCATATAGTTCTCATCTGTTTCTTGAATATACCGTATTTTAAATATTTCAACTGTTTTGTAAACTGACTGAAAAATGTGTTTATAGAATGGCAATGTGCCCAATATTACAGGTCAAGCATCCCTTGATTTTTCCCAGTTAGTCTCTAAGGTGCTACAAGACCCCTTTGCTTAATGATAAGTTACTTAGTTGTAAAATGTACATTAACAAAAAGAAAGAATTAATGAATTTTGAATTTAAGTTTTTTTTTCTTTTCCCTAGTCTGCTAAAAAGCTAGCATGCTATATTTCTATACTGGCCACAGAGGACATGCAAATGAAGACTCTGTAAGGAACTTCACAAAATATGAAGTCCAACATGACTCCTATGATTCTAACCAAGAAGTCTAATCAAGTGACAAGAAAGACTTTGTAAATAAGATTTTAAAAAAAGGTCTTTCAATCCTTCAATTTAACTAATTATATCTACTCTAGTCTCTTCTAAAATAAAAATACTACTTGTTAAGATTTGATTCTTGCCCATTATAGAAATCATTCAAACATGTATATGCTTGATGTTTTTTCCAGTGCAGATCAAATTTAAAACAAGGATACTAAATAGCCAAAGAATTGTCACAATCCACCCATCAAAAAGTTAAGGACATTTAAGCTAAATCAACTGAATGGACACTAAATATTAGTGGTATAGTAAACAAAAAGTTATATTTGCATCAGCTTCAATTCAGTAGAAAACAACCAATTCAATTGGTGGATCCTCCTTCATTTTCCAGAAAACCATCTGGTCCAAGATTATTTGTCTACATTAACCGGTCTGTGCTAGTAATATAATTTGCTTGTCAGAGAAAATAACTGACAATACGGTGTATTGTCCTAAATTGAGTCTTTACACATGTGTTAAATTTGGTCCAGAGACAGTACTACACTTTATCATGCATATTTTTTAAAAAAATGCAGGATGGAAAACCAACCCCAAATCAATTAATAATGCAATACTATTCACGACTATGCAGGAAGAAGTCCCATGCTGTCCAATGGGGCTAATATCTAGAAAGCCATGATGGGGAGTTTCACACTTGTAACGGTGTTTCCTGATCCAAGTACCCAAAACCCAATTTAGAAGCCAGGCACTAACAACAATAGATTTCTAAGGTGCTGGGAAGTGGGCAGGTGAGCAAAGACATGTCCACCCCTCTCCCAGCAGCAAAGCACTTTCCAAAACACATTGCAGGGACCTGTGCAAGGTCCTATCACAACTCATTCTCAAAAAGTACCTTGTTGCAAGGAGAAGAGTGGGCATTTCTTGACTCACACACTATAGGTTGTTGGCTCTTCCTGTCTTCTAAGGTGGGTTTTGAGGGGCATACATAATCCTAGCACTGGTATAACAACCATATAAATAAAACTTTATGGTATCATTAAGATCAGTTTATTACGTCATAAAAAACTGAACAGGATGCCAGTCTTTATCTTCTTCTTTTTGATGAACAAAATCTGTTAGGTGTAACCAAAAGTAAAAGTCAAGGAGATCAACAAAAGACTCGAACACCACTCAGTTCCTTGTTCTCTCTGGAAAATGCAAACTTCAATTAAATGCCTTTAGCATATGAGGGGACAGCCTTTATAAAAATTTTGCAAGAACAAATAAATCTTTCTGAGGAAGATCTTTCCCACCCCCACAAACAAACAAAAAATCTTACCGTTTTATTTCGTAATCTAATTATGTCTGAGACTGAACCTGCTCCACAGTATTCCATAACAATCCACAGGTCTGTGTTCTTAAAGTAGCTGCCATAGTACTTGACGACATAAGGACTATAAAAAAAAAGGACATCAGTTTCCAAAGCGAACTTTCAAATATATTAGTAAACAGCTCAGTGCAGAAACACTTCTAGAGCAATGGTTCTCAACCTATGGGTCCCCAAGTGTTTTGAAGGCCAAAACATCTGGGGACCCACAGGTTGAGAACCACTGGTCTAGAGAAAAAGAGTTTAGCTGCTCCTCTGCTTCCCTAGAAGCTACATAGGTTTTAAGTTTCATTATAAAATATAAATTATATCTTCAGGAGGATGGGGAGAAATAGAAATGGTGTTGCACATACAAATTATAAAAGCCCACAACATAAAATGGGCAAATTCAGATGCAATGATAAGGGACAAGGGATTAGACAGAAGACACATTTTTTAATTTAACTACTCAAAGCAAAATGATAATCTGTGAATTACATCTGCGGTGATTAGATATGTTTAAAGCAAAGAGGCAAAGTATAAAATAATGGCACCAAGGCTCTAAAGTCATTTCAGGTTAAAGAGTTCTTTTTCTCCTAACTCCCTCCAAAGTTTTGTGTTAACTTTGATCTTCCACTACTGAGTTAAGCATAAGTACGGCTACCACTGCAGCACAACAATGTAAACAGCCCATCGCAAGAACTGCTCAGTGAGCATCCAACTCACACCTGAATAAATGCATCATAAAATTCATTTCATCCTTATCAGATAGATAGGGTTGACTTTAAACTTTGTCCCCTACAACTATGTTATTACTAGGATACAATATTTTGGGACTATCTCCATAACAAATTCTGAAGACCTTACACTAAAGATTAACAATCTGCAATAAAAAGAATGATTAGAAGCCTGCCGAAGTATATATAATATTGGAATATTTAGAGCCAAGTAGCATTCGTGTAATCCTCTGATTTGGATTCTGTTAGTCTTACTTTAACTATTGTGTGTTTTGTGGCATTTGTAGTTTGTCCATAAAGATCCTAACTGATATGAAACAAGCCTCAGAAGAAAGGGAGTTTTTTCTGCTCACAAATGTTTTACAAGGGAGTGATTCACCAATATTTTACTAAGGGCACACCCGTATCTTTGTTAAACATCTATCCATTACTGTCAACCTTTGACACTGAAATAAACCTCACTTAATCCCCTGTACTTCACCATCTCCAATTCCTATTACAAGTAATTTCAAAAAACACTTATAAATCTTCTTCCTATGTTCATTCTCTCTTTTACACACATGCAAATAACTCCTATGGTCTAAAAGAATTTCTGCCTTTTGACATTTTGGTTCTCTCATCCTCTCAAAGTAAAGGAGAAAGCAAGCACTATATATATATATATATATATATATATCTCCTAATTAAATAAATGAATAGTCTGCTCCCAACCTATGAGATAAGGCAGGGCATAAAATGTCTTTGAAATAAACAATAAACATTTGACAATAGAATATTATCTCAGTTCAGCTATGTTTCAGTCTAAGGAAATCCATCTGCCACAAACAACAATCTGCTTAAATTTAATCTCCAAAACCACAAAAAAGTTATGGGCTAGAAAGAGGTAGTGGGACTTGATATTGGTCACCCCGTGTATAAACTTCCACATGGCACCCATTTTGTATAAGGCACACTCACTGTTTATACTAGTTATTTAATTTCATTATTTACTTCACAATACTTTCAACAGTTATATCCACCACCCACCCACCCACCTACCCACTTTGAGACTAGATCTACACTGCCATAGAATCCAGCATATCATCCCAGATGCTGCTTTGAACTGGATTTTACACACTGCCATATAATCCAATTCAAATCAGACAATCTGGATTCAGAAACTGGAGTATATGGCAGTGTAGATCCACCTCGAGACTCTTTTAAGAGAAGAAAGTGAGACAGAAACAATAGGAAGAGGATTAAGATGATTATGATGCTTTGCCATGAAACAAATGGACCAGGTTCTCACATGAGAAAGTATCATGGCATATAAAGATTCAAAAGGAGCAAGAAAGATTTGTTTGAAGAATGTGCCTCCATTTCCTCCATTTTACTCTATTTTTCATCCAACCACGTTCATAGCCAACAACCACGCAAGGAGGAAGACAAGAATTAATCAAAACCAAACATTTACTTTTTCAGTAACTAATCAGTCAAATTTTTAAAGATACTTTCAACCTTTGCTTGTAATTGTCAATTGACTAAAAATTATACTATTAAATAAAAGATGTTTAGGCATTTTGTCATAGATGGCAGAATTCTCAAACTTTGTATCATCCATACCTGTCACACTGCTGCATTATAGAAATTTCTTTAATTATTTCCTGTAGATCAGATTCAACAGGGACTTGCTTAATTGCCACTACTTGCCCTGATTCTTTATGAATGGCTTTAAATACACTGCCATAAGACCTAGAAAAGAAAGCAATAGTAATTCAATATTTTAATTACCTGTTTGATATATTAATTCAAACCATTTACTGCACAATGTAATAATAAGATTCATCACTGCACTCAGATTTTTTCTGCAATATTACAAAACATGAGTAGCATCACGCCTCTACAAAAAAGGAGTATATACCACATTCAAATGTGTTTCCACACCACAAATAAAGACTGTAGGGATACATATATTTTATTTTACATTACAGCAAAGGTGGGGAAATATGACATTTTATATGTTGTAGGTAAAAGTAAAAGTTTCTCCTTAACATTAAGTCTTGTGTTCGATTCTGGGAGGTGGTACTCATCTCCATTTCTAAGCCAAAGAGCTAGCATTGTCCACAGACACCTCCAAGGCCATGTGGCCAACGTGACCTCATGGAGTGTCGTTATCTTCCCGCCGAAGCAGTACCTAATGATCTACTCACATTTGCATGTTTTCTATCTGCTAGATTGGCAGAAGCTGGGGCTAACAGCGGGAACTCACCCCACTCCCCAGATTCAAACTGCTGACTTTTTGGTCAGCAAGTTCAGACTTTAATTCCTGCAAGCTCTATCCTATGTAGCCAATGTCAAGGGAGTATGGAAGTTGTAGACCAACAATATCTAGAGTCCCTATCCACGACATTGCTAACTACTGGTTTCTTTTCATGCCCACAAATAATCTGCTGATTCACCGATTCTCCAGTATGAGGTTGTGCACAGCACTGACAATCTCTGGAACAACAACCACTCTCGGTCATCCAGGACGTTCCTCATCATCAGTGTGAAGTGGCCCATTTTAAATTTGGCAACCCTGTTCTTAACTATAGAATATGAAGGGCATTGATCCCCCAGTGTCTGCGACACATCACCATGAATATCCTTTGCGGACTTTCCTTGCAGAAACAAGAATTTTATCACTCATATGCTCTCATTTGCTGTTAATATAGCCTTAGACTCCACCATTTTGTTTTTCCCGCGCGACTAGATCAATGTTGCCATAAGCTACAAACACAAAATTTTGCAAACGTATATGAGACACACAGGTCTTTCGTGTGATGTAACATTCATTACCATCGAAACAAAACATGAACACAAAGCCAGAGACTTATCAGCAGCCCCTTGTATAACAATAAGACAAGTGAAATCAACACATAGTTGATTAGCAACTCCTGCAGTGACAGATTCACAGGCTGCCCTTGCTTCAGAGATCTGGTTCATTACAGGCAAATAAATGGGATGTTATTGGCTTCTTCTTTATTCTAAAGTTTTAGTATTATGAGTCCTTTTTAAATTGTGATCTATCACATAGCTACTGTAAGTACAGTACAGTATGTGCTACATTCTCATGCCCAGGTAGCTGGGAACAAGCTCCAGAAAAATCTGTCAGCCTTATTTCCTTGAATACAAATGCAAGCATACATTAGCACAATATAATCCTACATATGGCTATGCAAAAAAAAAAAAAGCCTCACAATTATGTGAGGGCTCTTCCTAACTAAATGAACGTAAGATTACAGTTTTTCCTGGAAGTCCCACCAAATATTAACTCCAGTTACACTGAAATAGATATGCACAGAACATGTACCACAAAATAACTTCATGTAAATGGAAGCTTCCTCCATCCAAGTATATCCAAAATGGCTGAATAGCTGTCAACAATAATAAGGATAGGCAGAATTAAAAACTGCTGTCAAATATCTTTATTCTTAAAAGTCTTGACTTTGAAACTTTTTCGATATCAAGACTATCCCTTTTCCCACAAATGCAACAAGTTTTGATTTTGTTTGGGTATTTTTGCTCAAAGGAAGATGTTAACAATTGTTGCTTTAGCAAAAAAAAAATGTATTTCTCAAAGATGGGACTATGTTACCGAACCAGTCATAACTGAAATTTTAAAGTGAAACTGGGAAGAACCCACCTAAATTGAAAAACATGTTAAAAACCAGGCACTTTTGCAGAGCTGAAGCCAAAATGAGAGAGCAAGGGGGGGCAAGGCCAGTCACCACCATTTTAAAACTTCTTCAGGCAGTACTCAATTGTTACATATTGTGTCTTCAAGGAAAATCTATTACAAAATTTAAAGGGAATCCCTTTGAATCCTGTGATAGATTTCCATTGAAAGCGTACATGGGATTGCTAATGAGGCTGAAAATGTGTAACTTGCCCAAGTTCATGTGGTGGGTTTCCATATCCGAGTGGAGATTAGTATCCTGGTTTCCAAAGACTCAAACCACTACACCACATTGGCTTTCAATACATAGCAGCATCTCAATACATTCTACAAGATACTGCAAGCAGTGACAACCACAAAGAGCTTCCCATTGGTTAATCTACAGGATAATAGGCCTGCCAGTTTTGGAATTCCTGTGTTAGCAGTAGAACTTAGCCTCAGAGCTTAAACACAAAAAAGGATTTCTAGAAAAGAAAAAACAGTATTACTATTATTATGTTTATTTCTACCCTGCTTTTTCTCTCCACATGAAGACTCAGATCAGATTGTAGACATAATTTAGAGTGGGTTTTTTTATTAAAAAAAAACCAACAACAACAGTGTATCTAACACTTTTTGTAAATTCTGGTTATTTTATTAGAAAAGTTAAAGATTCTATACAATGGAAAAAATGTGAACTGAGAAGAATCTGTCTGGCTATAAGAAAGTTATGACTTAATCACTGCACAACATTGCAAAGCTAGGTAATTTTAAAACAACATTAATTATGCTCCTTTGGATTTGAGTTAACATTTCCAATCAAAACTCAAATACTGCATTCATAAAGATGAAAACATTTGTTAGTTTTGCCTTTTATCTGATACCATTTAGGGTGCCCTCATTACATGCAATGGCATGCATACTGTTATCTAACATCTAAGTATTATTCTATAGGGAGCTGCTGCAAGTGAAGCCAGATTCTGTGAAATCTTATGGGAAGTAACATAATTCCTTGCTCTGTGAGAAGTTTTAGTTATTTTGGAGTGCAAGCAGTCCCACAGGAACACATTCAAACATAATTGCATCTGCGCTTGACCTCAGAGACAAACACTTGTTTGTAATCTTTCAAAGAAAAAAGCATCTGAAATGGGAAGAAGAAACAATGTGAGAAATAAAAACATCTTGTCATGGGATACATTAACTAGCTCTTTCTCCACTCAAGATCTCTCTTTCACACACCACACATACCAGGCTTTTTCATGACCATCAGAGCCAACATGGTGTAGTGGTTTGAGCAATGGCTGAAGACCAGCGTTTGAGGCTGGTCTTCAACCTACTGAACATACTGAAAACCTACTGGGTGACCTTGAACAAATCATACAATTCCAGCCTCAGATCAAAAGCAAAAGCAAACTTCCTCTGAACAAATCTTGCAAAGAAAACTCCATGATAAATTTTCCTTATGGTTCCTGTAAGCTAGAAATGACTTGTAGGTTCACAACAACCATGAGGACCTTGTTAAACAGGCATTAGCAACTTATCATTTTCTTCACAGCCCCAACATCTTGGATAACTCAGGTAATGGCATAAGGGAAGTAATCCAAAAGGAGAATCATTTTCCAACTCAAGGTTGTTTTGTTATTCTTCTCCTGTGAAATTTGTTTTGAGTCTTTCCAGTTACCCCATTTTCCCTAGATAAAAAGAGTTATACATACCCTTCACCAAGCTTCTCCAAGACATCAAAAACTTCTTCAGGTTGCTTAGTTAAGCTGTCTTCACTTAGCTTTTTTAGCTTGCTGTTAATACAAAAATTGAATTATTCAACCTTTATTATTTTGCAAATGTATTTCTTTTCTAATTTTCATCTAATTTAATATTGCTAGATATCCTTGAGTTAAGCATAGAACAAACAAATTAAAACCTCTTGCATATGTTTGTCTCTCATTCGAATGGTCACCATAAGTCGACTTGGCAGGAATTAGCAACAACACATGCTTAATTCCACTAACATAACTAAGCCAATAAAAATGTCAGTGAATAAAAGTTATTTGGCAATTAATGTAAGTTAAAAGACAAAGCACAATGGTAAACAAAGTTTCCACAGGAAGAAATAAACATATACAGTTAGGAGGCCTGTGAATCACAACATGCCTTGATGCCTTTCAACTCTACTCCCATAATGATCTGAAAGCATCCAGTCATTCATCACATTGAATAATAGGAGGAACCGGTGGGCTATTTTCTTTTTCATTCAGGTTGTTACTGTTTCATAAATGAAATCAAGTAATTTAATATATCACCATAAATGACTAAATTAAGTTATTGTTGATAGAAGTTATCCTGGTCCCAACCCAGTGTCATCAGTAATGGACTGGATGAAGGCAAACAAATTAAAATGTAATGCAGACAAGACAAATGTACCTCTGGTTAATCAGAAGGCAGATCAGGGAATAGAGATCCAGCCTGTGCTAGATGGGGTTATGCTCCCCCTGAAGACACAGGTCCACAGTTTGGGGATATTTCTGAACTCAGCATTGAACCTGGAGGCTCAGGATTCTATAGATAATCATGTATGTAATTTTTCATATATTAAAAAATCAAGTTCGCATACATTAATGCCACTAGCATATTCAAGTATAAACATGGTATATTTTCAAACCATGCAGTTTTTATCCACACAGTGAAGAACTGCAAACAATCCAGAAAGCTACAGGTAGAACAACAACTGTCCCACTGGTATCACTTCCCTTCCACACATGTTTACCACTAAACCAAAAACACAAATATCTTCATGCTCTGCTACACGTTACCTAATGAAATCAGGAAGCTGAACTGCTTGAAAATGATAATTGAAAAAAATTATGGTAGAAGTTATTCTAACAAAAAAAAATGAAGATTGCCAAAGGGAGACTGCTGATTTTGATGAAGCAAAAGCCAACTTTGACAAGTCTTACCAACACAGAATGCAATGTTGTGAGATAAGAGGGTATGTCAGAAGATTATAGATTCATAAAATACCACATTGGCCAAGTAACTCTCTCGGTCACCACTGGTTATGCAAGCTATAATTTTCCCTTTATGTTCAGGGATGTCTCCTTAAACACATAATATTTCTTTCCCTAGGCTGCAAAAATGTAAGCAACAAAACAATAGCATTTGCCAGTTGTTTCAGTTACCATTTGGAATTAACATATTCTGGAATAACAGTTTATAACTCATTTAAAATCAGTTATGCTTCTCCCAAGGTATGCTGTACCTAAGAGGGCTACATACAGTCTATCGGCAAGAAAAGGCAACAGATGAAAGCTTCTGAATTTTAGACTTGCTTACATTCTCTTTTTAGTATATTTTCAATGGTACTGTGGCTACAGTATTGTTTGTGACTGAGAGATGGAGATTTATCCAAAGGCCCTTCCAGACAGGCCCTATATCCCAGAATCTGACAGGCCCTATATCCCAGAATCTGATTGGATTATATGAGTCCGCACTGCCAAATAAACTAGGATAAACAGAAAACCTGGGATCAGATCCTGGGATATAAGGCCTGTCTGGAAGGGCCCTAAAAGACAACCAATCAAATATATTTCATTAGCCTGACTGGAACCTAAATACAATCTCTTTTCTGAAAGAATAAGAAGAAAAATGTAACTGGATACTGTGAATTTCAGCCTGTAATCTTATTTATTTATATCTCACCCAACATATCTCAGGACAGTGTAAAATAAAAAACCAACCACCAATTTTAAACAATATAAACAATAAACATAAATTTAAAAGTCTGGAAGAACTTATTCAACAAGTTAACAAGTTTTTAGAACAAATTTAAATAATTAAAAACAAAACCAAGTAGGCCCCAAATGTTAGGAAACACTTACAGCTTTTTTGCACTGGCACTAACAGCAACATGGGCAACAAGCAAAGAAACCCTCTCTTCCTCATCCTCCTATAACATATTGCCCTGGCTGACAGGACAACCCTCAAATTAACCTCTACCTAGCCTTAGGCCCCATCTACACTGCATTTGTCCATGCTGAACTTCATTTTATTAGTTTTGGTCCATCTCTCTAATCTGTCAAAACTGTTTTGAATTCTGCTCCTGTCTTCTGGAGTATTGGCTATCCCAATTTGGTGTCGTCTGCAAACTTGATGATCATGCCTTCTAACCCTTCATCTAAGTAATTAATAAAGATGTTGAACAGAACCGGGCCCAGGACAGAACCCTGCTTATGGCATTCCACTCACCACTTCTTTCCGGAATGAAGAGGAACCATTGGTGAGCACCCTTCTGATTCGTTCACTTAACTAATTATAGATCCACCTAACTGTAGTTTTACCTAGCCCACATTTGACTAGTTTGTTTGCCAGAAGGTCATGGGGGACTTGTCGAAGGCCATACTGAAATCCAGATACACCACATTCACAGCATTCCCTGCATCTACCCAGCCTGTAACTCTTATCGAAAAAGGAGATCAGATTAGTCTGGCATGACTTGCTTTTGATAAATCCATGTTGACTATTAGCAATGACCATGTTCATTTGTAAGTGTTTGCAGACCACTTCCTTAATGATCTTTTCCAGAATCTTGCCTGGAATCGATATGAGGCTGGCCTGACAGTAACTGCTTGGGTCATCCTTTTTTCTCCTATATGTTGAAAATCTTAAAAGAATGAAAATCATATGTTAAGTGACTCTTGCTCATGGTATGGAATTTTTAGGTCAAAATCCTTCATCTGCCACAGAGTGTTGACTTGAGAAGTCTGCATGATTTATCAATCTCAAAGTTATTGGAAAAGAACCACATTCCAAGAACTGTACAGGATTGTGCCAATTTAAGTGTCTTAAGTTATCCAACAAATAGAAGCCACTGAGACCGCACATTTCTTAGGAACTAGCAAATGAAAATTCAAACAATTTACACAAGGTGATTATTATCTGTAATTACAATATTCATGGGTCACTTCATATGGAAACACAGAGCTGCAGGGAACCTTGTTCAATAATATACAATAATGCCCAATTTTTCCACCAATCTCTGGCTCGCCAAAAGTGTATTGCCCTAGGATCAATTCTGCACTGTACCTGAACCTACAATCCAATCCCATATGCTTATATTTGACAAATGATTTTTTAAACAAATCTTTTTGTACATGTAATCTCCTGAATCTGCTTTGGCCACATTGTGTAGTATAATGAACCTGAAAGTAAGCAAACCAAGATAGGAGTTCTTAAAATATCCTACATGCCAAGATGCAACTGTATTTCATTTCAAAATGAACCCAGGAAACTTCAATTAATTGCCCTGCTGTCTCTTTGCTTGTTAACAATGATTTGTTGCAGACATTTATCAGGCCCATTTCATTTTAAATTAAAAGTGGCATTCCTCAAAAGTGGCAAATAACCCAAAAAAAATAGAGTTAAAACAACTCCTCTACAAGGGAACAAATTGCTTATGAATACTTGAATATTTATAACCACATGTAAAAACAAACAGCTTCCTTAATTTAAAAACATAGGAACAGAAGAGAATATATATGGAAAATGTTGGCAGTTCTCATGTTTAAAAAGCCTAAATGAAAAAAAAAATAGTTACATCCAATTTTATATACATTTTGCGGGAAAGGAAAAATGAACTATGAAATCTCTTGGCAGTTATGAATGCACGTTTTAATTTGAAATAACAGTAATGATACTATTGAAAAATGTTTTTTAAGGGGAACCCTCAAAACCTAAATGTCAATTGCCGTTATCAATTCTTATAACTCTACCACAAATGGTAGTGGTTATTTTAATCATTCAACTTCATTTACCATCGCTATTTAATGCATTATAATCTATGCACAGTGTCTTAAAATACAATCCTCATTTATATTAATTAGTAAAAACAAGTTATGATGCAAGGAAATGAACATTGCAATGTAAAGCTGGTTGTAAATCATTTAAAATGATATATTGGTTATGTTTATTTTTAACATCTGCCTTTCTTACAATTGTGCTCCATATTCATAGTCTACAAATTAGTTGCACACACATACAATCTTACTATTTGGTGGAGAATGTAAAACTTTCTACTAGCTATTGGGAGATTTCTACTTATATTTCACTTGTAGTAAAGCAAGCTCATCTACACTGGATGGCCATCTGTCCAGGTGCTTTGACTATGTGCTCCTACATGGTAGGGGGTTGGAATGGATAGCCTTTGTGATCTCTTCCAACTCTGTGTGTCTATAATTCTACACAGCTAAACAGCTGGGTATTAGAAAGACTGCAAGACAAAAGCCATTTGAGCATTATACTTTCATCAGATGCCTGTCTTCATGAATTATCTTGAGGCATTTCATACATTTGGTTTAAATCTGCTGTTGCACTCTTTTGAGTTAGTTGTCCTTTAGTTCCACTATGATCAGCAGGACAAGTTACATAACTAATTTAACTCCCACTGACTTCAGTGGAACTAAAACATGCTTAACATACAGTAGACTGGATCAAACTCTTTGTAAACCTAGTCCAATTAAACAGAAATAAGCAACCCAGTGCTTCAGCTGGCGAGACCAATATTAATGATTTGCAGTGAAAATATATAGAGAAGTTTGTTGTCTAACTCTGGACCAGAATAGGCATCTGATTTTAGAAATCTTCTTTACATCTTAAGTCCATTACAACTCAAATACCCCAAGCATCCAATCATTACTGGCGGGGAAGAAGTTTGTGCAAATATTCTCCTACCTATCTTCTTCTCCATTACTCTGCCATTTCTGTCACACCAATTTCCTTTGTCCTATAAAAACTCTCATTTCTGTAAAACCCTGGAACCACACTTACTGAAATTAATGATACTTAAGTTATGCCTAAACCAAGTGCTATTAATTTCATTAGATTTACTCCTGGCAACAACTAGTTTGAATCTATGTGAATATAAACAGAATAAGCTTATGCAAATAACCAGAATTTGCAGCAGTTTCCAATTTATTTATATACATTTTCTAATTTCCGCAGTTCTGTCTCATTAAGTCAAATGTCTGCACGTAGTCCCAGTCTTCCCACAATGATGTCAGAAGTACTGGCAGCTTATGAATACA
Organism: Anolis sagrei; assembly: GCF_037176765.1. Classification (NCBI taxonomy): domain Eukaryota; kingdom Metazoa; phylum Chordata; class Lepidosauria; order Squamata; family Anolidae; genus Anolis; species Anolis sagrei. The sequence goes on along the minus strand of NC_090024.1, from coordinate 31,793,750 downwards.
TCTTGCTATGGCTGCAATGTAGATTTCATGAACATGAACATGCATAGATGAAACATGCATCACTACTTCATATTGTGTTTTAATTGGCAGGTGTTGTTTGGCAAGGAACTATATCCCCATGACAGAATATATGCTTTGCAGGTAAAAGGTCCTAAGTTGAATCCCTGACATTGCTAATTAAAATAGGAAAGGGAAATATTGGGGAAGACCTCTACCTGAGAACAGAAACCCTGGGAGTCACAACAGACAATACTAAGATAGAACAGGGTGTGAATCATATAGCCTTCCAGATGTTGCTGGACTGCTAATTCCAATACCCTAGCAAGGACAGTCGACAGTGAAGAATTCTGGAAGTTATCGTCTGGTAGCATGCGGAGAGTCACATGATTCCCACCCATGGCTACATGGACCTGTTCTAAGACAACATCCTATGTTCTTCATGTGCATTGGGCAGTTTTCTACTGAATCGAGTCTTCTATGTCTGTTATACAAAACTTGAATAAAAGTGAAACAAAACTTACATGTCAAAAACCACGAAATCTCAAATACACTCAACCATAGCATGCTTTATGGGAACTAGGGAACACAGAGAATTAGATGATGTATCACGAGCACACCACAGAATTAGCATTTGGTTGCTTATTGCAAATGGTTTCAGGAACTTATACTACACGGTTAAAGGAACAATATGGAAGCTTAAGATATGTCAGTGTTATCTCTCCCACCCAAAGGATGAGTGAAGAGACAGTAAGGGTGTTCCTATATCAGAATAACAATAAATGCTGTATTCATCTCTTACAATGTATCAACCCAAAAATGTCAATACATTGTGAGTTCTCAAGATTTTTTAAAATCCAATCGCTCACAGGTTTTGTCAGCCACAACCAAGCTGATCTCTTCTGCAGCCATTATAAAAAGGTAAATGAAAGCAAGCAACAACATCATTTGACCTAAACCGTGCTTTAATAAAAACCAGAATATACTTGTGTCCACTTTATATATGTCCTTCTAGAAATAATTGTGGTAATGCCAGAAACAGAGGTTCCCATATCCTTTCACGTGACAGAGGTCAGATGCTTCAGTAGGCCTCCTTCTGAGGCACTTTCAGGAAAATTCATTCTCTCCATCTCTTGGGAAGATCCAGCAGGGAGGTCTGAAGTGGGTGGTATGTGTGCTGGAAAGATTACTTTCTGTCCCATTCTCATGTAGATCACAGATGGGCCTATGTGGGGGGTCTTTTAACTCCCTGTGGAGTTTAAGCAGTGGAACAGGCCAAGAGAAAATCAATACATTAACCCAAGGCAGTGTTGTTATCAAATCATACTCTTATACCACAACCAAGAAAAATTAGAGAATGGCAAATAAGATGTCACTATCCTTACTATAGCCTTGCATGAGTGAGCGGTACTTGATCACATTAATGTTGACACACACAAATCCAGAGCATAATGGCAATTCTGGATTGCAAACAAGAATGGAAAGAAGAGATATCTTGAGGAATGAAGGGTGGGTTTGAGGATCAGTAGGAAATGCAGTTTTCTCACACGAAAAAGGGACAGAAGGAGGGGGTTGTACATGTGCATGCAAGCATAGCATATCCTCAAAAATTTACACATTCAGGACTTCTTCACAGGATCACTAAGTGAGGAAAGATCATGCTGCAGGTTCTCATTTTGATCATTGGTTTGGCTACTGTACCTTAATTCAGGGCCAAATAGTTATTGGGTAAATGAGTTGATTAACGGATGCATCTGCACTGTAGAATTAATCCATATCCACTTTAACTGCCTTGGCTCAATACTATGGAATCCCAGGAGCTGTAGTTTGGTGAAGCAACAGCACTCTTTGGCAGAGAAGGCTAAAGACGATGAAAAACTACAATTCGCATTATTCCATAGCACAGAGGCATGGCAGATATAGCAGTGTCCAATTGGACTAATTCTACAATGCAGATGTACCTATAGGCACTGGTTCTCAAGATTTGGTCCTCCAAGTGTTTTGGACATCATCTCCCAGAATTCCTGAATATTAGCCAAGCTGGCTAGGGATTTTGGGAGGTAAAGTCCCAAACTCCTAGAAGACCAGAGTTTGGAAATCCTGGGCTAAGGAAAACCAAAAGCCACAGTGGCCCCAAGGGAGGAGAAACAGCCCCTTTTGTTTATTCCTATATAGATACTGAAAATCCTGATGCTTTATTCTGGGTTATGTGTTGTGTGTTTGTAACTGATGGAATATGCTATATTTTGATGTTATTGTTCCCCACCTGCATACATGTAGAAAGGCAGGTAAGAAATTACTGTTGATGATGATGAAAGCAAAACGACCCTATTCTTATACCTGACAAGTACAGGCCCCTTCTTCTCCAGTTATCTCTCCCTCTCTGATTCCATTAGTAAATGTGTCCACACTTATTATTATTCAAAGTGAGAGGACCTAAATCCCTGTCAAATTCAGCCCCATTGTTCTGCAATTCTGTCATCCACTCTCTTTCTGGTCCCATTCAGTAAATAAATTGTGGTGTCTCCTTACGACCCCAACACCAGCCCCACACATGATTAGCAAGAATAAGAAAAAACTATTATTATAATAATTATTATAATTATTTTAACTATTATTATTATAACCACTATCTTTAGTACAGTATTGCTAATATTAATATAGCTACCGTTATTTACTACTATTATTAGTATAAAGGTGAAAGGGTCTAATTCTTATTTCTAGCAAATGCAGCCCCATTTTCTTTTGGGTCTCTCTGATCCCATTCAGCAAATATGCCTATAAATGTTGGGGTTTCTCATTGTGACCCCAAGAATTATCATTATTATTCCAAGTGAAAGAACCTAATCCAATTCTAGTTCTCTCTCTTTGTAATCCTAATCAGTAAATATCTCTATAAATGGTGGGATGCCTCATTGTGACCCCCAAGAACTATTATTATTATAATTACTACTACTACTACTACTACTGTACTTCAAGTGAAAGAATCTAATCCAATTCTGTCTCCCTTTCTCTTGGTAATCCCAATTAGTACATATGTCCATAAATGACCCCAAGAACTATTATTATTATTTCAAGTGAATGAAACTAATCCACTAATCCAATTCTATCTATCTCTCTCTCTCTCGCTTTGTAATCCCAATTTGTATATACGTCCATAAATGGTAGTGTCTCACTATGCTTATTTTTATTGTTGCTGCTGTTATTCCAAGTGAAAGAACCTAATCCAATGCACTCTCTCTCTTTGTAATCCTAATTAGTAAATATGTCTCTAAATGGTGGGGTGTCTCACTGTGACCCAAGTATTATTATTATTATTACTCTATGTGAGAGAACCTAATCCAATTCTCTCACACACACAGTCATTTTAAAATCCCAATTAGTGAATATATCTATAAATGGTGGGATGCCTCAGTGTGACCCCAAAATTATTATTAATATTATTATTATCATTATTCCAAGTGAAAGAACCTAATCCAGTTCTGTGTCTCTCTATCTCTCTTTGTAATCCTGATTAGTGAACATGCCTATAAATGGTTGTATGCCTCACTGTGACCCCAAGAACTATTATTATTATTACTCCAAGTGGAAGAACCTAATCCAATTCTCTCTTTTCCTCTTTGTAATCCCAATTAGTAAATATGTCTATAAATGGTGAGCTGCCCCATAACCCTAGTACCACAATTATTATTCTAAAGTGAGTGGAACTAATCCAATTCTGTCTCTTTCTCACTTTGTAATCCCAAGTGAAAGAACCTAATCCAATTCTCTCTCTCTCTTTGTAATCCCAGTTCATAAATATGTCCACAAATGGTGATGTCTCACTATGACCTCAAGAACTTTTACTGCCGTTGTTAGTTCAAGTGAAAGAACTAATACAGTTCAGTCTCTTTCTATCTCTCTTTGTAATCCCAATTAGTAAATTTATCTATAAATGGTGGGACGCTTCACTGTGACCCCAGGAACTATTATTATTATTATTATTATTATTATTATTATTATTCCAAGTGGAAAACCTAATCAAATTCTCTTTCTTTGTTATCCCGATTCATAAATATGTCCATAAATGGCGGTGTCTCACTGTGACCTCAAGAACTCTTCTTATTGTTGCTATTATTCCAAGTGAAAGAACCTAATCCAATTAGTAATCTCTTTGTAATGCCAATTAGGAATATGTCTATAAATGGTGAGCCCAAGAACTATTATTATTATTACTCCAAGTGACAGAACCTAATCAAATTCTTTCTCTCTCTTTGTAATCCCAATTACTTAATATCTCTATAAATAGTGAACCCAAGAACTTATTATTATTATTATTATTATTATTATTATTATTCCAAATGAATGAAACTACTCCAATTGTCTTATTCTCGCTTTGTAATCCCAAATGAAAGAACCTAATCCAATTCCCTCTCTCTCTCTCTCTCTTTGTAATCCCAATCAGTAAATATATATGTAAATGGTGGGATGCCTCACGGTGACCCCAAGAACTATTATTATTATTATTCCAAGTGAATGAAACTAATGCAATTATGCCTCTCTCTTTGCTCATAATAGAATATCCTGAAGCAGAGCCAGTGATTTCCTACTGAAATGTAAGTCATATGAATATTGCTTTGGTTATTTTGCATTGATCATTGACTGATTTAATTTTGATACTGTGCAATAACTGGGGTGCTATGGTATATATATATTATGTATGTTAAGGTTCCTTTTTATACATGTAAATGTAGTGCCAGAGACTTTACTACTACTAGAATACCACTGAAAGGAACAGAGAAGAATCAATGACCTGAGGAAGGTGTTCCTACTACAAACACCGAAACAACCTTGTAGTAACCTTTGTCACCTCGTAGAACTACCCAGCATACCTTGTAGTAACCTTTGTCACCTCGTAGAACTCTTCTCTGACACTACTACAACTTTGTATGCAACAAATGGTCCTCCAAGATATCTTAAACTGACTATTTGAATCATTAGACATATTCTGTCAATATATTGGATTACTGTGTTTTTTTGTTTTTGTTTTTGTCTTTGGACCATAATTTTTATTTATCGTATCGGGAGCAAACCAAGGGTACAGTTGCAATGCATTTAAAAAAGAACACTTAAAAAAAAACCCTTGGCATTATACTAAATGTCCTTTGACCAGAATCTGGCCACTTGGATTGCCTCTGGTGTGGCTGTGAGAAGGTCCTCCACTGTTCATGTGGTAGGTCTCAGGCTGCATTGTAATACGTGGTCTGCTCTTCTCCACACTTGCATGTCGTGGACTCCACTTTGTGGCCCCATATCTATTCATTTATTTATTTTACATTTGTTATACATTATTTTACAGCAGATTCATATTATTCAATACAACCTACCATACTTTAACTTTTGGCATCTACCTTTATTTTTCTGCTTATACATATTATCTATTCTCACCACTGTGCTCCCCTCCCCACCCCACCCACCCCAAGCCACAACTTTTACATATCATCTGTCCTAAATTTCAGTTCCTCTTGTGGAGGTGCCTTTCCCTCTTTCTTTTTAAATCCTTTTTCAATACATTTCCTCCATACATAATCAAAATCACTTTGTTTCCATATACCTCCTTTTAACTTTTAATATACATGTCAGCTTATCATTTATTGCTAATTTCCACACTTCCTTGTACCACTCCTCTATTTCTTTATTTATTTCTCTTTTCCAATTCCTTGTTATAAGCAGTCTTGCTGATTACTATGTTAATTAAGAGGAGATTGATGGCTCCCATTTGAAATTTATTTACTGACGTTTATTTACAATAGATATAAGATTTGTTCCTTTATGTTGTTTACATAAGTTAAAAAAAACCTGTCGAATGATATAAAACATTTGATGTTTCAAATATAACAATAACATACTATTTCTTGTATCTAAGCATATCTTTCTTTGTAAACCCAATTAGTACATATGCCTATAAATGGTGGAATGCCTCACTGTGACCCCAAGAACTATGATTTTGGGTTGTTGTAGGTTTTTTCGGGCTATATGGCCATGGTCTAGAGGCATTCCCTCCTGACGTTTCGCCTGCATCTGTGGCAAGCATCCTCAGAGGTAGTGAGGTCTGTTGGAACTAGGAAAAAGGGTTTATATATCTGTGGAATGACCAGGGTGAGACACAGGATTCTTGTCTGCTGGAGCTAGGTGTGAATGTTTCAACTGACCACTTTGATTAGCATATAATGGCCTGACAGTGCCTAGAGCAAACTTTTGTTGAGAGGTGGTTAGATGATCCTCTCACCTCTGCAGGAGTCTACCGTATACCATGCAGCTGTGGACAAATCTACATAGGGACCACCAAATGCAGCGCCCAGACACGCATCAAGGAACATGAAAGGCACTGCAGACTACTTCAACCAGAGAAGTCAGCCATAGCAGAGCACCTGATGAACCAACCTGGACACAGCATATTATTTGAGAACACAGAAGTGCTGGACCACTCTCACAACCACCATGTCAGACTACACAGAGAAGCCATTGAAATCCACAAGCATGTGGACAATTTCAACAGAAAGGAGGAAACCATGAAAATGAACAAAATCTGGCTACCAGTATTAAAAAAAACTCTAAAATTACAACAGCACAACAACAGAGAGGAAACAAACAAGGACATCTAATCATCTCTCAACAAAAGTTTGCTCTAGGCATTATTTATTTATTTATCTATCGTGTCATCAGCAACCATACCACTGTATTACATTTCTAACAGAACAAAACAAACACGCAGATTAAAAAAAACAAAAAACTTGGTAGTTGATTAAATGTCCTTTGACCAGTATCTGGCCACTTGCAGTGCCTCTGGTGTTGCCGCAAGGAGGTCCTCCATTGTGCATGTGGCAGGGCTCAGGGTGCATTGCAGCAGGTGGTCAGTGGTTTGTTCTTCTCCGCACTCGCATGCCGTGGTTTCCACCCTGTAGTCCCATTTCTTAAGATTGGCTCTGCATCTCGTGGTGCATCTCGTGGTGCCAGAGCGCAGTCTGTTCAGCGCCTTCCAAGTCGCCCAGTCTTCTGTGTGCCCAGGGGGGAGTCTCTCATCTGGTATCACCCATGGATTGAGGTGCTGGGTTTAGGCCTGCCACTTTTGGACTCTCGCTTGCTGAGGTGTTCCAGCGAGTGTCTCTGTAGATCTAAGAAAACTATGTCTTGATTTAAGTCATTGACGTGCTGGCTGATACCCAAACAGGGGATGAGCTGGAGATGTCTCTGCCTTGGCCCTTTCACTATTGGGTGCTACTTCTCGGCGGATGTCAGGTGGTGCAATACCGGCTAAGCTCTAGGCACTGTCAAGCTCTAGGCCAGTGGTTCTCAACCTTCCTAATGCCGCGACCCCTTAATACAGTCCCTCATGTTGTGGTGACCCCCAACTATAACATTGTTTTCGTTGCTACTTCATAACAGCCATTTTACTGCTGTTATAAATCATAATGTAAATATTAGATATGCAAGATGTATTTTCATTCACTGGACCAAACTGGGCACAAATACCCAATGCACCCACATGTAAGTGGGGTTGGGGGATGATTGATTTTGTAATTTGGGAGTTGTGGTTGCTGGGATTTATAGTTCGCCTACAATCAAAGAGCATTCTGAACTCCGCCAGCGATGGATTTGAACCTAATTTGCCACACAGAACTCCCATGACCAATGGAAAACACTGGAAGGGTTTGGTGGGTATTGACCATGAGTTTGGGAGTTGTAGTTCACCTATATCCAGAGAGCACTGTGGCCTCACGCAATGGTGGATCTGGACCAAACTTGGCACAAATACTCAATATGCGCAAATGTGAACACTGGTGGAGCCTGGGGAAAATAGACCTTGACTTTTGGGAGTTGTAGTTGCTGGGATTTATAGTTTATTACAATCAAAGAGCATTCTGAACTCCACCAACGATAGAATTGGCTCAAACTTCCCACATGGAATTCCATGACCATCAGAAAATACTGTGTTTTCTGATGGTCTTTGGTGACCCCTCTGACATCCCTTAGCAACCCCCTCAGGGGTCCCGACCCCCAGGTTGAGAAATACTGCTCTAGGCACTGTCAAGCCACTGTCAAGGTGGTCATTTGAAACATTCACACCTAGCTCCAGCAGACAAGAATCCTTTGTCCCACCCTGGTCATTCCACAGATATATAAACCCTTTTTCTTAATTCCAACAGACCTCACTACTTCTGAGGATGCTTGCCATAGATGCAGGCGAAACGTCAGGAGAGAATGCCTCTAGACCATGACCATATAGCCCAAAAAAACCTACAACAACCCAGTGACTCAGGCCATGAAAGCCTTCGACAATAAACTATGATTTTGATTATTTGAAACAGGTGGTCATTTGAAACATTCACACCTAGCTCCAGCAGACAAGAATCCTTTGTCCCACCCTGGTCATTCCACAGATATATAAATCCCTTTTCTCAATTCCAACAGACCTCACTACATCTGAGGATGCTTGCCATAGATGCAGGCGAAACGTCAGGAGAGAATGCCTCTAGACCATGGCCATATAGCCCGAAAAAACCTACAACAACCCAGTGATTCAGGCCATGAATGTCTTGGACAATAAACTATGATTTTGATTATTTAAAGTGAAAGGGCACCCCCCCCCCCTTTACTGAAGTTCTCTCTCCTTCTGCTCCTACTGAATTCAATGAATGTGTTTATAGATGGCGGGGTGCCTCCTTGTGACCCCAAAGTCCCTCCAACACAGGGCCAGAGCGAGGCCTCTGGAGGGAGAAGGCCTCCCGGGGGAATCAAAGCAGAGCTGCGGTGCGGCCTAGCCCGGCTTCCTTCCTCCTGGCGCCCAAGGAAAGCCTCGTCCCCACCCGCCCGCCTCTTCCCCTTCCCCGGGGAGAAAGGGAGGCCGCTGGCTGTTACCTTTTCGGCGCGGCCTGCTCCATCCTGACGCCAGCGGCTCCGCAGGTCCCCCTGACTGGGCCTGGCCGAGGAAGGATCCCCTTCAGAAACTCTCCTCACAACTTTCGCCCGCTGCTGGCCCTTTAAAACGCCCCCTCCTCTTCCGGAGCCGCACTTCAATCGCAACCCCTCTGCCACTCAAGCGTTGGCCCACCCACAACCCTTCCTATTGGCTGCAAGGGGGTTCTGCTTAACGGCTATTGGCCCTCGCAAAAGCCAGTCGGAAAGCCAGAAAGCGGAAGAGAAAGTTGCTTCAGGCCCGGTGAATCTACGAAGGGACTCAATGGCCAGGAGGGACCAGAAGGGAGGGATTACGTCATCGTAATACGTCATCGACGGAGGGCCGTAAGGGCTCTTTTGCCCATCATGCACCGCGCCAATATGGTCTCCCAATGGGGAACGGTGCATGCTGGGCAATGTAGTCTTTGCTCATCATAAAACAGGACTCAACAGCAAAACCGCAGAGAGGGAACAACCAGGCACATCTTAACACCTCTCAACAGAACATTTCCCCAGGCTCAGCCAGGCCTTCAAATGCTAATGAAGGTGGTCAGCTGAAACATTCACACCTAGCTCCAGCAGACAAGAGTCCTTTGTCCCACCCTGGTCATTCCACAGATATATAAACCCATTTTCCTATTTCCACAGACCTCACTACCTCTGAGGATGCTTGCCATAGATGCAGGCGAAACGTCAGGAGAAATGCCTCTAGAACATGGCCCTATAGCCCGAAAAAACCTACAGGAACCTAGGAGAGTGATTTTTATACACCTGGATTGATATACACCTGGTACACCTCGCCTGAGGATTATTGTATACCATGTTTTGTAATAATTTTGTGCACACTGAACCATCATAACACAAAGATGCAAAGATGTCACTGTTTTAGGATGCATCTACACTGTAGAGTTGATCCACTTTGACACCCTTTCAACTGCTATGGCTGAATACTGTGGAATCTTGAAAGCTGTAGCTTTATCAGGTGTTCAGCCTTCTCTGAGAAATAATGCAAACCACAACTCCCAGGATTCCATAGCAATGAGCCATAGCAATTAAAGTGGTATCAAACTGAATTAATCCTACAGTGTAGACTAGGCATGGGCAAACTTCATCCCTCCAGATGTTCTGGACTACAACTCCCACAATTCCTAGCAGCGTCAGGCCCTTTCCTTTTCACCCTCAGCCGCTTAAGCGGCTGAGGGTGAAAAGGAAGGGGCCTGAGGCTGTTAGGAATAGTGGGAGTTGTAGTCCAGAACAGCTGGAGGGATGAAGTTTGTCCATGCCCGGTGTAGACGCACTCTGTCACCCATTTAGATAATTTCAGGATGAGGGATGCTCAAACTGTTTAGCAAGCCTTGCAAATGCTGATTTCTTTTCAGTAAATGTTTGGTTTTTATACTTATTTTATTCTTCAATATCTGGGGTCACATAAAATGTTTTCAGGCCAAAACGGGTGGAAAAGTTTAAGAAGCCCTGTTTCTTAAACAATGGGTACCAACCCCAAATGGGTCATTAAAAAAATTGGCCATGTAAAAGTTTTCCAAATGCCACCTAGTGGCTGTTTTAGACATTTACATGAACCTGTTGTGCAGCATTTACAGTGGGCTCAGTAGAAGATGCGGCTGCCGCACTTCATAAAAAAGATCTTGTCCTTTCCCCTTACTACTTTTCTATCCAAAGTCTTAATTGTCTAGTTGTAGTTTTATCAGGGGTTTAGCCTTCTCTGAGAAATAGTGCAGCTCTTATCCTTTTGCTGCTTTATCACCTATACACATTAGACCTACCATTAAATTGTTGTACCAGACCATCCTCCTACAATGAGACTTGAATTGGTGGTTGTTCCTGATGCTTGTTTTATTGTTTTTTATAATGTTGCTTATGTTGTTTTTATATTGATTATTGCATTTTATATTGATTATTGCATGTTATGTTTTAACTGTTGACTGGGCTTGGTTTCATGTAAACTGCCCCGAGTCCCTTCAAGGAGATGGAGGGAGGGTATAGAAATAAAGTTATTATATTATTATTATGTGAAATACAAGATGAGTCCACAGCAAACAAAAACACTTTGCTGGCTGTTGTATTTGATCACACATTGGACACTTCCCAAGTGTCTAGGACTGTGTGATGCATCGGTGAATAATGCATGCAGATCCCTGTAGGGTGGCCTTTTGCAGCTGACAGATGGTAATTTTGTCAGCGCTGATTGTGTTTAAGTGCAGGCCAAGGTCTTTAGGCACTGCACCCACTGTGCCGATCACCACTGGGAACACCTTGTCCGGCTTGTGCCAGAGTCTTTGCAGTTCAATCTTTATATCCTCATATCATGTCAGCTTTTCCAGTTGTTTCTCTTCAATCCTGCTGTCATCTAGGATTGCAAGATTGACAATCCATAAAACTCTGTCTGTCTGAATTCGGAAGTCGCAGAGTAGTTTGACATGTTCATTTTCTGTAACTTTTTCCGGCTTGTGATTCCACCAGTTCTTTACCACAGGCAGGTGGTATTTATGGCACAGGTTCCAATGAATCATCTGAGCAACGGTATTATGCCTCTGTTTGTAGTCTGTCTATGCGATCTTCTTGCAGCAGCTGAGGATGTGATCTATTGTTTCATCTGCTTCCTTGCAGAGTCTGCATTTGGGATCTGTCATCGACTTTTCAATTCTGGCTTTGATGGCATTTGTTCTAATATTTATATTATTTATATTATAAATATAACTATAATATATAATGTATAATAAATAATAATAATTATTATTATTTATTATACATTATATATTATAGTTATTATTGTTGTTGTTATAAAAAGGGAAACCAGGCTGTTTAGCAAGCCTTGCAAATCAGTAAATGTTTTATATATACATATATATCTGAGATCACATAAAGATTTCTCAGGATGAAAGAGCTTGTGAGTGTAGAAGCCCTGGCCTAGGCCAGTTGGATTATTTTGGTTCCTCAGGACCCTTCCACACAGCCCCATATCCCAGAATATCAAGGCAGAAAATCCCACATTATCTGCTTTGAACTGGAATATATGCCAATGTGGACTCAGCTAACCCAGTTCAAAGCAGATATTTTGGGATTTTCTGCCTTGATATTCTGGGATATGGGGCTGTGTGGAATGGCCCTCAGATAGAAAAGGAGGCACGCATCTTTCCTGGAAGTAAAACATAAAATCTAAGGGCCCTCCCACATAGGCATATAACCCAGAATATCAAGGCAGATGATCCACAATATCTGCTTTGAACTGGATTATCTGAGTCACACTGCCGTATAATCTGGTTCAATGTGGATTTTATACAGCTGTATGGTTATTATGAACTGTCAAGCGGCTGATTTTTCATGACCAAATACATCCCTTTAGTGGCCTTTTCCTGTTACCTAATTTTAACATCACAATAATCTGGCATTTGAAGTGCAGGAAAAAATGAAAATACTATTTGCTTCTGGTTAAATATACTTATACTAAAGAAATAAACAATCAAAGGAATTTCCTTCTTCAAACTGAAAATCAAGCATCATAGCAATTGATCCACAGTGTTACTAAAGCATGACTATGGCCCCTTCTACACTGCCATATAAAATCCAGATTATCTTCTTTGAAATCTATTATATGGTAGTGTAGACTCAGGCCCCTTCTACACTGTCATACAATCTAGATTATCGAAGCAGATAATCCACATTATCTGCCTTGAACTGGATTATATGAGTCTGTACTGCTATATAATCCAGTCAAAGATAGATTATATAACTGTGTAGAAGGAGCCTGAAGCTGAATCTACACTGTGCTACATCCCAGAATCTGACCCCAGATTATCTACTTATATTATCTGGCAGTGTAGACTCATATTATCCAGTTCAAAACAAATAATCTGGGATCAGATCCTGGAATATAGAGCAGTGTAGATCAAACCTTAGGTTAGGGTATATACAGTAGGAGTTTTTTCCCTTATGAAATAAAACCTTACATTTAAGGAATTCCTGATCAGACTGCGAATAATCATCCATCCATCCCTCCCCACCTCTTTTTTGTTGCTTTCTTTATATCAGTAGAATAGAATAGCCAGCCACATTGATTTCCATCACATCAATGTCATGGTTTATCCGTTTCCCTCTATTATTGAAGACCTGGATGAGAGAGAAAGAGAAATGCAGTCTCTTTATTCATGAACATTAGTGTCAGAAACATGAAACTGCAACAATGAGAGATGGAAATCTGACACGCTCGCTCTGCATTGGGTGTGAGGAGGATTCGAAGTATGGTGTTAGAGAACCTTGCCCTGTTGAAGAGAATGCACCACATAAATCAGCCAATAACCTTGGCTACATTTGTCTAGAACTAAACCAAAGAAAGAGAAAACAGGCAGAGCAGAAGTCTGTTCCCTTATCAGCTTTAGTAATCTTATTCACACTGAGAGACCAGATGTAACTAAGGGGCCCAGGGAAAAATAAAAAGAAGATGGACTGTAAGAAGATGCACAGTAATGTACAATCTGCATTTACAGTTCAATAAACAGATTGATAATCTGCATATATGGTTCTGCTACGTAAGGGAAATTTCTACAATATCTGCTAGCAAATGCATACCATCCAGTGGGATTCTTATTTGACAGACTGCTGGTGAAAATCAGGGTGTTATTGTGATGATGTCATTAGCGAGACGTCTCAAAAAAGACGTCTCAAAAAAGAAATGACTGAGCATTACCCTATAGTGACAAAAATTAAGTTTGTTCCTGAGTTTCCATCTACATTACCCTATAATACAATTTCATAATGCAGTTTAACTACATTGAACTGCATTAAATATGGGATCAAATTTAGAGTAAGGACCACGGTAATGCACGTCCCTGCCCGGCGAGCTTTATGCTAAACCAGATTTTTCCCAATTGAAAGCACACTCACCAAGACTGAAAGCAGTAACAGAGGCTTATTTGCAACCTGGCCAGATATTTACGTGTACAGCTAGCACCAAAAATACACACATGTTCGCGAATACAGAGACACAAGACTTTATAAACTTGACAGCTATTTAAACTTTCTTGCTCCACCGACTCCCTTCCCTGATTGGCTAGAGGAAGAGCTGGTTTGGATCCGGGCTCCCATTGGCCGCTGTCTCTATGACTTGTCACCTCCATGCAGGGATTCCCCTGGAAGGGATTGATCTGGGGAGTGCCAATCAGCTGTTGAGGGGCAGCTTTTCTGGAATGAGACGAGTCTTGGAAAGTCTGTGTCCACCTCTGGAAATGCAAATAAGTCATTGATTGTTTTCACTGTCTAATTGTTGAGTGATTAAGAAAGTTTCCTGGGAACAGTGAAGGTGAGGTACCCTGAGACAAAAGGTGATGATCCTCTTCTATCAAGCCTTGGGGGCCAGACACAGGAATCTTGTATGCATGTACACTTGGGAGTTCCTGTTTCCACGGTCAGCTGTTGAGTGATCAGCTGGATGAGTACCGGCCAGAAATTATCAGATCTTGCAAAGGAAGCCACCTGTTGTCCAGAAAATGTACACAATGGATCTTGATTGCCAGCTTTGTCTCAGGTGTTGCCCATCCCAGACTAGATTAGCACTACCATATAAAATCCAGATTATCTTATTTGAACTGGATTATATGGCAGTGTAGACTCATATAATTCAGTTCAAAGCAGATAGTGTAGATTATCTGCTTTGATAATCTGGGTTATATGACAGTGTAGAAGGAACCCCAGATGTCTCAGGAAATTCCTCAGCGAGATCAACAAGGGGCAATGATCTATGTGGCTGGCTTTGTGCAGAAGTCACATTCAATTAATACATTTCATAAACAAAGATACAGAGAGGTACAAAGCAGTTCATATTAGTCATATTTTATCTAAAGTGCACAGATATGGGTAGGCATATAGGTATATGGGGGAAGACATGCGAGAAGAGACGGGGTAGGAATAAAATGGACACATGGGAGGAAGGAAAGGATACATTTTATCACAATAGGAGATTGGGTTTGTTGTGTTAGAAATCCACCGCTGCAGCCTCTGCTCATATGTCTGCTGATATGAATCAGTGCATCTCTTGATAAAAAATATATAATAATGGAAAGTAGGCTTTTAGGGGTAACAGCTGCTGGTGGTCCGTGGTGGGGTTGTGGAGGTCTCGTGGAAGAGGACAAAGGAAAATATTTAATTTCTCTTGGCTTGTGTGTTCTAGGTGGACTTTAAATCTTTGGGGTGGGGGTGCCATGTTCAACAACAATATAAGTCACACTGTTATATAATGCAGTTCAATGCAGTTGAGCTGCATAATGAAACTGCATTATATGGAGCCTTAGAAGTCCTTGAGCAAAAAGTGAGAAATTTGCTGAAGAGCTTTCTTTTTTCCTAAACTTTCCTCCAAATGCCATGCCTAAAATGCCTCCCCACTTAATGTGGTTCCTCTTCATCTACTCACATTGCTGTTGGGCAAGGAGCTGGGCTGAATGTCAGGAGCTCACAATGACCCGGCTTTGAACTGTCAATCTTGCAATTGGCAAGATTTACTGCAGCTGCAGCTGGTGATTAACCTGCTTTTCTAACCTGCTGTGCTAAAGATAGAGGTATATATAGGCTTTCCCATCTTTGGCATGTTGGAGGCTGCGCTCGATTCTGGCCGCAAAGAGGGTGCTGTCATTCCTCTTTCCCTGCTGAAGAGCTTTGTTCGTAAACTTTATCCTTAATCAAATTGCCGGCATTTTTTTGGCATTTCTTTATGGGTGCCTTAAATACCTCCCCGCTTAAGCGGTACCTGTTCTACTCACATTGTTTTCAAAACTGCTAGGTAGATAGGAACTCACCCTAACCTGGGCTTCGAACAGTCAACCTTTTGGTTGGCAAGATTTACTGCAGCTGGCGGTTAACCTGCTGTGCTAAAGCCCAGCCCTTTTTATTCCAGCAGACTTTGAAGAACTGTGTGTTTTGCAAGAAAAGAGATGTTCTTAACGTGCTGCACTAATTTTATTTTTTACACGTATCTTTAACGGTTTAGATTCTATAGATCATTTAATACCATTTTTAAACATAACTTTATGTATCTTTTATCCATTAGTATTTTGTCTTGCATTTTTTAATCATGCAAGCTGCCTTGAATCCCAACTTTGGGGAAAAGGCAGAGTACAAACAAAATAATGCAGTACAATACAATACATGTGATAGAGATTTATGTAACATGTCCAGAACCAACCAGAGTAATACATGGCAGCTTACAACCCAGTCAAAATCAAGATGCATAATACCAAAAGCCAGACAAGTTTTTTGGCTGCCGATAAAGCAATTCCTCTTCCCCTGCTGGCAGTAGAAATAAAATAATAAGAAATAGATAAACACTTGCTGCCCTTTCATGAAATCTAAAATCAGCTGCCAGAAGTGGAAACCTATGTCTGCATTTCAGCTGGGCTAATCCTGAGCGCACATTTGTTATGACAATTCCAATAATTTTAACAAGTGGTTCTAATATTAGTATTTCCCACATACTGAATGAGCAAACTCTTCTGTATTCAGAAGCACATGAACAGTCACATTTACAGCAGCTCCACTTAAGAAAGCACACAATGTTCTTGGACAACACCAATCCTATCAGTAGCACTTTTGGATCAAAGGCTTAGAAGAAATTATTGTCCTGGCAGAAGAGTTACAAGAGTAGCTCTGTAGGAAATCATCTTTATGAGGACCACCCAAAATATCGCAGTGAGTTTCCAACTTCTCCAAAACTAAGATTAACACAAGGTGGTTACTGTCTGAGGCTTATGGTCAATAACAAAGTGAAACATATCCCACCTCTCCCATTTTGTGTACAAAATCTAATCTTTCTACACCAGTGGCAAAGGGATAGTGTTTTCTCCCATACCTGAAGGCATTACCTTCCAGGATGGAAGAGCAAGCCAGGTGGCACAATATCTCTCTTCCAATTCTGTTGGGGGATCTTAGTTGTTAGACTAAAAAAAATAACCCTCAGTTAGGATAATTTCACCAAAATATAGCAGAGTACCTGGAGTAAACTCCTTAACCAGCAGAAACGTATATGTGGTGAGCAGGAATAGCCTTTTAATCTTTAGGATGGTTGAGGATTGCAGAGTCAATCTTTAAGTTCAAGAGATTTATATTAAAATAAAAAAGAAATACATTCTTGATAGAAAAGATTTGGAGCTACCTAACTTGCTAAATCTCATCTAAAGAGGGTAAAGGGTTTTTTAAAAGTCCATGCAGCTACATTTTGCCTACATTTTTCCTCACAGGGAAAAAGACATCATCAAAGGGGCGGGAGGGGGGGAGGCAGTGGCTGGCAGTAAAAGACAAAGACAAAGCTCTTTAAAACCATTCACAGGAATCTAGGGAAATGAATCCCTGAGCTTGACCCTGTCTCTAACCTAGCTATTCATTGAAGACTAGAAACTTGATGAAACAAAAACTTGTGCAGTCCAGGGATGAAACCCAATAAATTATTTACTGCCACTTCTCAATATTCTGCTTAATGGTAAAGCCACACCTACATCTTGAAGAAGAGTTTTTCAAGATACAGATGAAAATGGTAGAATCATCAGGGCAGGGCTTGAGAACAGTGGTGGAGGATATCACTTAGCATGATGTAGTGGAGCGGAAGAGTGCGAGCACCATAAGCCTTATCAGCAAAAGTTGAGCTAAACCTCCATTCTTATCTCAGCTGCTTCAGCCTTGCAAGTTCTTCTTGAAGGCACAAAATTGGAAAAACACTGGACTCATCAATTCAGCTTTCAATGAAAGCAGCACAGTATCTTTATTTACAAAATATATACACTACAATCTCCAGTCATGTCAGTTCACATCGCAGCACACTGCATGAAGCTCATTTCAGACCTTCTTTTCCGGTTTGCACAGGGAACTCCAAAAGTGGCATTTTACCAATTCTACACATCTCTATTACTTTAACCCAGGGGTCCTCAAACTTTTTAAACAGAGGGCCAGGCCAGACTCCCTCAAACTGTTGGAGGGCCAGATTATAATTAAAAAAAACATGAATGAATTCTTATGCACACTGCACATATCTTATTTGTAGTGCAAAAACACTTTAAAACAACACAATAATTAAAAATGAAGAACAATTTTAACAAATATAAACTTATTAGTATTTCAATGGAAAGTGTGGGCCTGCTTTTGGCTGATGAGATAGGATTGTTGTTGTTGTTGTTGTTGTTGTTGTTGTTGTGTGCTTTCAAGTCATTTCAGACTAAGGTTGACCCTGAGTGAGGGCTGGGTAAATGACCTTGGAGGGCCGCATCTGTCCCCCAGGCCTTAGTTTGAGGAGCCCTGCTTTAACCCATGAATTTCTAAAACCATACAGTTTAAACTATAAGCAATTTTCACACCCGAAACCATTATATCTGACATGATGCGCAGGAAGACAAAGCAGAGCTATCTTACCCCAATTTGCACTAAATGAGAAATTGCATCAGCATCTAAAGAGGTGACCAGAATCAAACTGAACTACTGAGAATTCAGCAGAATTCTGTACTTGAAAGGTAGAATTAATGCTATTTGACACCACTTTAACTGTTACGTTTCAATGCTATAGAATTGTGGCATTTGTTATTTAGCAGAGAACGAAAAAGACTTTTGTAGAAGTACATCTCCGTGGTACTTGAGGATACACGGTGCAATATCCATATCAGCAGAGGATAGGTTCCATGATCTATCCCCTCTCAAGGATTCCTGGAATTTAATATTTTAATATACTTGGGATAGGGCCATACTATAAAATCTCACTGGAGGACCAAGAGAGAGCCCCAAACACTTCCAGGGAGATATTTTTTGGGATCATGGCTAAATTAAACCCTTGATATCACATCCGTGGATAAGGGGGCTGTACTGAATATTTTTCCTAGATGACTATTATAACTACCTTTGACAACAGCCCTTACTGCTAATGTAACGTATGGTGCAGTAAAATGAATGTTGAACTATAACTTTGGGACACCAGGGTCCAATTGTAAGCAGCTTACTTGAACCAAAGCAAGTGGAAAAGAAGGCAGGAAAACCCAAAAATAGAAGATGGAGGGGTAGGATTAAGACATACGAAGGCTCCTAAGCAATGACAAGCTAGAAAAGGCCCAGACCATACATCCATCCCTTAAACATTAATCACACTGCCGTTTTTTTTAAATGTAGAAGGCTCTCATAATCTGAGATCCTAAACTGTATCTTGTTTAGTTTATATATGAAACATGCTTAGTGGGAGAGAAAGATCTTAAAAAATTACAGCAGAGTCTCGCTTATCCAACATAAACGGGCTGGCAGAAAGTTGGATAAGTGAAAACATTGGATAATAAGGAGGGATTAAGGAAAAGCCTATTAGATGTCAAATTACATTATGATTTTACAAATTAAGCAGAAAAACGTCATGTTTTACAACAAATCGGCAGAAAAAGCAGTTCAATACACGGTAACGTACTGTATTTATGAATTTAGCACCAAAACATCACAATGTGCAGCGGTTTGAAAAGTGAGGATTATACTATGTAACAAAAATTGAAAAACGTTCTGTTCCTGGTTTGAAAGTGTTATTTCCTGTTAAATTGTGTAATGCTTGCTTTGTTAGTAGTTGTTATACTCCAGGAACTTTGTTTTTGTGGCTGCCACAAAGTATATTGAATTGGTTGATACTCTATGAGATATTCATTGAAAACTAGAGTAAAACGTGCTGCAGGATGTCCCGCAAAAACAAAGTTTTTGCAGTTTAATGTTTTATGTTAAAACCAATTAGAAAATGACATTTAAAACCCAGGAACCAAAATCATGTTACATAGTATTATCTTTAGTATATTGCAAAGCAGTTGCAACATGTGAATTGACCCTTAGATGCAAACAAAAGACTTCTGACTGTCAGGAATTGTGGGAGTTGAAGTACAAAACACCTGGAGGACCTGAAGTTTGTCATATAGTATGGTTCAATGCAGTTATATTGCAATATATGGCAATGTAGATCCAGCCACAGAGGGTGCATCTACATTGTTGAAGCAGAGCAATTTGACACTGCTTTAACTGCCAAGACTCAATGTTATGGAATCCTGGGAGTTGTAGTTTGTGGAGGATGATTGATTTTGTATTACAAAAAAACCAGAATAAATAAACAGAGCACATGGCTCAATGTTATGGGGTTGTGGGAACTGCAGTGTGGTTATTTATTTATTTATTTATTTATCATATCAGAAGTGAACCAAGGCTACAACTGTAATGTATTTTAAACAGAGGCGGCCCTAGCTAATTTTCAACGATAAGCAAACAGTATTTGGGCGCTCCAACCAATCACTGATATATATTTTCGGTTTGTCGTGGGAGTTCTGTGTGCCATATTTGGTTCAATTCCATCATTGGTGGAGTTCAGAATGCTCTTTGATTGTAGGTGAACTATACATCCCAGTAACTACAACTCGCATATGTCAAGGTCTATTTTCCCCAAGAGTGCCTCAAGAGCGCCCCTGGGCAAAATCAACTATACTGCAACTGCTTACTTTGCACGTATTGGGTTGAGCCGCCCCTGATTTTAAAAAACACAAAGTTTAAAATCTTGCCATTATATTAAATGTCCTTTGACCAGTAGCTAGCCATTTGGAGTGCCTCTGGTGTTGCTATAAGAAAGTCCTCCATTGTGCATGTGGCAGGGCTCAGACTGCATTGTAATAGGTGGTCTGTAGTTTGCTCTTCTCCACACTAACATGTTGTGAACTCCACTTTGTGGCCTCATTTCTTAATGTTGTCTCTGCATCTTGTGGTGCCAGAGCGCGGTCTGTTCAATGCCTTCCAAGTTGCCCAGTGTTCTGTGTACCAAGAAGAGAGTCTCACATTTGATATCAGTCATGGATTGAGGTTCCGGGTGTTAGCCTGCCACTTTTTGACTCTCACTTGCTGAGGTGTTACTGTAGATTTTAGAAAGCTATTTCTTGATTTAAGGCGTTGGCGTGCTGGTTGATATCTGAACAGAGGATGGGCTAAGATGTCACTACCTTGGTCCTTTCATAATTGGCTGCTTCTGCTTCCTGGAAGATGTCAGGTGGTGCAATACCAGCTAAACAATATAATTTCTCCATGGTGTAGGGCAGAGAAGGTTAGAGACCTTGCAAAACTACAGGTCCTATGATTCCTTGGAACTGCTTACTTACTTAGGCAATCCCTCGTAGTCCGAGGATGATGGTTCTCCAAGTGTAGTGTCCTGGCAGTGGGTGCGTAGGTGACTGTGGAGCCCTATTCTTGATCTGCATCTTCTCCCACAGTGAGGGCATCGGTTTCCAGGTGGAAGGTGGTCCCGGTTGAGGTTGGCTTGACGCGCCTTCCTCTTGGCATGTTTCTCTCTTTCTCCCTCCATTTGTGCCTCTTCAAATTCTGCAGCACCGCTGGTCACAGCTGACCTCCAACTGGAGTGCTCAAGGGCCATTGCTTCCCATTTCTCAGTGTCTATGCCAGAGTTTTTAAGGTTGGCTTTCAGCCCATCTTTAAATCTCTTGTCCTGCCCACCAACATTCCATTTTCCATTCTTGAGTTCGGAGTAGAGCAACTGCTTTGGGAGACGGTGGTCAGGCATCCGGTCAACATGGCCAGTCCAGCGGATTTGGTGGTGGAGGACTATTGCTTCAATGCTGGTGGTCTTTGCTTCTTCCAGCACACTGAGCATTGCTAGTTGAAGTAGTGATAAACTGCATTCTTTCTAGAAAGATGCTGCATGTATTTCAAAGAGTTTTCATAGGCAAGGAATACTCAGAGGTGGGTTTGTCAGAAATAGAGTTGGTGGTCACCCATCCAATTACCAACCAGGCTTAGCCCAGCTTAGCTTCCAAGATTAGATAGGATCTACCACTTTTAGGGTATTTTGGGCATTCTTTGACTCTTAAATATAGGTTAAGATGGCTTTTTTCTGCATTATTCTTCAAAGATTCATTGTGTGTGTTTTTCTTGGGAATGCCCGAACTTTTCCAAACTTTTTGTAATTTGTCATACTTTATCGTTTGTCCCCCGAACCTGTTTTCTATCGTTTAAGGTCTTTAGATGGTTATCAGCTCCTTCACAGTCCCATTACTCTTTAGTCTACCTCTCTGTTAAAAGCAAGGTATTTATGGGTTGTTGTAGGTTTTTTCAGGCTATATGGCCATGGTCTAGAGGCATTCTCTCCTGACGTTTCGCCTGCATCTATGGCAAGCATCCTCAGAGGTTGTGAGGATGCTTGCCATAGATGCAGGCGAAACATCAGGAGAGAATGCCTCTAGACCATGGCCATATAGCCCGAAAAAAACTACAACAACCCAGTGATTCCGGCCATGAAAGCCTTTGACAATACAAGGTATTTATGTGCATTGTAATGGCTGGCTGGAACCATTCAATTTGAGCCTGTCAAGACTAAACAGTCGCCTTTATTTCCCGTTCTGGGTTTTTGGGCTCATCTCCACCGCAAATGTAATGATGGGAACCATTGAGAATTGTGGTTTGGTGAGATTATAGCATTCTTGGGGCAGAGAGCACCTTGCAAAACTATATTGTTATTTATTTATTTATTTATTCGAGTCTATACTGTCCATATAATGCAGTTTTAAACTGCAATATGTATGACAGTGTAAATAGGCTCTTGGGGTGAATCTGCAGTGTAGCATAAACAATCCACAAGGATTTAAGATTCGTGACATTCGTCCGTTCCCCCCTTCAAAAAAAAGTTGGCAAAACTTTCCTTAAGGCGTTTCGCCTTTTGTGTGCAATGCAAATACTGACCTCCAGGGGGCGCCGGAGTTCTTCGTTTCCTGATAGAATAGAGGCGCTACTCGAAGCAGTCCGGGACCTTGCCGCCAATTACAGCACTGCTGAGCCTCTGTCCTAACCTTAGCCTTTGCCACCCAGCGGCTACATCACTGGGCTTTGAAGGGGGAAAAAAAAACAACGCCTCCTGAAATGACATGCTAGAGTCACTCTTCCCTGTTCCTGTGTTAGGGACAGAGAACTGGAGCAGGAAAAAGCGTAAAGGAGCATCTCCCCCACCCCCCAATATTTTATTTAATTGTATTATTTATTTATTTATTTTCAGTTATTATTTATTTCATTTTATTATTATATTATAGTATATTATTTATTTATTTTATTTTATTTCATTATTTTATTTTGTATTTTATTTTATTATTATATTCTATATTTTATGATTTATTAATTTTTCTTTTATTCATTATTTAGTTCATTTCACATTTCGTTTTATTATTTATATTTTAGTTTTTATTTAATTCAATTTTTATTATTCAATTTTATTATTTAATTTTACTCTATCATTTTATTTTACGATTTCATTTCATTCTTTTATTTTATTTTGCATTTTATTATTATATTATATATTTTATTTTTTATTATTCCATTACATATTTTATTATATTATATTATTATATTATTTCGATTTAATTTTTATTATTTTATTTTATTATTTCATTTTTATTTCATTTTTATTATTTTATTTTATTATTTCATTTTATTATTTTATTTTATTGTGTATTTTATTTTACTATTATATGGAGATATGATAGCCATGTATAAATACATGAGAGAAAGTCATAGGGAGGAGGGAGCAAGCTTGTTTTCTGCTTCCCTGGAGACTAGGATGCGGAACAATGGCTTCAAACTGCAGGAAAGGGGATTCCATCTGAAGATTAGGAAGAACTTCCTGACTGTGAGAGCCGTTCAGCAGTGGAACTCTCTGCCCCGGAGCAGGCCCGTAGCCAGGATTTCGATTCGGGGGGGGGGGGCTGAGTCTGAGTGAAAGAGGGTCTACCCTAGCAAACCTTTTGTATCGTTACCCCAATACCCCCATGCATATGGGATATATTAAATATGGTGATCAGATCATGATATGAATAAACATAACAGTTTAAATAATGCACCAGTAAGGTCTTTTCGCGAACCACCATGAGAATTTCGGGGGGGGGGGGCTGAAGCCCCTCAAGCTTCCCCCCCCCCCCCCGGCTACATGCCTGCCCCAGAGTGTGGTGGAGGCTCCTTCTTTGGAGCTGGATGGCCATCTGTCAGGGGTGCTTTGAATGCAATTATCCTGCTTCTTGGCAGGGGGTTGAACTGGATGGCCCATGAGGTCTCTTCCAACTCTAAGATTCTATGATTCTATTATATTGTATATTTTATTGTTTTTATTTATTTCATATTTTATTATATTATTTAGATTTTATTTTTAATTTAATTTAATTTTTATTTTTTAATTTTATTATTTAATTTAAATCTATTATTTTATTCAGTTCTTGTGGGTTTTTTCGGGCTATATGGCCATGTTCTAGAGGCATTTCTCCTGACGTTTCGCCTGCATCTATGGCAAGCATCCTCAGAGGTGAGGTCTGCTGGAACTGGGAAAATAGGGGTTTATATATCTGTGGAATGACCAGGGTGAGACAAAGGGCTTTTGTAAGTTGGGCTAGGTGTGAATCTTTCAACTGACCACCTTGATTAGTATACAATGGGCTGACTGTGCCTGGAGCAAACTCTTCTTGAAAGGTGATTAGATGTCCCTGCCTGTTTTTCTATATTATATTATATTTTTGTATTGAATTGTTGCTTGGTTGCTTTTTGCCTCTTGGTTGAGTGTCTATCCCATGGAAGCCCGGTGTTGTTGTTTCCTTGCTTTCATCCAACTGGCACCTGAGACCTGGCGCCGGTCCTTTTCTGCCCAGATCCGCCTCCATCTCCATCTCCTTGACCTGAACCTCAGCTGGAAACAAACGAGACCTTTCCTGGGAGCAGTTCCAAAAGAGAGAACATGAAAACTGAACCAGTCAATGGATAAAAGGCTAAAAAAACACGAAAAGTCGTAGTGGATGAATAGCAACGCGAAAAACCATTGCGAGAAGTTGCAGTTGAAGCCTTTCCAAACCTGATCTTGCTCATTCTTCATTATTATCCAGGTAACGCACAGGGTCCTGATGCTCAGAGATCTGCACTGCCATATAAACCAGTTTCAGAAGGCTGGTTAACTGTTGTCCAATACACGCATTCCTACTCATCCTAAGGACACCTCGCTCATTGTTTACATCTCTCTCTGTCTGTTCCAGGCTCCATATCTTGGCCGGATTCGTGGGGTCTTCTTCTAGGGCTTTGATCCCATCATTTTCAAAACATTGGCCCGGAAAGGTGTGGGAAACCTTGTCCCCAGTCACCTCAGGAAAAGAAACAACCCCATCCCATCGAATGTGGTCATTTCGTTTATGTATAGACATCCCTGCCCTGCCTCAATGCGATGGGATCCCGGATTGTGTAGTTTCGCAAGGTCCTCCGCCTTCTCTGCCACAGAGTGCTGTTGCCTCCTCAAACTACAACTCCCAGGATCTCACAGCATTGAGCCAGGAGAGTCCAAGTGGTACCAAAGCGCATTAATTCTCTAGAATCAACTTCCGAAATGATCCGAAATTCCTTAAATGTCTAGAAAAGTGAGACATTGGAAATCGTTGTCTCCTAAGAGAGTTTATTGTGCAGTTTTGCACCTATATTTCTAAACATCCCTCTGTTTGCAATGGCAGATATTGGAAGGGGAGAAGTCCTTTGGCAGGAGGAGCAGGGTTTGCATTCGCGGGGACAGTGACAATCCTCCTCTCTCTCTCTCTCTCTCCCTCCCTCCCTCTCTCTCTTTCTCTCTCCAGACCCAGTTTCTCTGTCCTCTTCGTCACCTTTTCTTCCAAATATCCCTTTCATCCTCTCTTTCTTACATCTCGGAATGTGATCTGCGAGGTTCAGAGAGTCTCGAAAGTGTCTTCCTAGGAAATCAAGTGTCAAACTGCAGTTAAAGTGGTGTTAAACCGAGTCCGTGTTGAATGGGGGGAAAGTAACCATTCAACCCTAAAGCTTTCTCAACATGAGAGCAGCAGAGCTCGGGCTGCTTGGGATGCCTCGTTGAGTTTTCCTCCTTATTGACGTGCTTATTGATCTTATTTGTTTTACGCTCAAGGTTTGGATCCCATATCTGGCTGGAGGCCTTTCTTTCTTTCTTTCTTTCTTTCTTTCTTTCTTTCTTTCTTTCTTTCTTTCTATTTCCAGCCTTCTTTCCCTCTCCTCCTCCCTCCCTTCCTTTTCTGCTTTCTTCCTTTCCTTTCCTTTCCTTTCCTTTCCTTTCCTTTCATCCTTCTTTCCTTCTTTTCTTTCTTCTTTCTCTCTCTCCCCCCTTCTTTTCTTCCTTTCATTTCCTCCTCTCTTTGCTTATCTTTTCTCTCCTCCTTCCTTCCTTCTCTTCTTCCCTTCCTTCCTTTTCTGTTTCCTTCCTTCCTTTCGTTCCTTTTCTTTCTTCTTTCTCTCTCCCCCTTTCTTCCTCTACTTTCCTCCTTCCTTCTTTCTTTTATCTTCTCTCACTTCATCCTTCCTTCTTTTCTTTCTTCTTTCTCCCTCTCCTCCTTTCTTCCTTTCATTTCCTCCTTACTTTGCTTATCTCTACTCTCCTCCTTCCTTCTCTTCTTCCCTTCCTTCCTTTTCTTCCCTTCCTTCCTTCTTTTCTTTCTTCTTTCTCTCTCCCCTTTTCTTCCTCTCTTTTTCTCCTTCCTTCTTTAATCTTCTCTCTCTCTTCTTCCTTCCTTCTTTTCTTTCTTCTCTCCCTCCCTTCCTTCTTTTCTTTCTTCTTTCTCTCTCTCTCTCCTTCTTTTCTTCCTTTCATTTCCTTCTTTCTTTTCTTTCATCTTTTCTCTCTCCTTTCTTCCTTCTCTTCTTCCGTTCTTCCCTTCCTTCCTTTTCTGTTTCCTTCCTTCCTTCCGTTCCTTCTTTTCTTTCTTCTTTCTCTCTCCCCTTTTCTTCCACTCCTTTCCTTCTTCCTTCTTCCTTTTCTGTTATCTTCTCTCTCTCCTTCCTTCTTTTCTTTCTTCTGTCCCTTCCTTCATTTTCTCTTTCCTTTCCTACCTTCTGTTCTTTCTTTTTTTTTCTCTCTCTCCTTCTTTCCTTCCTTTTCTCTGCCCTTATTTCCTTCCTTCTTTTCTTTCTTCTTTCTCCCTCCCTTTTTTCTCCCTTTCCTCTTCACTTTGCTTCTTTTTTTCTTTTATCTTTTTTCTCTCCTACTCTCCCTTCTTTTCTATCTTCTTTCTCTCTCTCTCATTCCTTCCTTTCTTTTCTCTTTCCTTTCTTATTTCCTTCCTTCTTTTCTTTCTTCTTTCTCTCTCCCTTTCTTTTCTCCTTCCTCTCCTCCTCCTCCTTTCTTTTCTTTTATCTTTTCTCTCTCCCTTGCTTATTTTCTTTCTTCTGTCTCTCTCTCCCTTTCTTCCTTTTTTCTTTCCTTCCTTATGTCCTCCCTCCCTTCCTACCTACCATCCTTCTTTTCTTTTCTTTCTTCTTTCTCTCTCCCTTTCTTTTCTCCCTTTCCTCTCTTCCTCCTTTCTTTTCTGTTATCTTTTCTCTCTCCCTTGTTTATTTTCTTTCTTCTGTCTCTCTCTCTCTCCTTCCTTCCTTTTTTCTTTCCTTCCTTATTTCCTTCCTTCTTTTTTTCCTTTTCTCTCTCTCCCTTTCTTTTCTCCCTTTCCTCTCTTCCTCCTTTCTTTGTTTTCTTTTATCTTTTCTCTCCCCCCATCCCCTTCCTTCCCTTCTTCCTTTCCTTCCCCTTTTCCAACTTTCCTTCTTTGCTCCCAAATCCTGAGGCATCTCTCCTTCACTCTCGATTCCGCGTGTGAACCCAAAAGGAGAATAAAGGGAAGCGTGGATCAAAATCAAATCTCTTGCCTCGAACGAAGGAAAAAGCCATCCTTCACATTCGGATCCCATAGCATTGAGCCTTGGCAGTCAAAGTGGTATCAAACGGCTGTAATTCTGCAGTGTAGGCGCACTCTGTCTCAAGCCTTCCAGTAAAGGCAGTTCAAAAGGGGGCTCTGCGGGGAGCCTCCAGAGCTTCTTCCCCAGCAACAACAACAACAACAAAAGGTGGTGCACCTGTCTCGGGAAGAAGCAAAGAACCCGTTTCCCTCTTAAAATCCCTTTTGGAACACGAGACTTGGTGAGAAATGGAGAAAATAACGACAAGAAGTCAAATAATAGAAGCCGGCACAGGAAATAAGGCACGGATTTTCAGAAGGCAGAGAAGAGGGAGAAGAAATAATAATAATAATAATAATAATAATAATAATAATAATAATAATAATAATAATAATAATAAATAATCGGCTAGACGAAGAAAGCTTGCAAACTCTCGAAATGACATTGATTTGCTTCATTTGGTGAAAGAGAAAACATACATGCCTTCAAACATGGACACGCGTGAAATTTAACACCAAGCAATGGATTCAACTTGCAGGAAAAGAGGCTCCCCCTAAACAAACATTAGGAAGAATTTCCCGAAAGGAAGACTCTTTCGATATGTTGTCTCAGAGTGAGCTGGAGCATCCTTCTTTGGGGTTTTTCTAAACAGAGGCTGGATGTCCATCTGTCGGGAGTGCTTTGATTGTGTCTTCCTGCATGGCAGAATGCGGCTGGACGAGGTGGCGATTGGAATCCTTTTCAACTCTGGTTTTCTATCATTCTACTTGTAATGGGCCCCATCTACATTGACATAGAAGGCACTTTCAAAGTGGATTATATGGCCAGTATAGACTCCTATAATGTAGAATGTAGCTGCATCATGCAAGTTTACAGCAAAGTATATAATGAAAGTGCATTCATTATATGGTCAATGTAGACTTCTATAATGTAGTTCATTGCATTTAAACTGCATCATACAAGTCTACAGAAGCATTGTCTCCTGACTTTTCGCTCACATCTATGGTAGGCATCCTCAGAGGTCTGTTGGAAACTAAGCGAGTGAGGTTTATATATCTGTGGAATGTGCAGGGTGGGAGAAAGAACTCTGGTCCGTTGGAGGCAACTGTGAATGTTGCAATTGATCACCTTGATTAGCATTGCAAGGGTCTGACTGCTTCCTGCCTGGGGAATCCTTTGTTGGGAGGTGTTAGCTGGCCCTGGTTGTTTCATGTCTAGAATTCCCCTGCTTTTTAAGTGTTGCTCTTTATTTACTGTCCTACTTTTAGAGATTTTTTAAAAAATACAAGTAGCCAGATTTTGTTCATTTTCATGGTTTCTTCCTTTTTGTTGAAATTGTCCACATGCTTGTGTATTTCAATGGCTTCTCTGTGTAGCCTGGCATGGTGGTTGTTGGAGTGGTCCAGCATTTCTGTGTTCTCAAATAACTAGGTCTAGGTGTCTAGGTTGGTTCATCAGGTGCTCTGCTATGGCTGACTTCTCTGGTTGAAGTAGTCTGTAGTGCCTTTCATCTTCCTTGATTCGTGTTTGGGCAATGATGTGTTTGGTGGTCCCTATGTGGACTTGTCCACAGCTGCATGGTATAAGGTAGACTCCTGCCGAGGTGAGAGGATCCCTCTTGTCCTTTGCTGAACGAAGCATTTGTTGGATTTTTATTGGGTCTGTAGATTATTTGTATGTTGTGTTTCCTCATCAGTTTCCCTATGCAGTCAGTGGTTCCCTTGATGTATGGCAAGAACACTTTTCCTCTGGGTGGATCTTTGTCTTGACTCTCATGGCTTGTTCTTGGCCTTGCAGCTCTTCTGATGTCTGTGGTAGAATCTCCATTGGCCTGCAGAGCCCAGTTTCTTCTTGTTACTATAGATCATTCACTTTTAGCATCTTATTGTTCAATGCACAGGAAGAAGACAGGAAGAAAATCCAGCTCTTTCTCCCCCCTCTCTTGTTGTTGTTCCTTAGCACAAGGTAGAATTGCAGTATCATAGAATCATGGAGTTGGAAGAGACCTCGTGGGCCATCCAGTCCAACCCCCTGCCAAGAAGCAGGAAAGTCGAATTCAAAGCACCCCCAACAGATGGCCATCCAGCCTCTGCTTAAAAGACTCGAAAGAAGGACCCTCCACAACACTCCAGGGCAGAGAGCTCCACTACTGAACAGCTTTCACAGTCAGGAGCTTCTTCCTCATGTTCAGATGGACTCTCCTTTCCTGTAGTTTGAAGCCGTTGTTCTGCGTCCTAGTCTCCAGGGCAGCAGAAAACCAGCTTGCTCCCTCCTCCCCATGACTTCCTCTCACATATTTATACATGTCCCTCGCCATGTCTCCTCTTCTTTAGGAGCCCCCGTGGCGCAGGACTGAAGACCGACAGGTCACAAGTTCAAATCCAGGGAGAACGTGAATGAGCTCCCTCTATCAGCTCCAGCTCCCCATTGCGGGGACATGAGAGAAGCCTCCCATAAGGATGGTAAAGCATCAAAACATCCAGGTGTACCCTGGGCAACCTCCTCACAGACGGCCAATTCTCTCACACCAGAAGCATCTTGCAGTTTCTCAAGTCGCTCCTGACACGAAAAAATAAGTCTTCTCAGCTCTTTAAGCCGTTCCTCATAGGGCTTGTTCTCCAGACCCTTGATCATTTTAGTCACATTCTTCTGGACACATTCCAACTTGTCAACATCTCCCTTCGACTGTGGTGCCCACAGCTGGTCACAGTATTCCAGGTGCTTATGTTGGATTTTCTTAGTGAGGAAGATTTGATTTGATGGGCTTATTTATTTATCATGTCAGGAGCGAACCGAAAAGTTGTAGTGTATTCTCCCGCAGACACACATTCCTCTTATCTCACCCAGGTTTTTACCAATTTTATCAATTTTATTCTTAGCACATTTGGCCTGCCCCGTGTTTTATCTCTCTATCATGTTATTTTGAGACTGTTTATTTTATTTTGTCATTTCATGTGTTTATTTTCATGGTATTTTATTTCTTTTAACTTTGTTTTGTTGTATTGTTATTTCTGGGCTTGGCCTCACGTTAGTCGCCCGGAGTTCCCTTTGGGGAGATGGTGGCAGAGTATGAATAAAGATAATGATGATGATGATGATGATGATGATGATCATCATCATCATCATCATTATTATTATTATTAAAACCAACACAAAGTTTGCTAACTTGGCATTTTATTTGAATGTCCGTTGAGCAGTAGCTGGCCACTTGGAGTGCCTCTGGTGTTGCTATAAGAAGGCTCTCCATTGTGCATGTGGCAGGGCTCAAGTTGCATTGTAGTAGGTGGTCAGTGGTTTGCTCTTCTCTACACTCACATGTCGTGGATTCCAACCTTAAGATTTATGGCAGGGGTCCCCAAACTAAGGTCCGTGGGCCAGATACAGCCCTCCAAGGTCATTTACCCGGCTCACTCAGGTTCATCCTAAGTCTGAAATGACTTGAAAGCACACAACAACAACAACAACAACAACAACAACCCTCTCTCATCAGCCAAAAGCAGGGCCACACTTCCCATTGAAATACTAATAAGTTTACATTTGTTAAAATTGTTCTTTATTTTAATTATTGTATTTGTAAGTGTTTTTGCACTACAAATAAGATAAGACATAATAGCCAGGTATAAATACGTGAGAGGAAGACACAGGGAGGGTGGAGCAAGCTTGTTTTCTGCTGCCCTGGAGAATAAGACACGGAACAATGGCTTCAAACTACAAGAAAGGAGATTCCATCTGAACATGAGGAAGAACTTCCTGACTGTGAGAGCCGTTCAGCAGTGGAACTCTCTGCCCCGGAGTGTGGTGGAGGCTCCTTCTTTGGAAGCTTTTAAGCAGAGGCTGGGTGGTCATCTGTCGGGGGTGCTTTGAATGCAATTTTCCTGCTTCTTGGCAGGGGGTTGGACTGGATGGCCCATGAGGTCCCTTCTAAGTGGATGATTCTATATGTGCAGTGTGCATATGAATTGGGTTGCTGTAGGTTTTTCCGGGCTATATGGCCATGTCCTAGAGCAGGGGTCCTCAAACTAAGACCCGAGGGCCCTCCAAGGTCATTTACCTGGCCCTCGCTCAGGATCTACCTAAGTCTGAAATTACTTGAAAACACACAACAACAACAACAATCCTATCTCATCAGCCAAAAGCAGGCCCACACTTCCCATTGAAATACTAATAAACTTACATTTGTTAAAATTGTTCTTCATTTTAATTATTGTATTGTTTTAAAGTGTCATTTTTGCACAACAAATAAGATATGTGCAGTGTGCATAGTAATTCATTCATTTTTTTTTCAAATTATAATCCGGCCCTCCAACAGTTTGAGGGACTGTGACCTGGCCCTCTGTTTAAAAAGTTTGAGGACCCCTGTTCTAGAGGCATTTTCTCCTGACGTTTCGCCTGCATCTATGGCAAGCATCCTCAGAGGTATGAAGGAAAGTCAGGGAGCACAGTAGATGTGCTTTCCTGGTCCTTTCCATGCCATAGATGCAGGCGAAACGTCAGGAGAAAATGCCTCTAGAACATGGCCATATAGCCCGGGAAAACCTACAACAACCCAGTGATTCCGGCCATGAAAACCTTCGACAATACATTGCATAGGAATTCTTTTTTTTTTTCAAATTAGTTTGAAGGGACCCGGCCCTCTGTTTAAAAGGTTTGAGGACCCCTGATTAATGGGCTGAGCAAGGGGGGGAGTCACTTTAGGTAACCTGTGAAAGAGGTGGGAGGAGAGGAAGGAGGGGAAGAGGAGAGAGACAGAAAAAGGACGCTGTCCCTTTAAAAACCCGAGTTGCTATCCAAACACAATTTGTAAACAGAGCGGCGGCAAAAAGGCAGCAGGGGGAACGTTCTAGCCACGCCCCTTTTGGGGGCGGAGCCAGGGCTTGGCGACCTCGTGAGCGCTGGGCGAGGGGGCGTGGCCTGGGCTTTCGGGGCTGTGAAGATTCGAGCGTGCGGGGCTCGGGGAGGGCCGGCGGGCGGGGACAGCGCTCCCCGGCACTTAAGCGGCTGGGATGGGATGTCCCCGGCCGGGAGGGGGAGGCTGGCTCACTCCGAGCGGACGGACGAACGAACGAGGCCGGAGGAAGGAAAGGAAGCAAGGGAGAAAGGCAGAAGCGCCGCCACGGAGGAGAAGGAGCAGCAGCAGCAGCAGCCCGATGCCCTTCCACCCGGCTTAACATGCCCTTAAGAGACCCCAACAGGCTCCGCGCGTGGATCTAACTCATGCCACGACGTTGCTGTGTCTGCAGCCGAAGCTGAAGCCAGAGAAAGTGGCGAGTGGGCGAAGGAGGTGAGTGGGTGTCTACACCTTAGGATGGATGCGGGTTGAGAACACTTAGAAGCAGGCCTGGGCCAACTTGCTTCGGCTGTTCGGAATTGTGGGAGTTGGAGTCCAAAACACCCGGAGGGCCCAAGTTGGCCCAGGCCTACTTCCAAGCGTTCTCAACCCGCATTAATTCCGCTTGCTTTCGGTTTGAATCTGCGCCTGTGGAAGAGAACCGGGGCTTGTATTTCCCACCCCCGGCGTCTACACCGACCTTTTAACCCGGTTTGAACCTCTCCACACACAAAAAGCGCGCGAAAGGTAAGCCACACAAGCGTCCCAAGTATTTCCAAGGAGGGCACAGCGAAACCACTTCCTTTCCTTCCAGGAACCGTATTGAAACTACATTAAATGACCAGTGTAGATGTAGTTTTCTTGAGTTTTCGGATCTCCTGTTTCCCTTCAACCCCAAACTGAGACCCAAACTTCCTTTCATTCCAGGAACCGGTTCGAAACTGCATTAAATGACCTGTGTAGATGTAGTTTTCCTGAGTTTTCGGGTCTCCTGTTTCCCTTCAATTCTAAACCTCGTACCGGTTAGAAACTGCATTAAATGACCAGTGTAGATGTAGTTTCCTTGAGTTTTCGGTTCCTTGAGTTTTCAGATCTCCTGTTTCCCTTCAAGCCCAAACTGAGACCCAAACTTCCTTTCACTCCAGGAACCGGTTTGAAACTGCATTAAATGACCAGTGTAGACGTAGTTTCCTTGAGTTTTCGGATGTCCTGTTTCCCTTCAAGACCAAACTGAGACCCAAACTTCCTTTCATTCCAGGAACCGGTTTGAAACTGCATTAAATGGTCTGTGTAGATGTAGTTTTCCTGAGTTTCAGGTCTCCTGTTTCCCTTCCAGGAACCGGTTTGAAATTGCACTAAATGACGAGTGTAGACGTAGTTTCCTTGAGTTTTCGGGTCTCCTGTTTCCCTTTAAGCCCAAACTGATACCCAAACTTCCTTTCACTCCAGGAACCGGTTTGAAACTGCACTAAATGACAAGTGTAGACGTAGTTTTCCTGAGTTTTCGGGTCTCCTGCTTCCCTTCAAGCCCAATCCTTGTATAGGAAAGTAGGGACCCAAATTTGGTCGGTTATCTGGAGTCTAGACCCTCTTGTTTACTTTCGGCTGGAATAATAATAATAATAATAATAATAATAGAATGAGAATGATGATAACAGTGCTGAGAATAATACTCATAACAATGGCGACGAGGCTGATAATAGTCATAATAATAATAAAGGTTAAAGGTTTTCCCCTGACATGAAGTCCAGTCTTGTCCGACTCTAGGGGTTTGTGCTCATCTCCATGTCTAAGCCGAAGAAGAGCCGGCGTTGTCCGTAGACACCTCCAAGGTCCTGTGGCCGGCATAACTGCATGGAGTGCCGTTATAATAATAATTATAATAATGGTGATAATACTATATTTTATTTCTTCCCAACCGACCCCTTTCAATATGATCTTATTGAGAAATACGGGGAGATCTGGAGCACAATCAGGGTGCGTCTACACTGCGGAATGAACGTCCCCGTTTGACACCGCTTTGGACCTCATCACACTACAGAATGTATCCACTTTCAATCCGGTTTTGCCTGCTGCAGAATTCTGGGGTTTGTAGTTTAGGGAGGAACCTTGAACAGCCCCCCTAAACTACAAACCCCAGAATTCTGCAGGAAGCAGAAACCTGATTGAAAGTGGATTCATCCTCTAGTGTGATGAACTCTTCATCCTTTTCTCAATGCTGTAAGATCCTTTTTGACAGAGGACCATGACAAACTACGGCTCCATGGGTTACGCAGCACTGAGCAGTTCAAACGGTGTCAAATCGCGTTAATTCTGCTGTATAGATGCCCCTAAAAAGACCGAATGGAAGGGGCCAAAGGGGAAGAAGGGAGCGTACGTCTCTGTAGGAGTTCAAGTGGTGTCAAACCGCGTTAATTCTGCAGTGTAGATGCCCCCAAAGAGACCGAAGGGAAAGGGCCAAAGGGGAAGAAGGGAGCGTTCGTCTTGAAGGCTTTCATGGCCGGAATCACTGAGTTGCTGTGAGTTTTCCGGGCTGTATGGCTATGTTCCAGAAATATATCGACTTTGCATTCTCCCTCTGGCTTCATTCAATGGAGCTTTAGTCTGACCTCTTGCTTGCCAAACTCGCCTTTCCATTTAGGGCAACCCTATGGATTTAATTAAGCTAGGCCGTATTTTAGAGGGAGAACTAGTTCTATTTGCACCTGGTATTATTGGCGGCCTCCCCTCCAAATAATACCCAGGGCCGACCCTGCTCAGCTTTCCAAGATCAGACAGATCTAGTTAAAAATGTAAACAATAGTATCCATGTTGATTTAGATAATAATATGCTGAGCATCTGCGAAGTTTCTCTGACAACCTGAGAAATCGATCAGAGAGGAGTCATTTTGTGGGATAGTAAGGTCGATTTTCGATTTGATTCCTCGCTGTGGAAGCACTGGGAAGCAATTGGGTTGACTGGATATGAAATAAAGGCATTCATCACCCAAAAGAGACCGCTGAGCTGTTGAACTTGCTGATCTGAACTTGCTGACTGAATGTTCGGCGGTTCTGGGGGAGCTCCCGCTGTTAGCCCCAGCTCCTGCCAACCTAGCACTTCGAAAACATGCAAATGTGAGACGATCAATAGGAACCTCTTCCACAGGAAAGTGGCTCTTAGGCTTAGAAATGGAAATATTGAGCAGCACCCCACGGAGTCTGACACTAGACTTAATGTCAAGGGGAAACCTTTACCTTTTAGTTTACGCAGCTGTTTACAAATAACACTAAATGGGTAAAACAGGAGCGTCTATATAACTGTATATTTGTTTAAAATAGGGGGCTTGCGTACTTTTAAAGTAATTGATTAATTAGATACACTTTCCCTGAAAGAAGTGAGGACCGATTTTAGTATGTCATCCCTTTTACTGTGTATGTATATGTATATGTATAGCTGCCACCGCCACGAGTTGCTGGGCCCAGTCTGTGTATATGTGTTTTGTGTGTGTATATATGCGTATGTGTGTGTACGTATTTGTGTATATATGTGTGTTTGCATATATATGTGTTTGTGGTTTTGTGCATGCGTTGTATGTAATGTATTTATTTTATTTATTTTTTGCTTTTTAAGTCTCTTCTGCTGTGTTTTTCAGTGTTTTAATCAGTGAGGGTCACTAGTTGGCCTGATAACGTTTTGTGTCCAAATTTGGTGTCAATTCGCCCAGTGTTTTTTTGAGTTATGTTAATCCCACAAACGAACATATTATATATATATATATATATATATATATATATATATATAATATTATATTATATGTGTATATATATATATATTAGCCGTCCCCTGCCACAGGTTGCTGTGGCCCAGTCTGTGTATATGTGGTTTGTGTGTGTATATATGTGTGTAAATGTATATGTACATATGTTTGCATATATATGTGTGGTTTTGCACATGCGTTGTAATGTAATTTTTATTTTTTGGCTTCTGCTATATTTTTTAGTATTTTTTGGCTTTTTAAGTCTTTTTCGCTGTGTTTTTCGGTGTTTTTATGAGTGATGGTCACAAGCTGGCATGAGAGGTGTATTGTGTCCAAATTTGGTGTCATTTCGTCCAGTGGTTTTTGAGTTATGTTCATCCCACAAACGAACATTGCATTATTAATTATATAGATACACATATACACACATACACATTAAAAGGAATGTGTGTATATATATATGTGTGTGTGTGTGTATGTATATAATGTAGTATATATATATATATATACACACACACATCTACATATGTATATGTATATACACACATACACATTAAAAGGAATGTGTGTGTATATATGTGTGTGTGTATAATGTAGTATATGCACCGACATATATCTACATAAGTATATGTATGTACACACACATACACATTAAAAGGAATGTCTGTATATGTATGTGTATATATATACAAACTTCAGCCGAAATTATCCATTTCTGCGCCCAGGGTGAACATGCATCCAATTCCCTGCCTTTTTCTAATCCTAGAATGGAAGAAGTCGAAGATAAGGCCGTGTTAACTCTGGATCTATTTGCAAAAGGGCCTTGTCGCACAGGCATGGGCAAAGTTGGGCCCTCCAGGTGTTTTGGACTTCAACTCCCAGCATTCCTAACAGCCTCGGGCCCAAAAGGGCTCGAGGCTGTTAGGAATGCTGGGAGTTGAAGTCCAAAACACCTGGAGGGCCCAACTTTGCCCATTCTTGTAAGTAACACCAGAGAGAAGGGGGGAGACTACAATCTCCTTTTGTATAAACCTACTCATTTCTCACAAGGAGGTCAACAAAAAGCTTCCAGTTGGGGATCCTTCCCAATTAGGAACACCATCTGTGTTTACAAAATCGAAACCGACTTTTATTCCCCACCCCAAAGCCATTTCAATAGGAAAATACAACTTTCCGGTTTTTATTTGTTGACAGCCCTTGGCCGAGCCCGACACATATTTTTATGGACATGTTTCTGGGTCTATTTGACCTGCTGGTTCCAAAATATCGCCTCCGTTTCCCTCTCGTTTTTGAGATACACAGAACATCTATAACCCATAATCCAGTCGCTAAAGAAAAACATAACTCTATCTAAGGCCGGGTTGCTGTTAAGTTTGTATGTCCATGTTCCAGAAGCAGTCTCTCCTAACGTTTCGCCTCTATCTATGGCAGGCATCCTCGGAGCTTCTGAGGTGAGGAGAGAATGCTTCTGGGACATATACAGCCCGAAAAACTCACCGCAACCCAGTGATTCCGGCCATGAAAGCCTTCGACAATATATATCTAAGGCCGGTTCCACACAACTGAATAAAATCCCACATTATCTGTTTTGAACTGGGATATATATCCCAGTTCAAAGCAGATATTGTGGGATTTTCTGCCTTGATGGTCTGGATTATATGGCTGTGTGGAAGGGTACTAGAACTGATTCGGTCTATTCTAGTGCCCCAAAGGACACCAGGAACAGGCCTGAAAAGCAAGACACCAAGAAATTGTTATTGTTGTTGGGCTGGTACATTGGGCTGTGTTTGGACTCTGGTGCCCAGGGTTCAAATCCCAACTTGGCCACAGAAACCCATTGGGTGATCTTGGGAAAGTCACACTCTCTCGGCCTCAGAGGAAGGCACAAGCAACCCCCCCCCCTTTCTGAATAAATATACATCGGAAACTACTTGAAGGCAGGCATGTAAAATAAAATCTATTACTAAGCGTGCATTACCTTCGGTTCTGGACGGAGTTCTGTTGGTCAATTACTTCTATTGGTCAATTATTTCCCTCCATTTTTTTTTAAAAAAACTCCTGTTTAACGCAAAACGCAATCTTGCCTTTGTTTTGTTTTGTTTTGTTTTGTTTACGAGTGCATGAGCTTGTTGACCGAAAGGTCGCAGGTTCGAATCCGAGGAGCGGGGCGAGCTCCCGCTGTCAGCCCCAGCTTCTGCCAACCTAGCATTTCTGCCAACCTAGCATTTCTGCCAACCTAGCAGTTCGAAAACATGCAAGCTTCTGCCAACCTAGCAGTTCGAAAACATGCAAACATCAGTAGTTCAATAGGTGCCGCTCCGGCGGGAAGGTAACGGCGCTCCATGTAGTCATGCCGGCCATATGACCTTGGAGGTGTCTACGGGCAACGCCGGCTCTTCTTCGGCTTAGAAATGGAGATGAGCACCAATCCCCAGAGTCGGACATATTCTGGACTTAATGAGTACATCAGAAGTCCTAAAAAGTACTGTAAATGAAATTTAAGAAGCTTGAAACTGTTTCATTTCTAAAAACACAGCAAACATATTTAAAATAAATATTTACGATCTCATGCCGGCCACATGATCTTGGAGGTGTCTAGGGACAACACCGGCTCTTTAGAAATGGAGATGAGCACCAACCCCCCCCCCCCCCGAGTCGGACACCTTCTGGACTTAATGTTAGGGGAAAACTTTTACCTTTGCCCTTTGTTTACACGGAACGAAAGTCCATCCCTGTTCAAAAGACCTCCTTGGCACGTTAAAGAGCGCCAAAATATGTCCTTTGAGCCCCATTATGTCCTTTGAGCTTCACTGAAATCCGCAAAATCTCCCTTCCTTTTTGGACAGAGTGTTAGGAGGTCAGTTTGAAAAAGGATTTCAAGTTCAAACAGATCCACGAAGCGATCTCTTTGAATACTTAGGGATGCGGAAGTCCCTGGAGCCAAAAAGGCTCTGTATCATAAGGTGTGAATGGGTTTCTGCTCTGAATGTAAGGCAGGTCTGTTGGTTTGGAGGTCGGGGAGATCCGAGGAGTGAAAGTAAAATCGAGGAGGCGAGAGTAAGGCTCCTCTTGGGTCCAAAACCGAGCGCCAAAGATCCCTTCTTGGCCCCTTGCGCGTTTTGACGCAGAGAGCAGGGGCTTGGAAACCCACATGTTTGAGGCTGGGCCTGTTTTCAATCTCACAGGGAGGGCGCCCACATTTTTGGAGAACGCATGGAGAGTATGCCTTCCCTTTTGACAGGAAACATGCCAGCGCCAGGCTAGGTCTATATACTACCGCTTCACGCCGATTAAACCGACTTATCTGGTCAGTGTAGACCAGGCATGGGCTAAGCAGTTGAGAGGGGAAAGGAAAGGACCTGAGGCTGTTAGGAATGGTGGGAGTTGAAGTCCAAAACACCTAGAGGACCCAAGTTTTCCCATATAATTCAATGTATTGTCGATCCAAGGCTTTCATGGAATCACTGGGTTGTTGTGAGTTTTCCGGAACATGGTCATACAGCCCAGAAAACTCACAACAACCCATATAAATCAGTTCACAACCGCATTTTATATTAGTATGGACCCAGATCAAGTTCGAGAAGCAATGAGGGCAGAAAAGGAGGCAAATGAATCAAATAATTACACCTTTTGTCGCCTTCTCTGACTGATCCTCCACCAACTACAACTCCCAGGAGCTCATAACCTTAAGTTATGGCAGCCAAAGTGGTGTCAAATTGCATCCATTGTACAGTTTAGACGCCACGATTTTAGTGTGTCAATACGTATTAATTTGAGGGGAAGGAAAAGGGGGGCTGATGAGTTCGGATAGAGATGGAATTGATAGTTTCGGTTGACTAGGAAGAGCAAAATTCTTGAAGATCACAGGCCTCGCCTGAGCTCACTCCCTGCCCTGCAAAACATGGGTGCAATAATAATAATAATAATAATAATAATAATAATAATAGCGTGCAGATCCGAGTATTATTATTATTATAATAATATTAATAATATTAATATTATATTATATTATTATTGTAATAGCGTGCAGATCCGAGTATTATTAATATTATAATAATATTAATAATATTAATAATATTAATATATTATTATTATTATAGCGTGCAGATCCGATTATTATTATTATTATTATTATTATTATTATTATTACTCGGATCTGCACGCATTATTCCCCGATACATCACACAGTCCTTGACACTTGGGAAGTGTCTGACACAACAGCCACCATAGTGATCTTGTTTGCTGTGTACTAAACTCGTGCTTGTAATAATAATAATAATAATAA
Organism: Anolis sagrei; assembly: GCF_037176765.1. Classification (NCBI taxonomy): domain Eukaryota; kingdom Metazoa; phylum Chordata; class Lepidosauria; order Squamata; family Anolidae; genus Anolis; species Anolis sagrei. The sequence continues at coordinate 31,753,246 of NC_090024.1, read as the reverse complement.
TAATAATAACCGAACTGCAAAGACTCTGGCACAAGCCAGGGAAGGTGGTCCCAGTGGTAATCGGCACACTGGGTGCAGTGCCTAAAGACCTTGGCCTGCACTTAAAAACAATCGACAAAATCGACACCTGTCAGCTGCAAAAGGCCACCCTACTCATCAGCACGTATTATTTGCGGATACATCACACAGTCCTAGACATTTGGGAAGTGTCCGACGTGTGATCAAATACAAAAGCAGCATAGTGATCTTGTTTGCTGTGTACGAATCGTGTTATGTATCTAATAATAATAATAATAATAATAGGCCAATACACCTTTTAGTGCCCCAAATGTTAACTTGTTTCTGGGCATGTTTGGCCAGCTGATGCCAAAAATTGCACCCGTTTTCCCCTCCTAGATCTCGTTTTGGAGATACAGAACATGTACCATAATACTAGCCCCTTCGAAAAACCATGATAATTAACACATATCTATGAAACTAAAGCTTATGCCATCTATCCAGTGCAATTTTCTGAATCAGCGCCCCAAATAATCCCAAAGAACAGGCCTAAAAACCAGGACACCAAGAAAAAAAAAGTGGGTTTTTTTTGTTGAGCTGTGAGATGATAATAATGTTGATAATGATGATGATGATAATAATGATGATGATGATGATCATAATCATAATAATAATAATATAGGCCAACACACCTTTTGGTGCCTCAAGTGTTAGACCTGTTTCTGGGTATGTTTGTCCTTTTGATTCCAAAAATTGCACCCGTTTTCCCCTACTGGACCTCGTTTTCGAGATACAGAACAAGTGTCATGCCAGTCCCATCGAAAACCATGTTAACCAACCAATATCTAAGAAACCTGAGCTTATGCCATCTAGCCAATGCAATTTTTCTGAATCAGCGCCCCAGGAACAGGCCTAAAAACCAGGACATAAGAAAAATATTGTTGTTTTTTTTGTTGTGCTGTGAGATGATAATTTTTTATTATTATTGTTATTATATTTTAAATACTTTACAACTGTCCCCTTATCTCCTGATAAGATAAATAAATAATATTATATTAATAATACTATAATATTATTATAATTATATATTTCAATATATAATAATATCATAGTATAATATAAATATATTATAATAATATTATAGTATTATTAATAATATCATATTATTTATTTATTTATCTTATCAGGAGCTAATCAAGGGTACAATTGTAAAGTATTTAAAATATAATAATAATAATAATAATAATAATAATAATAAATTATCATCATAATCTCACAGCACAAAAACAACAACGTTTTTCTTATGTCTTGGTTTTTAGGCCTGTTGATGATATTATTATATATTGAAATATATAATTATAATAATATTATAGTATTATTAATAATATAATATTATTTATGTATCTTATCAGGAGCTAATCAAGGGTACAGTTGTAAAGTATTTAAAATATAATAATAATAATAATAATAATAATATATACATATTATAATATATAAACAATAATAATAATAATAATAATAATAATACACGCTCCATTTTTTCGCAGAGCCTTCGAAAGAAAGATGGCTTTGCATCTCCCTGAAATGAGATGGAAAGTCAAACCAAATCCCTTTCCAAAGAGAAATAAAACAAGATGTTTTCCACCTTTCTTCTTCTTCCTTTCAAAGGGAGAGTGAGAGAGGGCTGAGACTGGGCCTTGGGGTTTGTTTACATGCGCAAACTAGGCCGTTGCCTTCCTTTCTGGGTGGATTAATGTCTTGAAAGGGAAAGATGTGGGCTTGAAACGATTTAGGGGCAGGTAGCAGGGCCCTCCTCTGCTTCCTCACCTTGTTTACTCCGGATTTGGTTCATTCGGTGCCAAGGGAGGAAGAGAGAGAGAGAGAGAGAGAGAGAGAGAAAAGGTCCACACAGAGCCCAAAGTTCAGCAAGAGTGTAGGCTAAAAGGCGAGGGGATTGTGGTCAAAAGCTGGGCTTGCAGAGACCCCAGGGAACCCTTCTCACGGCTCCTGGGGACTCATCTACACTTGACATTGAATGCAGCTCGAAGCCGGTGTCAAAGTGCAGCGGCCGGGCAATAAACTCTCACAGAAGCGCGCAAACGAAAGCGCCTTCCGATGGCAAACTTCGGCCCTCCCAAGTGTTTTGGATTTCAATTCCCAGCATTCCCAACAGCCTCAGGCCTTTTCCTTTCCCCCCTCAGCCGCTTAAGCGGCTGAGGGGGAAAAAGAAGGGGCCTGAGGCTGTTGGGAATGCTGGGAGTTGAAGTCCAAAACACTTGGGAGGACCGAAGTTTGCCCATGCCTCCTATAACGCCATGGACACCTTGTATAGATGTATTTGTCTTCCCTTTTCCAGGCTTCTCAGATCGGGGCGACGCGTGGGTTTGATAGTTTGCGCTTTCCTCGACCCTTCGGGAGTGGGAAGCAATCCAGAAAAGGAAGCCAAAGATCCCGATTTAGAAGGGAGGGAGGCTGGGACCCAACCCCGCAAAGCAGAAACCGAAATGGGGAAACATTCCCGCTTCATTCCTCGCTTGATTCGGAGAGAGAAAGACTTCGAGGCTCAAGGCCGGTGCTGAAAATCTAATGCAACCGACCGAGCTGTGCTAGGTTTCTTCCCTAAATTACAATGTAAATCGACACGAATTTCCACGGGTTTTAGTCCCCGGTTTGCAAGTCAGGGATTGCTAATGTGGAACATCGGGTTGGACGCGTGTTTAGGAGAAAAGGCCTGGGTTTAGGGTGGTGATCGAGGGGGAAGGTTCCTGTAAATATCCGAAATTCGAATCGCTGTTGCAAAAAGCCCGGATCAAGAGCAATTCCTTGAGTGGGGAAAGGCTTTGGTTTGGTGTTCTTGGGAAAGAGGAGAAGCCTGGGAGGTAAGGTTCACCGAGGGAGAAAGGAAGGAAAGAAGGAAGGAAGGAAAGAGGGAAGGAAGGAAGGAAGGAAGGAGGAAGGAAGGAAAGAAGGAAGGAAGAAAAGGAGGAAAAGAAGAAAATAAAGGAAGAAAAAAGAAGGGAAGAAAGGAAGGAAGGAAGGTAAGAAAGGAAGGAAGAAGGAGGGAAGGAAAGGAAAGGGAAAGGAAGAAGGAGGAAAGGAAAGGTAGGAAGAAGGAAGGAAGGAAAGGAGAAAAATAAAGAAAATAAAAGAAGGAAAAAAGAAGAAAGGAAGCAGGAAAGAAAGAAAGGAAGAAGGAAAGAAGGAATGGAAAGGAAAGGGAAAGGAAGAAGGAAGGAAGGAAGGAAGGAAGAAAAGGAGGAAAGAAAGGAAGGAAGGAAAAGAACAAAATAAAGGAAGGAAAAAGAAGGAAGGAAGGAGAAAAGAAAGAACGAAGGAAAGAAAGAAAGGAAGAAAAAGAATGAAATAAGGAAGAAAAGAAGGAAGGAAGGAAAGAAGGAAGGAAGGAAAAGAAGAAAGAAAGAAAGAAAGAAGGGAGGGAGGGAGGAAAGAAGGAAGGAAGGAAGGAAGGAAGGAAGGAAGGAAGGAAGGAAGAAAAAGCAGGCTAGCTAGCAAGCAAGATATCCTCCGTGACTCTGGTTTCCCCGTGTTGCGAGGGAATTCTCCGCTTTTTCCTTCGTGCACTTTTCCCGAATGGCACCTGGAAGCCCACGCACTCACACCAGAATATTCATGCGGTTTGGCACCTCTTGAATGGCCGGGGATCAATGCTAGGGAATCGCGGCATTTGTTTTAGGAAATCTTCGGCCTTCTCCTCCCGAAAGATCTTGGTGCCTCCCTAATCGCCGAGCCAGGGATGCCAAACTGCCTTAATTCTTCAGTGTAGAGCAGGCATGGGCCACCTTGGGCTCTCCAGGTGTTTTGGACTCCCACCATGCCCCCGACGTCTTCATTTGTGCGTCTAACGGTGCCTCCTGTGTGTCTCCCTTGCCTGCAGGCTCTCCTTCTGCGTGGCCATGGGGAGCAAGGCCCTCCCTGCGCCGGTGCCCTTGCACCCCTCGCTGCAGCTGAGCAACTACTCCTTCCTGCACGCCGTCAACGCCTTCCCGGCGGACCACCTCCAGCAGGGCCTCTACGGGCTCCGCGCCGTCCACGCCATGCAGGTCAACCACTGGACGCTGGGCTGCTACGCCGCCGCCGCTGCCGCCGCCGCCACGGCCTCCTCCTCCTCGTCCCCGGGGGAGCCAGCAGGGGGGCTGCCCTTCCCGGCGGGGCTGCCCTTCGCCGCCCACCTCTTGCACCCCAAGCAGGCGCTGTCCCTGCGCAAGGAGCGGCTGAGGCCCCGCTTTGACTTCGCTAACCTGGCCGCCGCCGCCACCCAGGAGGACCCGCTGCCCGAGGCCCACCCGCACTCGCTGTCGCTGGCCAAGCTGGGCGTGCCCCTCGGCCTCGGGGGAAAGCTCTGCGTGGGCGCGGGCCCCGAGATGCCGCCCCACCAGCCCCACGCGCACCACAGGAAAGGCCCCCACTCGTCCTCGTCCTCGTCGTCGGCGCCCCGCGGGAGGCTGCCCTCCAAGACCAAGAAGGAGTTCATCTGCAAGTTCTGCGGGAGGCACTTCACCAAGTCCTACAACCTGCTCATCCACGAGCGCACCCACACCGACGAGCGGCCCTACACCTGCGACATCTGCCACAAGGCCTTCCGGAGGCAGGACCACCTCCGCGACCACAGGTCAGAGAAACAAGGCAACCTTAGGGCCAGGGAAGGGAACATCACCTGGAGCCAGAGAATTGGGCAGGGCAGGGAAGGGAAGGGAAGAGCCAGAGAAGCAAACATGGAACCAGAGAATAGGACAAGCATGGGCAGGGAAGGGAAGGTTAGAGCCAGAGAATACCACATGGAACCAGAGAACAGGACAGGCAGGGAAGGGAAGCTTAGAACCAGAGAAGCAAACATCATATGGAGCCAGAGAATAGGACAGCCATGGGCAAGGAAGCAGGGAAGAGAAGCTTAAGGCTAGAGAAGAGAACATAGCATGGAACCAGAGAATAGGACAGGCATGGGCAGGGAAGGGAAGGGAAGAGCCAGAGAAGTGAACATCACATGGAACCAGAGAATAGGACAGGCATAAGTGGAGAAGCAAGGAAGAGAAGCTTAGGACCAGAGAAGAGAACATCACATGGACCTAGAGAATAGGACAGGCCTGGGCAGAGAAGCAGGGAAGAGAAGCTTAGAGCCAGAGAAGAGAACATAGCATGGAACCAGAGAATAGAACTGACTTGGGAGGGAACCAGGGAAGGGAAGCTTAGAGCCAGAGAAGAGGACATCACTTGGAACCAGAAAATTGAACAGATATGAGTAGGGAAGGGAAGGTTAGAGCCAGAGAAGTGAACATGACATGGAGCCAGAGAATAGGACAGGCATGGGATGGGAAGGAAAGGTTAGAGCCAGAGAAGCGAACATGACATGGAACCAGATAATAGGACAGGCAAGGGCAAGGAAGAGAAGCTTAGAGCTAGGGAAGAGAATATCATATGGAACCAGAGAATAGGACAGGCATGAGTGGAGAAGCAGGGAAGAGAAACTTAGGGCCAGAGAAGAGAACATCACATGGAGCCAGAGAATAGGACAGGCCTGGGCAGAGAAGCAGGGGAGAGCAGCTTAGAACCAAGAGAACATCAGGTGGAACCAGAGAATAGCACAGGCATGGGAAGGGAAGCAGGAAGAGAAGCTTAGGGCCAGAGAAGAGGACATCACTTGGAACCAGAAAATTGGACAGTATGGGCAGGGAAGCAGGGAAGAGAAGCTTAGAACCAAGAGAACATCACGTGGAACCAGATAATAGGACAGGCATGGGAAGAGAAGCAGGAAGAGAAGCTTAGGGCCAGAAAAGAGAACTTCACGTGGAACCAGATAATAGAACAGGCATAGACAGGGAAGCAGGGAAAGAAGCTTAGAGCCAGAGAAGAGAACATAACATGGAACCAGAGAATAGAACCAACATGGACAGGGAACCAGGGAAGGGAAGCTTAGAGCTAGAGAAGAGAACATCACATGGAGCCAGAGAATAAAACAGGCCTGAGCAAAGAAGCATGGAAGAGAAGCAGGAAAGAAGCTTAGGGCTAGAGAAGAGAACATCACATGGAACCAGAGAATAGGACAGGCACAGGCAAACTTGGGCCCTCCAGGTGTTCTAGACTCTAACTCCCACCATTCCTTAAGCAGGAGGAAAAGGAAAGGGCCTGAGGCTGTTAGGAATGGTGGGAGTTGGGAGTCCAAAACACCTAGAAGGTCCAAGTTTGCCCATGCCTAGAATAGAATCTTAAAACTATAATATAAAATGGAATTGTAGAATCATAGAACTGGAACATATCCCCAAAGGTCATCCAGTCCAACTCCCCTACCAAGCAGGAACACACTCAAAGCCCTCCTGACAGATAGCCATCCAGCCTCTGCTTAAAAGCCTCCAAAGAAGGAGGCTCCACCATTCTCTGAAGCAGGATATTTCTCTGCTGAACAGCTCTTACTCTGAGGAAGTTGTTCCTAATGTTTAGGTGGAATCTCTTTTCCTTAGAACATCAAGAAGCAGGCTTGCCCCCCCCCCCCCCTTCATGGTAACATCCTTTAATATATTTAATCTTGGCTGTCATGTACCCTTCTCTCAGCCTTCTTTTCTCCAAGCTAAATGAACCCAGTTCCCTCAGCCGCTTCTCCTCAGGCTTGGCATCCTAATAATAATAATAATAATAATAATAATAATAATAATAATAATCAAACTCATGATCAAAATATTATCTGCTTTATATCTATGTATTATTATTATTATTTATTTATTAACTTTATTTGTACCCCGCTAGCATCTCCCGAAGGACTTGATGCGGCTGTAGGAAATCTAATTCATCAGAGCACTATAAAGTGATCATCCACAATATATGGTCTTTTCCCAAATGGTACCCTGAAGATGTTTTGGATAACAATTGTAACCAGTTGTATCATTGTATAATAGCAATGTATCAAACGTGTGATCCAATACAACAGCCAGCAGAGTGATCTTGTCTGCTGTGGACTCACCTTGTTGTGGTTCTAATAATAATAATAATAATAATAATAATAATCTTTAATTTTTGTCTCACCACCATCTCCTAGAGGGACTCACAGAACACTCAAGGTGTGACATGCACAAGTGCAAAGCAAAACATAGACAATAAGCAGTCAACACAACATCCTAAATTCACAGTACGCCCTTGTAAAAAAACAACAATAAAATACAGCAATTGCTGTACATAAAACAGCAGTATTGGATCTCAGAATTGTAAGGTGTTAATAAAGAATATTTGATTATTTTGGTACAGAACAGGACACAGTATTCCAGGTGAGGTCTGTCCTCTAAAAGAAACCTGGGGTGGGGGGAGGGGGTCATACATATTATAGAATTAATGCCCTTTATATCACTTTCACTGCTGAGGCCCCAAACAATGGAATCAGGGAGTTTTATAAGCTCTTTAGCCTTCTCTGCCTAAGGAGTGCCGGGACTTCAACAAACAACAAATCCCATTTTTCCACAGCATTGAGCCATTGCAGTCAAAGTGGTGTCCACATTCATTATTAGTAATAATTATAATAATACCCTATTTTCTTCTTTTAAAGAATGCACAAATATAATTTAAAATATATAGACTTTAAAATAGAATTAAGCATCATATAATTAAAACACAGAGCAATGGCTTCAAACTACAGGAAAGGAGATTCACCTGAACATGAGGAAGAACTTCCTAACTGTAAGAGCTGTTCAGCAGTGGAACTCTCTGCCCTGGAGTGTGCTGGAGGCTCCTTCTTTGAAGGTTTTTAAGCAGAGGCTGGATGGTCATCTGTCAGGGACGCTTTGAATGTGATTTTCCTGCTTCTTGGCAGGGGGTTGGACTGGATGGCCCATGAGGTCTCTTCCTACTCTATGATTCTAAATAATCTAAAGCCATTAAAACTGTAAACATGATTAAAACACCACACAGCACCTCTCTGCTTCACTCTTAAAACTTTCTTCTTTCTACCTCTGCCTGAATAAGAAGGTTTTAACTTCCCTGGAGTTCCAGAGTCCAGGGGATATGAATTCAACAGTGTAAATGTACTCAGGGCCCTCAACAGAGCTGAGAAGGGTGGTCTCTTTTGAGAGGACATCTCCCCAGATCTCCCAGTTTGCTTGTGGCCACCATGCCAGCCAGGGAGCTTTGACTTTGCAGTCCTCTATAAATAAGTCCAACATGTTTGTGGTTCAGGGGCCACCCTGAAGATTCCTCCTCCACCTGGCCCTTCTCTCCGTCCCTGTTTTGGGTGCAATAAGGAAGAATAATGCACCCTACTTTGGCTTCTTTTCATTGTAAGGAAAGCCTTTAAAGTCCCATTGTAGGAAGAGTACTTAAAGCCGCAATGTTTGGTAGAAGCTTTGAGTGTCATTTAAGAGAGGAAAGCAGAGTATAATAGTAATAAAAATAATATTTAAATATACATTTTATTTACGCACATTAGCAACTTACAGTGTAAACAGAACACAAAACAATGAACTTCTTACATATAACCCCACTGCCAAGGCCTGAACAAGTATCATTTCCATTGCCATAAATGTATGAGTCAACCAATAAACAACTACCTTATCCAAATTTTCTGATCAACAAGGTTGTATTGTTTTCCCTTTTTGCTCTCTACACCATATTTAATACAAACCGACCAATATGAATAGAAATCTGATCGATTAGTTTCCCCCCTGAACAGCCTCGTTTCCATTGATAGTTTATCATTTAAGGCTACAGGAGCCCCCAGTGGCGCAGTGAGTTAAACCCTTGTCCGGGGAGAGCATGGATGAGCTCCCGCTGTCAGCTCCAGCTCTCCATGTGGGGACATGAGAGAAGCCACCCACAAAGGTGGTAAAACATCAAAACATCTGGGCTTCCCCTGGGCAACGTCCTTGCAGATGGCCAATTCTTTCATACCAGAAGCAACCTGCAGTTTCTCAAGTCACTCCTGACAAAACAAAACAAAAATTAAAATAAATTTAAGTCTATGTTCCATACCTCCCCATACCGTGCTACCAGCATGAGATTGATTACTATCTTCCAATTCCTTACAATTATAAGTCTCCCCACTGTGAGTAAAATAATCACCAATTCTTTCTTTTTCATTTCTAAATTCAACTTTGTGGCATCCATTAGTAATGCTAACCTAGCACCTGGGGTGATGTTTAGTCCTATAATTTTACCTATTTCAATAATAATAATAATAATAATAATAATAATAATAATAAGGTTGCAGTGCCTAAAGATCTTGGCCTGCACTTAAAAACAATTAGCGCTGAGAAAACTACCATCTGTCAGCTGCAAAAGGCCACCGTACATGGATCTGCACGCATTATTAGCCAATACATCACAGAGTCCTAGACTCTTGGGAAGTGTCCGACGTGTGATCAAATACAAAAGCCGGCATAGTGATCTTGTTTGCTGTTTACTAATCTTGTTATGTATCAAATAATAATAATAATAACAATAATAATAATAATAATAATATCCTCGCTATTGATAGATCTGAACCCCAGGAAAAGGCAAATGATTCCCTTCATGATAGATTTCCTAGAGGATTAGAAATAGTTTGAGAAGCACACAGGAGCAGCAATGATTGAACTGAATTTATTTCTAAAGGCGTGTGAAGTTTAAATTGTTGTTAGTTGTGTTTTCATTTGAGTGGCAAAGATGCCACTGGTCAGAAGGCAAACTGTCAAGCTTTGACACCCTTTCCATTACAGCAGGTCCAAATGAAAGACAGGGAGGGATTGTATTAAGGTGTCACGGCATTCGGAAGGACAGTGTCAGGTGCTCTTTTTTTGGGACTTTCTTGCCTTGGATTAAAGTTTTTTTCTGAACTGTAGCACAGACTTACAAGAGCCTTACAGGTGCTTCTTTGAACCACTCTTAACAAATTGTCTGCGTTTCCCTTTTTAAGCTAAGGTATAACTTTATAAATACCCCTGGTGATGGCAGGCTTTTCTTTGCCCCTGCACTGGAAATATGTTTGTTCTGTGCCTTAAAGTTTTATGGCCACCTGTCATAGAGTTTTTCGTGGCCATGATTTATTCAGAGAGGGGTTTCCATTGCCTTCCTTTGAGACTAAGAGAAAGATGGTTTCCCCAGGGTCATCCAGTGAGTTTCCATAGCTGAGCGGGGATTGAATCCTGGCCTCCCAAAGTCTTAGTCCAAGTAATCCAACCACTGCAGTATACTGACTCTTCTTATCTGCATCTCTTTCTTATCTACTTGTTAGAAATCTAGTTAGGAAACAGCAGATAACTTCAGCAAATTTGTAACTTGGCAATTGTGGCTCAAAATGGAAAGAGGTGGGAAACTGGGAGAAAAGAAGCCATGAAGGAATACTTCCTCATGCTAATAAGACGGTTGTACACGCCAAACAGATATTTACAGTACATTTTGGTTACAGATTTGTGCATGTAACCCCCTTTTCTTTTTCTCACTTGAGGAGTGTCCAAACATTATTTGATCTCTTCTCTTTCCATTAAAGCAGTGTTAATCACCTTCCGAATGCCGTGACACCTTAATACAGTTCCTCTTGTTTTGTTTTGTTTTGTTATGGTGACCCCCAACCATAAAATTATTTTCGTTGCAACTTCATAACTCTAATTTTCCTACTGTTATGAAGCATAAATCAAATATCTGATATGCAGGGTGTATTTTCATTCACTGGACCAAATTTGGCACAAATACCTGATACGCCCAAATTTGAATACTGGTGATGTTGGGAAGGATTGATTTTGTCATTTGGGAGTTGTAGTTGCTAGGATTTATAATTGACTTACCATCAAAGAGCATTCTGAACTCCACCAATGAGGGAATTGAACCAATCTTGGCACACAGAACTCCCATGACCAACAGAAAATACTGGAAGGGTTTGGTGGGCATTGACCTTGAGTTTTGGAGTTGTAGTTCACCTACATTCAGAGACCAAACTTGTAGACTCAAACAGCAATACATCTGGACCAAATTTGGCACGAATACTAAATATGCCCAAATGTGAACACTGGTAGAGTTTGGGGGAAATCGACCTTGACATTTGGGAATTGTAGTTGCTGGGATGTATAGTTCACCTACAATCAAAGAGCATTTTGAACCCCACCAATGATAGAATTGGGCTAAACTTCCCACACAGAACCCCCATGACCAAGAGAAAATATTGTATTTTCTGAAGGTCTTTGGTGACCACTCCGACACCCCCTCATGACCCCCCTGGGGTCCCAATCCCAAGGTTGAGAAACACCGCATTAAAGCTATCTCTATCTATCTATCTATCTATCTATCTATCTATCTGTGTTCCCAATCCTGCTGAATTTATTCAGTTAATAGCAAAATTCCTACTGACATTAACTAGGCCAGGGATCAGTTATATGCATATATATAATTGAAGTAAGTTCCACCATATTGAGTTTTGATTATTGCCATAGGGTTATAAACTTGTAAACAAGTCTGCATATTTTAACTGTGAAGTAAGCTCCACTCTGTGCAGTGAATCTTGCTTTCCCAGTAATGTGTGTTTCGTATTGTGCCCTTCATTTGATATCCGAGAAGGGCAATGAAACACAGAGAAGAATTACTGTCAAGTGTTTGAAAAGCGCAGGAAGAGAAAGAGGGCGGTGGCTTAGAATAATATTGTTTTCAGAGACTTGAACTACAGGAGAGGCAGCTGGTTGTTGTGACTTTTTGCTGCGTCTACAGAGACTGATTCCAAACTGCTTGTCTTGGCTTCCAGGTATATCCATTCCAAAGAGAAACCATTCAAATGTCAGGAATGTGGGAAAGGATTTTGCCAGTCCAGGACTCTAGCAGTTCATAAAACCTTACACATGCAGGTAAGATTAGATCCTATCACTTCCAACCCCTTATTTTGATCTTATTCCTTTTCCAATTGGTCAATGGTTAAAACTAGTTGGAGAAATAAGGGATGGCAACATGTGTTCAATGTGTGGTTGCTTGTTACTAAATCCAAAGACCTTTTCTACACATGTCAATATTTGGAAAACAACAAGGAAGTGGACTCTTCTTTCAGTTATCCAGCATCTTTTATTACATGTTTCTACCATTTCTTTCATATTAGGAATGACTTGAGAAACTGCAAGTCGCTTCTGGTGTGAGAGAATTGGCTGTCTGCAAGGACGTTGCCCAGGGGACGCCTGGATGTTTTACCATCCTGTGTGAGAGAATTGGCCGTCTGCAAGGACGTTGCTCAGGGGACTCCCAAATGCTTTACCACACTGGGAGGCTTCTCTCATGTCCCCGCATGAGAAGCTGGAGCTGACAGATGGAAGCTCACCCCACTCTCTAGATTCAAACTGCTAACCTGGTCAGCAGTACTGTCGGCACAAATGTTTAACCCATTTCTGCCATATAAATCAACTAATAGAGGAGCTGGAGCGGACAAATGGGAGCTCACCCCGCTCCACAGATTCGAACCGCTGACCTGGTCAGCAGTCCTGCTGGCACAAGGATTTAACCCATTTCTGCCATATAAATCAACTAACAATTGTGCACAAAGTATTTCAAACTACAATCCTGCAAATAGTTACTTGTGAGTAAATACCTTTGAAAGCAGTATTTTGAGAAAATACACATTGAGTCTAGCTGTATGGGTGCATTTAAGTCTTGCACGTCCCATAGCTGGGAAAAGATTTATTGAGAAGTTTGGCACATTTGAAGCAGCCTACAAGTGACTACATGATATGCACAGGCTTTCTGAAAAGCTTAGGTTAAAAAGTCTGGCTTTGTGGAAAGCTTTTTGCTGATAGAGATGAAACAAGTATCCCTCGGAAGCCGGGAAGATTAGCAAGAGGCATTTTTGTGTAGATCCCAGAGATGGGGAAATGTGATGAAGTGAGAAGGACTGACCTTGACAGGCAAGAAGATATATTCATGTAGTTAAGTCTGTAATCTTAAGTATACTTACTAGGGAGTATATCCTAGGGAATTCAGTTGGACTGACATCCGACTAAACATCCATACAATCCGCCTGTAAAGTACCCGACCCCAGATAATGTGACCTGCACCTGGATCTTAAACGCATTTGCTGAGCTCAGTAAAATAAGGCTGCAATTCTAAGGTTAGCTAAAGAGATAAGTGACTGGCAGAAGATCGCCCAGTAAACATGCCGAATGAGAAAGGATTTCAGGGCTGCAATCACTATTTATGATGACCACGTCTGGATAGCACTTACTTCCAAGGAAATAGGCGTGACTGGGCCGCATATGTGCTGGGATGCCCGTCCAGGATTCACTATCTGCAATTATGTATACATTTACTAGGGAGTAAATCCTACTGAAGTTCCTAGGACTTGTTTGAGGGTTAACCATCCTGTAAATAAATGGGTTGCTGTAAGTTTTTTGGGCTGTATGGCCATGTTCCAGAAGCATTCTCTCCTGACATCTCACCCACATTTATGGTAGGCATCCTCAGAAGTTGTAAGGTCTGTTGAAAACGAGGCAAGTGGGATTTATATATCTGTGGGATGTCCAGGGTGGGAGAAAGAACTCTTTCCTGTTTGAGGCAAGTGTGAATGTTGCAATTGACCACCTTGCAGCTTCAAAGCCTGGCTGCTTCCTGCCTCGGGGGAATCCTTTGTTGGGAAGTGATATGCTGGACACATTGTTTTACTTCTGAAACACATGGGGTCAGGATTCCCTCTGGCAGGAAGCAGCCAGGCTTTATTTATTTATTTATTTGCAATATTTATATTTTGCCCTTCTCACCCCACAGGGGACTCAGGGTGGATTACAATGCACATATACATGGCAAACATTCAATGGCATCAGACATACAACATATATAGACAGACACAGAGGCAATTTAACATTCCAGCTTTCTTGCTTCATGAGGATATGCTCAATTCCAGCCACGGGGAGCTTCCGCTTCACCATCCACTTGTGACACTGAGTCCTTGATGGAGTACTTCCGGCTGCTGGAAGGTTTTATGGTGTCATAAATTAGTTAAATTAGCCTCTTCATATAAAGTGGTACCTAAATTTCCTACTTGACAGATGCAGCTGACTTTCAGGCTGCATAGGTCAACAGCAAGCTAGACTATTAATGGTCAGGAGCTCACTCTGACCATTAGTTATTCAGTTAGCTATTCCATGCTAATCAAGATAATCAGTTGCAACATTCACACTTGCCTCAAACAGACAAGAGTTCTTTCTCCAACCTTGGATATTCCATAGATTTATAAACCTCACTTACCTAGTTCCCAACAGATACCACAACCTCTGAGGATGCCTGCCATAGATATGGGTGAAACGTCAGGAGAAAATGCTTGTGGAACATGGCTTGGAAAACTCACAGCAACCCAGTGATTCCGGCCATGAAAGCCTTCGACAACACATAGAAATAAATGGGTATGCAGGCTGACCCCATGTGTTTCAGAAGTCAAAGAATTGTACAGAGAAAACATTCATTTTCAGGAAAGTAGAGTTTTATTGATTTACACAGAAGTTAGTTCTCAGTTCATTCTTAGGGTTGTGTTGGTTTATTCTCCATACACTGTTGTGATGTTCTTCTTGTTCAATGTAGTGAGGCCAGAAATGGGGAGGGAGGTTAATGAGTAAATTATTTATGTCTATAGTGTCATCCAGTGTACATGGCACTTTACTATAAAACGAACCAAAATAGTGTGTCCTGAAAGAAGTATAAAGTCTAAAGCAGGCATGGGTAAACTTTGATCCTCCAGATGTTTTGGACTTCAACTCCCACAATTCCAAACAGCCTGGGAATTTTGGGAGTTGACGTCCAAAACATTTGGAGGGCCCAAGTTTGCCTATGTCTGGTCTAAAATCAGTGTGTGTGCATACACACATGAGAGAGAGAGGGAAGGGGGAACGAGTCACAAAGCTATACAATACAATTGCAAAGTAATCAATAGTTTATCCAGGGAGTTTGTGAAAGGGTTTAATCCTTTGCTTGCTTCAAATCTGAACAGGAATCTCCACACAAATGCCCCACATGTGGAAGAACCTTTAATCAAAGAAGTAACCTGAAAACTCACCTTCTCACCCATACAGACATCAAGCCCTACAACTGTGAGCAGTGCGGCAAAGTGTTCAGGCGAAACTGTGATCTGCGGAGGCACAGTCTAACCCACACCCCGCGCCAGGACTTCTAGAACAGCCAAGGACCTCTGCAGGGAGCTCACTCTGGCTCCAGGACTTGGACTGTGGGGGAATCTGGGCGCTTTGGGGCCAATGTGTGCCAGGGGCCCAGCCCTCTCTGCCCTCCTGGCATCCGCCAAGGCTTCCTCTGTGAGATGGAGGGGCAGAGGAAGGAACAAGGGCCCCGGGCCTTCTCCGAGGGAGAGAGAGCAGACGATTCCTTGTAGATAATAAAAGTGCGGCTCATTTTCGAGCTCTGTACAGAAGAAACTGTGGTATCACGTGCTTGCTTCCTCTTGTCTTACCAAATGCACATTGGTAAAAGAAAACAGATCTGGGAGTGAAAGTATTGTTTGTCGAAATGTATTTCAAAATAAACGTTTCTTCCCTCCACCCCAACCAACATCTCTCGTAATCTTTTCCATGGATTAATAGCCAAGAGAACAGAAGTCTAGCTGAGTTGCTGTGAGTTTTCCGGGCTGTCTGGCCATGTTCTGGAAGCATTCTCTCCTGATGTTTTGCCTACATCTATGGCAGGCATGGAGCCCCTGGTGGTGCAGTGGGTTAAAACACTGAGCTGCTGAATTTGCTGACTGAAAGGTCACAGATTCGAATCCAGGGAGTGGCGTGAGCTTCTGCTGTCAGCCCTACCTTCTGCCAACCTAGCAGTTCGAAAACATGCAAATGTGAGTAGATCAATAAGTACCGCTGTGGCGGGAAGGTAATGGCACTCCATGGCCACATGACCTTGGAGGTGTCTATGGACAATGCCGGCTCTTCAGCTTAGGATGAGCACCACACCTTTACCTTTATGGCAGGCATCCTCAAAGGTCTGAGGTCTGTTGGAAACTAGAAAAAGTGAGGTTGATATACCTGTGGAAGGTCCAAGTTGTGAGAAAAAACTCTTGTCTGTCTGAGGCAGGTGTGAACGGTGCAATTGATCACCTTGATTAGCCTTCAGTGGCCTTGTGGATTCAAAGCCTGGTTCTTTCCTGCCTGAGGGAATCCTTTGTTGGGAGTAAATAAAGAACAAGACTCTGAAAACAGGGGTATTCCAGATATGAAACAATCAAGGCCATCTAACACCTCCCAACAAAGGATTCCCACAGGTGGGAAGCAGCCAGGCTTTGAATCTGCAAGGCAATTAATCAAGGTGATCAATTACACCATTCACACCTGCCTCAGTCAGATGAGTTTTTTTTTCACCAACTTGGACAAATATATAAACCCTACTTTTCCTAGTTTCCAACAGACCTCATATCTCTGAGGATGCCTCCCGTAGATCTGGGCAAAACATCAGGAGAGAATGCTTCTGGAACATGGCCATGCAGCCTGGTAAACTCACAGCAACCCAGTGATTCCAGCCATGAAAGCCTTTGACAACACACAGAAGTCTTGCAATTCAAGCCAGTTGTATTTCTTTTGCATGTTTGTTTACTCAAATGTAAGTCCCACTTGGATCAGTTGGACCTTGCTGCTTGGAGACAAAAGACTGAACCCTTCCAAATACATTGTACAAATATTGCTGTTTGCCCTCCTTTGTAGATTTTTGTGGATGTCGAGCAGACATGGTCAAACTTTGGCCCTTTGTATGTTTTGGACTTAAACTCCCACAATTCCTGATCTCCGGCCCCTGAGGAGGGAAAGGAAAGGGCCCGAGGCCAGGAATTGTGGGAGCTGAAGTCCAAAACATCTGGAGGGCCCAAGTTTGCCCAGGCCTGATCTAGAGGCAAGGCAAAACCCCCCTTCAACTCTTGACATCTTGATCAACCCTCTCTGCCCTTCCCATCCCACCTTGTCCCCCGCCTGCCCTGGATTCTCCATTCAATGACCCAAGAAAATGCCTTGAAATCCTCTCTAAAACGATTTATTAGTAACTTATTGGCAATCAGGCTCCAGAAGCAATCCTCTTCTCTAAAGATGGCCCGAGATAGCCTCTTCTTTCTCGCTCAGACTTTGGACGGGGAGGGGGCTGCCCTTGCAGAGCTTGGAAGACAAGACAAGGACTTTATCCTCCCCGGGAAAGCAGGGAAAGCAACCTTCCTGGCTGCATCAGGCTCAGTTGGGGCTCCTCTGAGGTTCCTGTTGATTCCAGACATCTGGTTGGAGCTCTGTGTGAAGAAGGATTTCGAAAGCAAGGGCAAGAGTGGCAGAAAACCAACAAAAGCACTCAGAAAGAGAACAGATATACACAATCATAGAATTGGAAGAGACTCCATCTGCCATCCAGTCCACCCCTCTGCTGTATAAGAACACACAAACAAAGCACCCCCGACAGATGGCCACTCAGCCTCTACTATTATACTATATTGTGTCCAATTCTGGGCACCACAATTGAAGAGAGATATTGACAAGCTGGAATGTGTCCAGAGAAGGGCAACTAAAATGATCAAGGGTCTGGAAAACAAGCCCCAGGTTGTGGTGGAGGCTCCTTCTTTGGAAGCTTTTCAACAGAGGCTGGATGGCCATCTGTCTGGAGTGCTTTGAATGCAGTTTTCCTGCTTCTTGGCAGGGGGTTGGACTGGATGGCCCACAAAGTCTCTTCCAACTCTATGTTTCTATGATTCTACTAAAGCCACACTCTGTGTCAGCATGTCTCACTGCCAAACAGTTTTTCCCTTCAGGAAGTTCTTTCTCATGCTTAGGTAGATTCTCTTTCCTTGCTGTTTGAATACATTACTACATGTCCCAGTTTCTAGAGCAGCACAACACAATGTAACGTTGTATTGGGGAATCTGAGCTGTTAAGGCTAAAAAGAACCCTCTCAATTGGGGTGATTCCACCATAAATATAGCAGAATACCAGAAGCAAACTTCATAGCCAGCAGAAATTTACCTGTGGTGAGCTAGGATAAGCTTTCTCTCCATAGTTCTCAGCT
The DNA here is from genome assembly GCF_037176765.1 of Anolis sagrei. Lineage (NCBI taxonomy): Eukaryota > Metazoa > Chordata > Lepidosauria > Squamata > Anolidae > Anolis > Anolis sagrei. The sequence continues at coordinate 31,735,288 of NC_090024.1, read as the reverse complement.
TCCAAAAATAATAAAAATGCTCCAAGAAAATTCAAAAAACCGAAGTTCCAAAGAATATTTTAAAAATTCAAAGGAAAATTCAAAATCAAGACTCAAAATCTCTTTGAGAAACCTTTCTCTGCTCCTTTGCACCTATCCTGTAAAGCAGCATTTCTCAAACTGGGTGTTGGTACCCCTGGGGGGTCGCAAGTGGGTGTCAGAGGGGTCATCAAAGGCCATAATTGAAAACACTATTTTCTGTTGATCGTGGGTTTTTTGTGTGGGCCCAATTCTATCATTGGTGGGGTTCAGAATGCTCTTTGATTGTAGGTGAACTATAAATCCCAGCGAGTACAACTCCCAAAGGTCTGTTTTCCCCAAGCTCCACCAGTGTTCACATTTAGACATATTGAGTATTTCTGCCAAGTTTGGTCTGGATCCATCATTATTCGAGTCCACAGTCCTCTCTGGAAGTAGGGGTACTACAACTCCCAAACTCAACGTCAATGCCCACCAAACCCGTTTAGTATTTTCTGTTGGTCATGAGAGTTCTCTGTGACAATTTTGGTTCAGTTCCATCACTGGTGGAGTTCGAATGCTCTTTGATTGTAGACAAACTATAAATCCCAGCAACTACAACTCCCACCAGTATCCAAATATGGACGTATCGGGTATTTGTGCCAAATTTGGTCCAGTGAATTTACATCCTGCATATCAGATATTTACATCACGATTCATAACAGTAGCAAAAATGGCAGTTACGAAATAGCAATGAAAATAACTTTATGGTTGGGGACCACCACAACAAGAGGAACTCTATTAAAGGGTCGCAACATTAGGAAGGTTGAGAATCACAAAGCTAGCATAAGCTTTCTCTCCATAGTTTTCAGCTTCCAAAAATAAAAAAAATGCTCCAAGAAAAAGAAGTTCAAAGGAATATCAAAAAATTCAAAGGAAAATTCAAAATAAAGACTCGATATCTCTTTGAGAAACTTTGCTCTGCTCTTTTTCACCTATTCTGCAAAGCTATTTCCCTTTTGCTCAGGTGTCTGGGCCCAATAACCCTTTGTTGCCATTCAACAAAATCAAACATTACTAGGGATACAGATGGGAAGAAAAGGCAGAAGGAAGCAATGGTGGCGAATGGTCACTTGGGCAAGTACAGAGCAATAAAAATACCTTTTAAAAGGAAGTGACCTCACAGAGATTCCAACTTCAAAGGGGGCGCGGAGATAAGGAAGGGTCTCGCTTATCCAACCTTCGCCCATCCAACATTTTGTATTATCCAACGCAGTCTGGCTCCTGCCCAGATCTACTGCTGTTTCACTACGTTGCAATGTTTTGTTGCTGGATTCATAAATACAGTAATTACTACATGTGTATTGAACTGCCTTTTCTGTTGATTTGTTGTAAAACATGATGTCTTGGTGCTTAATTTTTAAAATAATAACGTAATTTAATGTTTGGTAGGTTTTCCCTTGATCCCTCCTTATTATCCAAGAAAGAAAGAAGGGAAGGAAGGAAGGAAGAGGGAAGGAAGGAAGGAAGGAAGGAAGGAAGGAAGGAAGGAAAGAAAGAAAGAAAGAAAGAAAGAAAGAAAGAAAAGAAGGAAGGAAAGGGAGGAAGAAAGGAAGAAAGGAAAGGAAGGAAGGGGAAGGAAGGAAGGAAGGAAGGAAGGAAGGAAGGAAGGAAGGAAAGGAAGGAAAGAAGGAAGGAAAGGAAGAAAAGAAAAGAAAGAAAAGAATAAAGGAAAGGAAGGAAGGAAAGAGGAAAGGAAGGAAGGAAGGAGAAAAGATACAAGGAAGGGAAGGAAGGAAGAAAGGAAAGGAAGGAAAGTAAAAAGAAAAGATGGATGGATGGATGGATGGATGGAAGGAAGGAAGGAAGGAAGGAAGGAAGGAAGGAAGGAAGGAAGGAAGGAAGGAAGGAAGGAAGGGCGCAAAGCGAAAGCAAAGATCGGCAGGACAGAAGAGACAGAGGAAAAGGACGCCAAACGCGCAGTTCTCTCCGGGCGAACGCTAGCCGAAAAGGCAAGGGCCTGAGACTGTTAGGAATGGTGGGAGTTGAAGTCCAAAATACCCGGAGGGCTGAAGTTTGCCCAGTCCTGATCTATATTGTTCCCAAAGGTGGCCCTAAGGCCGTGGCACGTGTCTTTTGGAGTGATTCAATGCGTGCACACGTTTTGTTCCATGCCGAACATGGTTTTTGTGGAAGCGGCGCCTCTCGTTCCCTTCAGGCACAGTGTTTATGAAACAGAAACGAATGGCTGTTGGGTTTAGACTTGGGTGCCATCTTCCAGGTAGCTCAGAATACCTGTGCAGGTCGTCCGAAAGCCCAACAGCTTCCGGTCCCAAGCATTTCGGGTCGGAGACGCTCAACATGTACAAATATTAGTTTCTTCCTCAAGGATTTGTGGCGGTTGCTTGGGAGGGAACCCAACAGCAGTGTAAAGGAAGAGGTGGAAGTCCTGCTCAGAGAAAGGAGGGAAGTTTGGGACGAGGAGGAGAAGGATGGTCGCCTATAGAATGAGGATTGTCTGCTTTGAACTCGATTAGATGGCAGTGTAGACTCGTATAATCCAGTTCAAAGCAGATAATGCGGATTATCTGCTTTGATAATCTGGATTATATGGCCGTGTAGAAGAGGTCGGAGTCTTCCAGTATGACTCTATGCTCAATTCCCCCCATTCAAGCTGGAGGACCCAGAGATTTCTACAGAAAGTGCAATTATATGGTCAGCTCCCAATGGAAGCTTTGGTAGGGTAGTGCAGCAAGACCTACACATTCCTAGAGAGGTGTACTGTATTCTCAGGTTTAAAAAGTATATATATGGCTTGGATCACAATGGCTTGGATCTCTCTATCCACAGCCACTCTAAACTGCTCGACACACACACACACACACACACATATATATATAGAGAGAGAGCAGTTTAGAGTGGCTGTGGATAGAGAGATCCAAGCCATTGTGGGTTGCCTTGTGAGAAAAGAAGCCAGTATTCCAGAATAAATCTCACCAAGTTGAAGAGAAAGCCACCGAGCCAGAAAGGATGGCGATTGCAGTAGCCTGCCAACAACATAACCCACTGCGCAGAGAAATTATATATATATATATATATATATATATATATAGCCTTTAGATTCAAAAATTCCCATGCCCCCCCCCCCATACAACTTGGCTTTGTTATGATTGGCTGTGACATCAGCAAGCCAGGAGGAGATCAAATGAAGGCTCTGGCCTATAGATGTAGGTGAAATGTTGGAGAGAATGCTTCTCGAACATGGCCAGACAGCCCAGAAAACCCACAGCAACCCCACATCTGATTATTTTCTTATATACAGTCAACCTCCCACATTTGCTGGGGTTGGGAGCACAGGTCCCTTGGGAAGGTGACATTCAAATATATATCTGTAGTTTTGACAGACTTTGTATTTGTATGTGCAAAGATTACTGCAGACACAGACTGCAGCTAGGAAATCAGAAGACTATTTTATCGAGACCATTCTCAATAAAATAGTAAAGAGTAGAGACACCACACTGGCAATAAAGATCAGCATAGTTAAAGCAAAGGTACTCCCTGAGGTAATCTATGGATGTAGAGGTGGACCATAAGGAAGGCAGAGCGAAGGAAGATAAATGCTTTTGAACTGTGGTGTTGAAGGAAAATTCTGAGAGTGCTTTGGACTGCAAGAAGATCAAACCAGTCCATACTCCAGTAAATAATGCCCGGCTGCTTTCTGGAGAGAACGACATTGGAGGCAAAGATGAAGTACTTTGGCCACATCATGAGAAGACAGGAAAGCTTAGAGAATGATGCTAGGGAAAAAGGAAGGAAAAAGGAAGAGGGGCCAACCAAGGACAAGATGGATGGATGGTATCTTATGAAGTGACTGGCTTGACCTTGAAGGAGATGGGTGTGGCAACGGCCAACAGGGAGCTCTGGCCTGGACTTGTCCATGAGGCCACGAAGAGTCGGAAGTGACTGAATGAATAAATAAATAACAGCAAAGTATAATATACAGTCAGATTTTTAGCCTTGCTGTGAATCTCCTATGGCTACTGAAATCTCTTTTGCTCCCAATGACAGTAATAATTATTCTGTCTTCTATTAGCCCAGGTCTGGGTAAACTTGGATGTTTTGGACTTCAACTCCCACCATTCCTAACAGCCTCAGGCCTTTTCCTTTCCCTCTCAGCTACTTAAGCTGTTTGTTTACCCAGATGGGAATCCCACTCGGATCAGTTGGACCTTGCTGCTTGGAAACTAAAGACTGGACCCTTCCAAATACTTTGTGCAAATATTGCTGTTTGCCCTCTGTTGTGGATTTTTGTGGATGTAGATTAGGCATGGTCAATCTTTGGCCCTCCATGTGTTTTGGACTTCAGTTCCCACCATTCCTGGCCTCAGGCCCTTTCCTTTCCCCCCTCAGCCCCTTAAGCGGCTGAGCGGGAAAAGGAAGGGGCCTGAGGCTGTTAGGAATAGTGGGAGTTAAAGTCCAAAACACCTGGAGGGCCCAAGTTTGCCCAGGCCTCTATTAGCCTGTGGCTTCCATTGGTATATTGAGCTTTAAGTACTGTTTACATTTGAGAAGTTTGCTAGGGATCATGTTATAAAAGAAAAGGAACATTGGGTTGCTGGTGGTGTTTCTTACTCTGTTTCCTAATAGGACTGAGAACATTTCATGGTGACACGAATGGAACGGGCCCGTCTTTCTGTGTATTTTGCTGCTCCTTTTGTTTATAACAACATGTGTGCAGGGCTTTCATTTGCAGCCCTGGCCTAAACAAGTGAAACTGATATAAGACAATGCCTAAGCCCTGGCTAAAAATATTCAGGCAGCTGGAAGCAACATTTCTCCGGCGGCGGCACAGAGAGTGGGTGGTTTGTGTTTTAAGGACTCTGCTGCAGTAGCATTTCCTCATGATACTAAAATATGGACGTTCACAACACCTGTCATGAGTTTCAACCACAGCTAAACAGAGAGCTTCAAAACATGACTATTTTTCAAAATAAAAATCGCTCTTCAATCATGTTGCATTTTCAGGTTCCGTGGTTTTGGACTGAATTTTCTCGGATGGCAGTTTTCAGAATCTCTTGTCCAGTGTGGCAATAACAATTTGACATGAGGGACCATTCAACAAGTAATGTTTCTGGACCACTCTAACAACTGCCATGTCAGACTATCACAGAGAAGCAATTGAAATCCACAAGCATGTGGACAATTTCAACAGAAAGGAAGAAACCATAAAAATGAACAAAATCTGGCTACCAGTATTAAAAAAACTCTAAAATCATGACAGTAAAGAAAGAACAACACTCAACAACAGGAGAATTCCAGGCAAAAATCAGTCAGGGCCAGCTAATCACCTCTCAACGAAGAAGTCCCACAGGCAGGAAGCAGCCAAGCCTTGAAGCTGCAATGGTATTCAATGGTAATCAAGGTGATCAATTGCAGCATTCACACTTGCCTCAAACAGACAAGAGTTCTTTCTCCCACCCTGGACCTTCCACAAATATATCTACCGTACTTACTTTGTTTCCAACAAACCTAAAAAGACCTGAAAGAATAACCCTTCTGCCAAATTGCAAAACATGAATTTCAGACATGAAAACCTGTTGCTACAGAATCCCAAAACCCCAAATTATCCAGAATCACAAAACCCAAAATTATTCCAAAACTCCAAACTGTCTACCTGGGCAGCTAAGACAGCAACACTTTTGCTTTCTGATGCTTCATTGAACACAAATTTCATCGTTTGCACAAAGTTATTAAAAATGCTGTAAATAAAATGATCTTCAGGCTATGGGTATAAGATGCACATGAAACATAAATGGATTTTGTGGTTTGACTTGGGTGGCATCTCCGAGATGTTTTGTTATGAATATATACAAGTATGCTGACACACAAAAACAAATCCAAAACTACAGAAAACTTCTTTTTCCAAGTCTTTTGGATCAGGGGTATTCAGTCTATACTACAATTATTTCCAGTAGTTGGTTGAGAAAGATGCTGGGCTCCAATCTGTGATTAAGCAAGTGAGGCAGGCCTCTTCATGCAGTTGATCATTTGGGGCACAATTAAAAAGCACCAAGCTGTCAGTTCTTTAATTAAATCTTACATTTTTACTGTGTGAGAGAAGGCTCAGATTTTCTGCCTCTGATGTCAAACCTTTTGGGCTGACTCTGGTGGGATGCATGTCAGTTTGGAAGCCGTCCTGCCTAATCCCATGAAACCTGCTATGAGCTATGATTACTCAGAGATAACAGGAAGTATATTCTACACATGCTTAGGGGCACTATTTTCTGAGCTGTTACACATATATTCCAATGTGAAGATCTTGTTATTGTAAATATTCTGGATGAAATAAAGTCCTGATTATCTCCTCCGCCTTTGCAATGACACACAAATGGGTTTTCATAAATCAAAGATCCTCTGATTCAGAATCATTTGACTACTATGATGTTCGATGTGTGGTCCAGGGAATATTTAACTTCAAAGTTTGGATTATAAGGCTTAGGCTTTTCATTTCTGTTATTATCTTTATTGATACCATGAGGTTATTCTTTTTTTGCAACTACAAACATAATAACAATACATTGGGGAGACATAGGGGGAGTTGGTTAAGAAAAAAATATGATTATTATTGTCATTGCTATTACAGTAGTCTCACTTATCCAACCTTTGCTCATCCCACGTTCTGCATTATCCAGTGCAGTCTCCCTCCCACTCGGATCCACAGCTGTTTCAATACATTATGATGTTTTGGTACTAAATTCGTAAATACAGTAATTACTACATAATGTTACCATGCATTGAACTGCTTTTTCTGTCAATTTGTTATAAAACATGATCTTTTTCTGCTTAATTTGTAAAACCATAACATAATTTGACATTTAATAGGCTTTTCTTTAATCCCTCCTTGTTATTCAACATTTTCGCTTATCCAACATTCTGCCAGCCCATTTATGTTGGATAAGCGAGACTCTGCTGTATTATTATTAGGCAGTGGGATGAACCACTAAGTTGCTGAACTTGCTGACCAAAATGTCAGCGGTTTGAATCTGGGGAGTGGGATGAGTTGTAAGGCCTAGCTTCTGCCAACCTAGCAGTTTGGAAACATTCAAATATGAGTAGATCAATAGGTACCCCTCTGGCAGGGTGGTAACAGCACTCCATGCAGTCATGTCAGCCACATGATCTTGGAGGTGTCTCCAAGCAACACCAGCTCTTTTGCTTGGAAATTGAGATGAGCACCAATCCCCAGAGTTGGACACGACTAGACTTAATGTCAAGAGAAACCTTTACATTTTCTTCTTCTTCTTCCTCTTCTTCTTGCACTGAAATGATTTGAGTTGATTAAAATGCTATTTTTTATTTTCCTTATTTAGAAACTGTATTTTATTTCTATTCAGTGTTTTAATCAAAATTGAGGAATGTGAGGATTCATTTGAGAAATATCAGCACAGTTAAATACAATACAAAATTATAAGGTCAAAAGTTGTTAAGTGTCTACTGGTTTTCTCTCTTCACAGGTCCCAGCTCCATGGATAAATTTAACCCAAGTAATCGTATACCGTGAACTGTCAAAATGGCAAATAAATGAATCTTGGAGCAAATCAAGACTGAATTCTCACTTGAAGCAATTATGACTAAACTAAGGCTATTGCACTTAGGACATATCATGATATGATATGACTGACTGGAAAAGGTAAAACCATAAAGTAAAGCTGAAGGCAGCTGGGAAAAAAAGAGACCACATTTAGGTCAAGAAAGCTACAGCTCCGAGTTGGTCCAATCTGAGTGTTTGAAGAGTCTCTTGGAGGTCTATTGTATGTATATAGAGTTGTCATTAATCAACGTCAACTTGACAACATACAGCAAATTCTGGGTGGACCTATCAACATGCAGTGAAGTGATTTTCTGTTTCTCCCTGAACTTTTATCACATTTTGTCAACCAATGTCTTTTAGACCAACCCAGCTGTCTAAAATAGACCTTCAGGCCATGTATATTGCAGGATTCATGGACCAGTAGCTGTACATGCATACACCCATGTACACATGCATACATGTACAGCCCAGCTATCCACCCTCTTTGCTGGGAAGGGGGACTCTTCTTGTACCATTAGAGTTTTCCTGGAAGCCGGAAGAAATGAAATTCAAGTAATCTGATAACATGTTATTTTTCTAGATAACAGCAACTGATTTAATGCAGTTTCATAAAATCATAGAGTTGGAAGAGACCTTGTGGGTCATTCAGTCCAACCCCCTGCCAAGAAGCAGGAAAATCACATCCAAAGCACCTCTGGCAGATGGCCACCCAGCTTCTGTTGAAGAGCCTCTTAAGAAGGAGCCTCCACCACAGTGAGGCAGAGAGTTCCACTGTTGAACATCTCTCACACTTAGGAAGTTCTTTCTAATGTTCAGATGGAATTTCCTCTCCTGCAGTTTGAAGCCATTGTTCTGTGTCCTAGTCTCCAGGGCAGCAGAAAACACACCACTTTAGCTACCATGGTTCAAGGCTACAGAATCATGAGAGTTGTAGTTTTACAAGATCTTAAGACTTCTCTGCCCAAGAGCATTAATGCTTCACCAAACTACAATTGAGCCATGGTGATCAAAGTGAAGTCAAACTAGATTCATTTTACACTTCAAAATGCATTATAAGCACAGTTTAAAATTTTTATGCCATTTTATTATTTCTGACACAAAAATAATGAAAAAGTAAATGAAAAGTAATCATGAAATGACAAAATCTTGACACAGCAATGATAGTCAGTAACATTTTTGGGGTGTTGGGATGGGTTACACAGCAAATTGCTTTTTAAAAATAATTTTCCCAGACTCTGACACAATTACTCTTTATATAGAAGGGTTTGTATGAAATTGTTACAAATTGCCAGGGATGGAGATCCAACAGTGACGGGGGAACCGGGCACTGTGGGGAGAGTTTTAAGGCTAAGGAGGGATGTTTTTTGGGAACCTTTGATCTGAAGCTGAGCATTTTGAGCATAAATCATGAACATGCGTCAGTTTGATAGCTAACACTCAACATGGTGCCTGTGTTGCTTTAGATCATCTCTCACACTGTGGGTAAAATAAATGGCATGCATTTGCTAAAGCCGTGGTTTTCAGTCTCTGGTCAATGGATGAGGGCCAGCCCACAGGCTTCTTGTTCCTGGCAATGGAAGGGACTTACACCCTCTTGCTGCCAGATGGAAATGTCTGTTCCTTTCTCCCTTTAGTCTAGCTTCAGGAATCGAGTGCTGGAGGAACAAACCTGGGGAAAGTACAGCTTATACCAGGCAAGGGCAAACTTCGGCCCTCCCGGTGCTTTGGACTTCAATTCTCACAATTCCTAATAGCCGAAAGCAATGTTATTACACTTGTGTTACAAAACTTGTAATAAGAATTGTTACGAGGAACTATGTGACCTCCAAGGCTTGCTCAGAGGGGATGTGTTGGTAGATGGGGATAAAGCCAGCAGTGGTGGGTCAGAGGAAAACTCAACCAGTTTTCTCCTCTCTTTCTTTCAACCCCTTTCCCCCCATACCTTTAGTTGTCAGGGGAAAGGTAGGTCAGTTTTGCTATAGCATCAGTTTTGCTACAGGTCTTAACAGAATGCCCACAGAGGACAATGGACAAAGATTGCCCACTGCTGGCATAAGTCATGAAGGCAGGTAATGTGTCAGTAGCCCTCAGTTTTCAGATGAACCAAATGAATTTCCTTAAGTATTTGTTGAAAACATTTTTGCACAATTCTCTACCCCCCCCCCCAAAGAAAACAATCACAGAGCAACATATAAACGTCATCAGTAATGCAATGTAAAATACACAACAAAGGGAAATATTGGAGAAGAGAGAAATAAAAGAAATTGTGGCCAAGTTCTTAGCTTACCTTGTTATAAGAAACTAAGCAATGAGAGGGTGCGTTTTTGCTTCTTCGTTACATTTATTGCATGGCTATATGCCAGGCATGGGCAAACTTAGGCCCTCTGGGTGTTTTGGACTTTGATTCCAACAATTCATGGCCTCAGGCCCTCTCCTTTTCCCTCTCAGTTACTTAAAGGGGGAAAGGAAGGGGCTGGAGGCCAGGAATTGCGAGAGTTGAAGTCCAAAATACCCAAAAGGCCACATTTGCCCATGTCTGCCATTTGCGATTGAATTTAACATTTTTATGTGCTTGTTGAGAATGTTTAAATGAAGTTTCTTAGGGCACCAGAAACACACCCATGGGTTATTCAATCAGTTTTCAAACAGTGTTCATAAAATATTTAGATCTCAAAACCAAACCAGAAGACTGATAACAGCAGACAAGCTTTTCCATTACTATGGCTACAATGTTCAGCAGATTAATTGGCCAGATAAGTTAATTAAAACATGCTTGAGTGAGTTGAAAGAAGACAGATAATTGAGGAACGATTTTTATTTTTTTAGAATTCCCCTCACTGAAAAATTAACACAAAACAATAGACTGGTGGACATAGTGGTAGTGATGGTGGGGAAAAATATTTTTTCATGTAAACTTGTATTACCTTCAGAATTTAAAAATTATTGGCTGGGTGATTCTGGGAGCCAAGAAAATACATTTTCTATGCTCTGCACATATTGACATGAACTACTGAACACCAAGTGCTAAGTGTACAATTTAGCTTTAGAATGGTACCATTACCAGAGAAATTACAAATGGACAATGGGAATGATTGAGACAGAACAAGAACTTACTATAAAAAATCCTCCTGCAATATTAGTTTGCAAAGTCAATTTACTCGGTGCAAACTAATTTCCAGTAATGTTTTGTAACAACAAGAATAAAGCTAGGCTGATGGCTTTGGTAGCTAGAAACGTCAGGAGAAATGCCTCTAGAACATGGCCATATAGCCCGAAAAAACCCACAAGAACTGAGTATATTACAGCTTGCCTGTCTGTTACCTATATTCCTTTGTAAAGTAATTTTTCTTTTGTATTTTTAAGGTTTAAGTAAAAAATATTGGATGGATTAGACCAAAGTTTCCAATTAACCAGGTAGCATATTTTAACTATTTGAAATTTAACTAATGTATGAAATCCTACAAATTGCCCATGCCATCTTTAAAGCTTTCTTGTACTTTTCTTTGAAAAAGAAGGAGGAACGTATTTGAAACATAGTACTTTTGCAATACATCAGCTCATTGCTTAAAAGTGAAATGTTTCTTTGTTAAATGCAACATGTTTACCACCCACAAATTTGTGGAGATATAATCAACCCATTTAGTAGAATTTTACAGGGGTGCACTGTCTTATAGCAATCATTCTGAACCTTTAGGTTAGCATTTCTCAACCTGGGGGTCAGGACCCCTGGGGGAGTTTTGATGGGGTTTCAGAGGGGTCACCAGACACCATCAGAAAACATATATTTCTGATGGTATTAGGAAAAGCTGAAGATCTCTCTGCATGTCCTTCTTTTCCTTTTTGGAAACAAATCCTCCCACCAAAAGACCTCCTCTGCTGTGTCTTCCCAGTCTCTCAGCCAAGGGGAGGGCTGTTTCTGAAACTCCAAGCGGGGAGGGGAGAGCAGGCGTGCTCAGTGCATGGCATTGTGGTGCACATGTGTGGGAGAGGGGGAGCGTGTGAGGTTGAAGGGAGGCTCACACCAGCGAGTTTCTTCAAGGCATGGGGGTTCTGTTTGGGAAGTTTGGACCAATTCTATCATTGGTGCGGTTCAGAATACTCTTTGATTGTAAGTGAACTATAAATCTCAGCAACTACAACTCCCAAATGTCAAGTTCTATTTTCCCCAAACTCCACCAGTGTTCATATTTGGGCATACTGAGTATTCATATCAAGTTTGGTCCAGATCTATCATTGTTTGAGTCCACAGTGCTCTCTGGATGTAGGTGAACAACAACTCCAAAACTCAAGATCAATGCCTACCAAGCCCTTCCAGCATTTTCTGTTGGTCATGGAAGTTCTGTGCCAAGTTTGGTTCAATTCCATCATTGGTGGAGTTCAGAATGCCCTTTGATTGTGGGTTAACTATAAATCCCAGCAATGATAATTCCCAAATGACAAAATCAATCCCCCCAAACCCCACCAGTATTCAAATTTGGACTTATTGAGTATTTGTGCCAAATTTGGTCAAGTGAATGAAAATACATCCTGCATATCAGATATTTACATTACGATTCATAACAGTAGCAAAATTAGTGTTATGAAGTAGCAACAAAAATAATTTCATGGTTGGGGGTCAGCACAGCATGAGGAACTGTATTAAGGGGTTGTGGCATTAGGAAGTTTGGGAACCACTGGTTTAGAGAGAAATAAAAATCTTGAAGGCCAGTTTATTAATTGTAACATTCCACTGAAACATCCATGTAATGTAATGGTAGATACCGTATATACTCTAGTATAAGCTGACCCGAATATAAGCCGAGGGACCTAATTTTACCACAAAAAAACCTGGAAAAACGTATTGACTCGAGTATAAGCCGAGGGTGAGAAATGTAGCTGCTACTGGTAATCATGAGTACATTAAATGTTTTTGAGTACTTACACAAAACTGTAATTTAAGATAAGAATGCCCAACTCTGATTCAACCATTATTCTAACCTCCTTCAATGTAAATGTGCTTACCTATTACCTAAATGATAGCATAAAATAATAAATGTAATAACGTATAATAAAATAATAATAGAGTAAATAATGGAAATTTAATAATAAATGTAATAATAATAAAGTAATAAATGTAATAACAACAATAATATAGTAAAATAATAAATGCAATAAATATAATAATACAGTAAAATAATGTAAATGTAATAATAATAGAATAAAATAATAAATGTAATAAAAGTAATAATAGAGTAAAATAATGTAAATGTAATAATATTAATAGAGTAAAATAATAAATGTAATAAATGTAATACTAATAGCAGAGTAAAATAATAAATAACCTTGACTCGAGTATAAGTCGAGGGGATTTTGTTTAGTCTAAAAAAGGGGCTGAAAAACTAGGCTTATACTTGAGTACATACAGTAGTTATGTTGACTTTGAAGCTATTCTTTGAAAATGGAGAGAGTTACCATAAGTAGCTGTGGTATTGCTTGACTACAGCATCCATAATTCATCAGCATATCTGGCTAGTGATTCAGGAGCTGAAATCCAAACACCTCTGGGAGCTCAGCCACTGTTTTATATATTTGCCTGAAAGTAAATCTCACAGAATCTCATGAGCCTTGCATGTCTGAGTAAACAAGATCTAATCTTTGTCTCCCAAAACTAGCATCTCTTAAGAGAGTGCTAAGGGAAATCTAGAGTTTATTTGTAACCATTTCCATTAGGATTTTTACAGAACTAAATGTTTTGTCTTTGAGGGCAGTATGGACTCCATTTCAGGGGAGAAATATTTGGCTCGGATCACCTTCGGCCCCATCTACACTGCCATATAATGTACTGTAGACACATATAATCTGGTTCAATCTGTATTATATGAGTCTACAGCCCCACCTAGACCCACTGCCACATAATGCAGATTGAACTGGATTATACTGGTCTACATTGCCATATAATCCAGTTCAGTGCAGCCCCTTTCCCTCCTTAAGGGGGGAAAGGAAGGGGCCTGAGGCTGTTAGAAATTGTGGGAGTTGAAGTCCAAAACATCTGGAGGGCTATACTTGATCTAAACTGTCAAATGAATGCAGTTTGACAGCACTTGAACATCCATGGCTCTATGCCATGGAATGATGGCAGTTGTAGTTTTATGAGGTCGCTAGCCTTCTCCTACAAAGGGTGTGGGTGTTTCACCAAGCGACAACTCCAATGATTCCACAACATTCATGACAGTTAAAGTGGTATCAAACTGTGCCTATTCTGTGTAGATGCAACCTGAGTTTAGATCTTTTGCCCATCATCAGCTAACACATGAAAATCCCAATTAAATCTCTACTGTTTAAGAAGAGCTGATGAGAGTAGTGTTTTTTACTTGAAATATGTCCAATGGCAATGGTACGGTGAATTGTTGAATTAATTGACTGAAAATGGCTTCTATTTCAAGGTGAAAAGGCCCCGTGACTTTTCCAGTAGTGGAAAACCTTTATCATTTGGTGTATGTCACACAAATAAATTAAATGTGATGATTGATTTGACCAAAAGGAAAAAGGTAGCCAAACATTTTGCTTTGTCTTAATGAAAACTCACCGTTCTTTGCAAAGCAGAAGCACTCCAAATTGTCAACTGACATCCTTTGGCGTCATTACGATCTCTGTGAAAGTGCTGGGATTCCTGCCGGAGGGCGTTGGAGAATGCTTCAAGGTGTGTCGCCCATAAGACATGTCAATCCTGTATCTCCTTGGCATGGATTGAGCAGTACAGTTTCTAAATCTTCTGGTGACCCATTATTTATGGGTCACTGGTAAGAAGGAATGCTATTGCTTCTGTCTATCACATTTTTACAGGTTTGGCTCTAGATACAAAGCAAGCCAAACAGATATATTCTACATATTTTACTGTTATCTGCAGGTTGAAGGTTGGGGTAGAAGCAGTAGCATTTGTCAACAGAGCATAGTGAGCAGTTTGAGTCACCTTATGCAACACTGTTGTGTAAGATAAGTAAAATTCCAGCTCTAGTGCAGGGCATATAATTTATTCATCAGATTTGTGTTTGTATTTCTTCCAACGAACTCAGGGTGATGCACACAGAGTGAATCTATCTTGTCTTCACAGCACTATTGTATGTAGTGTATGGGGCTGAGAAATAGTCCCAAGGCCACCCAAATTGCTTCAAAGCCAAGGTGTTATTAGATAAGATGTTGAATTGCTACTACATTAGCATCGCTTGCCCAATTACTTAAAAATCTCACGGAGAGTGAACGACATTTCTGCACAATTACTACTCATGTGATTGCCACATGTGTGATGCACCCAGAGGTTCTTGCATGGCTGAAACGCCGAGATCTTTTGCTTAGTTAACATTATCTTCCAGTCCTTCCCATTTTGAGCTTAGCCCCAACCCTCACAATAGCTCCTTGGGAAATGGATATTCCTAGCAACAGTATATTTTGTGATGGAATATATTTTAGTCTTCTCCTTGAATATGCATTTAAATCCCATTAGCTTTACGAAGTACATGCCAAAGTGCTTTGAGTAGAACTGGTTTGATCCTACTGAAATTTAGGAATAATCTTTGGGGCTACTTTGATGAGTGTTTGCACATCAGTATTTACCTCTGTATGCTGGTGCAAAATCCTTTACAAACTGAATTAGAAGCGGAATAAGGAACACTGGCCTTAAGTAAAGGTAAAGGTTTTCCCTTGACATTAAATCTAGTTGTGTCTGACTCTGGGGGTTGGTGCTCATCTCCATTTCTAAGCCGAAGAGCCAGCGTTGTCTGTAGATGCCTCCAAGGTTATGTGGCTGGCATGAATGCATGGAGCGTCGTTACCTTCCCGCTGAAGTGATACCTATTGATCTACTCACATTTGCCTGTTTTCGAATTGCTAGGTTTGAAACTGCTAGATGCTGGGTCTAACAGTGGAAGCTTACCCTGCTCCCTGGATTCGAACTGCCAACCTTTTGGTCAGCAAGTTCAGCAGCTCAGCACTTGTACCTTCTACATCACCAGGGCTCCACTGGCCTTAATATTTATTTATTTATTTATTATTTTGAGTGCTTCTACCCCGCCCTTCTCAACCCCCTGGGGGGACTCGGGGTCGCTTACAAAAAAAGGCACAATTCGATGCCCAACAATTCACAAAGTACAATATACAATTTACAATTTAACATCAACAATTGTCACTAGTTAAAACATCACATCAATACAATAACAGTAATAAAATCATCCTGTGGTCAATGTTCGCCGATTTATAATTCCATAATTCATCCAGCATTGTCATTGTCCTTTCCTGCTCTGGTCGTCCTTGTCTTTGTCCATCTGCCAGCTTACCCAAAGGCCTGGTCCCACATCCAGGTTTTTAACTTCCTCCTTAAGGAGAGGAGGGATGTTGATGACCTAATTTCCCCGGGGAGTGCATTCCACAGGCGAGGGGCCACCACTGAGAAGGCCTTGTCCCTCGTCCCCACCAGCCTCACTTGTAATAAAGGTGGTGCCGAGAGCAGGGCCTCCCCAGAAGATCTTAAACTCCGAGGTGGGACGTAGAAGATGCTAAATCACCCTCCACTGACTATAATTCCACAATCTCTTATTTGAGAGTGAGCATAAGTAAAGCTAATGGGGATTTACTTTCAAACACCATATTTCATATTTCATCGATTTTAAGATCCACACTATTTTCAGTACCACCAACAGATAGATAGCTATAGATATATCAGCCACAACTATAAGATGCACTCCATCTTTAGAGATGTTTATATCGGGGGGAAAGTGTGTCTTAGAATCGAAAAAATAGGGTAAACATTTTAGGAAATGTTATCTTTTGGATGACAACTCCTGGAATACCCCTAACTAGCAGTGCCACTGGGGACTGTCGTCAAAAACAGGTAAAATTTCCAAGTTCCGAGAAAACTACATAGATAGTTAACCCAGGTTAAGCTGTCCATCATTCTGTCTACGTTGAGCTTCAGATTTTTCCCCTTCACCGGCTACCTGATCCTTTTAACTGGAGATGCAGTCAAAGTCTTTGCTCTACCACAGAGCTATGGCCCCTTCGCCCCTTAATATACGGATTGAAAGCCTCATTGTGTTTGATGCATGGTCCCCACACGGCAGCCTTTGCTCTCACCAGCATGACTCCTGAGGGAGAACAGATATGTCGGGGCCTGTGCATTCAAAGCAATGTGTCTGGAGGTAGCTGAGGGCTACAGAGCCAAACCTGGTGGGCCGCTTCTGTCAAGCAGTTGCTGCCGGTGAATGAAACCTTGCCTTATGCTTCCATTCTCACCTTTTTACCTGCTATTTTTCAATCTGTATCAGTTGAGCAGCTTTGATCAAATGTCCTAATATTTAGTTAACTGCACTGTCATTACACTCACAACCTTCTCCTCCTTACAAATTTTCTATTTGGACACTTTGCTAGTAATTACTATCACTGGTAGAAGAGTACAAAGGCCTTTTTTATCTTCTGCAGATGCTAATTAATTAATATAGTCTGAAGACAGATTGTTACCGGAGGAGCAAAATGAGGGCATTGCTCCCAAATGAGAATTCTGCCTCCTCGAATATTTTTTTCCTTCATTTCCCACATTTCTAACATTGTAGTAACTTAATATTTCAGTTGAGCATTTAGAAATACACACGAGGCACCCAAAAGCAAGGGCAGATAAAGTTACCAAGGGAATGTGAAAAAAGCAAAGGTAAGAGTTCTAGGTGTGAATTGTATTCATTGTTAGAAATTTGAGACCTGGAGGTAATTGTTTTATTTGAGAGGTATTTTGATTTCTATTTAAAACTTTGACCGATTGTTTTCTGTGTCAATTACCTCTAAGGAAATGTGCATAGGATTGTGACTTAAGACATATTTATCTGGAAGTAAGTCTTAATTAACTTAGAGCCCTTCCACACAGCCATATAACCCAGAATATCAAGGCAGATAATCCACAATATCTGCTTTCAACTGGGTTATCTGAGTCCACACTGTCATATAATCCCGTTCAAAGCAGATAAGATTTTGTGAGACCAATCGCTCTCATTGCAACGGTAAGGCCGTGGCCCATATTTTAGTTCTGGGAGACCACTGGTGGTCCATGGACCTCAGATTGGGAACCACTGGTGTACAAAATTGGCAAACGTTTTACAGTTGCCAATTTTGTGGCCCCAACATTGAACTAAGCCGACCCCATTTGGGATCGGGATCCACAGTTTAAGAATTAGTGCCCTAAGTAAAACAAGGTGGGAAAGACATGATGTGCAATATCAGAGTGAGGGAGACATAAAGAAAGTATATGATGATGATGATGATGATGATGATGATGATGATGATGATTTGAAACACAACAAGATGAGTCCACAGCAGACACTCTGCTGGCTATTGTATTGGATCACACATCGGACACTTCCCAAGTGTCTAGGGCTGTGTGATCTATCAGCAAATAATGCGTGCAGCTCCCAGTAAGGTGGCCTTTTGCAGCTGGCAGATAGTAATTTTGTCAGCGCTGATTGTGTTTAAGTGCAGGCCAGGGTCTTTAGGCACTGCACCCAGTGTGCCGATCACCACTGGGACCACTTTGACTGGCTTGTGCCAGAGTCTTTGCAGTTCAATCTTTAAATCCTCATATTGTGTCAGCTGTTCCAGTTGTTTCTCTTCAATCATTCCGTTGCCTGGGATTGCAACATCAGCAATCCATACTTTGTTTTTTTAACACGATTGTAAGGTCAAGAGTATTGTGCTCCAAAATTCTATCTGTCTGAATTCGGAAGTCCCAGAGTAGTTTGACATGTTCATTTTCCATCACTTTTTCCAGCTTGTGATCCCACCAGTTCTTTGTCACAGGCAGATGGTATTTGTGGCACAAGCTCCAATTAATCATCTGAGCAACGGTGTTATGCCTCTGCTTGTAGTCTATCTGCGCGATCTTGCAGCAGCTGAGGATGTGATCTATTGTTTCATCCACTTCCTTGCAGAGTTTACATTTGGGATCTGTTGTTGACTTTTCAATTCTGGCTTTGATGGCATTGGTTTGAATGGCTTGTTCTTGGGCTGCCAGAATCAGGCCCTCCGTCTCCTTTTTCAAAGTTCCATTTGTGAGCCACATCCATGTTTTTTCTTTGTCAATTTGGCTCTCAATTTTTCCCAAGAATTGTCCATGGAGAGCCTTCTTTCACCAGTTTTCGCTTCTGCTCTGCATTGCGTTTTTACAATATTCCCTCTTTGTTTTTTGCACTTGAAGCAGTTTACTACTATTGACTTCCCTTAATGTTGGTTCTTGACTGCCTTTCACATAATCTGCCAGTGCGTGTTTCTCTTCTTCTACCGTTTGTTTCACTTGCAGAAGCCCTCTGCCTCCTGATTTTCTGGGAAGGTAAAGTCTGTCACGGGTGTAATGCGTAGTGGATTGTAACCAGTTTTCTTGTTTTTCTGTCCAGATCGTCCAGCTCTGCTTGTGTCCAGTTCACAATTCCAGCAGCATATCTAATGATGGGGATGGCCCAGGTGTTGATAGCCTTGATCATATTTCTGTTGTTGTTGTTGTTGTTGTTGTTGTTGTTGTTGTTGTTGTTGTTGTTATATAATCCAATTTCTGAATCCAATTTATCTACTTTGAATTGGATTATATGAGTCTATACTGCCATATAATCCAGTTCAAACCAGATAATCTGGATTCAGAAACTGGATTCTATGGCAGTGTAGGTGGGGCCCAAAGGAAGCCTTCCCTGTCTACAAGGTAAAGGAGGAGTTTTTCTAGAATCTATCCCTGGAACAACCTCCAAAAGATTGCTGCTTAAAGTGTTACTGTCTTCCTTGTGAACAGTTTCTTCTCAAAAACTCTTCCCCTGCCCAGCAATAAGGCCATTAGACAGCCAGATCCAAGCACTGGGGACTTGAACCCAGCTCTTCTTTCCTCAGCATGATCCCACGCCCATAGGCACAGCATTGATCCCTCCTGTGCTGTCTGGCTTTTTAAAAGCAAGATGGCAATTTTGAGGAGGTGGTTTGCTGCTCTACAAAAGAGAGGATTAGCTCTTCCCTCCACACCCACCCTTTAAAATGCCCTTTCATGCTGCAATTACTATGCTTATGAGAACCACCATTGCAACCTATGCCTAAAGGCAGCATGGAGGTGGGGACCCAGGAAAAATCTCTCACCTGCTACATTTTAGCAGGGGAAATTGTTTGTCTGTATAGCCATGCCTTCAGGTTGCCTGTTGGCTTAGGACAACCCTGGTTTTTCTTAAACAAGGAATACTCAGAGTTTTTTGTGTCAGGAGCAACTTGAGAAACTGCAAGTTGCTTCTGATGTGAGAGAATTGGTCATCTGCAAGGACGTTGCCCAGGGGATGCCCGATATTTGATGTTTTATCATCCTTGTGGGAGGCTTCTCTCATGTCCCTGCATGGGGAGCTGGAGCTGACAGAGGGAACTCATCCTCGCTCTCACCGGATTCGAACCTCTGACCTGTCAGTCTTCAGTCCTGCCAACACAAGGGTTTAACCCACTGTGCCACCGAGGGCTCATATGTTTGTTAATACCTTTCTCTGAAGCAAGAGCTCACGGGACCTGATATTTTTAGTAGTTTGTCATCCAAGTATTATCCAGGCATGAGCCTGCTTAGCTTCCAAGATCAGCTGTCTTCAGAGTTTTTAGACCTGAAAAATCATTGGCCTTTCATCATATATGAGAGCAAATATGAGAGTTTTCCCCTGCTTAAAGGTGGGTGAGATGACATTTGAGTGAGCCACATATGGCCAACAGATTAGGGAGACTCTATCTTTGTTTTAGGTTAATCACTTAAAACTATTGCCAGTTAGATTTTTAAAACCAAATTATTTATTTCAAAGTGATGAAAGTATGTTGCCTATAAGTGGCAGGAACCATCCTGGAAAATGTATTTCTTCTTCTCTTATTCAGAAAGGAATGCCTCTTCTAAGATGGCTCTTGGTGTCCTTCAAATATATCACTTCTATTCTGATGCAAATGTGTTTACTGATTGATGATCACAATCCTAGATGCTAAGACATAACAATTCTTTTACATAATATATTTAAATACTCAAAGATGGTTTTAATTGCATATCTAGCAGGCTTTCCAAGTTCAGAAGAGGAGAAGCAGCATATTGGATAAAACCAAAGACACACCTAGTCCAGCGCTCTGTTTATAGAATTGCCAACTGGCTGTCAGGAAGACCCAAGTGGCTTTCATCTCCAGAAATGGAGATTTGGAACCATACCATACTGCCTCTGGAGTGGGAGTTGGTATATATCAATTCTAAGTGATGGTGCTAGAATCTCCGAATTTATCTTCTTCTTGTTGTTGGCTGCCTTCTAGTCCATTTGATTTATGGTGACCGTATGAATGAGGGACCTCCAAGTCATCTTATTGTCAGTAGCCCTGCAGACCCAAGTCCATGGCTTCCTTGACTAGGACTATTTATCTGTAATGAGGTCGACCTCTTTCCCTACTGGCCTCCATCTTTCTAAGCATTATCGTATTTTCTTGTCATGCTACAGCCAAAGTACAACCACCTCAGTTTAGTCATCTTGACTTCTCAGGAGAATTTGGGCCTGATTTGCTCTAGTGTCCATTTATTTGTCTTCTTAGCAATTTAGTATCCTCAGAACCCTTCTTCAGCACCTCATCTCAAAAGCGAAGGATTTTTTCCTTAGCTTTCTTAGGCCCTTTCTACACTGCCATATAAAATCCAGGTTATGTGTTTTGAATTGGATTATATGACAGTGTAGAGACATATAATCCAGTTCAAAGCAGATAATGTGGATTATCTGATTTGATAATCTGGACTATATATTGCAGCATTGAAGGAACCTTAGGGCCCTTCCAAACAGACTTATATCCCAGAATATTAAGGCAGAAAATCCCACAATATCTGCTTTGAGCTGGGTTATCTAAGTCTACAATCAGGTAATGTGGGATTTCCTGCCTTGATATTCTGGGATATAGGGCTGTGTGGAAGGGCCCTGAGAATCATAGAGTTATCCAGTCCAACCTTATTCTGCCATGCAGGAAAAGCACAATGAAAGCACCCTGACAGATGGCCATCCAGCCTTTATTTAAAAGCACCCAAAGAAGGCACCTCCACATCCTCAGATTTTCAAAACTATACATATCACTGAATACTAAAGTTACCATGGACCATCCTTTAGTACTCAGTGATATACCTTTATAGTTCTGGATTGTGGCTAAATGATTCATAGCTGCCCATCCAAAATTCTGATTGTCTTAAGATATCTTGACTGCAGTTTCCATTCTGAAATGATCATGGTATGCAAATTCTGGAACTATTTCAATATTTCACTATCTACTTTTATATTATATATAAATAATTTGGCAGTCATTATTTCTTTGTTGCTAATATTCAGCTTTCTGTCTTGAGTTTCTTCAATATTTTTGTGAATTATTTTCTAATTTCAGCCAGTAGGATGGTGTCATCTGCATATCCTAGATTGTTGATGTTCCTTCCTTCAATTTTGACACCTCATTCTCATGCATCTAATTATGCTTTACATAATATTTTCAACATTAAAATGAACAGATGAGATGATAAAATGCAGCCATGTCTGACCCTGTTACCACTCCGTATTCTCTCCTAATTGTAGTTTCTTGATCTCAATACACGTTACACATCAGGACAATAAAATATTGTGTCACACCCAATTCTTTAAGAGCAATTGCCAGCTTTTCATGATAATACAATCAAAGGCTTTGCTGTAGTCTACATTCTATAAATGCAGACTGGAAATAAATATTTGGGTATGTTCCATTATCCAGTGTATGCTTGCAACATGATCCCTAATGCCTCTTCTTCATCTATAACTCTGTTAAAAATCCAAGCTGATGGTCACCATGTGCCATGCAGTGAATTCTACAGTTTGCATACGTGCTATTTAAAGAAGTAGCTTCCTAAGTATGCTATTTTCCTGCTTCCTGGCAAGGGGTTGGACTAGATGGACCACAAGGTCTCTTCCAACTATGATTCTAAGTACACAGGATGGGCCGCTCTAACTCAAGCAATAATGGGAGGTTGTAATCATACGCAGGCAACTGGTTCTGGAGGCAGTTGTTTTCTTTTCTACCATTTTCCAATTAAGAATAACTTCTTCCAGCTTGTTCATTCTATGTGGGAGGAGAGTGTGTGATATTTTGCGTTCTCCTCACAACCATGGAAACAGTAGGAGTGGACGTTCCCAGAAAAGGGTTAAGCAACTCGTCACTTCTGCTGGCATTTCTGGTCTTGATTTCTGATTCCCACAAATGCTTTTCATTATTTGAAGACTAAAAAAACTGACAGGAGGAAAAACAATGAGGCCGCCCATCACATGCAGTTTGGTCCCCTGTGTTTCGTTTTTATTGGCGTGCTTCATATGTGGAACTTTCATTCCAGATAATCGTGATACAAATAAAACATTTCCTCGCTGGAGTGGAGAAAATGAGTCAACTGAGATTCAAGTCAGTCTGTCTAAAGTTATTTTGATATACAGCAGGTCCTGTTTTTATTACCTGCAAAAGACTATCAGAGAAAGCATCAGCTATTCTTACACTTCTGAGTTTTGGCCCCTTCTTTTGCTGTTCCAGAAAAAGCAGTTTGGTGGGAATTTCTCAATCATTGCTGTCTCAAGATGTTGCTTCCAGGAGGACTGTGCAGTTTAATACGGGCTCTGTCTTGCAAATACTTACCTGTGTGATCTACTTTAATGATGGGGGCAATTAAATATACAGGAAGCACCTGTATGAATGTGCCAAGATTATGGTCAGAACCACATCAACCATATAATGTGTGTTTAACAACAGGTGACCTAAAATGTGTTAGTCTTCAGGACTCTAAAGAAAGGAAAGCTGGATTTAAACATTCTCACAGTGAGGGCTGCCATTTAAGAAGCAGAGAAAAATGCAAAGTGTGTGGAAAACCAATTGTTTATCGCAATTAAAGAAGACCCATTGAATCCATAGAATTGACGTAAATGTTGACTTACAAAGTTTCCATTAATTCATTAAGGGCACAGCTGAACTGTAGAATTAATGCAGTTTCACAACATTTAAACTGCCATGGCTCAATGCTATGGAATCTTTAGCTTCTCTGCCAAAGAGTACCAACACTTCACTAAATTACAAGTCTCAGGATACCGTAGCTTTGAGCCATGGCGGTTAAAGTGGTGTCAAATTGCATTAATTCTACAGTATAGATGTGCCCTAAGTCTACTCTAGCTAAGATTTAATCATCCTTTAATTATGCCAACACTTTAATTATGTGAGTTTGGGGAGGAGGATTTATATTCATTACTTTTTAAGCCAGGGGTGAATACTAAGCTTGGTTGATCAAAAAAAAAAATGGTTCAAAACTAGTTTTGGATGTAGGGGGCACTGGTGGTTCGATTCTAAAGTGACTTCCAAATCCCCCCCCCCCCCAAAAAAAATTCGAAGTCTTCTGAAACTTGCGAATCAATTCGTTAATGTGGACGCACAGAATTAGATCAGCTCCCTCCCTCCTGACATTCAGAAATAAATTAAAAACATGGTTGTGGGAATAAGCCTTTGGACAGTAATTTTCAGTGCAATAAATGAATCCGGAATAGTGTAATTTATGACTGGAATGGCTTCTGGACTATGCTTTTGGACTATGTGATTTAATAATTGTTTTTAAAGCTGAGATGTTTTTAGCTTGTTGGTTTTAATGTGTGTGTTTTATTTTACTGTATGTTTGTATATGCAGCATCAAATTGTGCCTTCTTGTAAGCCACTCTGAGTCCCCTTCGGTTTGAGAAGGACGGGGTATAATAATACTAATACTAATACTACTACTACTACTAATAATAATAATAATAATAATAATAATAATAATAAACATTTCAGAGAGAGAAGGGCAATGGCAAGGTATTCCAATGTCAGACAAGACCAACCTCAGAAGGTGAGTCCATAATTAAAAATATATTTTACCTAAAGTTCTTACTTATAGAAACTCAGGGCCCTTCCACACAGCCCTATATCCCAGAATATCAAGGAGGAAAATCCCACAATATCTACTTTGAACTGGGTTATCTGAGTCCATACTGGCATATATTTCAGTTGAAAGCAGATAATGTGGGGTTTTATTAAGCTGTGTGTCAGGGGCCTGAATGTGGACTTACGACCCTTCCACACAGCTCTGTATCCCAGAATATTAAGGCAGAAAATACCACAATATCTGCTTTGAACTGGGTTATCTAAGTCCATATTCAGATAATGTAGGATTTCCTGCCTTGATATTCTGGGATATGGGGCTGTGTGGAAGGGCCCTAAGCCATAAGAAAGGTATCTCAATCTTTTAAAATGAAAGAAAATAATTTTTAACAGCAAAGTGATGGTGTCATGAGGTGAGGGATATGGCCATTTGGGGAGCCCGAACTGGAACCTTCGAAGAGCCAATTTGTGACTTGAGACCTGATGTCCACAAAACCAACAGAAACAGCACACATGCCCACCACTTTTATAGTAAAATCACAGGCCAGAAATATTCAGAAGGCAATTTACTCATAACAAATATGACACCTATCTATCACACCTCTGCATCATTATACAACACACAAACAATGCCAGAGCTTATTCAGTTTTTTGCTTTTGATGGCAAACCAGCAACAACTTCACTGCAGTGCGTTTTTGGGCACTCTTCCAGATTTTTGTTTTTACTTTCAGTGTTTTAAGGCAAAGCAAATAAGAAGAATCCAATTATCAGGTGAGGAAAGGTGTGTGTTTCAACCAGATCAAAATAGGAAAACAGTGTGGCTGGAATAATTATGCAATTAAAATACTAAGAAATAACTGGGTTTTGATTAGGCATGATTAATGGAACCATGCATTCTTGACATTCCTGCGATATTCATGTGGAAATATAAACAACCACATTCCAATGATGTGTAATCCCTGCCTTGCTGAGACTTTAGGCAAAGGTCTTCATAATTTTTCAATGTTTTCTGAACAAAACTTTGACACAGTTGAAAATATATGTAAGCATTGCCCTAATTTCGAGTGGAAGCCTGGTCATGTCCTGCTAAAATCACCTGCAGGCAATATCAACAAGTTAAAATACACATGCGTTCATTTTCTTTCACTTCATTTGGAGCAAGGTTCTCATATTCTCAGGATTAAGATGGAATATGTTATGACTATTTTTGTGCGTGAGAGAGGAAAGTACACATGGTTGTAGAAAAGTGATACTTCCTCTTGATCTAAAAAGACACTCACAGCAAAAATGGAAATGCTGTGACTAAACAGGGTATTAACGAAAAGATCTGAACTGACACAATTTTATTCATTTTTTAAAATGTGTGCTTTCTTTTCCAAACTGCTCAAGGCAACTGAAAAGCACACATTAAAAACATTATCTTAAGGTTCACAGCTATCTAAATACTATATTAAGTCAGCAAAGTTGGGTAAACATGGCACTGCACATATACAGCGGTGATATTTGAATTACAAGAGCAAATGTTTAGGGTTGCTTCTCCCATTCATGGAGATGGCATTGATGCAGAGAGCTTCCCACTTAACACTGAAATACTTGATTGTGTTTCAGAATATTTATTCTGGAGTTTTGAAATATTTATGAAAGCTTTCATTATACCTGAAGAGCTGGGCATCTCTAGCCTACAGAAGAGAAGGCTGAGAGGAGACATGACAGCTATGTATAAATATGTAAGGGAAGGGCATAGGAAGGAAGGGACAAGCTTATTTTCTGCAGCCCAGGAGACTAGGATGTGGAACAATGGCTTCAAACTACAGGAAAGGAGATTCCACCTGAACATGAAGAAGGACTTCCTAACTGTGAGAACTGTTCAGCAGTGGAACTCTCTGCCCCAGAGTATGATGGAGGCTCCTTCTTTGGAGGATTTTAAGCAGAGGCTGGATGGCCATCTGTCAGGGGTGCTTTGAATGCAGTTTTCCTGCTTCTTGGCAAAGGGTTGGACTAGATGGCTCACAAGGTTTCTTCCAGCTCTGTGATTCTATGAATCTAAGTATCAGTTACCTATCATAAATGGAAAAAAACTGAAATGCAGAACCTGCAAGATGTTTATTGTGAAAGATTTTCCTATACATTTAACAATTTTATAAATTGTGAACTATATTGACACAGATGAATCTTAATTCCCCACCTCCTATACACACTAGAAACAGAGAAGAATTGAGTTATATTTGTACTTCTCACATAAATACGTGAATTGGAACTAAAACAGAATCCTTACTTCTCTAGTTTTTGCAATATGTATTATTCCCCACATTAAAAATTAATATAGAAATATATTTTGGAGGAATGGCTACACGAATTTATATTAAGGAATTATAAAAGGGAAAATAGCTCACAAATGCAAGGATGCAAATAGAAATTCATACATTTGGCAAAAGTAAATACATATAACCACTAGTAGAAATGCATATAGGAAACATGTATATTAGACAAAGTAAAGTAAAAGTTTCCCCTTGACATTAAGTCTAGTCAAATCTGGTGCTGGGGGGTGGTGCTCATCTCCATTTCTAAGCTGAAGAGCTGGCATTATCCTTAGACACCTCCAAAGTCATGTGACCGGCATTACTTCATGGAGTGCCATTACCTTCTCGCTGTAGCTGTACCTATTGATCTACTTATATTTTGCATGTTTCCAAACTGCTAGGTTGGCAGAAGCTGGGGCTAACAGCGGGAGTTCACCCCACTCCGTGGATTTGAACTGCTGATCTTTCGGTCAGCAAGTTCTACAGCTCAGCGGTTTAACTTGCTGCACCACCAAAGCCCCTTATTAGATAAAAATATATACCTGAAATAACCAACATGGGTTTCCATACTGACATTACTGGAAAAAGATTGAACACCAGTAAGGAAATAGAACAAAATTACTGGATTGTTGTGTGTTTTCCTGGCTGTATGGCCATGTTCCAGAAGCATTCTCTCCTGACATTTCGCCTGCATCTATGGCAGGCATCCTCATAACCTCTGAGGATGCTTGCTATAGATGCAGGTGAAATGTCAAGAGAAAATGCTTATGGAACATGGTCATACAGCCCGGAAAACACACAACAACCCAGTGATTCTGGCCCTGAAAGCCTTCGACAATACATAAAACAAAATTAACTGAAGTCTTCCGATATGAGAAACTTAAGAGGAACTGAAACAGACAGCTATGACACATAAATCTTCAAGCCCATCCTTGTTAATATTTCATCCGATCCTAGGTCAGTACCTTTTCATCATTATTTGTCCTTTAGACCCACTTTTCCATCCTGTCCAATTGGGGATTTGTCCACAGATCGTTTTACAAAACACGGCCTTACTTCCATTAAGCTAAGCTTCCTGCTGATGTCATTTTTGCATTACAAAGGTCTTAATTCAAACCATGACATAAATGCTTTTCATCAGTTTGATTTCATTTTGTTCTTTCTGCCAAAGTTCTTGAATTATTTCTTTTTTAAAAAATAAAATAAAATAAAGAGTATGTTGTATAATAATTGCTGCAGGACAGACTACTTTATTCTCAAATGTGAAAGACAAATGGGGTGTGACATGCATATGTTGCAACATGCAAGAGTTATTTCTTCAGGACCTCACTTTCCCCCCATCCTTTTCTCCATAGAATAGTTTGCTTCCTTTGAATCTGACTGAATAACAATACCAAACTTGAAGCAGAATTCCCAGCGACAATTGGGTCAGGAGGTAATTTTTGAAACATCCTTCTCTTCTCATCAGGAACTTGTGGATTAGGGTTTGCCAGAATGGAAACTAGAGAAGGCGCCTGTATCTTTAATGGCTGTGCGGAAGGGGGAATTTCAGTAGGAAGTTCTTGTTACCTGGTTGCATGCTAAGCAACACTTGCTGGAATTCCCTCTCCTATATCACTGTTATAGGTACAGAAGCCCTTTCCAGTTTTAGATCCCTATTAACACTTTCAAAAAGAATTGGAAACAGTCTTTTACATTTGTTTTATAGGTTGCTTACGAATAGCAGCCTTTCCAAATCTACAGAGAAATATAGTATCAGAGATCATATTAGTGCTTTCTCTTGTCTGATGGGATGCATGGCAACCACAGCTACTTATGGCAACTCTCTCCATTTCCAAAGAATAGCCTCAAATTCAACATGACTATCTTCCAGTACATTACATGGATGTGTCCATGAAATGTTACAATTAATAAACTGACCTTCAAGATTTTTATTTCTCTCTAAACCAGTGTTTCTCAACCTTCCTAATGCCACAACCTCTTAATACAGTTCCTCATGTTGTGGTGACACCCAGGCACAAAAGTATCTTCGTTGCTACTTCACAACTGTAATGTTGCTACTGTTATGAATTGTAATGTAAATATCTGATATGCAGGATGTATTTTCATTCACTGGACCAAATTTGGCACAAATACCCAATACGCCCACATTGAGGTTAGGCGGGAGGTTGATTTTGTAATTTGTGAGTTGTAGATGCTGGGATTTATAGTTCACCTACAATCAAAGAGCATTCTGAACTCCACCAGTGATGGAATTGAACCAAACTTGGCACACAGAACTCCCATGAGCAACAGAAAATACTGGAAGGGTTTGGTGGGTGTTAACCTTGAGTTTTGGAGTTGTAGCTCACCTACATCCAGAGAGCACTGTGGACTCAAACAATGATGGATCTGGACCAAACTTGGCACAAATACTCAATATGACCAAATGTGAACACTGGTGGAGTTAGGGGAAAATAGACCTTGACATTTGGAAGTTTTAGTTGCTGGGATTTATAGTTCACCTCCACTCAAAAGAACCCCCATGGCCAAGAGAAAATACTGTGTTTTCTAATGGTCTTTGATGACCCTTCTGACACCCCCTCACAACCCCCCGGGGTCCCGACCCCCAGGTTGATAAATGCTGTCTAAACCAAGTTTCTGCAGTTTTTACAGTAATCTTGCACTAGTTATTTCATGTTTGCCGATACCTTGATTATCCAAACTATTAGATCATCTATATTTGAGTGTATATGTTCCTTAAAAAAATAAAACTCACATTACATGTTATCACAGATATTTGGCAGGCATTATGTTATGAGAAAATATATGGAGGGGAAATCCTGACAGGAAGGTATCTTCTGTGAATGCTCTCATAATGCTTGCCTTCTCATATTTCAAAGAAGTGCTAATTTTCACAATTCTCAACAAGCCATTCTTTAAATACATTATTACTTTTTGATATGAAGCTACAGGGTATAATGTCAAAAGAGAGATAATGTTAGCAAGATATTTACTTTTCTTCTATTGTAAGGAAAGGGGGAAAGAACAGGCTCATAAATTTAAGAAGCAAGCATGTCTCCATAAAAGATTTATTACTGCATTTGTTCTTGTTGGATGTCAGCTACTGAATTAATTTAAGTATAGAGAAAAATAAGTTCATTTGAGGAGTAATTTTTTGGGAAATGGATGTTTACGTTGCAATTGGGGGGCACTTGGGGGCCCCTGGTGGTGCAGTGGGTTAAACCCTTGTGTGGGCAGGACTGGAGACTGACAGGTCACAGGTTCAAATCTGGGGAGAGCAAGGATGAGCTCCTTCTGTCAGCTCCGGCTCCCCATGTGGGGACAAGAGCGAAGCCTCCCACAAGGATGGTAAAACATCAAAACATCCGGGCGTCCCCTGGGCAACATTCTTGCAGACGGCCAGTTCTCTCACACCAGAAGCAACTTGCAGTTTCTCAAGTCACTCCTGACACACACAAAAAAAATGGAGGGCACTATGTGGGGTTACCTTTGAAGATAGTTCAAAGTTACAGAAATCGGCTGCCCATGTGCTGTTGGTATGAAGAATTTTTACAACATACCATTTGAAGCAGACAACCATTACACTGGATACTTCTTCATGTCCAGGTCCACTTTAAAAGGGCTGATACTGATCCTAAAGGTACCATGTCCTATTTGAGCTTGGAAGCTAAACTAGCTCAGCCCTTGTTAGTACTTGAATGGGACATCTCCAATGAATACCAGGTGCTATGGGCCTATATAGGCAGTCTCCAAGTTACAAATAAGATAAGTTCTGTAGGTTTGTTTTTAAGCTGAATTTGCGTAGCTCTCTGTGCCCCTGTTCAGAAGATTTCACCCCACTTTCTCCCTCTGTGATAACTGGATTTTGAAAAATTTGGGTTGTTGTGGAAACAAGGATTGATGGAATGCTTCACTGGAGACACTTTTCCCCATGGGAACACTTTCAAGAGTGAATTTCTCCTTCTAGAGGTAGATTTCTCTCACTTCCTGTTGTCTTGCCCCGTTCTTAACTATGAGTTGTTTTGTAAGTCATATGTTTGTAACTCTGGAACTGCCTGAATTTCAGAGGGAAGAATTGTCAAAACCACCTCTGGTATTCCTTGCCCAAGAAAACCCTATGAGGTTGCCATAAGTCAATAGGTAACTTAAAACACAAACACACACATACACAGTGATCTAAAGTGATTAAAAGTGCTTTTAATGTCCTTAATTAGGCGTGGACAACTTTATATCATAGGGCAAAATCTATCCAACCTGGGGTTGCAGTCTGGTCATCTGGAGGTTCCTCAGAGCACTACAGCCCCTTTGCCACAATATCATTTGATGGTTCCCTATATGTTGTACCCCTCCTTCTAAAAGATTTAAATGCCTCCCCTAAATCATAATTGTTTGTGGGAAGAACTCTGAGATAAAATAGGCTGGTATTTGCATTTCTTTGGATTTTGCTCTTGCTCACCCCATGGAACATTGTCCTTGGAATCTTTCTGAAACTCAAATTGGGAATTGCCTGGATGAAATTCCCTTAAATCATAGATGCCAAACTTGTGGCCCTGTAGATTTTTGGGCCCCTAATTCCCAGAAACCAGCTTGTCCAATGGCCAAGAAGTCCAAAACACCTGGAGGGCAACGGGTTTGACACCACTGCCCAAACTGGTCTGAAGTCATGTTATCTTAAGGCAGGCCCTCCAGGTGTTTGGGACTTCAGCTCCATACTGGCTATTAGGAATCGTGGGAGTTGAAGTCCAAAACACATGGAGAGCCACGAGTGACACCACTGCCCTAACTGGTCTGAAGTCACCTTATCCTAAGGCAGGCATGGGCAAATTTCACCCCTCCAGGTATTTTGGACTTCAAATCCTTACCGGTTGTTAGGAATTGTGGGAGTGGAAGTCCAAAACACCTGGAGGGCCAAAGTTTGCCCAGGCCTGTCCAAAGGACTATCTGCATCATTGTCAGCTAGCTCTGGACACTGACCATGGCTGAAAAGAATACTGCTCTCTTTCGGAGCTCTCCTGGGTCCTGAAGAGACTGAGTTTGCAAATGATTCCCACTTGGCTACTGCAGGCCAGCAACCTCCTGTTGTGGCCCAACAGCTTCCTAAGGTTGCTCTGTGTCCTGGATGCCAGAGGTTGGAAGTTATCTCTGTGTCAGATGTGGCAGAGTTCAAATGAGGAAATAAGGACACCAGTTCCTTACTTGATGAACTAGAAGAACTAGTAAAATGTGGAGCTGTATCCCTTTCAAGGCAACAGTATAAGCCATTAGGTGAAACTATAATATGGATGTGGACATGTAGCAAAATGATGGCCTTGCAACTCCTAATTAGAATTCTGCACCCTCAATGATATTTCCATTCTCAAAGTTTTAGCACTGATACTTGTAAATACCTCAAAGCTTCTATTGGTTGTGATTGCGTTCTCTTGGTACTTTGCCTGACCTTTTTCTAAATGCTCCACTGAAGCTTTTAGGTACACCCATGTGAGAAATTTGGCACCTGAGAAGAAATCCCATAGGGTGGAGAACAAGCCCTATGAGGAGTGGCTTAAAGAGCTGGGCATGTTTAGCCTGAAGAAGAGAAGGCTGAGAGGATACATGATAGCCATGAATAAATATGTGAGAGGAAGTAATAGGGAGGAGGAAGAAAGCTTGTTTTCTGCTGCCCTGGAGACTAGGATGTGGAAAAATGGCTTCAAACTACAAGAAAGGAGATAGTTTATTATTATTCTCTTGTATTTTGCATTTTACTGTGTTGTATTGTATTTTTAGAAGGGCTTGGCCTCATGTTAGCCTCCCCTTCCCCGAGTCCCCCATTGGGGAGATGGTGACAGGGTATAAATAAAGATTATTATTATTATTATTATTATTATTATTATTATTATTTCATCTGAACATGAGGAAGAACTTCTTAACTATGACAGCTGTTCAGTAGTGGAACTCTCTGCCCCACAGTGTGGCAAAGGCTCCTTCTTTAGAGGCTGGATGGCCATCTGTCGGGGGTGCTTTGAATACAATTTTCCTGCTTCTTGGCAGGTGGTTGAACTGGATGGCCCACAAGGTCTCTTCCAACTCTATGATTCTATGATTCTAGGGTTCCAGAATTCTTATCTGTGGGTAATGCCTAAATTTTGCCCCATCTCCTAGCTATATCCCTGGATGGAGCTCTTCTAGGTAGGGAGTCACAGCATTTACCATTTACCATTTGCTGCCCAGAGACCTGCCTTATTGGCACCATGGCAGTGAATTCCTGAGAGCACCTGACTTTTATTTTTTTACCTCAGCACTGCGTAAAGTGAGTAGATCAATAGGTACCACTTTTGTGGGAAGGTACCAGTTTCAAGCAGTCATAGTGGCCACATGACCTTGAAGGTGTCTACAGACAATGCTGGCTCTTTAGGAATAGAGATGGGCACCACCTCCCAAAGTGGGACACAACTAGACTTAATGTCAGGGGAAACCTTTGCTTTTACTTTAAGAAATGCAGTTCAAAATGGATTTGTAAGTATACATTATTTTAAATGCACCACCATATTGAACTCCAATTCAGAATGGCAACACGTACATAATCATCTCACCTTGACGTGGCCTGGATAGAAGTTCACATTGTCTGGATTGCTGCAAGCCCAATGTGTCATGGCAAGTAGCCCTGAAAGTTTATGTCACAAGATTCATGTTAATGTAGCCTGGGAAAGATAAAGATAGTGCCTCGCTGATTAAGTTGCTTGTTGTAACTGTGCCATTCCCAGTAAAGCAATAGCAAACTTTTCTTCTTACTCATTTTTGTCCTTTCCAAGGGAGTTTACCTGGCACACAGCATGCATACATATCATCAGTTTGGCTCGTAAACATTATGAGATAATTTGTTTACCTTCTTTTTTTCTTTTCTTTTTTTTTAAAAGACAGATGAGTTTGAATACCTGCTCTGGTGACATTGGGATCTCTTTTCTAAATCTGTAATGAACTTGTCCGTAATGGTTTACATGTGGTCACAAAACTTGGAAATGTTACTTTTTTGAAGCACAAAGAAGTCCCAAATGGCCACCCTGGGAGCTATAATCTAAAACTAACTTTCTAAAGACCAGCCATGGAGTGGCAATTCAGCGAAGATGACAGCAAGCGGTTATTGGCAACACAGGGAGTGAGGATTGATTTTTTTTCTTTGGAGGATAAGAAATATAGATTGCAAGTATGACCCACAAAACGGCATCGATATTCATTTCTTCAAGTAGGAACATGCAGATCTTGAGTATTCAGGAGCGACTTTTTTTGTTTTATTGTGTTTTCCTAGAACTTTGAAGTCCATTCAGTTTGTGTAAAACAGTGAGTTATGTGAATGGACACCTGATAATAATTCAAGAACAAGCTGAATCCACTCAGTCCAGAATGTATAGGCAATGGTAGAAGCAAACTTATAGTCTTCTTTAC
This sequence comes from Anolis sagrei, assembly GCF_037176765.1. Classification (NCBI taxonomy): domain Eukaryota; kingdom Metazoa; phylum Chordata; class Lepidosauria; order Squamata; family Anolidae; genus Anolis; species Anolis sagrei. The sequence continues at coordinate 31,701,045 of NC_090024.1, read as the reverse complement.
GCAGATCTACTTTAATTTTTTCCTGCCGTTTTTTTCATCAATCTAATTTAAGGGAGGGGGCTTTTTAATTCTTTGTTATTAGGCAATTGAGACTTGTAAACCTTTAGCAATTTACTACCTGGACTGGATATCCAAGTCTCTTTTTCTCACCCCTGTCTTAAGGGGCCCCACAACAGTAATGGTCAGTTAAAAAGGAATGGAAAAAAAGATTTCATTGTGTGATCTATTCAGATACAAGAGTTATCTAGAAAGTAAGGTTACAAGATTTTTTTTAAAATACAAAGAATGAATATATTTTAATAAAACTTACATGGATTGTGGCATAAATATTACATTATTTTTCCATGTAATCACCATTCAGTTCAATACATTTTGTCATCTGTGGGACAGGTTTTTGATGCCTGTCACTGAAGTTTCCCTCCACCTTTTTCAGACATTTTGTCACTTTGGTTTTCACCTCCTCATTAAGTGTTTTTCACCCAGGTGTTCCTTCAATTTAGTGAGCAGATGATAGTCACTGGGTGTAAGATCATGGCTGTGAGACAGGTAGCTTAAAACATCTCAACCAAATGAAGTCAACAACTCTTGTGTTGAAGGAGCAATGTGTGAATGTGCATTGTCATGAAGGAGACAGAGTCCTGCCATCAGCATACCACAAGTTTTGTTTTGGATGGCTCTGTGAAGTTTCTTCATGGGCTCACAATATATTCCATACCGATTTTGTCACATGCTCTCTTGACAGTACATCCTCTCCATAAACCAAAACAATTCCACAATTAATCGCAGCAGCATTCATGCCCCAGGTAGCATATTGCAATGCAAACTTTGCACTTGGAGGGAAAGTGGACAGTCATCTCTCACCTTCACCACAATGTCAGTCGATGAGCTACTGACGACTGGCACTGCTCATTCGTTTCCGCTGGCTTTCCTTTACACAACAGTGATACCAATTTTCCCTGTGAAATATTCCTGCTTCTTGGCAGGGGGTTGGACCGGATGGCCCATGAGGTCTCTTCCAACTTTTTGATTCTATGATTCTATGAGGATTGGCAGTTCAAAGCCACGAGTCAGGATGAGCTCCTGCTGTTAGCTCTATCTCCTGCCAACCTAGCAGTTCAAAAGCATGTGAGTAGATCAATAGGTAAAAAGGTAAAAGGGCACCCCATGCAGACATGGTGGCAAACATGGTCAAAGATGTCTATGTACAACAGGCTCCTTGGCATGGAAAAATGGGACAACAGCACCTCTCCATGGCCGGAGTTGAGCATTGTCTCCAGGTCCCGGAGATGTAAGTGGAAGGCTTTTACCTTTGTCCGTGTATTGTATGCCATTGTTGTTCACTGTTGTTCTCTGTGTAAAAGGCATTGAATGTTTGCCTTATATCTATATACTGTAATCCGATCTGAGTCCCTCCAGGGAGATAATGTGGAATATAAATAAAGTGTATTATTATTATTATTATTATTATTATTATTATTATTATGGATTCAGACAAGTGCACTTAACTATCAGTAGCAGCCACCACCACTCATTTCTTTTCCAAGTGTCATAATTATATTCCGTGTGAGTTGGAGTCCAAAACATCTGGAGGGCCCAAGTTTGCCCATGCCTGAGCTAGCTTGTACATCTTGACAAATCCTTAAAACTGGCCCATAAAAAAGCTGTTTTCTTTTAAACTGAATGGGAAAATCTCATATACTAAAATGAATCAAATTAAATTCACTCTAGACCTAATGTTGATCACCTCTGCTTCTCTCACTGGTCTTGAAGAAGAGCAGATTTGCACATAATTGTAAAAGAAAAGGATCTGCAGCAATTGTGTGCTGCAAGCAGTCATTTTTCATGTTTATTTTGGAATGTGGTTGACAGGTTCTTTTCCCCTCTTTTAGACCCCGAAGGAGGCATCTACGTTCATTCGAAAATAAAGAATCCCAGGTCCTGGACTCCGCAGAGAAGAATATGTCAGAAAACACAGTGTGAAAGTGCAATTACGATGATTGAATCGCCTGAGGACAGTCCCTGTATGAACTGGATACATTCCACTGTTGCTAAACACTGTGTAGTCTGTTCATGTTTTAAAGTGTTTGTTTTGCCGTGGGTATTGATCGTTTCTTTACATGTGGGACAAACACCCCTAAGATGCCATCAATGTATCTGATAAGGCTTTGAGGCACTATTGAAAACCATACCTATGTAATAGGTATTATTGCCGGGGTTTCTCAGCCTCGGGCCATCCGTGCGCTTATTTGTGAAGTGTCTTGTGGCATGTACGCACATGGGGTGAGTGGGTTGATCTCTTTCAGCTATCTTCATACACGAGAGTTCACAGGAAGGAGCAGCGCTGGCACATGAAATGGAACATCAGCAGTCTCTACCTGCTTTTCCCAGGCATTCATTTCCAAGCTTCAGTTATTGCCCCGAATTACTCAGCTAATGTTATGGGAAGCTCCCCCAGAGAGGCATGTTTTGAGATTCTGCATTTCATGAAATATGTTTTCTAATAATTCCAGGAGAATTCAGATTTCATTGGCTTTTTAGAGCAGGCTTCTAGTCCAGATTATTTGAGGGGGTAACCAAGACTGGATCTACATTTTGAATCTGCATTATATGGCCAGTATGTAAAACCATATGTTGTTATTTATTCATTCAGTCGCTTCCAACTCTTCATGACCTCGTGGACCAGCCGAAGTCAGAGCTCCCTGTTGGCTCTGGCCACCCCCAGCTCCTTCAAGGTCAAGCCAGTCACTTCAAAGATACCATCCATCTATCTTGCCCTTGGTTGGCCCCTCTTCCTTTTTCCTTCCATTTTCTCCAGCATCATTGTCTTCCCCAAGCTTTCTTGTCTTCTCATGATGTGGCCAAAGTACTTCATTCTACAAACCCATATAACACAATTTAACTACATCGGAAGGGTCTACAGCACTGATCATATAATGCAGTTTACAACTGCAATATATGGCAATGCAATTCCAGCCTAAAGCACTGCTGGTGCATGTGAAGGATTTAAAAATGAGAATGGGATTGAAGTATTGAGAGATTCACCTTATGCTTGAAACCATATAGGAGTTTCTCATAATTTCATACAAGAAAATAATGGGTTTCTGTGAGTCATGTTCCAGAAGCAGTCTCTCCTTATATTTCATCCACATCTATGGGAGGCATCCTCAGAGGTTGTGAAGAGAATTCTTGTGGAACATGGCCATACAACCTGGAAAATGCATAGCAACCCAGTGATTCCGGCCATGAAAGCTTTCGACAGCACAAGAAAATAATGCTTAGTTAGTGTGAATAACACACACATAGAGCTGTCACTCCGCACTCATGTGATGATTTCCTCAGGGTACTCACATGTTCTTTCCTGTTTGTGAAACCCTGGCAGAATTGACATGATAGCATTTGTTTATTTATTCCATTTATATCACTCCTTTCCCCAGCCAAAGGGCACAGGGTTGTTTCCAATATTTTCAATAAAACATTCTAAAACATACTATAGAAAAATATTTTAAACAATTAAACATTAATTCTGTTGGAAGCATATAGTTTAAAACAGTTTTTGAAATATTATAATAATATTATAATAATATAACACTTTATTTGTATTCTGCCCTATCTCCCCGAGGGGACTCAGAGCGGATTCCAGCATATATACAGACACAGATAAACGTTCAATGCCTTTGAAACACAATGAAACACAAATACATTGGCAAAGACTTCCCCTTTCATCCCTGGCTTGGGTGACGGTGCTCATCTCCATTTCCAAGCCGAGGAGCCTGCTTTGTCCATAGACACATCTTGGTCACGTAGCTGGAATGGCTTCATGGGGCACCATTTTACCTTCCCGCCAAGGTGGTACCTATTGGTCTTCTCACATTTGCATGTTTTTGAACTGTTAGGTTCGCATGAGCTGGGGCTGACAGTGAGAGCTCACCCAGTCTTGTGGATATGAACTGCCAATCTTCATGTCAGCAAGTTTAGCAGCTCAACCGTTTAACCCATTGTGACACCATAAAATTAAAAACTTACAGTGCCACTGAAGATTACTCTTTCTCTTATGCGGACCAGTTACACCTATGAGGAATGTTCTATTGAATGTTTCAGATTGTTTTTGTCAAAATCTGCACCGATGAGCCACACCAGATTTTTTAGTCCAACTTTGAACTGGTCTTATGAGCCACATGCAGATATAAAATGGATGCCAGTAGCGTGCGTGTGAATCTCTTATTAATATGAAATCCAGAATTGCTTTGGCCACATAGAACAGGGTGAGCTGCAGCACCAGGATTTCTTCCCATTAGATACAATTGCTTCTTTCTTTCTGGGAAACTCTCTTTGGTCCAGCCATGAATTCCTCAGAGATGAGCACCGGTTTGGAGACCATTCTGAGTAGCCCTGGACTTGGTTACTCCCTTCCTATGGTCCTTTTGATTCAGGCAGCCCTTTTATGACTCATGAGGAACAAGTATTTTATTAGGTGGGTGTTGCATTTTCTTTATTTACATATTTTTGAAAAAGTGTTTTTACTACTATCTGGACTTGGTTTGTGCTTCTATTGGATTTTTTATTCAGTCTTATTGTGAACTGTCATCAGTTCCACTTTTGAATGAAAGGCAGGATATAAAACCAACAAATACTGATTAAATAAACCCTATAAAGCAGTAAGCATTATTATTGCCATATTATAAGCAGAAAGTGAAAACAAGACAGCAGTTTTCCTGAAGCTCCCAAGAGATGAAAGCATTACATTTTTGATGAAAAGTTCCTCAGAGAGATTTTAGAAGTTGCAGTCCTAAAAAATATTATTTGCACATTCTGGAGTCACTGCGTAAAGTCTATATTTCCTGTTCCAGTTTATTCTTCAAATAGGAAGAAATTTATTTCCTCAGATTGAACTAAACTTCAGAACAGGCAACTACAGCTTAAAACAATATTCCTATCAGGACCCCATTTACCATTAAGGTGGTGGAGGCTCCTTCTATGGAGGCTTTTAAACAGAGGCTGGAGGGTCATCTGTCAGGGATGCTTTGAATGCGAATGTGTTGTATTATTGTTAATGCTTATGTTATTGTCTATGTGATTTAGTTTAATTGCATGTGTTGTTGTTGTTATTGCTTGTATTGTTGTGTTGTGGGCTCGGCCTTATGTGAGCCGCACTGAGTCCCTTGGGGAGATGGTAGCGGGGTATAAATAAAGTATTATTATTATTATTATTATTATTATTTTCTTAGCAGGGTGTTGGACTGGATGGCCCACGAGGTCTCTTCCAACTCTATTACTCTAATGCATTTTAATATGCGATATCTCCAAGCCTGCTTTTGGAAAATGGATTTGCATCTTTTACACCACAAAATAAGGCCCCCTTTACACTGCTGTATGTAATCCAAGATAAACCATATAATTTGCTTTGAACTGGATTATATGAGTCCACATTGCCATATAATCCAGTTCAAAGCCGATAATCTGGATTTTACATGGCAGTGTAGAAGAGGCCTAAGAGGTATGCTACAACTGACCCATAGTCTCCTGGCCCAACTAGTTGCTGAGTTGTGACCTCCATCTTTCATGCTCTTGAATGCTGAACTCTTATACGCTGTAGTCCAGGTATGGGCAAACTTGGGCCCTCCAGGTGTTTTGGACTTCAACTCCCATCATTCCTAACAGTCTCAGGCCCCCTCCTTTTCCCCTTCAGCCGCTTAAGCTTTGTTGAAGTCCAAAACATCTGGAGGGCCCAAGTTTGCCCATGCCTTCTGTAGACTATGAAAAGAAGCCTTCTCTTTGCCTGATACACTTGATGTCAGGGTGATAAATTTTCCAATTACTTGGGCGTGAGGGAGAAAAAGAACGCAAGAACGAAAAGAAGCTTCTATTTCATCTGTGAAGGCTTGTGTTTTTCAGCCTTGTTTGTGTTATCTTTGACAACCCACTTCATTAGCTTCTATTTTATGGTCTGCTCTTTGAGAACTATTAAATGCCCTAGAGATGAATTGGCCATGTTTGCATTGCACTCCTTAGATGTATCATTAAAATACGTATATATGGCCTAAGACGGCATTAGGTCTTTCTTCTGTTTAATCCTTATTTTTCTTAATTCAAACAATATTGGTAGGGAAACAAAGAAGCAAAGAAAAAGTGGGTGGGTTGAAGACAGTGCGATCATTTGCGTCTCATTTCTTAAGAAGCTCTTGTAATTTTTCTCCTTCATCAGTCATCTTGGTTGCCTCTTGCATTCAAGCACAGCCATTCTATACCTGTATTTGCACATCTCGAGTATCCTTTACCTTCAGCTTTTCGTGACTTTGCAACAGCATTTAAGACACAACAGTAAGCACTCATTTCTCTTGCTAAGGATGTACACCATACTTACATGTTACAGGCAGAAATGTAATCATGCTCCTAAATTATGGTCAGAGTTGTAAAGCTGTAATTAATCATTAGCTGTCACTTATATCCTCCTTTTCGAAGCCTCCTTTGGCCCCATTTCCCTTTTGTGTGTTTGTTATCTCAGTGCCTTCTCGACTTGAAAAATAAATAGTTTCACTTTACTTTTCTAAGTTAATGAAATCGATGTCTTCCATTCATACCAAACAACAGCATTGTTGACAGCTATTAACTCATCCTGATCCACCCCCGCATACTTGTCAATCAAATATGATGTTGCCTAAATAGCTGCTTGTGTTGAAATGGAAACACCCATATAAACAACATTATTCTAAGGTTAATGTATCCGTGGTTTTACATTAATATACTGTATTATATTTGCTTTATATTTGTATGAATTAAGTAGCAGCTATAAATTGAACAAAAACAAGATATGCTGCCCTTTCTAGTTTCAGAATACATGACTTAGAATAATAGAATCATTGAGTTGGAAAAGATCTCGTGGGCCATCCAGTCCAACTCCCTGACAAGAAGCAGGAAAATTGCATTGAAAGCACCCCAAACAGATGGCCATCCAGCCTCTGTGGAAAAGCCTCCAAAGAAGGAACCTCCGCCACACTCCGAGGCAGAGAGTTCCACTGCTGAACACCTCTCACAGTCAGGAAGTTCTTCTTAATGTTCAGATGGAATCTCCTTTCTTATAGTTTGAAGACATTATTACATTGCATCTTAGTCTACAGGACAGCAAAAAACAAGCTTGCTCCATCCTCCCTATGACTTCCCCTCACATATTTATAAATGGCCTTCATCATGTCTCCTCTCAGCCTTCTCTTCTTCATACTAATCATTCCCAGCTCTGCTGTTAAAAAATTATTGTGCAATACTAGTTTATTCTTGGTCATTTGCTTTTTATGTCATGCAAAATTAGAAAAATTGAAAATTCCCCAGAAATTGGAATTTGATACATCATTTAACCCAATGATGACAACAACAACATTTATTACGGTCCCTACACCCATCCGTGAACAAACCATGACAATGGAAAAGTTGCTCAGTTGAACACAGAGGAAACAGATTTTAATAATAACAGCAACACTTTATTTATATTATTTATATTTCTTCCTTCTCACCCCAAAGAGGACTCAGGGCGGATCACTGTACACATACATGGCAAAGATTCAATGCCACTTTGTATAGACAGTACACAGACAGACAGAACAGAAAGGAGGTGTGTTGTTTCGACTCGGTGTCCAGCGTGGAAGGTTGGGTTCAAGTCCAACCACAAGGGGTGCTCTCACTCCATCCTCTATGATGAAGACTCTTCAGGACTTCCTCCTTCCTTATGGTTGCCCAGCATTAACTGATCTTCTTTCTTTGCGGCATAGTAAAACACCGCCCCCGCTTTTAGTGATATGTAATTTCTCTAATTATAGCTAAAACTATTTTTGAACTGCTTAGGTAAACAGTGAGCAAGGCTGACAATCGGCCACCCACGCCGACCCGGAGATTTGAACATGCAACCTTTCAGTTGATAGATCTTAGAGTTGCTGGTGCTTTATCAGCTGTGCTAAACCCCCGACTCTAAATCCATGGTGCAAACCTTATAGGATTTATTTATTTATTTACAACATTTCTATTCCGCCCTTCTCACACTGAAGGGGACTCAGGGCGGATCACATAGCATATACATAGCAGACATTCATGCCGTTAAACAGACATCTGCATGATGGTTAAAACTGAGGAACAAGAAGGAATGGGAAAGGAAGGCTGGGAACTTTTTCAGACTTTACACCTCCCAAGCATAAGTACAAAACAATGAAAAGGTGGGGATAATTTCTTGGAGCATGGTAGGCAGTTGTTTTGTGCAACAACATTTTAGCGCAATCAGATGCTTTAATTCGGTAATGGTTTCATAAGTGTCCAAAGTGAGAGAGCAATAGCATTTTTGCAGAAAAGACAATTGCCGCAGAATAGGATTTTCGTGCAATAATGCTCTCAGTAGGTATGGAGAGGTGCACAGCAATTAACTGATTGGGTTGGAGAAGGCCCCTCATCTGTCTCACAGTCCATTCAACACATACATCTAGGTTTGGGGAAGAGAAGCTTAAGCCAGAACTGTCAGATTTTGTTCACTGATAGATATGCTTCCAATTCTTGCTGCTCTCTTTCATATAAACAAAAGCCTTTGGAGCACTTTGTCCTGAGACAGGAGAGGTAACGATCACTATTGCTTCTTTTGCTGACTAAGAAAAAACAGTAGTTCCCCTTTCAGACACAATTAGAAACAGCTATGTTTGTCATAAGAAATGCTTAATAACTTGCCTACCCCAAAGTAGATTGTATGCTGCTGTTGCCAGGCTGCTAAGGTTGTGTACTCTTCTCTTTCGTTTCAGCCTGACATTCTTGTAGCACAATTAGCAAGAATAACAAATGTCCTTTTTGAGAAAGACACTGTATTGTGAACAGATTCAAAGCAAATCCAGCTCATGGGAAAGTGCTGATAGACTGATTATATTTCATATTGGAGAAAGTCACAGTTGAGTGGCATTACACTCTTCGGTTTGGTTGCTGGCTGATATGCAAATAAATATCAGACAGAATTTCTATCCATTTCTTACTAGTCAGGCTCCAGCAATCTTACCTCTTTGGAAAAAAAAAGTTATCTTCACTCAGATCTTATGCAGTAGAATATCTATGAGTCAATCATAAAACAAGAGGTTTACGCCAAGGCATTTTTCTATTCAAATACATTAGATGTGCATGAATACGATATAGACATACTAACAAGTCCTTTGGGTAGTTTCATGTGAATTATTTGCAGTGCAGTCTAGTTATACTAAAGTCAGAGACATGCAGCCACTACAGCAGCAGAACACAACTCCATGCAGTTGATGAAGTGGGCCACAAAAGCTGATGCCAAATAAAAGAGATCAATCTTTAAAGTGCCATTTAAAAAAATCTTTTTTGTTGAAATTGATTATACATAGAAGAGCTTGGTCCCTTTCAGCTCTCCAATTTCATAACTGTGCTCATTCCGGGAAAGGTGAGTAAAAATGTTTCACAAAACCACACAAAAAGGCAGACATGTTTCAGTGATTACGGCTATGATAAGAAATAGAATAAGCCCTATGAGGAGCGGCTTAAAGAGCTGGGCATGTTTAGCCTGCAGAAGAGGAGGCAGAGAGGAGACATGTTGATCATGTATAAATATGTGAGGGGAAGTCGTAAGGAGGAGGGAGCAAGCTTGTTTTCTGCTGCCCTGAAGACTAGGACGCGGAACAATGGCTTCAAATTACAGGAAAGGAGATTCCACCTGAACGTGAGGAAGAACTTCCTGACTGTGAGAGCTATTCAGTAGGGGAATGTGGTGGAGGTTCCTTCTTTGGAGGCTTTTAAACAGAGGCTGGATGGCCATCTGTTGGGGGTGCTTTGAATTCAATTTTCCTGCTTCTTGGCAGAAGGTTGGGCTGAATGGCCCATGAGGTCTTTTCCAACTCTATGAGTCTATGAAAATTTCGATAGCACTAGACCAAAGTAATTTAGAGTTACTGTCTAGTTATGGAATGCATTTCGTTTTAACTTTTCTTGCAGGTTGTGAGCAAACTAACCAGTCAACTAATGGCAAGACAGATGGCAAACAATTCATCCAGACCTCACAACCTCTGAGAATGCCTGCCACAGATGCAGGAGATAATGCTTCTAGATCATGGCCATACAGCCCGAAAAACCTACAAAAGCCAGTGATTCCGGCCATGAAAGCCTTCAACAATACAAATTCATCCAATAGCCACTTACTGATAGTTAGAAAGCTTTAAAAAGGCTTGTAAAAAGGTAGATTGTGTGCTTTCTTGAGAATGATTTTTTTTTTACCTCCAACTTTGTGTGTTAATAGACTAAAACACACTGGGCATGAATATGCTGCCCACAAACCAAGTGGCAATGGTATCCTAATGGTGTTAAACCCATTACTACACATTGCTATGTACAATGCACAGCCACTGAGCCTCTACTTCATCAGAGTAAGTCCTAGAGGAGCACATATGATGCAGAGGGACTACTGTAGTGGAATATTTTATGGCATACATCTTGGAGGTCCTTGCTTTTCATCCAAAATCCTTGTGCCGGCAGGACTGAAGACTGACAGGTCAGAGTTTGAATCCGGGAAGAGAGCGGATGATCTCCCTCTGTCAGTTCCAGCTCCCCATTCAGGGACATGAGAGATGCCTCCCCCAAGGATGGTAAAACATCGACATATCTGGGCGTCGCCTGGTCAGCATCCTTGCAGACGGCCAATTCTCTTACACCAGAAGTGACTTGCAGTTTCTCAAGTCACTCCACACACACACACAACCCCTAGTTTCTCATTTTTCAGGTAGTCTGTCCTGGCACCCCTTATTTTTGAAACTAAGTGCAGATCTGATGTTAGTGTTTTTGTCTGGTGTTCCAAACAAAGGATTTAATCTAGGAAGGAAAGTACAGAAGGCAAATGTACCCACACTGATGAATAGTTTGAATGTTGGATAGGATAAATTTGAAGGCATGTTGTCCATAAGAAAAAAAAACTCCTTAGTCACCATAAATCAAAAATAACTTCATGGCTCGCAACAATGATAACTACCAATTGTTGTGCTGTCATTGAATGTTTTGTAGCACAGAGTTCTGCATTTAATCTGTAACGTTAATGTGTCTTTCCTTGCATGTCCAAGCAATATTATTATGGGTTCAATGCCAGCAACTGTTTCATTCTACTATAATTTTAAAATGGACAACTAAATGTCTCTTTTTTGTTTCTTTTGCTTTTCTTTTTCCTTTTCCCCATAGCACACAAAATAGATTGCTTAAATGCTTACAAGAACAAGTCAGGCAACAGTTTAACCTTTGACAATGGCAGTATTTTTAGATTTAACTGAAAGCACTTAGTTAAGAAAAATCTGTTTCCACTTTGCTGATGAGATGTTTTTAAATAAATGGCAGGTTACAGCAACATATGGCAAAACGATGACTTTACGGAGGACCTGAGCTTCCAGCCTTTACTCCGGTGAAGTTGTGGGATGTAATCAGAGTCATATGATTGACAGTATAGATTCTGAAAAAGAAATCCCAAATGAAATCACTCAGAAAACTTTTCTGCCCTAAACCCCACCTAAGTGGTTTCTGATTCTTTCCCAACTCCAAAGTAATAGTATATATACATGTCTGCTCAGAGGGAAGACCCACTGGGTTCTTTAAGGCATTTCTAGCTGAGTGTGTAGACAATTTCAGTATCCTGCTATATTTCGCATGAAATTACTGTTTAGTAATGTGTCATATGCTCCACAATGTGTTAAAATATTAATAAAAAATCTGACATTTTGGAGTAAATGTGTTTCTGATGCAAGTGTTGAAAATCGTTGAAAATCTTAAGTATGCACAATTTTTACAAGTCATATTTTTGGAAAAACCATATAACATATCCTAGGGCCCTTCCACACAGCCATAAAACCCAGAATATCAAGGCAGAAAATCCCACAATATCTGCTTTGAACTGGGATATCAGAGGTCCCTTGCACACAGCTGAATAAAATCCCACAATATCTGCTTTGAACTGGGATATATAGCTGTGTGGACTCAGATAATCCAATTCAAAGCAGATATTGTGGGTTATTCTGCCTTGATATTAAAAGTTATATGTCTGTGTGGAAGGACCCTGAGTCCACACTGCCATAGTTCAAAGCAGAAATTGTGGAAGAGGCCCTAGTCACATTGTCCTAATTAACATATCAGGGACTTAACCCAGCACTGTGGCATAGGTGACAGTGCCTTTTCAGTGATGGCCCGTCGGCTGTGGAATTCCCTCCCTAGGGATATTAGATCAACTCCCTCTCCCCTAACCTTTCATAAAATAGTGAAAACGTGGCTCTTTGATCAAGTCTTTGGTGAACCTTTGCAATAGACAGATGCAGAATTATGTGCAAGGACTATTGGAACGGCCCGGATTATGAATAGAGTGGTTTAAATGATATTGATTTAAATGTTTTAAAATGTTCTGATGTATTTTATAATCCTATTTTAAAGGTTCATTTTAATTTTACATTGTTTTTAAATGGCATTGAATAGTTGCCTATGTATTAAAGCCGCCTCAAGTCCCCTCTGGGGTTGAGAAAGGCGGGGTAGAAATGCCATTAATAAATAATAAATAAATTACAGATTTCCAGAAATACAACATGAGAATGAGACTTTCAAGATCTCTGTCTTGTAAGAATTCCCAGTATGACCCATGGCCAAAGATCTGACCAGGCATGATCTTTTCCCACTCTTGTGCACAGCAATGCAATCATATTCCCTTGCCTACTTGATACTAATTTTGTCCATCTTATACACAAATGGCATGGCACTCCTATTTTCCTTCTATTTTTGATGAAATTTTCTAGAGGAAGAATGTTGTCAAACTATCATATATACTCGAGTATAAGCCGACCCAAATATAAGCTGAGGCACCTGATTTTACCACCAAAAACTGGGAAAACTTATTGACTTGAGTATAAGCCAAGAGTGGGAAATGTAGCAGCTATGGGTCTGTTTCAAAATAAAATAGATACCAATAAAATTACATTAATTGAAGCATTAGTAGGTTGAATGTTTATTAATATTTACATAAAACTGTAAGATAAGACTGTCCAACTCTGACTAAACCATTATTATAACCTTCTCCAACCTTCTACATATCCTTCCAATAATAATAGGGTAAAATAATAACGGTAATAATAATAAAAATAATAAACTTAACCTATAAATGTAATAAATAATAATAATAGTAGTAGTAGAGTTAAATAATAAATAATCTTGACTCGAGTATAAGCTGAGGGGAGCTTTTTCAGCCTAAAAAAGGGCTGAAAAACTAGGCTTATACTCGAGTATATACAGTATTTCAAAGGAGGATATTCCTATAATTTTCTGAGTAGGCAAAAAAATTATTTTCACTGATCTCTGGGTGTAATTATTTAACTGTACAGAGCAGTAGTAAAAGCAACGCATTGCTTTGTACACGGTATACATGTGATCATACAGATCCTCTAGTGGAGCAATGGGTCAAACCTTTGTGCCAAAAGGACTGCTGACTGAAAGGTCGGCAGTTCTAATCTGGGGAGTGGGGTGAGCTCCCATCTTTCAGCTCCAGCTTCTCATGCAGGGACATGAGAAAAGTCCCCCACAGGATGGTAAAACATCCCGGCGTATCCTGGGCAACTTCCTTGCAGACGACCAATTTTTTCACACCAGAAGTGACTTGCAGTTTTTCAAGTTGCTCCTGATCTGAAAAAAATTGTATAATTTGAAGAAGCAACGTTTTTCCATATCTTTACCACTGTCACATGTGTAAGTCTGTGTCATAAATATATAATCTCCAAAACAACTAATGTCAGAACAAAGGTTCAGCCAAATACATGTTTCACTTTCCAGAGGGAAAATTTATATTTTTTTTCCATTTTTATTTCCAAGCTGAGCCTGAAGCAATGCGGTCTTGTAGGAGAAGCATTGACTTGATTCTGCTCATAATATAAATTGGAATTTGGATTCACACTCCTTTCTCCAGTCATTTTATTTGAATAGGTAGCATGTGCGGACATAGATTTCCTATGGGATCAGGAAAGCATTAATCTCCTGTCATTGTTTCTATATCACATGGGATTCCAAGTAATATTTCCGTTCTCACATTGTCCTGTTTTGCGGATCATTCTTCTCAAATCCAACTAAATTCTGAATGCTTTCAGTGCAGAGTTTTTAGTCTGCAAACCGTCAGAGGACTATGCCTTCTATGAAGGACCCCGTCCTTGGTAGAACCTGAATAGACTTTGAACAGTTGATTCCTTTTCAAATATTTGTCTCCATTTGTACATGCAACATAAGCAGCTGAGAACACGGAACAGAGAAATGTTTCAAATGATGCTGGGAGTGGAATGAAAGGAAACTCAGGGTTACTGTCAAGTTAAGCTACAGTGCGTAATGATCCCATCCTTATTGCCTTTTGGGATTCGGAACAGGCAGAGCCAGCTGTTTAGAAGCTGAATACAGACATCCTGAGTGCTGAGTGCTAAAGGCTTAAATTGTACTTAGAATCAACAAATTACGATGTTAAAAGGAAAACTGCCTCCCTTTCTGACCTTCTCCCAGAATTGTTAATTCTGTTTTACTATTTCCAGACCAATAGTGCTTGAGGAGAATGAAGCTTCTTGTTGTTGTTATTACAACGAGCAAGATTTTCTCAGTAGCCGATTGGAGAATATTTTATTAGTGATGATTAAGATTTGAACTAGAACCATTACAAAGCTGGTTTCTAAAATTTCAGCTTAAAAACTAAAAGAAAAATAGATTGGCCCATCTAGTCAATAAGACACTAATGATCCATGTGAACTGCAAATGTTATGACTAAGGGCGGATAAACTGATCAATTTCCCTTTCTGTACCCTTCACATTTTCCAAGAAAAATCTCAAATAATTTCCATTGCTCATGAAGAAAGTTGGGACTTTATGTGGATTTATGAAGCAATCTGAGCATTAAAATAGTTTTGAAAAAGGTTGTTATGCAAAAATAAACCAAACAAAACTCACCCATTCCTGATCATTATTGCATATCGAAGGCGCTCTCATTCAGGTACAAGCTTCTGCCTGCCAAACAACTCATTGGATTATATCCGTATTTCACCCCAACATGCCTCACAGGGTTTCTGTTGTGATGGTAACATGAGATAAGCATTTTAGGGCAATTTAAATGGATTGTAAAATAATTAACAATAATTGCCTCTAACCGAAATCATAATCACAATCTATAAATCATATTATGTGCATTTCTTTTGCAGAAATAGCTACAAATACATCTTCATCAAGTACTTCAAAGGAGTGCTTCACTTACATTAAATTAGATTAACACAATACTCTGCTGCACTGTCCACGAGATCTAACACAACCTGGAGAGATGCGGCAAAAGCAATTTCCAATACTGAAGTCATCTCATTAAGGTGATGATATAAACCACTTTTTCATAAAACAAAAATATAATTGGAAAAAATATGCGTGCTCTACAGAAAAATAAAATGGGACTCAACTAAACAAATAGTGATCTAAACCAACAAAACCTCTTTTTCTTGTTAATTAGCTGCTTTGAGTTTTCCTATGGCGCAGCGGGTTAAACCGCTGAGCTGCTGAACTTGCTGACCGAAAGGTTGGCGGTTCGAATTCAGGGAGCATAGTGTGCTCCCGCTGTTAGCCCAAACTTCTGACAACCTAGCAGTTCAAAAACATGCAAATGTGAGTAGATCAATAGGTACCACTTCTGAAGGAAGGTAACAGCGCTCCATGCAGTCATGCTGGCCACATCAACTTGTAGGTGACTATGGACAATGCCAGCTATTCAGCTTAGAAATGGAGATGAGCACCACCCCCCAGAGTCAGACACGACTAGACTTAATGTCAGGGGAAATCTTTACCTTTACTTATGGAGAGAAAAAGCAGGATATAAATAAACATAATAATAATAATAATAATAATAATAATAATAGTCATCTGGTTGACTTTGACTTATGGCGATCCTATGAATGAGAGACCTCAGGAGGTCATCCTGTTATGAACAGCCCTCCTTAGGTCTTTCAGACTCTGGGCTGTGGCTTCCTTTATGAGTCTATCCATCTGGAATTTGATCTTGCTCTTTTTTTGACTGCTTTGAACCTTACCAAGCATTGCCATAATTTCAAATGAGTCCCATCTTGTCGTGATATGTCCAAAGTATGACAGTCTCGGTTTAAAGACATAGCTGTGTTAATCTATTCACCCTGACTTTAGGAACTATCTTTCTTTTAAAAATGCAAACTAATGGGCAACAGTCAAAGCAGAGTCTGAAGTACATAGGGTACAATACGATTTAAAAATACATTGGAGACTAATGGTTAAAGTGAGGCATCAGAAGTATCAGCACACCAAAAAACGCACTCCGAGAAGAAGGTTTGATGGATAGTTGAATGAATGCAATGGACCAGAATTGCGATTGACAAGTAATCTATTAAGGAAGACCAGGGACCCATCTACATAGGTCAAATGAGCTGGAAGGGCTGAGTGGCCTCCATGGTATCCATGGGATAGGATAAAGGTTCTGGAAATTAGATATGGAGGATTTATGTTTTATGTCTTATTGATTTTATTGTTTATGGAATTTTAAGGATGTTTATATGCTTTTTACTGTTTATATTATTGTGGCATCGAATTGTGCCGGTTTTGTAACCCGCCCTGAGTCGCCCTCGGGCTGAGAAGGGCGCTATAGAAATATAGTAAGTAAGTAAATAAATAAATAATTTACATCAACACACACCAAAGCCACCTCTTATAATAGCCATTTTCATAAATACAGTTTTTGTTTTATTCTCAAAAATAATTTGTTAATGATGGATTGCTTGTTAGAAAACCTTGTTGAGAAGGAGAAATCAAAAGTGTTTGAGAAAGAAAAAAACAATTTTGGCATAAAAAGTATCTTCCAAAGGGCTATTTGGCTAAGCATATATTGTTTCAAGAATTTTTCATTCACCTGCTCATAATTTTGGAATCATAATAAATGGTCTGATCCGGAACTTTACAGATCATAATTCCCAAGTATTGGAATTTAACTTCAGGCCCATCATAGTTTGTCCATTTTTTTTTGTTTCATTAATGGAGTGTTTAGACACATCATAGTGGATTTAGGAAAATCGATTTTCAAACCAGCAAATAAACCAAACCAGTCTGATGTCCATTTCAGTTCTGGATATAAGATTTCAAAATGCCAAAGCAATAACAAAATGTCATCTCCAAAAAAAGAGGAGTTTTTTGGTGGTAGCCTTTGATGACAGGACCTTTAATAGGAGGGCTTTTCCTAATTTCAGACACAAGAGGTTCTATAGCAAACAAACAAACAAACAAACAAACAAACAAACAAACAAACCAAATGGATAACCCTGCTTAGTGCCCTGAGATGGGCATAATTCCATTTTATAATTGGAGATTGTCCGGGAAGGCCCTGTTCATGGTCCCACCTCCCTCGCAGTGCGACTGGCGGGGACGAGAGACAGGGCCTTCTCAGTGGTGGCTCCTCAGCTATGGAACTCCTTCCCCAGTGAAACTAGATCAGCACCCTCCCTCCTGGCCTTCAGAAAAAAGTAAAAACCTGGCTATGGGACCAAGCCTTTGGATAGTAAGCAATACAAGAAATGATCAAGATCATTGACACTTTTAACGGACCTGGACTAGAAGTGTTGGATTGTGTGATTTTAACGTTTATATTAATAAGTTTTTAACTCCACATTTTAATGTTTAAACGCTGTTGCATTTTTATGATTTAATTGAGAGCTGTATATATTGTCGAAGGCTTTCACTGGGTTGTTGTATGTTTTTCAGGCTGTATAGCCATGTTCTAGAAGCAGTCTCTCCTGATGTTTCACCTGCGTCTGTGGCAAGCAACCTCTGAGAATGCTTGCCACAGATGCAGGTGAAGCATCAGGAGAGAATGCTTCTAGAACATGGCCATACAGCCTGAAAAACCTACAACAACTCTGAGAGCTGTATGTTACTTTTGTTTTATGTTAGGTTTTTATGTATGTGAGACATTGAATTTTGTCATATATATGTTGGAAACCGCTTTGAGTCCGTCTCCCTCTGGGGTGAAAAAAGTGGTATACAAATGAAGTAAATAAATAAATAAGTTGCTGAGTCTGTGATTCATTACATAAGTTGGTAAGAATCCTCAAGCTGTTGCTATTGAAGTCCACTTTGCTTAAAATCCCAAATGAGTAACTCCATTTCACTCAAAGTCTATTTGGGCATTGAGGGAAACCAAGCTGACTTAAGAATGTGGCAGAGTAGAACAGAGAACCACATCAAGATTGTGACAAACTGAATCTGAGAGGCACAGCCCCAACATAAATCCTATTTGATCTTATCTAACCATTCAATAATGACATGAATATCACAGCTTGGTTGATCAGGGCAATTAGACAATATGTTCAGGCTTCTACAGGATTAAGTCTCCTCTTGGTTTGTGTATAACAATAATCCTTTCAGCTGGTTGGAAGGTGGCCACCATTCAATAATTCATCAAAAAATTAACCAAGTGTGGGGACAATTGATTGTATAGTAATTTGTAAAATTCACCCGAGCATCCATCCAAGCTGAGAAATTTCCTGTATTAATTTTTTTAATGGCCAGGTTTAGTTCATCAAGTGATGCTGTTGATAAAGTTTATTTATTTATTTATTTACTATATTTATATACCACTTTCTTATCACTGGGGGGCGGGGGCTGAAGGTGGTTTACAACATACTAATGGTAAAAAAAATCAATGCCAACATGCAGTACACAAAAAAATCATTAGTAATTACTACATATAACTATGAATTTAAAATCAATTCAAGCCATTAAACATAAGACATACATAAAATGTAAACATTCAGACAAGCATAAAATCATCCTAGTATAAACATTAAAATCCCACAATCCAGAAATCGTATACCATAGTCATTCCGAATTGTCATTGCACATGTTCCTTAATTATTCTTTGTACAGCATTATTTATTAACCAAAGGCCAAAGTTACTCTATCGATCGATTTATCTATCCTAATCAATGTTTAATGTCCTTTCTTGCTATTTAAAATCATATGGCCTTTAGTAAGAGTTCGGGCTTAGTCTGCTCTTGGATCCTTTTTTTGGTGTTTTTAGAGATCCATGGTATTTTGTAGGACTCTCTTCCAGCACATTTCAAATGAGTTGATTTCCTTCAGATTTCTTTGCTGTCTGACTTCCTCTTTTAGCAAAGAAATAGCTGTTCAAATTAGTGGGGAATAAATATTGATTGATAAAAATAGAGGAAGTATTTTTAAATTATAGCTACTTCCTCTTAGTATATTATTTATATAATGTATAAAATATATTATGTTCTATCACAACCATGTTTAACACCACAAGGTTATGGAGCAACAGCTCCATTTAAAAAAAGTTAAACACTGAAAACATTGACCCCCCTGTTAAAGGTGTTCCATTTCCAATAGCTCTCAGATAGCAGAAAGGGTTTTCAAAATAGAGCCAACATTTCTAAAGAATTGGGCAAACAAGTACCCAAACAGAACTGCTTGGGTACACAAATGAAAAGACCCTTCCGCCCGGCAAACCAAGAAACGTTGCTTAGCAGATAGTGACACAACAAAATGATGGAAAGAGAGAGAGTTTAGAAAATGGAATCACAGAATAATACCATTAAATAAGGTTTCATGGGCTATGGAGTCCAACCATCTGCTCCATGCAGGATTTCCCGAACATAAAACACCCCACGCATGTACATGTGTAGTCACCGAAAAAATGTAACTGCATAATGGGAAGAAGGTAGATGTGGCCAATAGGTAAATTCAGAATTGTGGCAACACATCTTTGGAACTGCAGTGACGAGAAGAAGTGATACAGACCACATCCATATGGAGTCTCAAGACAAGACATTGCCCCATGTAGATAAGAAACTGGCTCAAATGTAGGATGAAAGTTCTCAGTGAATCTGTCCTTAGATGATAAGATGTTCTGATATGCCCATTAATAATATGCAATATCATTTTACACTGCCACTGAAGACATAATAAGCTTCACATTTGGCTTAAGATAGGCATCTGCTGATGGGTGCACGCTGTACTCGGAGTTCGCTTCCCATTGTACCGCAAGCCTGATGGAATCGCGCCATCAGATAATGAGGTCAGCAAACAATTAGCAAAGTTTCTCAGTATTGTCACACAAATAAAGACCCGTGTCATCTCAGGCCTTTCCATTACATCATACAACAAATATAAAATAATTGGTTAATGACCACAACCGTAATGTCGTATCCAAAACAGAAGCAGTGAAAAGCAAGCAGACATCTTACTTGCTACCAGTGTTAAATGAGAGCAATTCCCCAGCTGCTACATGGCATTGTATAGGGATATTTTTGGAGTTTGTTTTGTATGGGGACCCAGGATTTATAGCCAGATTTCCTGGAAGCATGCTGTGCAGGTTGCATGTGAAATCTGATTGAGGTGAGTGAATTAATGTGGTGGCTGTTTGGAATGTCGTCCAGCTGCCAGTTAGAATTATGTTTGTTTGCCTTTGGCACAAAGTGTGAACGGAGCAGTCATACATTTCAGAAGTGTGAACGTACATTTTTATATCTCACACTAATGAATACATTTTTTTGTATCCCGCTCACTTGGGAGAATGCATTTGTAGCTGTTGTTTACCACTTGTGTGGTAAGCGGGAGGCGGGGGAGACTTTAACCTCCGTTTTAATATGACAGCCACAACATTAGATAGATGGACAAACTTTTACTCTATTCGCAGCTAGAACCAAAATGAGCCCAGAGGAGTTTGGCATTTTCAATAAGATAAAATAAAATAAAATTGAGTGGCTGAAAGCAAGTGCTATAACAATAAAACATTTCGAGAGAGAAATGTTACTGAAAGATTTAATATCTGTTGGCATTAAACTATATTTCTTTAGGGGAACTTAAAAAAAATAAAGCCGCTAGTTTCACATCCACGCCCTACTCCCCATCTCAATGCATGACCTCTTCTTTTATCAACAAGCTGATGGGATTGCACTTTACAATGTGTTTTTGATGTGAAAGGTGCTATATAAAATTGAATTGCTGTTAGTGCTGATATGACTAGAATTTTTCCCAACTACAGCTGTCAATAACTGACACTAAACCAATAAGGTACAAAGTACATCTGAAAAGTGTCATGGTATCAGGCAGAATAAGCTTCTTTGCTTTCTCTCTAGCAGAAACAATTCTCTAGATTCCTTGTTTGAGATCGTCTTTTTTAAAAGGCAAATTATGTTTTTAATTGTTCATGTGTATGAAAGGGAAGAGAGATAAACAGAGGTGAACGGAAAGGTTGCATTTGTGCATTGTCAGATGTTTTAATCAGCTTCTTATTTATACGTACAGAACTATTCTGGTGGCAAGTTACACTCAGTAATCTATTGGATGTGTTTAAATTTTGCCTGGAACTAAAAGTGCGACAGCACCGACATAACAGTGGATCGTGTGAAATTATGCAATTGTTATGTTGCTGTTTAATTTTTGATAATGTGTTATTACTTTTGATGTAGATGTGGGTATGTTTTGGGTCTGGGTGGGTTTGGTTATTCGTAATAATCTAGTGTTTACGGCATTCAATGTTTGCCGATATTTGTTGTTAACCGACCAGATTCCCCTTGGGGAGATAGAGCAGGATTTAAATAAAGTATTATTATTATTATCATTATTATTATTATTAATAATAATTATTCCCATCTTCTCATTTATACAATTTTACTTGAAAAATATTGATGTGCCTGTGTTTCCCTGATTAAATTTCTTTTGTACGCAAATACGTGGATTTAAATAGAGGACATTCATAAAAGCTGTTGTGTCAAATTATGTAACCACTCCAAGAAATTTACTTTTTAATATGCTTCTATTTCTTCACGGGGGCAATGCTATAAATAAGTTGCTTTGTTTTTTTAAAATTAGTATGCCTTCAACGTACAGGGTATCCAAGTATGCTTAATCACAAATAAAAGGCATGGTTATTTGTAAATGGTGGATGATGGTGATCAGGAAAAGGTCAGCTATGCCTGAAATTATAAATGTATATTTTAATACATCTTTCCAAAATTATATGCTTTATCCACGATAACCTTATTGGACTAGTCAATATAATCACGTAGTAATTGGTTTAATGTTTATAAACTTAAGTTGGCGCTACACCTTTGATATGTTTTTCATAATCCGAAAAGTTATTTAGAATTGAAATGTATATGTTTTTACAGCTTTATAATATTGTGTTTACTTTTATTTTAGTGTCAGAATTTGGCATTGAATTATTGCCATAGTTTGTAAGCCACCCTGAGTCTCCCTTTGGGGGTGAGAAAGGTGGGATATAAGTACAATAAATAAATAAATAATTCAATATGTGTATGTTACCAAAATAATATAATATTTGAACTTGTTGTTCTGTATTGCAAAGTCATTTTTGCCTATTGCAGACTTAAGGCGAAACCATCACAGGGATTTTCTTGGTAATCAGAGAAGGGTTGCCATTGAATTAATTCTCGGGTTGAAGATGAATAATTTGCCGAAGGTCACCAAGTGGGTTTCCATGGCTAACTGAGGATTTTAATCTTGGTCTCCATAGTCATAGTTGAATGTTCAAATCACTATACCAAATGGCACAATATTTGTACTAAAATGTCACATCCAGATCTTCATGTGAAGAATCCTCTTCTTGAAAATGGAAAAGGCAAAGCAATTTTGGCACTTAAAAGAACTTGTGTTAAAATAAACCAAATTCACTAACATTAGAGAAGAAAGGGAAAGGAATAAAGTAGATGTGTGTATTTTGCACCAATCCTGTACAATAGATACAGAGGTAAATCTCCACCACCAAATAACAACAGTCCTGAAATTCTCCACGCTTTGCCTTTCATTCTGTGGCCATCCATAACATCAAACTAAAACCTAAAATCTCCAGGGGGCTTTTGTCCTTTTTGTTTTGGTATATATATAAAAAAAAACAACCAGAGAATGGAGATTCAATGTTTCCAATAATTCATAGTGTTTGTTGCCTTTGACAAAACTTGTTTCCAGTCCAAAAGCTCTCAAATATTACAAATTGAAATATATAACATCCAATAATAACAATAACAATAACAATAACTATTATTATTAGTTACAGAAAAAAGTTATAGAAAATGAACATGTTAAACAACTCTTGCACTTCCAATTTCGGACTGACAGAGTTTTGGAGCACAATATTTCTGACCTCACAATAATGGGGAGGGGGGGGGGAGTATGGATCATCGATGTTACAATCCCAGGCAACAGCAGAATTGATGGAAAAGCTTACACTATATGAGGATTTAAAGATCAAACTACAAAGACTCAGGCACAAGCCAGTAAAGGTGGTCCCAGTGGTGATTGGCACACTGAGTGCAGTGCCTAAAGACCTTGGCCTGCACTGAAAAACAATTGCTGCTGACAAAATTGCCATCTGGTAGCTGCAAAAGGCCACCCCACTCAGATCTGCGCACATTATTTGCTGATACATCACACAGCCCTATTCACTTGGGAAGTGTTCGACATGCGATAAAATACAAAAGCCAGCATAGTAATCTTATTTGCTATGTACTAATCTTGTTGTATATGTAAACAACAACAACAACAACAACAACAAATTTATATCCCACTTCTCTCCCCAAGAGACTTGGGGTGGCTTCAAGTATTTTGTTTTGACCATACTTTCATATTGCTTGACTGCACATGTTCTAGGTTTCCTTTGTGAAATGTTGGCAAATATGGTGATCTGCCCTTATATTAGGAACTTCCGGAGAGAATTTCTCCAGGTCTCCTTGATGGTCATGTAGGTGAGGACTTGCTCTTAAGTTATCTTCCAGATTCAGTTTCTATCCTCATTGCTGTTCAGAAGGGAATGAGGCATCGGTCTTCAACTTGGTCTTTTAAACCATTTTGTGATGATGTAAAATATATTGGTTATGGCTATGCTTGTTTTTAATAATAATTTGCATTATTTTAATAGTGTTTGTTATCATCTCTACAAGTCTGTCTTTTTCGTTCTTAGTAGAAAGGATATAAATATAATACACATAAACAGATATAGAATACTTATAAGTAAACAGAAGATGACAAAGTCCTCTCCTCCGTCCTGCCATAAAATTTCAGGAAGAGTGCCTGAATTAGAAAAGTCTCAGGGAGAAGCACCCAAAGTTTCAAAGCACCAGAACTATAGTTTCAGGGTTTTTTAAACTAATGGAATGTTATTTCTGTTACAATGCATCTTTAAAAATATAGATACTTTCCCCGTGTCTTTCTTTTACATTTAAAATTAGGCCAATTTCCCCCAATATTTTCTTATTTTGCCAAAATGGCTGCATCGGTCAGCAGCAAAATCTGAAGAGGGTTTTTAGCTGACTTGTGCTCCCTCTCCTGGTTGGCATCTCCCTCTGCAACAAAAGTGCAAAATTAAGTACTGTAATTAAAAGTTTGTCTTGTACATGCATTAATTTTTACAATTAACGCTGCAATATTTGTCTCTGGGACTCCACGAGTGTTTCATGATTGTGAGAAAGACAAGAGGTTGACAAAAGAAGACACAGAGGCACACAACACAACTAGATTCATTCATTGTCTTATTTGATTTACTTGTACTATATGCACTTTTCATCTTCGTGCAAGACAAAAAAATCAACCACATTACTATGATAGCAACATTTCGGTAGAGCACAGGATAAATCAAAATGCTGAATGCCTGTGCTTCCTAACCTTTGTTTTGGGCTGCCTATCAAAAGAATATCTCTTTGCCAGTGTTTGGTTGAACATTAGGAGAAATAAAAAGGGTTATTCCACCCTAGAACTAAATTATCTATGTGCTTGAAACCTCATTTCAAGCAATAACTGGGCATTTGTTTGTGAGCTATACTCTAGATTTCAAGGCACAGGAACGTAGATTGAACCAAAGTACTTGTCCACTCTTACAGTTCTGTGAATCACTGTGTTTTCTTCTCAGGATTTCAGATGGTACACTATAAATCAGTTTCTCTCAACCTGGGAGTCGGGACCCGGGGGGGGGGGGTTCATGAGGAGTATTCAGAGGGGTCACCAAAGACCATCACAATACACAGTATTTACATCCTGCATATCAGATATTTACATTACAATTCATAACAGTAGCATCATTACAGTTATAAAGTAGCAACAAAGATAATTTTATGGTTGGGGATCACCACAACATGAGGAACTGTATTAAGAGGTTGCGGCATTGGGAAGGTTGAGAAACACTGGTTTAGAGAGAAATAAAAATCTTGAAGGCCAGTTTATTAATTGTAACATTCTACGGAAACATCCATGTAATGTAATGGTAGATAGTTATGTTGAATTTGAGGCTATTCTTTGGCAATTGAGAGAATTACCATAAGTAGCTGTGGTTGCCGTGCATCCCATCAGACAAGAGAAAGCACTAATATGATCTCTGATAATATTTCTCTGTAGATTTGGAAAGGCTGCTCATGGGAGTTCTGTGTGCCAAAATTGCTTCAGTTTCATTGTGGTGGAGTTCAGAATGCTCTTTGATTGTAGGTGAACTATAAATTCCAGCACCTACAACTCCCAAATGGCAAAATCTATCCCCATCAGTATTCAGATTTGGGCATATCAGGTTTTGTGCCAAATTTGGTCCAGTGAATGAAAATGCATCCTGCATATCAGATATTTACAAATTTGGCAAAATTACAGTTATGAAGTAGCAACAAAAAATGTTATGGTTGGGGGTCACCACAACATGAGGAACTGTATTAAGGGGTCGCAGCATTAGGAAGATTGAGAACCACTGCTTTAAAATCTTTGTCACTTGAGTGCTATCATTAGTTTTTCACTATTTTGGAGCAATTTTACAAATATAATACCTGCTGTTTTCTTATTGAACTCTGGAAACTATTGGAGATGTAACAGAAGGGAGAAAAATTAAACCTCTGAGCTTTAAAGAAAATTTAGATCTCAGCTAGAGCAGGGAGGGAAAGAAATTTATTTCTGAAAAGTATGAAAGCAGAGATAAGAATGCGCAAGAATGTGTAGATAAGAATGTGCAAGAACTGACAAGAATAATTTGAGTGCTAAGAATTTTGGGTTTGGCCTTTTGCTACGCGGGGTGAGACCAGGATGAGATTCTCAATTTGTTACCGATATAAACATTGGGTTTTTTTTTAAAAAAATGATTACCCATATTTAAAAAAATTAAATTTTTTTTAAATATGGGTAATCATTTTTTTAAAATATGGGCAATCAAGCCACAAGAGTCAAGATGAAGATCCACCCAGAGGAAAAGTGTTCCTGCCATACATCAAGGGAACCACTGACTGCATAGGGAAGCTGATGAGGAAACACAACATACAAACAATCTACAAACCCACTAAGAAAATCCAACAAATGCTACGTTCAGCAAAGGACAAGAGGGATCCTCTCACCTCTGCAGGAGTCTACCGTATACCATGCAGCTGTGGACAAGTCTACATAGGGACCACCAAACGCAGCGCCCAGACACGCATCAAGGAACATGAAAGGCACTGCAGACTACTTCAACCAGAGAAGTCAGCCATAGCAGAGCACCTGATGAACCAGCCTGGACACAGCATATTATTTGAGAACACAGAAATGCTGGACCACACAAACAACCACCATGTCAGACTACACAGAGAAGCCATTGAAATCCACAAGCATGTGGACAATTTCAACAGAAAGGAAGAGACCATGAAAATGAACAAAATCTGGCTACCAGTATTAAAGAACTCTAAAATTATAACAGCTAAACAACAGAGAGGAAGAAACCAGGCACAGATTAACACCTCCCAGCAACAGATTTTCCCAGGTTCAGGCAGGCCTTCAAATGCTAATGAAGGTGATTAGCTAAACATTCACACCTAACTGCAGCAGGGAAGAGCTCCTTGCCCCACCCCAGCCATTCCACAGATATATGAACCCATTGTCCTAATTCCAACAGACCTCTACCTCTGAGGATGCTTGCCATAGATGCAGGCGAAACGTCAGGAGAAATGCCTCTAGAACATGGCCATATAGCCCGAAAAAACCCACAAGAACTGAATTAAAATTTTCTTTGCCCATTTGTTGTGCCATACCCGTCTTAAATGTTGATTCTATACACGTGTTAGAGCACATATATTATTTAGAATGCAGGTTCTGAATAAAAGTAGGCAGCATGATGTTTTCATTATGTACATTTGAATTGGTGTTCATAAGTATTCAGAAGCTAACTTTCCGAGACGCCAACATCCTATTGTGATTAGGCTTCAGTCTAAGTCAATGGTTCTCAACCTGGTCACCCAGATGTTTTGGCCTTCAACTCTCAGAAAGCATAACAGCTGGTAAACCGGCTGGGATTTCTGAGAGTTGTAGACCAAAACATCTGGGGAACCACAGGTTAAGAACCACTGCTCTAAGTGATCAGATGTTGGAATGAGGATCTTACTGAGGCCCCTTCCACACCGCCCCTATATCCCAGGATCTGATCCCAAATTATCAGCTTTAAATAGGATTAATCTTACAAGACAATCTGGAACATGACGATAACCTGGGCTCAGATCCTGGAATATAGGGGTAGACAGTGTGGAAGGCACCTCAGGCTACAATGACTATTGGGACTATAATATAATGCCACCTTTCGTGAGCATCCCCCCCAAAAAATGTCAAAAACAGTAAGTGCTAGAAGTTCTGACTCTCTAAGGCCCCTTCTACACTTCTATATAATCCAATATCCGATCCCAGATTATCTGCTTTAAATGATATGGTACTGTAGATTATATAATCCAGTTCAAAGCAGATAATCTGGGATCAGATGCTGGATTATATGGCACTGTAGAAGGGTCTAAATTTGTCTTCTCAGTCTAAAAAACCCCCTCAACTCTAGAAAGAGACTGTGTGCATTTCCAGACAACATCAAAATGCAGGTTTAAAAAGTGGGGCAAAAAATCATGGGGCATGACAGCAAGTCCACACACAGACCTGTCAGTCCCGGAAAATGCTACCCTGCTGTCCTCACGCCTTCCTTTGTAGCTGATTTTACAAGTCCACAAGATGAAGTGGGGGCAGAAACCATCTGGCAGAAGTTTTTAAAAAATAAACTCTCAGAGATGTGCTGGACCACATATGTGCATATGCAGAGATCCCAATGTATACACAAGCAGAGTTCCTATTATTTTCACCCAACTCTAAATTCAAGATATATTTAATATTATAAAGATCTAAAGGAAGGAATGGTTGAAGAGTTCTAATTGCTTTACAACTGTGCTTCCCTTTAGTCACCTGTGTCTCCATGGCTCCATTTTTGACAGCCCAGTCAGGTGTGTTGAGCTTTTAAAACGTGCATGTGCGCTGGAACAGCCCACACAGGAGCATGGGAAGGAAGTCACATGTTTTCCATGACTGCAGGGATATAAAGTCATGCAAAGATGTTTATTTTGGGGGCAGAATCGGGTTTTAAGCTCACCTTTTAACTGGTGATTTTCAGCTGTTAACCTGACACTTTCCCACACTGTTAGCCCACACTTTCCCCAAATGTCTTTTAGCCATCTCACTTACATTCTGGTTCACTTTCGGGTTTTACTGCATGTGTAGAAGGGCCCTGTGGGTTTTTATATCTTTTCCTGATTGCTGCTGATGATTTTTAGAGTAAAGCTACAAACAGAAGACAACTGTAGTCTGGATGCTAAATGACCGGTCTACTGTAATAATCCACATGCCCAACCATTCCAATTACTTCAATTACTGGCTACATATAATTACACACAATTGCCACATCCACCCTAACCCTAACCCAAACCCTGTCCTTATCCTTTATAGCCAATCAGTAAACAATTCCTTGGACATCAACAACTTAAAGGAAACTGCAAGAATTGAAATAGATGCAACCTTTCAAGTGATGCACTGAATGTGCAAAAAAGAAAATGATATGCTAAAACATGCATGAGTGTATTCTTCTCATACGTGCATTTATCAAAAATATATGAAGATATTGACAGGAACATATTTATAGCTGCTGGTAACATTAATTTGCCATCAATTATTATAATTTAATAATGTAGGAAATACACACATTAAATGGAGTCCGTCTTAATCCATGCCTCCGTAAACTGAAACATTTCCCAAGTGCTTGGTTTTAGTCTCCATCACGTTTGCTCCTAATAAGGAAACCTTCTAAACTCCAAAGAGCTGTAAAAGAATTGCCATGAAAGGAATACAATTAAGTAAATGTAAATGTAAAAGTATTACTACCATGAACTATTCTCATGAGATACTTGTTATTCTACTTTTTATAAAGTAAAATAACTAATGGCACCCATATTTCTCTCCTTCCTCCCCCAAAAACACCTCAGTCCTTTATTTCAAGTGTTTTTCAAGAAATGTGGGTGGTATAATTTCTGCAGCTATATGCTTTTTTTGTATTTGCCTCCCGAAAAGCAACAATATCAAGCTTTTTGTGGACATTAAAAATACTTACTCTTTCCAGATATTTGTATTATAGTAGGCTAGGAAGAGGTTCTTGCCCTGATTAGAAAGGAGTAGGAGGAGAGCAGACCATTGGGATGTCAAGCCCATTGAAGAAGGGAAAAAGACACATCTGTTCTCTATTCTCCTTTCTCCCAACGTCTGGAAACACAGAGATCTAATTTCTCATTGCAGCTGGCCACAGGGAGGTCAATTTGAGTGTATGACTATTCTCTGAAGATTATCTCTAGAATGTTTTGGTTTCAGTCCCAATTTCTATCTGCTTTGTGCTTCACAGAGTTCATTTTGCTTAAATACATTTTGTTGCAATTTATGTGCGATTCTTGACTCCACTATAAAGTTGACTCCTGAGTTCCGCAGAAAGGAATCCAGCTTCTCCCCGCTTCTTAGTTCACATGTGGTTATTGCTTTGTATAAAGATGTTCTTCAAATTCTCATCCCATGTGACGGTTCATGAATCATTGCCCACTTGTTCTTAACTTCCTCCGCTTCGTGTTTAGATTTTAATTATTTTCCTTGGAATGTAATGAGCGATCATCTCTGCTCCCGAAAAGAAACTCTCCAAGGCCATTGACAGGATGTTTTGGTAGATACTAATGTGTGAAACAGGCAGAAAGAACATTATTTCTAGTAATACATGCTATTTGCTGTAGTGAGGTGTGGACAATAGAGGTAAAAGGCCCACCTAAAGAAGAAAGAACTTTAATGTGGATGTATAATGGGCCAGGTTTTAGCACAGCTGGTTAATCACCAGCAGCAATAGATCTTACCAATCAGATGGTTGGCAGTTCGAAGCCCAGGTCGGGGTGGGTACCTGACATTCAACCCATCTTATAGTCCACCTAAGCAGTTTGAAAACATCTGTTAACTGTGAGTAGAGAAATTAGGCACCGCTTAAGCAGGGAGCACCATAAAAGAAATACTAGAAAATGCCGGCGATCAAAGGAAGGAGGAAGACTGTGATCAAGACTCCTCGTTATAGAGAATGGAATGACAGCACTTCCCATGGCTAGAATCGAGCACAACCTCAGGATGCCAAAGTTGGAAAGAATACCACCATAATACCTCTATCTATTGTCTGTCCTGTCTGTTTAATGGCATTGAATGTTTGTCGTGTATGTACTCTGTGATCCACCCTGAGTCCCCTTCCGGGTGAGAAGGATAGAATATAAATGCTGTAAACAACAACAATAACAATAATAATATAATCTTCAATTGTATTTGTTCTTCAGGCTTAGATCTTGCCTTCTGAACTCGGATGCAATATAGTTGATGGAAATGTATTATGTTTTGTAGACGTATTTGGGAAAAGACCCATCTATGGAAGTTATAGTTACTGAAATTATTAGACAACTTTCATCTTCATTGTTCTTTGCAGAGCATTTCCTTCAAATTGTACGTAGTTGTGTGCCTTCAAACTGTTTCCAGTTTATGGCCACCCCTAGGCAATCCTATCACAGGGGTTTCTTGGCAAGATAAGTTCAAGGGATGTTCCCTTTTTCTTCTTCCGAGGCTAAAAGGATGTGGTTGTCCAAGGTGGATCTCTATGGCTGAGCAGGGATTTGAACCTTGGTTTCCAGAAGCATAGTCCAAGGCTCGAACTGTTGGCACCATGCTAGTAAACGCAACTGCTTATATTCTAAAAGCAGGCAGGTTAGTTAGATCTCGGCTAAAATGTTACACCAAATGCCATGCTTAGCAGGATAGTGCAGGATAGGAGGAACTTCAGTCCTTCAAGACATCTACATTCCAACTTTCATAAGTCCTACCATGGACAATGATAAGGGACCATGGGACTATGGCCCATGTGGTCTCTTCTAACTCTATTATTCTATGATCATTGAATACTGATAGAAGAAAATCAATTCATTTGAAATGTGCTACTGTAGAAGAGTTCTACAGATAATGCAGAATACTAAAAAGACAAATAAAAGGGTTTTTTTTAATAGAGCAAATCAAATGTGAACTCTTCCTAGAAGCCAAGATGACTGAACTGAGCCCCCTTCCACACAGCTGTATAAAATCCCACATTAACTGTTTTGCACTGGGATATATGGCAGCATGGACTCAGATAACCCAGTTCAGAGCAGATGTTGTGGATCATCTGCCTTGATATTCTGGGTTATATGGCTGTGTGGGACTGTTACACTTTGGATATATTATGAGGAGATTTGGCTCACAAGAAATGACAATAATGCTTGGTAAAGGAGAAGGCAGGAGGAAAAGATGAAGATATTACAGGCAAATAAACCCTAATCAATGAAGTCACAGCTCTGAGGGTCTTTCCACACAGCCATACAATCCAGAATATCAAGGCAGATAATCCACAATAGTAGTTCAATGAGGATTTTATACAGCTGTGTGGAAGGGGCCTGAGTCTGCAAGACCTGAGCAGGGTGTTGAGGATAGAGTGACTTGGATGTCTCTCATTCATAGAATCACCATAAGTTTCAGTTGATCTAATAGCAATTAACAACAAAGAACAAATTCCTTCACAAAAAGAAACTGTTTTCAAGTTTCACTTCGCAACAGCTAAGTGAACTATTTAAAGCCAAAGATGGTGCCTCCAAAATGCCCACTTCCATTTGGGAATAGTGTTAATTTGTTGTAGCTTGCATCTTCCCCTGAATGTGAGAACCCCAATGATTAAAGTCCGGGTGAATCTCCTTTTGTGAGTTCACAATTTTTCTTTCTTGAGCGAGGAAGAAACAGTCTTCATGTAAAGACACCTGGGAGTTAAAATAAATCATGGTGCATTTTTGTAAATATAGCACTAATTCTCATATATCATGTACTATAAGAAGGACGAAGCATGATGAATGTTTCTTGGTTTCTAAAGTATTCATTCATGAGGCATTCAAGTGAAATGTAGCTCATCAGAAGCATCAAGCACTGAATGCGCTGGAAAGTGGCCAAATCCCCTTATATCAGAAGGACCTCACTACTGACATTCAGTAACACATGTGATGCAAATATTGAGAAATAAAATGCATTTGCTCAGTCTTAACTACCCATTTTAAGTTATTTTGCCAACAGGAATAACTTCTGGGTTATTGTAAGTTTTTCGGGCTGTATGGCCATGTTCCAGTAGCATTCTCTCCTAACACTTTCTGTAAACTGTGTATCACACAGTTTACAGAAAACCTACACACACTGATAGATACCTACATAAAAACTCCAACCATCACCCAAGTCAAAAAAGAAGCACAATTAAAGCCCTGGCAAACCATGCAAAAAATCTGCAAACCCCACCTCCTTCAAGACAAACTGAACCACCTAAATTGGGCTTTACAGGCCAATGGATACCCCACCTCAGACATCAGCTTCAAGACCAAGAACAAGCCATGAGGGTAAAAACAAAGATCCACCTAGAGGAAAAGTGTTCTTGCCATACATCAAGGGAACCACTGACTGCATAGGGAAGCTGATGAGGAAACACAATCTACAACTATCTACAGACCCACTAAAAAAATCTAACAAA
The DNA here is from genome assembly GCF_037176765.1 of Anolis sagrei. Classification (NCBI taxonomy): domain Eukaryota; kingdom Metazoa; phylum Chordata; class Lepidosauria; order Squamata; family Anolidae; genus Anolis; species Anolis sagrei. Next base: position 31,668,101 of record NC_090024.1, on the reverse strand, counting down.
TGCTACGCTCAGCAAAGGACAAGAGGGATCCTCTCACCTCTGCAGGAGTCTACCGTATACTATGCATCTGTGGACAAGTCTACATAGGGACCACCAAAAGCAGCATTGCCCAGACACGAATCAAGGAAGATGAAAGGCACTGCAGACTACTTCAACCAGAGAAGTCAGCCATAGCAGAGCACCTGATGAACAAATCTGAGCATAGCATATTATCTGAAAACACAGAAATGCTGGACCACTCTAACAAACACCATGTCAGACTAAACAGAGAAGCCAATGAAATCCATAAGCATGTAGACACTTTCAACAGAAAGGAAGAAACCATGAAAATGAACAAAATCTGGCTACCAGTATTTTTAAAAAACCCTCTAAAATCATAACAGTAAATAGAGAACAACACTCAAGCACAGGGGAAATCAAGACAAGAAACAATCAGGGATAGCTAATCACCTCTCAACAAAGGATTCATCCAGGCAGTAGGAAGACACACCTTGAAAGTCCTAATCAAGGTGACCAATTGAAACATTCACACCTACCTCCAACAGACAATATCTACAGACCCACTAAAAAAATCTAACAAATGCTACGTTCAGCAAAGGACAAGAGGGATCCTCTCAGCTCTGCAGGAGTCTGCCATATACCATGCAGCTGTGGACAAGTCTACATAGGGACTACCAAATGCAGCATTGCCGAGACACGAATCAAGGAAGATGAAAGGCACTGCAGACTACTTCAACCAGAGAAGTCAGCCATAGCAGAGCACCTGATGAACTAACCTGAATAGTTCTTTCTCCCACCCTGGACTTTCCATAGATATATAAACCACATTTTCCTAGTTTCCAACAGACCTCACAACCTCTGAGGATGCCTGCCATAGATGCAGGCAAAATGTCAAGAGAGAATGCTTCTGGAACATGGCCATACAGCCTGAAAAACTTACAACAACCCAGTGATTCTGGCCATGAAAGCCTTTGACAATACAGGAATAATTTCCAAAATATTTTCTCCCTATCAAAGCAAAATACAAGAGGCTGAGCTTTGTTACTATTAAGAAACTGTAGATCCTAAAGGGGTCAAGACTGAAATATGAAGACTAATTACCCACGTTACATTTTAGAGCACTGTGTTTTTTCAATATGGACAATAAAATATTGTATGTATAATTTGTGTAGCCACAAATGTCTGCAAGATATTATAGAATGGGCAGAGTATTAGTTTTGCTACTAATGTGGGCACCAAGAAGGCTCTACTTCATGCTTATATCCTTTGAGCTACATCTAATACTGTATTGGTTTCCTAAAAAAAGTAGGCCAATTACACACCTTATTACTTCTATCTTAGTATTAGGATGCTGTGTCAGGGAGAAAAATAAAGGAGAAAAGGAAACTTTCCCACATTCTTAACAGTACTGCAAATATTCAGAGTCAAATTAAAGTGGCAATAAATCAAAAAATTAAGTTAATGTACCGTGTATGAAAACACTTCAGGCTATGTTGCCTAAATACAAGGATTTCTTTATTTGGAAATGTCACTGAGGTTAACAGGATATACTCCCAATGAATAGACAATGCTACTGGATTGGGAATTGGTTGATTGGCCGAACCCAAAGGTTGCTGACTAATGGCTCCTTCTTCATCCTGGAGTGACGTGACCAGGGTTCAGTCCTGGTCCCAGTGCCAAATCGATGCTGTGAATGATAGCACGCTCATCAAATGGTAGATGAGATAAAATTGGGTAGGAAAGCTAATACCCCATGAGGAAATGATCAAAATGTCCTTGACGAATTACAGAGTTGGGCTGAAACTAACCAAAGGACTAACTAACCACTAACAACAACCATGTCAGACTACACAGAAAAGCCACTGAAATCCACAAGGATGTGGACAATTTCAACAGAAAGGAGGAAACCATGAAAATGAACAAAATCTGGCTACCAATATTTTAAAAAACCCTCTAAAATCAGGACAGTAAATAAAGAGGAACACTAAAAAAACCAGGGGAATTCCTAACATGAAACAATCAGGGCCAGTTAACACCTCCCAACAAAGGATTCCCCAGGCAGGAAGCAGCCAGGTTTTGAAGCTGCAAGGCAATTCAGTGCTAATCAAGGTGGCCAGTTGCAACATTCACACTTGCTTCTAACATTCGAGAGTTTTTTCTTCCACCCCAGACATTCCTTTTGTTGTTGTTTATTCGTTCAGTTGCTTCCGGCTCTTTGTGACCTCATGGACCATCCCACGTCAGAGCTCCCTGTCACCACCCCCAGCTCCTTCAAAGTCAAGCTAGTCACTTCAAGGATGCCATCCATCCATCTTGCCCTTGGTCAGCTCCTCTTCCTTTTTCCTTCCATTTTCCCAAGCATCATTAGCTTCTCTAAGCTTTCCTGTCTTTCCTGAGATTATTATATATTATTATATTGCATTATTATTATTACATTATGTTATCAATATTATATGTATATATATATATATGTATATATATATATATATATTAGCATAGTAATTATATTTAATATATTAGTATTACTATATTACAATATAAATGTCGTAAACAAACAAACATCACTATATTACAATATTATTATTATTATAGGTTATTATTATATTGTATTACATTATATTATTATCATCATCAATATTATATATATATATATATATAAGCATTGCACAATATTAGTATTATATATTGATACTATTATAATGTAATACAATATAATACTACTACTATTAATAATATAGTATTATAATTGTATACCTTATATTACATGTAATATTACTAATAATATTACAGTAGAATGGTATAGTAATATATAATATTATTGTGCTATGGTAATAATATAATATATTGTATTTACATATTACTTGTAAGCTGCTCTGAGTCTGCTTTGGGGTGAGAAGGGTGGCATATAAATGTCATAAATAAATAAATTACTATATTGTACTATACTCATGTATTGTTAGTAATAATACATGTAATATATATTATTATTTATTATTATTTATTTAGAGCTTTTATAACCCGGTCTTCTCGACCTCCGAGGAGGGACTCAGGCCGGCTAACAACAGAGAATCAATATACATATAAACTAAAGCATAATAACATCATAGTACAGTGAAGACATCTGCCCTTGCGCTATGCTACTCTGCTGCTGAGTACGCATGCCCAGTGTGGAACACATCTCACCACGCTAAAACAGTGGATGTGGCTCTTAATGAGACATACCGCATTATCACGGGGTGTCTGCGCCCTACACCACTGGAGAAATTACACTGCTTAGCTGGTATTGCACCACCTGACATCCGCCGGGAAGTTGCAGCCACTAGTGAAAGGACCAAGGCAGAGACATCTCCAGCTCATCCCTTGTTTGGGTATCAGCCAGCACGTCAACGACTCAAATCAAGAAATGGTTTTCTTAGATCTACAGAGACACTCGCTGGAACACCTCAGCAAGCGAGAGTTCAAAAGTGGCATGCTCAAACCCAGCACCTCAATCCGTGGGTGATACCAGATGAGAGACTCCCCCCTGGGCACACAGAAGACTGGGCGACTTGGAAGGCGCTGAACAGACTGCGCTCTGGCACCACGAGATGCAGAGCCAACCTTCAGAAATGGGGCTACAAAGTTGAATCCAGGACATGCGAGTGTGGAGAGGAGCAAACCACTGACCACCTGCTGCAATGCACCCTGAGCCCTGCCACATGCACAATGGAGGACCTTCTTGCGGCAACACCAGAGGCACTCCAAGTGGCCAGATACTGGTCAAAGGACATTTAATCAGCTACCAAGTTTGCAAAATTTGTGGGGTTTTTTTATCTGTTTATTTGTTTTGTTCTGTTAGAAATGTAGTACAATGTTCTGGTTGCAGATGACACGATAAATAAATCATAGTATATTAATACAATATGCAATTATTATATATTATTATATTGTACTATATTCCTCTGGGGCTGAGTGTGTGATTTGCCCAAGAAGGCTCCCACTCTTGAAATGAGGGGTTTGGACCCTCATTTCTAGTGGCTAAGGGTGCATCTGCACTGTAGAATTAATGCACTTTGAAGCCACTTTAACTGCTTTGGCTCAATGCTGTGGAATCCGGGGAGTTGTAGCTTGGGGAGGCAGCAAAAGACAAAGATCCTGTAACACTGCAACTCCCAGAACCCCATAGCATTCAGCCAAGACGGCTAAAGCGGTCTCAAACTGCATTAAGATTCCTTCTGCAGCCGAGACGCTTTGCCCACTCTCAGCAGATTCATTGAAACAACCAGGGATTCTGACCACGCCCTCTTATATGCGGTGGCCACGCCCCCTTCGTAGCCACGCCCCTTACCCTTCCAAGCGGAGCCTCTCTCTCTCTTTCCTTCTCTCCAGTCTTCCGCCGGATGTTGTCACTAAACCCGGAAGTGCCTCAACAGCTGTTTAAGTCTCAACCCTCGGTGACTCCTTCCTTGAAGATGGCCAGAGACGGGTGACTGTCGGAAGGGAAAGGGCTGCTTCTGCGGATGTGAGTGAGTTAAAGTTCCCTTCTTCTTCCTCCTCCTCCTCTTCAGCCTTCTTTCTAAGCAGGTGCTGCTGAATTTGATTCCCAAGCCTTGCAAATCCTGTTGTGTTGTCAGTAAATGTCTGATTTGTATATCTGTATCTATACCTGTCACATAAACATGTCTCAGGTGGAAAGGTCTAAGGAGCTCTGATCTAATCCACTCCCCCTGCTATAAATCCCTGGAGGAGCAAAGATTGGGAGGCTTTAGTATAGACCTGGGCAAACTTGGGCCCTCCAGGTGTTTTGGCAACCAGAATCTAGCATCTCATGACAGCAGGTTCCATATCCTAAGAACAACCATTGACAAGCTCACCTTCATATCCCTTCCAGCCACATACTTGTCCTGCAATAGCCTTGAGAGTTCCTGAAGTACCACATAGAATCATAGAATCAAAGAATTGGAAGAGTCCTCATGGGCCATCCAGTCCAACCCCCTGCCAAGAAGCAGCAATATTGCATTCAAATCACCCCTGACAGATGGCCATCCAGCCTCTGTTTAAAAGCTTCCAAAGAAGGAGCCTCCACCACACTCCGGGGCAGAGAGTTCCACTGCTGAATGGCTCTCACAGTCAGGAAGTTCTTCCTCGTGTTCAGATGGAATCTCCTGTCTTGTAGTTTGAAGCCATTGATCCGCGTCCTAGTCTCCAAGGAAGCAGAAAACAAACTTGCTCTCTCCTCCCTGTGGCTTCCTCTCACATATTTATTTATACATGGCTATCATATCTCCTCTCAGCCTTCTCTTCTTCAGGCTAAACATGCCCAGCTCCTTAAGCCGCTCCTCATAGGGCTTGTTCTCCAGACCCTTGATCATTTTAGTCGCTCTCCTCTGGACACATTCCAGCTTGTCAATATCTCTCTTGAATTGTGGTGCCCAGAATTGGACACAATATTTCAGGTGTGGTCTAACCAGAGCAGAATAGAGGGGTAGCATTACTTCCTTAGATCTAGACACTATGCTCCTATTGATGCAGGCCAAAATCCCATTGGCTTTTTTTCCCGCCACATCACATTGTTGGCTCATGTTTAACTTGTTGTCCACGAGGACTCCAAGATCTTTTTCACACGTACTGCTCTCGAGCCAGGCATCTCCCATTTTGTATCTTTGCATTTCGTTTTTCCTGCCAAAGTGGAGTATCTTGCATTTGTCACTGTTGAATTTCATTTTGTTAGTTTTGGCCCATCTCTCTAATCTGTCAAGATCGTTTTGAATCCTGCTCCTGTCCTCTGGACTATTGGCTATCCCTCCCAATTTGGTGTCATCTGCAAACTTGATGATCATGCCTTCTAACCCTTCATCTAAGTCATTAATAAAGATGTTGAACAGGACTGGGCCCAGGACGGAACCCTGCGGCACTCCACTTGTCACTTCTTTCCAGGATGAAGAGGAAGCATTGGTGAGCACCCTCTGGGTACGCAACATCCACGGCATTCCCTGCATCTATCCAGCTTGTAACTCTATTGAAAAAAGAGATCAGATTAGTCTGGCATGACTTGTTTTTGATAAATCCATGTTGACTATTAGCGATGACCGCATTTGTTTCTAAGTGTTTGCAGACCACTTCCTTAACAATCTTTTCCAGAATCTTGCCTGGTATCAACATGAGGCTGACCGGATGGTAGTTGTTTGGGTCATCCTTTACCGTCCAGTCAGCCTCACGTCAATACCAGGCAAGATTCTGGAAAAGATTGTTAAGGAAGTGGTCTGTACGACTCATAACAAAAAAAAATGATATTGAACACTTCACTCTAAATTTGTTGCATCCACCCTCTCTATTCCCCCCCTCCCTTTCCCCTCACACTTTCATTCTCCATTCCTTCTCTTCCCCTTTGCACCTTTCTTTTTCTCTTTCTTTCTTCTATTCACAATATCTATCTAGTTTCTTTCAATGTTTTGTAACACAAAGAAAATTCTCAATAAAAAGTATATTTAAAAAAAAATAAATTTGTTGCATCCTATTCCTACACCGGGATCCCCCGGTAGCGCAGTGGGTTAAAGCGCTGAGCTGCTGAGCTTGCTGACTGAAAGGTCGCAGGTTCGATTCCGGGGAGCGGCGTGAGCTTCTGCTGTCAGCCCTAGCTTCTGCCAACCTAGCAGTTCAAAAACATGCAAATGTGAGTAGATCATTAGGTACCACTCCGGTGGGAAGGTAACGCCACTCCATGCAGTCATGCCAGCCACATGACCTTGGAGGTGTCTATGGACAATGGCAGCTCTTCGGCTTGGAGATGACACTTAGAAACAAATGGAGTCATCGCTAATAGTCAACATGGATTTATCAAAAACAAGTCATGGCAGACTAATCTGATCTCTTTTTTTGATAGAGTTACAAGCTGGGTAGATGCGGGGAATGCGTGGTTGTAGCATACCTAGATTTCAGTAAGGCCTTCGACAAGGTCCCCCATGACCTTCTGGCAAACAAACTAGTCCAATGTGGACTAGGCAAAACTACGGTGAGGTGGATCTGTAATTGGTTAAATGGACGAACCCAGAGGGTGCTCACCAATGCTTCCTCTTCATCCTGGAAAGAAGTGACAAGTGGAGTGCCGCAGGGTTCTGTCCTGGGCCCGGTCCTGTTCAACATCTTTATTAATGACTTGGATGAAGGGTTAGAAGGCATGATCATCAAGTTTGCAGACAACACCAAATTGGGAGGGATAGCCAATACTCCAGAGGACAGGAGCAGGATTCAAAACAATCTTGACAGATTAGAGAGATGGGCCAAAACTAACAAAATGAAGTTCAGCAGTGACAAATGCAAGATACGCCACTTAGGCAGGAAAAACGAAATGCAAAGATACAGAATGGAGGACAATGCCTGGCTCGAGAGCAGTACGTGTGAAAAAGATCTTGGAGTCCTTGTGGACAGCAAGTGAAACATGAGCCAACAGTGTCATGTGGTGGCAAAAAAGTCAATGGGATTTTGGCCTGCATCAATAGGAGCATAGTGTCTAGATCTAGGGAAGTAATGCTACCCCTCTAGTCTGCCTTGGTTAGACCACACCTGGAATATTGTGTCCAATTCTGGGCACCACAATTGAAGAGAGATATTGACAAGCTGGAATGTGTCCAGAGGAGGGCAACTAAAACGATCAAGGGTCTGGAGAACAAGCCCTATGAAGAGTGGCTTAAAGAGCTGGGCATGTTTAGCCTGAAGAAGAGAAGGCTGAGAGGAGATAGCCATGTATAAATATGTGAGAGGAAGCCACAGGGATGAGGGAGCAAGCTTGTGTTCTGCTTCCCTGGAGACTAGGACACGGAACAATGGCTTCAAACTACAAGGAAGGAGATTTCATCTGAACATTAGGAAGAACTTCCTGACTGTGAGAGCTGTTCAGAAACTCTCTGCCCCAGAATGTGGTGGAGGCTCCTTCTTTGGAGGCTTTTAAACAGAGGCTGGATGGCCATCTGTTAGGGATGCTTTGAATGCAATATTCCTACTTCTTGGCAGGGGGTTGGACTGGATGGCCCATGAGGTCTCTTCCAACTCTATGATTCTATGAGCACTACACCCCAGATTCAGACATGACTGGACTTAATGTCAGGGGACAACCTTTACCTTTTTTACTCCTAGATATCATATAGCTGTCATATACAGTAGTTGATTATATACAGTGGGCCCTTGGCATCTGCTAGGATTTTGTTCCAGTACCCCATGGTTACCCCTCCCCACAAAAAGAGGAAGCTCAATCTACTTCATATACAGTGGCATAATAAGATGGTGTCACTTAAATAAAATGACCACAATAGAGACTTGCATTTTAAAAATAATATTTTCAAACTGGGGGTGGTTGAATCCCATGGAAACAGAATCTGTGGATATTTTTATTTATGAGCATCATCAATTGATTCAGTTATAAAATGGATATCAGTAGAGAAATAGACACAGGTTATATTTTTTCATGTTATGCTTTACATAACGGTGGGATCACTCCTGTAAACTGTAAACTAGTTAAGTTGGAGTACCTGACCATAAATTGCCGTATAGATTGCTCCTATGAAAAATATATTAAACTTTAATGTGATCCATTCTGTTACAGCCTGAATCTGTGCATTATTGTTGGAAGTAATTAGAGTGGGGAAGTTTTCATTTAACGATGAAGGCTGTAATTCTACAGCTACTTTTGTGGGAATAATTTTCACTCTGCTAAGGGAGAGTGCTCAGTAGACACGCATGACCTCACCCTTAGACTTTCAGGTTAAGAGTTTTGAGTCCGATTTCTGTGATTTAGGTGCCTTGAATACAGTGGCATTGGGTATGTTCTAAACTGTATTTTGCATACTAAAGTATAACATATGTTTCTTTTAGGTTCTGTCAACAAAGGCACCATGCTGGAGTCATATGTGACTCCTATTCTAATGAGCTATGTGAACCGCTACATTAAGAACTTGAAGCCTTCTGACCTTCAGCTGTCACTCTGGGGAGGAGATGTGGTTCTTAGCAAACTTGAACTAAAGCTTGATGTACTTGAACAGGTATGTTGTCATTCTTCCTATTTTGCACAAATAAAATTACATTTCAGTGTGCTTTGTTACACTCAGGTAAGTGGAACTAAGGCGAGCGTGCTAGGAATAAAACAATATTAATTTGGGATGCAAATGATGATGTTACCTTACTACTGAGACATATTTTTTGCCATTCTACTTGTTAATTGTCTGGAGAAACTACAAGATGTGGGTATGGCTCTAGCTGCTTCCTTCACATTCAGAATAAGATGCATCAATAATAGATACAGAGAATTTCAAATCAGTTTTTCTGTGCAAGTTTGTTAAGTTAATTTAGATATATTAAAACAAATTAGTGCTGAAACTCATTGCCTTTGTCTCCTTCTTCATGCCAGTTTGTGCAGCTTCTATATCTGTGAGGGGGATTTGCCTATTTCCTTGCAATTTTGCAAGCACCCCAAAATAGCTGCAGAGGATTGGCAAACTTTTGGACTTCATTTTTTAGGCAGGTTTTAGCGATTTAAAAGAGAAGGTAAGATGAAGTTGCATTATGTATGCAAATACCACATTAATCTGCCCTGATGCATATTCCTGTGTCCTGTTGAATCTGGGGGAAAAATAGTTCTTGTTGCTAGGAATGCAGTGTGTGGGAGAGCCATGCCAGCATATTTTTCTGCCTTTGGAGGAGCAGTACTGCTGCTGAAGAAACAATTTACAGTGTGATCACAGGAATGGGAGGTGAGGTATTGTTCTAAAAACAGGAAATAAAAGGATTACTTTATTTATGGATTTTCTGGTTTTGGCCAGTTAGCACAGCATACTAAATTTATATTAGGCTCAAGTTTTTCCTCTTTCCATGCAGCCAATGGGAAGCATTTGGAAGCTTTCAAATTGAGTTTGTGCAATTTGTGGCAAACGTTTTGGTTAATATTAATTATGGACCATTTTGAACAAGTTGGTGTCCAATATTAATTAAATACAGGTAAAACATTTCAGGATTTCTAAACATGAGATAAAGGTGTTATGAATTAAGTGAGGAGCATACATTCTCTGCAGATTGTTCTCACCCTCCTTGGAGCTTTCTGAAGTGACTCCTCTCATTACTGGTCTTTTCCTTTTCCTTTATTTTCTTCATTGAGATTACAATGCTATATGCACCTAACTAGAAAGTAATCCCCACTCATTAGTGAAAATTATTTCTAAGTAACTGTGTGTAGGCTCAGACTGTGAGAAAATGCCTTTTGTAGATGTCCTTTAAAACAGGGCTACTCAAACTGATGATACGTGTACCGGTCCTGGTCTGTGAGCCAGTACCGAGGACCTGTGAAATGCCAGGAGACTATAGCAATGCATGCCTACACAATAATGTCTTTGTTGCATGAAAAGATAAGGCATGGAGACTGGGAAGCTTTGGTAGAGATCTGAGTGAACTTCGCATTGGATCTAGAATACATAGTCTAGATCCAATACATAATAATCTCAAACGTGGTTTGTTCACGTTTGAGATTATTATTATTTTTATTATTGTTATATTTATTTATACCCTGCTTTATCTCTGCTGAAGGAGACTCAAAGTGGCTTGACATAAAAGCATTATTTAAAATATTTATTTATTTATTTTGAACATTTATGTCCCATCCTTCTCACCTCCGAAGAGGAACTCAGGGTGGCTTACAGCAAATAAGAACAGCATACAACTCACCACATGCTCACTTTGTTTTATCACAATGTCATTTATAAATTACCTGTGAAAGTTCTGTTAGATTAGTCTTTCATGGCTGTAATCACTGGGCTGCTGTGAGTTTTCCAGGCCGTATGGCCATGTTCCAGAAGCATTCTCTCTGAGTGCCTACCATAGATGTGGGTGAAACGTCAGGAGAGAATGCTTTTGGAACATGGACATACAGTCCAAAAAATTCACAGCAATCCTGTTAGATTGTTACATAGTGAAACAGGATTTTCATGGCCACTGATCAGTTAGACATATACAAATTATATATTCTGTATTTTGTTGGCTGTATTTTTTTTCTTCCTTGAGCTGCAAACATGAAACTGATCGTAAAATGCTAGCGCATTACAGTAGAGAGTGTGGTTGTGTAGTATTGCTTTATCAATGTATATTGACTGTACACTTGAAGATTGCTATAATATACTTTTGTATATAACCAACATATTGTTAGTCACTATATATTAATGTATAAGTTTAGACTTTTTAGTTTAAAAGGCTTGGGTTGACTTATCCACGGGTCAGTGTGGATACTATGTCTTAATTCTCTTCAAAAAAAGAATCATCTTTTTCTCTGAGTAGGAAAGCAAAAAACAAAAGCTTAGTCCATCCCAAGAGAACCTAAAAGAAGGACCAACCTCCCTGCTTTCTCAGCCATAGTTCTGCTTCTGGCTTTTCTGGATGCTTTTCTGGAGAAATAGTGACAATGATCAGGGGCAGCTGGCCTCCTGAGGTGACTGTTGCTTTCCCCTTTCCATGGAATAATTCTCGAGTTATGCATGAGGTCAATTTATGTATGAATATATACGGAAGCATGGCAGCACCATGGGATAATTTCTCTGGCTCCTGAATGTTTCTTTCTAGCACATCATATTGACTATTCATGTTTTTATAATGATTATGTTTAGAGATGGTAAGTTATTAGGAAATCATAAGGCCAATTTATAGATTCTGCCAAATCATGGACTTGGGAAGAGCTGCGGTGGTGCAATGGGTTAAACCCTTGTGCCGACTGGACTGTTGGCCTGAAAGATGGGTTGCTGCCTTAAGGTCTCCAATTTGAATCCGTGAGATGGGATGAGATCCCATCTGTCAGCTGTAGCTTGCGGGGACATGAGAGAAGCCTCCTTGCAGGATGGTAACACACCTAGGCATCCCCTGGACAACGTTGCTGTAGATGGCCAATTCTTTCACACCAGAAGCGACTTGCAGTAAGTTGCTTCTGACACAATATAAACATGGACTTGGGATCCAATTATTGAATCTGAACCGGAGAATTAACTGTATGGGAAATTGTGAAATAGGGCAATAATTACCTCTTAACAGGAAAACCATTAACATGCAAACATGTTAAATTATGTATTCACCCAGCATTTGATTTTATTGTGCCTGTACATATTTTTTATTTTTATATTGTTATGTATTCATATGTTTTGTGAAACTATGATGTTATTGTTTATTGTTCGCGTTTTCAGTTTGTGTTTTTGGTTTTTCTTCATTGTAATTGTCATTTGGGCTTGGCCTCATGTAAGCTGCTCCAAGTCCCTATTGGGGAGATGGTGGCGGGGTAATAAATAAAGTTTATTATTATTTTATTATTATTACACAGCCGACTCAGTCATGTGCTATATTTTTTGTTTTAAAGGAGCTGAAATTACCATTTACATTTTTAAGTGGACATATTCATGAATTGCGTATCCATGTACCATGGACAAAGCTTGGTTCCGAACCAGTCGTAATCACAATCAACACGATGGAATGCATCTTGAAGCTGAAGGATGGAGTCCAGGTAAAACAAAATTTGCAAATCTGAATAATACTGTATTGTTGAAGGCTTTCATGGCCGGAATCACTGGGTTGTTGTTGAATAATACTCTCGGAAGCTGAGATGTCTGCTGTTCTTATGTTTGCAAATGTTCTGAAAATTGTTTTTTACTTTTGTAAAAATTTGACTTACAAGTCCAGTTAAGTTTTGTTGGAAGAAACATCAGCTTCTGCATGTGGTCTTGCTGCTGTCTTGCCCACTAGGAACACAGTGGTTTAGAGATGGATTAGAATCATAGAATCATAGAATCATAGAATCAAAGAGTTGGAAGAGACCTCAAGGGCCATCCAGTCCAACCCCCTGCCAAGAAGCAGGAATATTGCATTCAAATCACCCCTGACAAATGGCCATCCTGCCTCTGCTTAAAAGCTTCCAAAGAAGGAGCCTCCACCACACTCCGGGGCAGAGAGTTCCACTGCTGAACGGCTCTCACAGTCAGGAAGTTCTTCCTAATGTTCAGATGGAATCTCCTCTCTTGTAGTTTGAAGCCATTGTTCCGCGTCCTAGTCTCCAAGGAAGCAGAAAACAAGCTTGCTCCCTCCTCCCTGTGACTTCCTCTCACATATTTATACATGGCTATCATATCTCCTCTCAGCCTTCTCTTCTTCAGGCTAAACATGCCCAGTTCCCTAAGCCGCTCCTCATAGGGCTTGTTCTCCAGACCCTTGATCATTTTAGTCGCCCTCCTCTGGACACATTCCAGCTTGTCAATATCTCTCTTGAATTGTGGTGCCCAGAATTGGACACAATATTTCAGGTGTGGTCTAACCAAAGCAGAATAGAGGGGTAGCATTACTTCCTTAGATCTAGACACTATGCTCCTATTGATGCAGGCCAAAATCCCATTGGCTTTTTTTGCCGCCACATCACATTGTTGGCTCATGTTTAACATGTTGTCCACGAGGACTCCAAGATCTTTTTCACACGTACTGCTCTCGAGCCAGGCGTCCCCCATTCTGTATCTTTGCATTTCATTTTTTCTGCCAAAGTGGAGTATCTTGCATTTGTCACTGTTGAACTTCATTTTGTTAGTTTTGGCCCATCTCTCTAATCTGTCAAGATCGTTTTGAATTCTGCTCCTGTCCTCTGAACCCTTTGTCTTCCCTTCCTGCTTGCTTTTCTTTGCTTTGTCAACCACTTTTTTTTTTGGGCAGATCCAACACTGGTTTTCCTTAATAAATGTTCCTCCTGCTGATGATTCTAAACTTATTATTCTGCCTTCTGTTTGATTTTTTTTTGGAACTCATTATTTTTAAGATGGCCATCTCCATTGTGAATGGAGTAAAACTTTTAACAGATAATAATATGTTACGATTAATTTCCTCCGATACTTTTTTCAGTCTGCAAAGTGTCTTAATGCATTTTTTCCCTAACGAGACAAAATATTTATATTGACAATAATGGCACCCTAAAGTCTTTCAGTTCTCTTTCATATAAGAGTCTGGGTTTTGTTCTACTGTAGTCGAGTACTGGCATCCTTGAAATATCAGAAAATGATGTATGACTGAATTTTTAATTCTAATATTATAGCGTTGCATTCTTTGGCACCAGTGCACTTATTACATTTACAGTCATTCAACTTCTCTTTCTTTTTGTTCCTGAACGAATTGTCACAAGTGAGTTTTTGTCCTGTAATTTTACACTCTGGATACAGTTGTACCATCTTTTTCCTGTAATTGTAGACCACAGTTCTTAACTTTTCTGTCAGTACAGTGTTGGATTTGCCCAAGGGAAGGGTGGAATGTTGAGATGGAGTTGTCAAATGGCAGGTTGCTGGGATTGTGAACTCTCGCAAGTTCTTTTTTCAGTTTAGTAGCCAAAATTAGCAAGCTGTGTATTTTAGAATGTGCATTTGCAAAATGTCAAGTAATTCTTTTTTTAAAGAAAAGATGTAGTTGTGAAAGTGGAAAGTTTCAACAATGGAGCAACATACGAGTTTGTTTTAGGCGTCCATGTACAAAAGTATATTTCTTTAATGAAGCTAAAGTTTGGTGCTGGTTGATAAAGGTGGTAAAAGCTGCCTGTTTTATTGTATTGTATCTTGTTGTCTTATATGTTTTAATGTGCAATAATTTACATTTTAAATTTTAACTTAAATGTGTTTTAATTGTATGTTGTTCAAAGGCATTGAATACGTAGTTGCCTATATGTAAAGCTGCCTTGAGCCTCCTTTGGGGTAGAGAAAAGGCGGGATATAAGTAGAATAAATAAATTATAATTAGTCATATTCTCCTTCTCAAGCCACTCTTCATCAGACTTTGTTTTAGCTTCACCATTCAGAACTGTGTTGTTTCCTTCCTGCTCTGCTAAACCATTCCTGTATGGGTCTAGTAGCTATGATAGTATATGATAAATGGTCTGATGTTTCTGTGAAAATTAAAGATGGACACGGTGTATATAGATGCAGACTGTGCTGTTATGCGCTGGGCCTGCGAAAGACTCTGTAGACAGGACGTGTTTCTATGTGCCCAACGGGACGCCGGGGATGCCTCGGCTGAGAGGCCTTTCGTATTTCCCCACACAAAGTTATTTTAAAGACTTAGAAATTCAACAAAGTTTTTATTGTTGCTTAAATCTTCAATAAATCAAACAAATACTTCAAGGCTTTTAATCAGCTCGTGGCTTGCTTTAATCTTGTCCACAAGGGACAGGCAACTTTCTTCATAAACTGTTTCTTCCTTCCTCAAGGGAAATCCTTGACCCCTCCCTGGGATATCTGGCTTAAACTCTGCTGGCGTGGGCCCCTACACCCGGTCCAAATTGCTTTATGTCTGCCGCAAGTGGTCCTTACCAAACAGAGTCCTTTAGTAGATTTCCAAGAGGAAAGAAGGCTTTCATTTCCCAGCGAAGGCTGGCTGTAAAACTGTGGAGCTGTATTTCTCCAGTAAAGAATTGGCTGTAGAGTTGTGGAACTAAATTCCCAAACAATGGCTATGCTGTAGAGCTGTGGGACTGGATCCCCCCCAGCAAAGCTGTAAAAGACAAAGCTTTCTACAGGTGGAACTGATTCATGTCCTGTACGAAAGGCTTCTCTGTGTGAACTGAACTAGAAGCCCCCCTTTTCCCTCCTAAACCCAGAAAAAGGGGTGACACTAAAGAACCTAATGATGATTGATGGGTCATTGGCCCTATACTTGCAAACGACGGGAAGCCAGCTTATTGCAAAATGCATGGAACCTTGGAATACATGCAAACACGCAAATAAAAAGAAGCCGCACCAGAACACAGACAGATCAGACAATTTTTCTTTTTCTTTGTTTTTTCTTTTCTCAGTCTTCCATTTATTTTATATCATTTCCTTATCACTCTTTTTTTTAAGTCCACATGGATTTTTGTGTACATTTCCTGTCCAATATGTTTGTTCACAGCTCATACTCATACAGTCTAGAAAAGATTCATTATTAAAGAGCTTCTGTGTCCAAATTCTCACATTGTCGTGGAGATTTTGTATATTTTATTGATATTCAAATTGAATAAAATGATGTTCCTTTCCAGGCATGTAGCCAGGGGTGGGGGCTTGAGGGGCTTCAGCCCCCACAAAATTCTCAGGGTTGTCCGTGAGAAGGCCTTACTGGTACATTATTTGAACTGTTATGTTTATTCATATCATGATCTGATCACCATGCTTAATATATCCCATATGCATGGGGTTTTTGGGATAACGATACAAAAGGTTTGCTAGGGTAGATCCTCACTCAGACTCACCCCCCCCCCCCAATCAAAATCCTGGCTACGGGCCTGTTCCTGTCCCTGCCAATTGTTGCCTTCATGGCTTGGCACGAATGCACTAGAAACTGCGTTTGAAGAAATGAGAACACACAACTACCAGTACCTTTATGCTAACCTGCTGTCTCAGTGGAATATGTATGGCCTTTTCAAAACATTCGTATAAAAGTTTGTGTTCTTCAGTACTATAGAAGTGGTTTCCCAAACCTAAAACTAAAATAAGCAAATACATGACAAGTACTACCAGTATATAGTTTGATTCCGTTCTTGCTCTTTCTCTAGGAAGCGCATTATAGCTGCCCATACTTTCTTTTCATGTCAAGAGTGACTTGAGAAACTGCAAGTTGCTTCTGGTGTGAGAGAATTGGCTGTCTGCAAGGACGTTGCCCAGCAGACTCCCGGATATTTCGATGTTTTACCATCCCTGTAGGGTCTTCTCTCATGTCCCCACATGGGGAGCTGGAACTGACAGAGGGAGCTCATCTGCGCTCTCCCCGGATTCAATCTCCAACCGGTCGGTCTTCAGTCTGCCGATGCAAGGGTTTACCCCATTGCATCACCAGGGGCTCCACTGCCCATACTGTAGAGATAGTTTAAAAGGAAAGCTGGGAATGACCTGGGAACGTATGTGAACAAAACTGTGATACTGGTAGAACCTCAGAGAGCTTTCATCAGGTCCCAAAACGCTTGCACAAAACTTTTTTATTGTACACTTTGGTCCTTAATACAGGTGATCCCCGAATTACAAATATCTGACTTATAAACTACTCATAGTTAAGAATGGGGATGAGACAACAGGAAGTGAGATAAATCTACCCCTCAGAAGGGACATTCAATTATCATGGGGAAAAGGTGTATCAACTGAAGCTTTAGCATCAATCCTTGTTTCCACAACAAGCCAAATTTTTCAAAATCCAATTATCACAGGAACAGAAAGTGAGGTGAAATGTTCTGAACAGGAGTGGAGGTAGCAAAACAAACGCCACAGGAGTGTTAACCCTTCCTTATGCTATCCAAAGCTAAAAATGTATATTTTTGGCTGGAATTACACTTTAAGAAGTGCCTTTTCCAACTTACATACCAATTCAACTTAAGAACAAACCTACAGAGCCTATTTTGTTCGTAACTTGGGGACTGCCTGTATATTGGTTTGCTGTGCTTGGTTTCCTTTACATAAAATATCACTCCCATGTGAACTTTCAGTAAAGTGAATCGAAGGAAAGCCCATACTGCATGCCAGAATGAGATATGTTGCTGATTAAGCTCCTTTCTTATTGGTAGTAAATTTGGTTCTTAAATTATAGGCCCACTTAATATGTTTTTTCCCAGTTGTTATTAATTTTACTTTTGAAAGATTCTCATGTGAAAAATACAACACGCCCAAACGATGATACAAATGTATTAATGTCTTTAATGGCATCAAGGTTAATAATCAGATTTTTCAATTCTATTTACTCTTCTCAAGTCTTGAAATATATTTAAGCTTAATATTTTATAATCAATGCATGTTTTAAGAAGTCTGGTTCTAGTTATGCCCCCCATGCAGTCCTTTATATATGTAGAAAAAGTGCAGAATTCATTTTTTTTTCCTCCTGCTAAAGTAGACATTTTAAGGCTAGAATCCCATAAGAAACACATTTTAAATGCAGCAAATTACGACTAATTATAGAAGCTGCAGAAACAGATTTGTAACACATGACTTTGTGCAACCCAGAACTAATATTTGATATTGGACCATGCAGATGGCTACTGCTGGAATGATCAGATTTCCTGCTTGCCTGGTATTTGAAACTTGAATTTTGTGGCACATACAGCAAAAGGTCAAATGTCACAAATGTAAAGCACTCCCAAAACAAGTATTTGTTACAGATGTTTAAGAATCTATAGCAAGAAAGGGGTTTTGAAAATTACAACTGACATTTGGACAAATTATTCCATGGTATGTTCACCCTTGGAGAGTAAGTGTTGGATGTATGCCAATGATAGGATTTATCTTTGTAATAATAAGAATGTAAATGAAAGCAGTCTTTTTTTCCCTTTTCTAAGCATATATTTAGGAAGTTATAAATTCAGTTTATTTCATGACAAATTACTCCTCCTAAATTGCTAGTTTCCAAGTTCTCCCCTTTCTCATCTGCCCCAAAGAGCTTCAGAAATCTGTCTCAGCATCTTTGTTGGTTATGTTTAAATATAACTTACGTTCTTAAGTGGCTTTCATTGGAAACTGATTTATGTATATTAGTTGCATGTCATTCTTTGTGTTGATGGGATATATAGTATCACTCATTACACCTTTGTGTTGTTAACATTTTTGGACTTTATCATTTACTGAAACAAACAATATTATGCCAGTGTCTTTGTGGGAAATAGCAATAAGGAGAATAGGTCATATGAAGTACTTGGAAATTAACCTTTCTGGACTTTACATTGTACTTTCTATTTGTAATGAACCATTTGGGTAGCATAGCGAGCCAGATAGAATATTATCTGCCTCTTTTGCCTTGTTTTTGTTTTTCTGCACAGTAAAACCCTGAAAATAGTACACACTTTAAAACAATTGTGCAGTATTTATTTATTTATTTAAAGCATTTATATTCCACCCTTCTCACCCTGAAGGGGACTCAGGGTGGAGAAAAACATACAAATGGCAAACAGTGAATGCCGGGACATAAATTGATTATACACATACATAAACATTGAAATCCACTGTTTAAACTGTCTTGATAATAATAATAATAATAATAATAATAATAATAATAATAATAATAATCTTTATATATACCCCGCTACCATCTCCCCAAGGGAGCGGCTTACATGAGGCCAAGCCCAACAACACATCAATAAAAACAACAAGCAATAAGCAAAATAAACAATACAATTAATATAACTCACATTATCCACATCAAATCTAGTTGGCATGGTAAGGTTTCCTATTGCTGTCTTATTGCACTGTCCCAAAAACTTGGTCCCACAGCCAAATTTTTACCATCTTTCTGAAGGACAGGAGGGAGGGAACTGATCTAATCTCACCAGGAAGGGAGTTCCATAGCTGAGGGACAATCACTGAGAAGGCCCTCTCTCATGTCCTCACCAATCGTGCCTGTTACAGTGGTGGGACGGAGAGCAGGGCCTCCCTGGAAGATCTTAATCTCCGCGATGGTTCATAGAGGGAGATGCATTTGGATAGGTACATTGGGCAGGGACTATTTAGGGCTTTATTGGCCAAAGCCAGCACTTCAGCTTGTGCTCGGTAGCAGACTGGCAACCAGCGGAGCTGGTGTAACATGGGATTTATATTCAGTACATGAAATAATAACAGAATAAAAGTTGAAACAAACTTTTCCTTCAAAGAAGCCATAACCGTGTTTAAAATCTGTAAGAATTCAATAACACAGTACTTCTAGGATGCTGTTACAAAAAAAAAAAGGTGTCTTCAGCAGATACCTTGTAAATTTCTTTTGGGGTGTATCATGTATAGGCACAACTGACTTACAATTACTAAAATGATAAGAACTGAGAATCGGTACTGGTGTGTCTGCATTGTCACTCCTGGTTTAAAGTTTTGGAGAGAGAAAAACAATTTTCGAGGAATAAAAATTCCTGCACACTTGTCCTGAAAGTCTACAGATAATTATTTTGATCTTCAGTTATCTGCTCATGCAGTGAATGTTATTGGCAGTGTATTCTGGGAAGGGGAAGTATGTTTGTAGACATAAAGATATAGGAGAATTAAAAAAAAAAAGGATAGCAGACATATTTATGATAAACTTTAACAGGGCCAAAGACTAGCAATGGATGGGATCGTGTGTACAGTGGATTATAATGTTTTACAAAAGCTGGACTAAAAGATTACCAGAAAAGGGAGATAATAGGGGCAATGTAGTTGGGGTGTTTAAAGTTGGGGAGAGAGATTCAGTACCCAGAGTTGGGAGAAGAGGTCTTGTAGTGGATGCAGGAGCTAGCAATGATAGAAGAGGGTTGAATTAGTCTCCACAGCTATGGTTCCAGCAACAATAGCCATGGCCCCTCTGGTCATTTCCTTTGAAACATGATTATGGTTTCTGCTGCTGGGCAACTCTATGAAGAGAGGGAAGCGAGGCAGAAGCACAGGATGGGATCTATGAGAAAAAAGAGAAGACTCATCTGTCCCAGAAGCCTCCCTACATAGGGGTGCCTTAGAACAGCGCAGAGCAAAAACTGGTCAGCATTTTTACCTAGTACTCAGGAAAGCCATGCCTGGCATAAAAGGGGAAAGCATGGTCTGTTAATTTTACAGCATTAGTCCCCAGTCTTGGTTTCCTCAATAATGTTGGACTGTATCTTCCCATATACTGTATTATATGAAATTATTTTCAGTTCAAGAAGAACTTCTGGGGACTTATAGTTGATAATTAATTTAGAGTTACAGTACACTGCTTCAGGAAGTTACCAGAGGTTGCAAATCAGCTACTAACTTCATATGGTACAGTTTAAGCTACTGGAGGGCAGGACCAAGAAGAGGAACAGAGATTGAGATGTGAGTCTAAGATGTAAAATGATGTGAATGCCTTGTTGACATGTTTGTGGCCTTGCTCCTGACTATATTCCCTCAGGACTGATAAGCATTAATCTCCCTGCTGCAGTGTTGAACACTGCTTAAGGAATAGACTGCCCAGTAGAGAAAGTGAAAAAAAGAATTGAGATCCTTCCTCCTACCCAAGTAAGGTGGATGACAGGATTCCATGAATCCCAGCAAACTTATTATGACTTGTATGCGCCTGGTTGCAGAAGAGGACATGTGAGATTTTGAAAATCCCCAATTCTGTGTACCTTTCTGTATTTAATTTACAGTATGTGACTATATCCAGGCACAAAGAATCAAACAGTCTTGGTTCAAGAATTTTGAAGTCTTCCTTCTACTTTTTCATTTGTTCTTTTATTTGTTTTGATATGATGTACTCTGTGTAGGGATTAGCAATGCAGACTAGTACAGATTTTTTTCAACTATATAAATGAAAGTGCATTTTGTGACTAGTGATTTTCTTTTCTAAAAGCTTTGGAAACAAGCGGAACCACTGGCAGTTGATTGAACCAGTTGATTGAACCAGCAAGCATCAATATCATAGCAGGGAAAGGTCCTGCTGCTTACATAACGGACTTATCACCCCCAAGCCGAAGCGTCAGTTGTGGCTACTGTTGTGATAACAAAATCAGACTCTCTGTGGCATAAATGTGGTGTCTTTCTGTCTTAAGATAGTTAGCTGAAGCTGCTGCAAGACTACAGAGTCCCTTTAAAGTAACAACATTGACAGCCATACTCTATATATGACCCTTTGCTCTAGGTTTTGTGCCCCCTACTCCTCTCTGCCATAGTTCAGATGGGTTGCTGGGAAAAAATGGCTGTACAATAATCTTGATAGTGATTACTGGACTGGGAGAACAGGAGATCATCTTCAGCTCTGTTAGGGAAGCTCCATTCTCATTTCCATCTAGAAAACAAGAGTACCTACATATTCACATATAAGTTGATCTTATGTATAAGTTGAGGGCAGGCTTGCAGGATGAAATTATGGATTTTGATATTTTGAGAGGTTTACAAGTCATTTTGTAGAGAGGAGAAAACACCAATTCAGACTCAGTGGGCCAACAACTATTTCTCCATACAGAAATTGGAAAAAAAAACAGAAGCAGTATTATGACCTGGAAGGGGGGGGGGGTGTCAGTGCTTCTGTTAGTTTATTCCAGGGTGGCCTAAGCTGTTGCCTTTCACCACTCTACTTTGAGAAAGGGATAACTCCTTTGTATATGAGTTAAGGGTACAGTTCTCACATTGACCTCAAACTACAAGAGAGGAGATTCCATCTGAACATTAGGAAGAACTTCCTGACTGTGAGAGCCGTTCAGCAGTGGAACTCTCTGCCCCGGAGTGTGGTGGAGGCTCCTTCTTTGGAAGCTTTTAAGCAGAGGCTGGATGGCCATCTGCCAGGGGTGATTTGAATGCAATATTCCTGCTTCTTGGCAGGGGGTTGGACTGGATGGCCCATGAGGTCTCTTCCAACTCTTTGATTCTATGATTCTATGATTCTATGACCTGTGGATCAGTTGATCCAAGTTTTTTGGGTTGTCTGAAATTTCTAGACTCATACATGAAAATACAGGGTTGTTGTGAAGCATTTAAGTAGAACTGAGTATTTAAGTTTCAAAGAATTGAGTTGTCTTTACTGAATGTAATGGTGAGCTTTATGTTTTTTGGTAGGGAAGTGTCTAAACTGGGAAGAATCACACACATGTATGCATGCGTGGTCACTGACCCCGGCAGCTTCCCCCCCCCCCAACCACAAAGACGTTACGTACTTTACTGAAAGTGTTAGAGATCTTTCTTATTGTGAAGATGTTTACGCCCTAAAGCAATTAAAAGCCTTTCTCTGAAATCTCTAGGGAACCAATTATAAATATTATTAAAGGGCATATTTGGTTGGATTACTTGTTTTGTCTTTAATGCTGTAGGCCTCCAACAGATTTTGGGGCAGTTACTGTATTTTATCAAATAATAATCGCCATTGCTCTTTTTGGGATCCTGGTTAGGGTGCTTAAGAATTCATCTCATAATTGTCACATCCTTGGTTTACGGTTGTGACTATTAAGCTGGGGGCGGTGGGAGGAAATACCTTCCCAATTACCTCTTCCCTCTGAGCTATGGGGGGCTGTCTTGGACATGGCAGCCCTTTTAGCTCAGAGGGAAGAGCAATTAGGTGGACTGGTGAGAGCCACAGAGGCTTTTCAATCTTGTAGTTCTTGCTGGCAGATGCACAAGTGGCATTGCAGCTATGGTGTTTCCCTCAGTTGGCAGTCCATTTTTGGGGTCCTGGTTAGGGTATTTAAAAATTCCTCTCATAATAAACACACTTCTGCGACACTGTAATTTTTAGGAATATCAGGAAATCCTTGGTTCACGGGTATGACTATTATATGTGTGTATGGGGGGGGGGGGGCACCTTCCCAATTGTCTCTTCCCTCTGAGCTATGGAGGGCTGTCTTGGACATGACAGCCCTTCATAGCTCAGAGGGAAGAGCAAGTCCAACCTCCAGATCGCCTCTCTTCTCTGAGCTGGTGAGAGCCGCAGGGGCTCTCTCAGTCTTGTAGTTCTCGCTGCAGGTGTGTGGGCGGCATTGCAGCTATTGGGTTTCTCTGAGCTGGCAATTGAAGGAAGCCCCATAGCTGCAAAAAAATTCATCATGTAATAGTCACCCCTCTTCTTTTACCCAAAAAGGGGAAATAAAAATGTTACTATTATGTGATGAAATACAGTAGTTAGACTATTGGCACAATATTTAGTGAGTCAATATTGTTTCGTTCACTTTTTCAGTAACATCTTTTTTATGCCATTCTTTCTGCTGAGGGCTGTTTCGTTATCAGCAATTCTACTATGTTACTTGTTGCCAAATTAGAAAGCATACCCAATTTAGCCATACTGAAAATTCTACTGACTGTTTTGCGACACTGTGAGTTTTAGGGATATCAGGAAATCCTCAGTTGGGGAGGTTGCTGATTAATTTCTAGGTTTTGATAGCTAGTCGTTCAAGAATTATGCTGCTTTTGCTAAAATTAGAAATCACTTGCTTTTGTCAACCTCAGCCTTTAGCCTAGTATGTAATTGCAAAGTGAAGAATGTTATATAAAAAAGGGCAGATTTTTTTCTTGACTAGATCAATTTTTTTGACAACATAAACAATTTATTTTAGTTATGGTACATAACAGAAAAGCAAATCATAACAGATACAGTTAGTTAACAATATTTTTGATGTATACATGCCTATCTACGTTAGTCAATCAACCAGGTAATTCTGATATCGAGTACATATTATTATCATTACTTAACTTAAAGCATATAGACTTGCAATTTCTACATGTTATCCACTATTTTCAGTCTAAGCCTTCTATTCAGTTTTTTCCATAACACTCAAAGAACCAACAAACGACATAGTACACACGACGGACCATACACTCACTCCAAAGCTCCTATCCGACACAAAATAAAACCTTAAAGGCTTCATAGGGTTTCAGAAGTCATGGTGAAGGGTGCACGGGTGTGGGGTAGATCATTTGATTTTAACTGTTGAGCCTTGTGCTATTGTTCTATGCAGGACCATCATATCAGTCTACCATTTCTTGCAGTTCACTAAAGCCATTTAATTTCTGCATATTCGCTTACATGAAAGGTCATGCTGAGTCTTATATGTATTCCCTTGTAGGGAGCTGCTCTTGGGAAAGAATGTATAGAATCTTCCTAAAATTTAAATTTATTTCTCTTGTCAGAAAAATTATATCAAAGAAGGGTTTGCCATATGTCCTAAAGTTATTTGAATTCCAAGTGGCTAAGTTCCTAAGGGAGTACATTCTGTAGTTAGATCCCCTCAACCGATAATGCTTTAGCTCCGGATCTCATGCATTTGTCAGGAATTTGTAAATGTCATTGTCCCACAAGAGTGCAGCTGTCTTGGTGGGTCATGGGGATGCAGTTGCAGATGTACTGGGGCTCTAATTAGTGTGTGTTAACTTTGTGTAGTAATCTGAAATCTTGAAAAGCAGAAGAGTACATTGCAATCTGTTTATGAAGGGCTGATCTGTTCCTGATATAATTGCAATAAAGAATGCGTTTACTGTTTTAAATTTCCTGCTTTTAAACCTGTTCATTGAATTCCATTTATTTAAACAATTTAAGCTACATTTATGGCTGGAACATTCCCACCTATAATATATCTTATTTGGAAATGTATTAATATACTGTTTAACTAGTCAATGATCAGGATAACTATGGAAGATATAAACCTTTTTACATAATATACTTTCTAGAGATATGCTTGAATACTATATTAAGCAAAGGTAAAGGTTTCCCCTTGACATTAAATCTAGTCATGTCCAGTTCTAGGGGTTGGTGCTCATCTCCCTTTCTAAGTCGAAGAGCTGGCATTTTCTGTAGATGCTTCCAAGGTCATGTGGCTAGCAGGACTGCATGGAGCGCCATTGCCTTCCCACCAAAGCGGTACCTCACATTTGCATGTTTTCGAACTGCTAGGTTGGCAGAAGCAGGGGCTAACAGCTGGAGCTCATCCTGCTCTCCGGATTTGAACTGCTGACCTTTCAGTCAGCAAGTTCAGCAGCTCAGCAGTTCAACCCGCTGCACCACCGGGGGCTTCAAATACTATATTAACAAGAGAAATCATACAGAACTTCATCTAAGGTGTAGACATTATTTACACTTGTGAATACTATATTATACAAGAGAATTCATGCAGAATTATATCTAATTTGGGTGATGATATAGTCAAGTTGCAACTACCTCCATTGCACATACCACATAATCACTGAAAGACATAAAAAGGAACGAAGTGTTCTAATAGAATAAGATAAAGGACAAGAACCCAAAATCCACCATACCTTCATTGGGTCAAGCTTTTGAAGCATCACTGGCTTCTTAATCAGGCAAAGATGTTCAAAATGGGAGAAGAAAAGTGACAGTGTTGGAATGCCAGGTAAAGCTCTTTCATTTAGGCTATAGTTGGCAGAGATGGACAAAGAGATTAAGATGCTTGCATTTCTGCTAATATTGAGATACGAATAGATTTGACTGTTAATAAAGCCATAGCAGGTGCAATGACTGATGGAATCTGCTGGAAGTCAGCCAAAAGCCAAGATCTAGTTCTATGTGGATTAAAAAAAATCTCTATGAAGACCTGGAATCGCATCATATCAAAGCTGTCTATTTTGATTGGATGATATCAGCAAGTCACTGTCAGCCCTTTCTTTGACAAGACAGGTGATAACTGGGTCGAAGGTTGGAAGAGAATAAAAGAAGCCAAGAAGAGGCTGTAATCGGACTCTTCTATCAGTCTCTTTTGTATAAGAGAGTGCGACAACATAGCTTGAATTCCACTCTGTTATTCATACCCATCAGAGATAGATGGTCACTTTTCTCTCATCTAGAGTATGAAAGCATTTTGGGGTGGTTAGCATGCTTCTAATAGTGTGGGCATCAACTATTGCAGAGAAAGGAGGATGTTAAATGTATATGAAGATAAAGCAAGTGACTCTAGGGAGGAAAGGGGAGCAAGACACTGAGAGCCAGAACTGTTCTAATGAGCAGTTTTACATGTGGAAGAATGTCTTAAATGTTATTGGCAGCCTGAGGGATTCCAAAAAGATAAGCATACAACACACACTGAGCAGAATAGCGTCAAGTTAGGTTATTTTTCAGTCAAACGTATTTTGATCTAACTTTAATAGAGATATCATGTATTCTAAATTTTAAATGACCTGGTCTCTCCTTTTTTAGATCAAAAGGAATAAAAATGTAGAGCTATTATGTGTGAAATATCCAAGAAAATATGTTGCTATTGGAAATATTATAGTACAGGCAGCCTACTATATCTACTGATTCTGTATCCACAGCTTGAATGTATGTGTGTTTGTGTGTCCTAAAAGCAGACCCTGAATGTGTGTGTGTTTGTGTGTCCCAAAAGCAGACATCATTTTCCTATTCCATTGTATATAATGGGTCTTGAGCACCAATGAATTTTGGTGTCCACGCGGGGAGAGGGCAGGGGGAGATCTTGGAGCCAAACCCCAGTGGAGACCAAGGGTCCACTATATATGCAGTACTTATTTTCCTGTTAACATGACTAGGTCAAATGTTATGATCCTGCTAAACCTGCTTTATTTCATAGCATTGTATTGTATTGTATTTCATACCACTGTATTGTATTGTTTTGTATATGTATTGAATATTTTTTTGTTATATTGCAATAATTTGTCCAACAATTAACAATAACTGTTCAGCATTTTTGGACTTTCCTTGAAGATGTGCTCTTGGGGATTGTCATGAAGAGTACCTGAACATTAAATTTTACATTGCTGGCTGAACTAGATTGAGAAACAATGGGAACTGTTCCTTCCATTCTGGCATGAATGGCTTTGTCAATGGAGCCACGTTACAATGGGTTAAACCAGGTATCCTCAAACTGTGGCCCTCCAGGTGTTTGGACCTCTAACTCCCAGAAGCACTAGCAAGCTTGTTCAATTGTCAGGAATTCTGGGAGTTGAAGGTCCAAACAGCTGGAAGGCCGCAGTTTGAGGATGCCTGAGTTAAACCCTGGTGCTGTCTGAACTGCTGACCTGAAGACCTGAAGGTTGGCGGTTCGAATCCGTGAGATGTTGTGAGCTCCCATCTGTCAGCCCCACCTTCCCATTCTGGGACATGAGAGAAGCCTTCCATAGGATGGTAACACATCCTGGCGTCACCTGGGCAACGTCCTTGCAGATGGCCAATTCTCTCACACCAGAAGCAACTTGCAGTATATTCTCAATTTGCTTCTGACACAATAATAAAAAAGACACAATGGTTTAAGACAATTTCCCATTATGCTTCCATAGGGGAACTATGATAAAAGTACTGTTTATAGAACAGGGCACCAGATTGGGATTTGCCTGGTAGCAATATAATGGTTTTCATTACTGTGACAATCTTTTTTATTGAACATATTGCACATATTATGAACACCTATCTGTTGTGGTCTACTTGTGTGATAGAACTCAGTGCTTTTGCCTAGGGAGATTTTCAGTGCAGGTGATTCACCCTACAACACTATAGAACATCCAGGCGTCCCCTGGGTAGCGTCCTTGCAGATTGCCATTTCTCTCACACCAGAAGTTGCAGTTTCTCAAGTTGCTCCTGACATGAATTTTTTTTGTCATGTCAGGAGCAACTTGAGAAACTGCAAGTCGCTTCTGGTGTGAGAGAATTGGTCGTCTGCAAGGACGCTGCCCAGGGGACGCCCGGATGATTTGATGTTTTTATCATCCTTGTGGGAGGCTTCTCTCATGTCCCGTATGAGGAGCTGGAGCTGATAGAGGGAGCTCATCCGCCTCTCCCTGGATTCGAACCTGCGACCTGTCGGTCTTCAGTCCTAGAACAGGGGTTTAACCCACTGCACCACTGGGAAGTGGGTTAAATAAATCCCTAGAACACTATAGTTAAAAATAGCCAGAGATGTCCTTCTGTTATCACCGAATAAAGGTTATAATTGTGGTTTCCAGTCAATTCCTACAATGGCATTTTCACATTAGAAGTTTTATGTCACTGGTTTCAGTGAGAGTGATTTACGTTTTTGTCACCAGTGGGTGGGAACATGTTTCCTGAGAAAATACTACATTTTTCTATATTCCTGCGGTGAAATCCGAGAGGTTTGGTGGTAGCTAAGTGCTGCTTCTGAACTTTCAATAGTGCTACAGCTAGTGTTATAAAACAGCCACAAAATCTCAGATGGGGTTTTCCTCTCTGTAATTCAGTTTTGCTCATTTATTTAAAAATGAATGTAAGTAAATGTTAAAGTATAGACAAATGATAGAGAAAATAGGAATTTTCCGCTGAAATTAAGAAAAGATATTGTGTATTACTTCTTTGGAAAATATACCAACAAACCTCATAGTGTTTTCTATGCTATTTAAACATTATGGGATTGACTTTTCATGGGGCTAATAAATCTAGTTTTATTTGCCACACAGAAATTATTGTAACCACTGCTTTGTCCTCAATAAATCAAAAACAACCCCCCTCCCATCATACATTCTTTTTGAGCCTGTGGTAGTTAAGAGAGACCCACATCGCCGTGCATAACATTCTAATGGTATAATTGAAACCAAATTTTGTGAGAGAAAGAGAGACCAGTATGTGCTAAGTGAGCTATTTTGGTGACAGTAAAAGAAATGACTTCATGATTCGCTGGGTTAGAAAATGAATTCTTTCCCACCAGTAATGTCAGGATTCAATTAATATATGGCAGCAGCAGGTCTTGTGGTGTTTGTAGAATCATGCGATTCTTTTTTTTTTTCATGTGTTACTTGCCCTTCCTCTTTTTTGGTACCTCAAAATTAGATGGATATTAATTTTGGCTTTATATACATTTGGGATTAAGGGGAAAACCCTCGAACCTCAATGTGGTAGTTTTGGCAGATTTTTAAAAATTTTTATCTGAAGTGACTTGAGAACATACTGCAAATTGCTTATGGTGTGAGAGAATTAGCCGACTACAGAGATGTTGCCCGGGGGATGCCTGGATGTGTTACTATCCTGCTTGGAGGCTTCTCTCATGTCCCTGCAAGCTAGAGCTGACAAATGGGAGCTCACCCCATCTCGCAATTCAACCTTCAGGCCAGCAATCTAATCTTCAGGCCAGCAGTTCAGCCGGCACAAAGGTTTAACCCATGACGCCACCGTGGCTTGTTTTGGCAGATGAAATGGACTAAAGATATGTGGATCTAAAAACTTCAGACCTGATACTGTACATCTGCCATTAACATGTAGACAAACGCAATATTTTTCTAGTGAAATCTACATGTAGAAAATCTATGTGCAGTACCTCAACAATAAAAATTACTTGAGAGCGGGGTGTGGAAAATAGCATAGGCACACATTCAATTTCAAGTTGCAAATTATATTTTAATACATACATGTGGATGTATTGTGAGTGAGGACAATGGCTTGGTAAGTCTTCATTTGACTCAGGCACCTTCTACACTGTCATATAAAATCAAAATTATCGGCTTTGAATTATATGACAGTGTAGACTCACATAATTCAGTTCAAAGCAGATAATGTGGGTTATCTGCTTTGATAATCTGGATTATATGGAAGTGTAGAAGGGGACTCACGGTGCATCTACATTATAGAATCAATGCAATTTAATACAGCTTTAATGGTCATGGCGCAATGCTTTGGAATCCTGCCACAGAGGTATGAGCACTCTTTGAAAAAGGAGGTTAAATATCTGTAAAATTACAACTCCATGAGTCCATAGCATTGAGCCGTTGTCAGTTAAAGTGGTGTAGATGTACCCACAAGGACTTAGAGGCTGTCCTCATGGTATACCAAAACAAAACGAACAGTTGTTCTACTCTGGAAAATTAACAGAAATGCCACGGAAGTCTCAATTTGCTTGATGGGGTGAAGTCTAACTGGCTGTGCCTTGCAACATCCATTGTATGGAAAACAGATACAGGTGTGTAAAATAAAACAGAAGGGGTACCCATGTGCTGCCTTAGTAATTATTCCTTGCTTGGCAGGCAAGAGTGCTCCAAGACTCAGAAATAGTCTTTTCCGGTTCTCTGGATTGGCCAGGTACAGGTAGTCTTGTGGGTCAGTGCAACTTAGTTTGATGGCAACTTGGCAGTTAGCCGTCAAACTACTGTTTTTATAACTTGATTAGAGCAACTTTTGTTCATTGAATTAGTGGAGGAGACGCATATGCATTTACTGTGGGGACCCTGCAACCATCTGAGGTAGTCTTCTTGTTTTCAACTCTTGGGCCTAAAGTTTTAAAAGAATATGAGCAATTGCAAGATTTCAAACTTGGAAGAGTTTTAACATTAGAAATTGTTTAATTGCTTTTAAAACTAACTCTTATATTTGTGCTTTTACTGACATTTTGTTTCATTTTTAATTTTTTGTTTCAAAATGTGTTACCAGCTACTTTGAGTCCCATTATAGGGGAAAAGGTAGAATGGAGAGTGTGTGCATATGCACCTGCAAGTCACCTCTTGGTTTACGGTGACCCCATGAATTTCATAGATTTTTAATGCAAGACTCAGAGGTGGGTTTGGCAGTTCTCTGCTATATGTTACATCATACTCATGTTTCTGATTCAGCAGCTGCAGGGCATTGTTCAGCTATTTTTAGGGCTCTACTAAGCTTTTATTCTTGTCTTAGGACAGTATTTCTCACGCTATCTGAAATGGGTAATTCACAATTTCTTTTTTCTTTTTTACTTTGCACTCAATCTGCATTGAGGACAATTCATTTATTTGGAGACTTGCCAGGGACATCTAACTAATGGCCAAGGTATCAGACATTGTGTAGCAATGTCTTAACTATCAGTAGCATTACAGACTCAGAATTCAAAGCATTGCATATTCTAGGCATAAAAGCAATAAACCTGGAATACAGATCTGGGTTGTACTGTCTGCAACTATCCCTTCCTACAAGATTTCAGCTTTCCATTAAAATGGAAAATGCAGGAATTAGTAGTCCAGAGATGGACAATTGTCATACCTTAGGGAGTTGCATTGACATGCTCAGACCTTGGAGGACTGTTTCCTGCTACAGTCATCATTCCTAATGTATGAAAACATTTTTGAGGAAAACACACTCCTAATTTAAATATTTTGAATCCCCTCCAACCAAAATATCTCCCTTTCTGCTCATTTGAGTCATGTATGCCACATTCTTCTATCCTTGGCTGTTTTAGACACAGGAAATACCTTAAAAAAACTAGAATGCTAACCAATAGTCAAACTTAGTTTTGAAGGGCATTTTTAGTGTTAAATTTTAGTTCCACCATTTAATATCATGTTGGAGGATATTTAACATCCACAAAAAAAAAGCTGCGCCAGCTCCACTCCTTGGGTTAGTAGGTGTCTTGTGGCCAAATTTGGCAGCAATTCGTCCAGCGGATTTTGTTTGGAGGTTCTAGTAGGGGAGCGCAGCTATCATATACCCGGGACCGAAGACTGGAGACCTCGGTACACTCCTTCAGTACCTGGGATGTCGTCCTCTTCCACCGAGCGCGCAGCTTCAGGATGGATGCACATGGAGCTGTGAGGGAGGAAGGGGACACCCGCCTAGCCAGCCAGATCAGCCGAATCAACCCTGGCGATCAGTGGGGTGACTCAGCCAGATCACCCTCACATCAGATTTTGAATTATGATGTCATTCAAAACGAACAGAGCACACACACACACACACACACACACACACACAAATATATAGATGTTAATGTATTTAATTGTATTTTATGGGTTTGGGGGGATTGAATTGTTGCTGACTGTAAACCGCCTTGAGGAGCCTGTGGGCTGAGAAAGGTGGTATATAAATATAGTAAATAAATAAATAAATAAATAAATAAATAAATAAATAAATAAATGCTTCATATGGTCAACGAAATAGACTTTGGTCACCCACGTTATAACTAGAATCAGATAGCCTGCTGGCATATTGGTTCCATGGATGCCAAATTCTTTACTTGACTCTAGTACTTAATTAGTTGGGACTAAATATCCTAAAGACAGTAGGGCCTAAATTCTTTGCAATGTTTTCCAAACTTTACTCCTCCACTTCCCACAATCCCTAACAGCTCGTAAACTGGCTGGGATACTAGGAGCTGAAGTCCAAAACACCTGGAGGACCACAGTTGGAGAAACACTGGGCATCACATCCTGTCTGATCTTGGCAGTTAAGCAGGGCCAGCCTTAATTAGTACTTAGATGATAGGATGCCAGGGATTTGATTGCGCCTTCCTGCAGAGCAGGGAGTTGGACTGGATGGCCCTTGTGCTATCTTCAGACTCTGATTCTATGAATACCAGGTGGAAGTAGGCTGTATTTCAAAGAAATTAACTGGCAAAACTACCTTTGAGTATTTCTTGCCTAAAAAAGCTATGAAATTCATGAGGTCACCTAAGTCAACAGGTGACTTGATACACACATCCAGTGCCTAATTGGCTCCAGGCTTAGAATCTGTTACCAGGAACTTATTTACAATTTCTTTCTGCTCTCATGCTCAAAATGAGATTATTTTGTGGCTGACTTAGGCTCATAATCTAGGTAGACCAGAACACTGAGAAGATACTGTTCTTCTGAATGGAGAGTTGTTTATCTGAGCATGGTTTTGGATATGGACTTCAGGGTGCAGATCTGTTGATAAAGCTATTCCAAAACAGGTAACTTCAGTGCAGGCAAAGCTTTATTTTTCCGTGTTTTGGAGAACAAGAATTACATATTTTCTAAGCAAATCTAACATATACTAGCTTTCATACAATATATTTGTCCTGTCAACATGGAAGGCAGCTCCCTGTTTCTAACTGCCTTTTAAAACACAACCCTTGAATTGCTACGAAGTATATAATTCATTAAGAAGTTTAACATAAATAAATAAGATTTCTTAAAATGTAAACGAAGTTGATAATTTTCAAATGTTGATGGCAGTGACTTGCGTGGGAGAATAATTTCAACTTCTATTATTGCCTTTTGAATTTGAGATCTGCCAACGAAACAGTTATACTTCTGGCAACTTTCAGTGATAGAATTGCACTTTATGGTGTTGCATATACTGTTGACTGAAATGCTGCCATGAGATGCCTGTGGGAGTTCTTTTCATACTCATTGGTTTGGCTGTCACTCAGAAAGCTGCCTTCAAAACTATTTTGGTGAACTCAAGGATCATATGAATAATGAGTCACATTGTAAAACTGAGTAGCCTGCAACTCTTCAGAGACACAACCGCTTGTATTGAGGGGATCACATCAAAAGCAGATACTAGACCACGAAGGAAAATATTTGCATTTTCAACCCTGCTTGAACAAGCTTGTGTCTTGCCCCTTGTCTTCAATAAATTGTAAAAACTCCCCCTTCCCTTAAAAAAATGAAATAAAGATGCTACTATTCTTGACTGACGGGCACTTTAACCAGTAAACAATTTCTTCTTAATTATAGTTTTCTAGTTTTGTTTGTGTGTAAGAGAGGGATGTTTTTGCAATAAAATTGTCCACTCTAATGCAGTTTTTTTTATAAAAGGCTATTTTTTTTAAAAAACACTTTGGGGCCAAGATTCAATTATATCAAATATCTGTGGGATTCTTTCTTTCCCATCCTTCTGTGGGTCTCCAAGAAGCCAACTCCCGGTAGATATAAAATCACCTGGATCCAAGAGAAGGATGCTATAGCATTCTGGCCTTAGACTGCAGTCCTAAACTCTCAGCTGTGAGAGGAAACTCAAGGGATTGCTTTTGAGTAGAACCATATAGGATTGCAGTGTAGACATTTTTGCTATTTTAATATTTGAAAATGGAGATCTGATGGCCTAGACTAATTGGGAAACCCATTTGCGATCTGTGGGCCTTGCGATCTGCTGGGGAGGCCCTTCTCTTGGTCCCACCACCATCACAGGGGTGGTTGGTGGGGACGAGAAAGAGGGCCTTCTTGGTGGTGGCTCTTTGGCTCTGGAATGCCCTTCCTAGAGAGATTAGATTAACCCCAAATCTCCAACCCTTCCATTCGAGCCTAAAAACATGACTATTTACATGGGCCTTTGGCCTGGAGTAATGTACTGTGGTCATGTGATAACATCAACCATTGTTATTCGGCACTTAGTTAATTTAGTTAAATTGTGCATTGTTTTGATGATATGTAATTCTGTTTTATGTGTGGCATCTTGAGTGCTTTGTTAGCTGCCCCGAGTCCCTTCGGGGAAATGGTGGTGGGGTACAAATAAAGTTCTATTATTTACTTATTTATTATTTTATCTTGCATTTTTCTTTCAAAGCCTTTCCCCCCAGAACAAACTAAAAGAAAATTGAAAGAATTTTCAGAATCATGAATAAAATGGTAGGATGACTTGAAGTATGGCAATGCACAGAACCTGATCATTGCAAACCTTGGTCTTCTCTCTTACTTGTTCTTTGAACAAATGCTTTATGTTTGTTGGACTGTATGGAAACTAGAGAAGAGAAAATAACTCTCTGTTTTACTAATGCCGATTGTTTCTTCTCTTTTTATCATTTTTGGCCACCTCGTAATAAAATGACAAAATCAAAGATATTCCTTAATGTTCTGTAACCAAAATGGGGGGACGGGGGATGGGACGAACAGCCATCTCAAAAACAAAACAAAAAATTTAAAAGGGAATTTTGTTTCACAGTTATTGTCTAAGTGAACTTAATTTTAATATGCCAAACATAATTCCATCTCAAACAAAATTATAAATTGTATAATGTATACAACACATGTTATGCTACTAAAGTAATAAAATCATTTTGAATTTGCTCATTTTAAGATGTTTTATATTTATTTATTGCCTTATTGGTTTGGATTTATGTATTTGGATTGTTGTTTGTATGACTTCAATATGTTGTAAGCCGCTTTGGGTCCTGTGAGGGAGGAAAGCGGAATATAAATAAAGATTTATTATTATTATTATTATTATTATTATTATTATTATTATTATTATTATTATTATTACTTACAGAGGGTTGAAGCAAGGAAGGAAATGAAGCTTTATTGCTTTCTTTCTTTAGTCAATTGATGAAGTTTTCAGCATTTAAGTTTTCAGTTTTGAATATACTAGTAAACGTGTTTTGTTCTGGGTTAATGTTGCATCTCTAGCAGATATTTAGCCAAACACTATTCATAATCCTAAATTATTTTTGAAATGTTAATATGAAGAGACTACATTGTTTTTTGAGTAAAAAAAACTCACTCAAATTATTTGTTACTCATTATATGCATTCTTAGTGTTAATCTGTTGTAGTTTAGATCTGCCTTGGTAGGTAGATTTTGTTTTAGATGTTTTCCCAAGATGTTTCTTCTCTTAACTTGGTCTGGTGCACATCTTTCCAAAATCTGTATATGTCCTAGTATGTTTGTGCTGGGTTTTATTGCATTCCACTTCTGAGAATATTAAATAGGATCCATATTATAGATTTTAGAAACTTTTGCCTTTACATTTATATATCTACTATATTTGACTGGTTAAGGGACATGGAAACATATAGGCGAGGATCCAAAGCGCGTGAGCTGACCAGAATTTCTAGATTTTGTTTTTAAATAATAATACTAATATATTTGTATTCCGCCCTATCTCCCCGGGGGACCCAGGGCGGATTCCAACATGCAATGGCAAACATTCAATATTTATTTATTTATTTATTTATATCCCACCACCATCTCCCCAAGGGGACTTGGTGTGGCTAACATGAGGTCAAGCCCAAGAATTACAATAAGCAAAGTAAAATACATACAACAAATAATAAATAAAATCAATGCCTCCATAAAAAAAATAAACACCGGCATAAAACCTCAGAAAAATCCCACATATGAAAACAATAATAAACCTACAATCAAAATAAACCTAACATTAATAAATTTGAACATATGTAGCTGAACAAAAATTGCATAATGACATTAAATATGAACAAACATCCAACCTTAATTTACAGAAGCCAACTGGAGTTCATGGAGTTGTGTGGGTTGGTTGCGTGGCCAAAGATGGTAATTGGGCTGACATGAGCTAGCAGAACCCAGATACAAAATAGTTCTTGACCAGGGCCCAGTAGTGATCTCTTATTACCTCTCTCTCTCTCTTTTTGTTTCTTTGAACATAAAAATTCTCTATTGTATCACATTTGCTAGGAAATTCCTCCCCTATTTCAAAATCGGTTTACTGTATAACATAGTTACTGGCAAATACGAAGGTACCCAGGAAATGAAGAAAGAGAAAGGCTATTTAAAATGTGAATTGTTCTATTATAATAATATTAACAGAGACAAGAGGGTTGGTCGCAATTTAGAAAATCTGTTGATTTTCATTTGGAGTTTTTATAAACATGAAGACAGGAGTTGCACATGATCCAAAATGAGTTGGGCTCTATGATTATACCTTTCAGAGAACTTTGACATGATAACCTGAATTTAAGGTTCTGGATAACAAAAGGTCAGAAGACGTCAGACAATGTTGTTTTATCGACTAAGGAAGATTGAAGTCTTTTGGCTTTCAATTTGTGGGCAAATATTGTAATTCAGCAGCATCTTCTATATAGGTTGCCATTACTTTCTATATAAATTGCCATTACTTTCATTTTTATTTTTTTCTGATATATCAATTATAGGTTTAAACTAATTTTGGATGAGATAAGGAATGTTGTTTCTACATATTCAGAATAGCAGTCAACTTCATGTTGTTCTATCTCTATAAATAATATGTTGTATTTTGACCATATCTGCATCCATTTTTGTTTTAGTAACATATACTTTTAGGCAGTTAATTTAAGACATGAAAACTTATGAAAAAGGTACATTTCTACCAACAACAACATATAACTATTCATATTAGATTAAACACTTAAAAACCTTACCTGAGTGCAGGTGAAATATCCTATCTGTGATTTGACTCCTTATTGCACTGTTTGTGATTTGAGCTTGGAAGAAAAGGATTCTGTTTCATTCAATGTGTATGAATTTCTGTCCGACTTCACTGATTTTTTTTTCCAGAGTGAAGATAGGGGTTTTCAAAATTTTATTTTCTTCAGAGTGAATTCAGAGAGTTAGGTTCTCTTGGTCTCTCATTTCACCTAATGCTTTTCTGTGCTTTGTCTTTCCTTCTTCTAGGTGTCTCTTGTCTTCTTTCCCTCCTTCTTTTTTCTCTTCACATGTTTCTCCATTCCAACATATCTTCTTCTCTCAAGCACGTTTCTGTACCAAGAGGAAGCGTGTTGCAAATTCTTCTTCTAGAGGAATCACCATGATGAAGACATTCAAAATTGAGTTCAGCATACTTTTAACTCATAGATTCTGTTCTCTGCAAATAAAATAT
The DNA here is from genome assembly GCF_037176765.1 of Anolis sagrei. Lineage (NCBI taxonomy): Eukaryota > Metazoa > Chordata > Lepidosauria > Squamata > Anolidae > Anolis > Anolis sagrei. The sequence goes on along the minus strand of NC_090024.1, from coordinate 31,630,445 downwards.
TTATACCTTTTGCATTTCCATGAAAGCACTCCTTCATCAGTTCTTCATTTGAGTTTCAAAGGGGCAGTCCCATTTTTTCTGTGCTGTTTACTAGTTTACATGGCAGCAGACTCAAACTGTGTGCCTTTACTGGCTGTTGTCAAGGAATACGTTTCTTGGAAAGTAGCAAAAGAATCTTGGAATCTTTTCCAGTTTAAATATTTGGAAGAGATTTGTTTTTAAATGTGATGGTTTTAAAACCTTTTATAATATAGCAAACACTTTCTGGATTTCCATGGATTTATATTTTTTGGACAAAAATAGACATTTTGCCTGCTTTAGGTTCAATGGGTTTCTGTCCTTATCTCTTCTGTTTTAAAGTGATATAGTATATAGTTAGTTGTTTGATTTGAAGATGTTAAACTGAAACACACAATTTTGATCTTTATCTTACAACAACAACAACAACAACTTCTTTCTTTATATCCTGCCACCATCTCCCAGAAGGGACTCAGGAACAGCACATAGTAGTGCCATAAAAATACATAAAATACATCAACATTTGTAACAGTAACAATATCAATTAAAGTAAGACAATTAACAGAAGACAACATATACAAAAATAGGAAACAAAACCCAACTCAATTTAAATAAAATAATCAATAAAAACGCAGCAATAGCTATTAATTAAAATGGACGGTACAACCATGTTGAACCCCCCAGCCACAAAACAAGTTAAAAGAACGTTAAAAGTGCCAGTGCCGATATCAGTTTGGTTATCTAATTTAACTGGTGTCTTACCCATTATCAAAGACCTGCTTTAAAAGCCATGTTTTCAACTCCCTCAGGAAATACTGAAGTGTGGGTGCTGGTCTAATTTTCCTGGAGAGGGCATTCCACAGCTGGGGGGCCACCACTAGGACGGCCCTCTCCCTTGTCCCCACCAGCCACATTTGAGACGGAGGTGGGACCGAGAGGAGGGCCTCTGCAGTAGATCTTAATGCCCACACAGGTTCATGGGGGGGGGGGGAGGGGATGCAGTCACAAAGATAGGTTGGACCCAAACTGTGTAGAGTTTTGAAGATGATAACCTGCATTTTGAATTAGGACCGGAAACTTGTCAGCAGTTAGTGAAGCTGTTTTAATAGGGGCATAGTGTTCTTCCTATAGCTAGCTTCTGTTAGTAGTGTGTCTGCCGAACTTTGCACTAATTGCAGTTTCCGAGCCAAATTCAAAGGCAGCCCCATGCAGAGTGCATTGCAGTAATTCATTCTAGATATAACTAAGGCATGGACCACTGTGGTCAAGTCAGGCTTTTCGAGGTACGATCACAGCTGGCGCACCGACACCTGGGCTTCAAGTGTCAGTGCTTAGTCCAGGAGGACCCTCAGACTGTGGATCTGCGTCCTCAGGGGGGAGTGTAACCCCATCGAGCACAGGTTGCCACTTTATACTCTGATCGGCCTCACAACTGACCAGGAGGACTTCTGTCTTGTCTGGATTAATCTTCAGCTTGTTTATTTTATAATTGATAGTTGAAGTTGTTCCCTTTTAGAATGTTTGTACAGTTTATCAGTAACAATGACTGTGGAGCTAGAATGTGCTACAGTTACTGGAATTGTTCACTCCTGTATATCTATATAAATAAAAATGTAATGTTCGTTTGTGGGCTTAACAGAACTCAAAAACCACTGGACGAATTGACACCAAATTTGGACACAGGACACCCAAAAACCCAATGTATGTCCTTCTCTCACTACCTTATATCAGCATTAGAAATGTTTAAATACATCAAAGTGTTTGCCTGTTTTAAGATATGAAACTGCTTACAAACTCGTAAAAAACATGGCTTACCTATAGGTTGCTGGAACACAGGTTACTATTTTTTTCCATTGAGCTATATTTTTTTTTAGAGTCAGGCTTCTTTTGAATAGGCATCAGATGAGGAAAAACTTAACTAGACTTGAAAGGCATAATTATGATACTTATTTCAGATATATAGCTCATCCTCCATTCTTAATTTAATTTTTAAAGTAAAGATACAGGTTTCCCATTGACATTAAGTCTAGTCAAGACCGACTCCTGGGGGATGGTGCTCATCTCCATTTCTACGCTGAAGAGACAGTGTTGTCAGTTGACCCCTCCAAAGTCCTTCTCTTTTCCCATTCTACTAGTAGCTGAACACATCATTCAAAAACCAATTCTCCAGAGCTTTTGGTGGGTGAATCAAGGGATTTGGAGTGCCATAGATGATTTTCCTCCCCCAAAGTCTTATGAATTCCTGTATTTTGTCAGTGAAACTCCATTGTTGGATCCTGTTTTTTAAAATTAAAACAAATTTAAACGTAATGGTACAAATAATTACACCATTGTAATGTTTGACTTTGCCTTGGATATATACCATTGTTAAAATAGGTCATGATATACGTAATGTTGTCGATTGTTTATCTTGCTTTAACTTGAAACACCGCATTGTTCACTCTGTAGATACTGAATATTCCCTGAGCTGCTTCAGTTTGGCGTTATGTGAGAAAATTAAGTGATGTTTCCAAATTTTCACTTTCCCACACTTTCTTCTCTTTCCATGTTATATATATAACTTCTCTGTCCTGTTGACCCTACTTTCCATAAATTAGTGAACTTAGTTGAATTCTATAATGTAACTCTGTTTTATCCTTCTCAGAAACCCTTCCTTTTCTTAGTTTATCTGAAATCAGTTCAGTTTTTCATATTGCATTTTTCATATTTTTGTGTGTCAGAAGTGACTTGAGAAACTGCAAGTCATTTCTGGTATGAGAAAATTGGCCATCGACAAGCACGTTGCCCAGGAGATGCTTGGATGTCTTACCATCTTGTGGGAGGCATCTCTAATGTCCCGGCATGGGAAACTGGAGCTAACAGATGGGAGCTCACCCTGTCTCGCAGATTCGAATAGCTGACTTTCAGGTCAGCTGTTCAAATGGTGCTAAGATTTCAGTTTAAATCAGTGTGGGACTGGAAGCTGCCTTCCTCTTGAAACTACTGGGAAGAAGAAGGTAGGAAATGTTCTAGCCTGAGACTTGTTGCAGGGGATTGTTGTGGAACACTGAACCATGGTTTAGTTATGTCTGAACTAGTGTAATGCACATTTGTTTAACAGATGATTTTCTTGAACCTAACTGAACTGAAGCGTTTCATATTTAATAGAACAAGCAATCTCACAGAGTGTTACTGTTTAAACTGATCTAAAGTAAAAACCCTATCCTTTCGTAAGAGCTTGAAGACCTGGTGGTTTCAACAAGCCTTTGAGAATGACCGGTTCTAGTCCAGTTGAATATGACCTTGCACTCTTACCTATTACCCTGGTCATCCGTCTAATAGCCCTGGAAATTAGCAGCCACAGACCCGTACCTGGTATTACTGTTAGCCTGTTATAGCACTGTTCTTAATTCCCAGCCCCCTCATATTTTGAGTTTGCACTAGCCTTGGCCTGGCTTTTTAATTGCTCTGAATAGGCAGTATTGTTTTTAATATACATGTGTTATTGTGATAATTTTATGCTTATATTGTTTTGTTAATTTTATGTTATGCTGTTTACTTTGTATGTTTCGGTGATGTTACCTGGAAACCGCCCTGAGTCCCCCTCGGGGAGATAGAGCGGTATATAAATAAAGTATTATTATTATTATTATTATTATTATTATTGCAAAGAAATAGTAAATATTCAAATTTTAGCTTATATGCTCCTTGCTTCTGCTTGTTCTTTCTTGTAATGACACTGATGAAAGGGCTTGTTGAAGACTAACAATGACTATTGAATTACTGAAAGACAGAATTGCTGAAGGATAAGAATTCCTTGCAGTGGCACAGCGGGTTAAACCGCTAAGCTGCAGAACATGCTGATAGGAGGTTCGAATCCGCAGGCGGGGTGAGTTCCTGTTGTTAGCCCCAGCTTCTGCCAATCTAGCAAATGTGAGTAGATCAGTAGGTACTGCTTCGGTGGGAAAGTAATGGCACTCCATGCAATCATGCTGGCCACATGACTTTGGAGGTGTTTACTGGCAATGCTGACTTCAGCGTAGAAATGGAGATGAGCACCATCCCGCAGGAGTCGGACTTGACTAGACTTAATGTCAAGGGGAAACCTTTGTCTTTACTTTAAGAATTAAATTAGGAATGGAGGATGAGCTATATATATGAAATAAGTATCATAATTATGCCTTCCGAGTCTAGTTAAGTTTTTCCTCATCTGATGCCTATTCAAAAGAAGCCTGACTCTGAAAAAAATAGCTCAATGGAAAAAAATAGTAACCTATGTTGCAGCAGCCTATAGGTAAGCCATGTTTTTTACAAGTTTGTGAGCAGTTTCATATCTTAAAACAGGCAACACCTTTATGTTTTTAAACATTTCTAATGCTGATATAAACAGCTGAAGGTAGTGAGAGAAAATCTACACAGAAGTTAGATAAAGGCTGTGGGTTCATGATCCTGTGGTTGTCACCTGATCTTGAACCATGTTTAAAGGCCTGTTAACATTATGCCTTGACCTCGCTGAACTGATCAGTGTTATGGGCTCACACCATTTGACGTTAATGCTATGTAATGTGCCACTTTGTTGTGATTTACATATATATTTTAGTATAGCATAAAATGTTTAAGCTTTTTACATTACTGATGATCATTTTTCCAAATGTCTATATTTTCTTTAGCTTTTGTTATTGGTTTTGGCAGCAATTTAACAGAAATAATCTTGTTTTCAGCTATTTGATTTGAATGTAATCCAGCACATTTTATTTTATATTAAGCCTCTTAAACATGCTACTTGTCTCTGCTTATGAATAATGAAGGAATTACAGAGATTGATCCTATTGAGTATTCATTACTTTCCCTCTGCTGCCTCTTAAACATTGGAATAAGGAAGATATTACATGGAGCAAAGGAGGTACACAGGCACTGGTCTTCCCTAGTACCATATACATTCCTTTTTTACGTAGCCTCCAAAAATTGTGAAATTAATTAAGAAATCTATAGCCCAATACAGTAACCAGGACAAGAAACTGATCTGTTTTGGCTTTAGTACTAGACCATGGTTAAGGGTTAATTGAAGATGGATTTGGCTTGCAGATTTTCAAACATATCATTTAAAGTTGGTTTGCTTAATTTGCCTCCTTTGTAGATAATAGCCAAATTCTATATCAGAGTAACTTACAATGCCAAAGTCTAGCCAATAACTCCATTTCACCCTTGTTTTACAATTGTGTCACAGCAGAAATGGCCCAGGGATCAAATACTGTGTCTCTTTCTAGGATATTTAGCCACCAGAGATATTCTGAAGGCAGGAAGTAATCCCAAATTGTTTTATCAGTTCTAAATATTAAGGTTGAAAGCTTATGAATCTTCTTTGTTAAACCTTTTCTTAAAATGTACTTTCTTCTGAAGCATTCCATCTACTTATACTCAAATATCTCTTGTTATTGCTACTACCCAGCCATTGGTTACTTCTAGGGGGCCAACAGTAATAGTAATGGGTGGTTAAATCTGCGCAAAACATTGCTGATGCTCATTCTATTAAATGTCACCATTGTATATTTATAAACATTTCTGAGAGTCTCATCTCTATGCCAGCTTTAGTGATCAACATTTCTTGCAGGCTATATATAAATAGTTAGTCGATGTATTTTCATCTGTTCACCTTACACACTATAAAACCTCTTTTCACTTGTGAGCTGTCTTGGTAGGCTTTTTTGAAGCTGGAAGTATAGATGTAGAAGATAGTCCTACACACACATAAGCAGAGGGCTAGTTCATGGTCTTCCAGGCTGTTGTGGGACCATACTGTAGTTTGGAAAAAAACATTCCTACTCACACTGCACATATCTGATAAGGAATTTGTTTATGTTTCTCCTCCAAGAAACATGAAATAACAGTACAATATTTAACATGAATAATAATTTTAGCCAACATAAACATACAAGTATTTCACTGGGAAATTTGAGTTTGCCTTTCGTTGATGAGATAGTCAAGTTAATTGGGGTTGTTGTTGTTGTGTGCCTTCAAGTTGTTTCAAACCCTAAGTCTAAAGTTTTGGGCAGAGGCCAGATAAATGACCTTGGAGGGCTGTAGTTGGTAGATTGGGGACCCCTACTGTAGATAAATACTTTATTTGCAGATATATTTTGTAAGGTAAGTAAATTATAGCTGGCATTATTACGTTAAAAAAACCTCAAAATTTTCAGCTCAGTGAGGGGGTAGTTTTGGAAGCAATTACATTGTTTTCCCAGTATACCTCAAGCATGGCATACCAAGAGGAGAAAAAGCATTTCTTTCCCTGAATAATCACTTTTCATCACTCAGTAGTGAAAAAACCCTATAAGGCAGAACTGTTCAAATTATGCACCTTGAGGCAGTGTATGATTCCCTCAAAGTAACCAAGATCGCTCCCTTTTCTATTAAAAGAGGGGTGAATTCACTCTAGATATGGAGAGTTTATATATCGGTCATAGCCCTTCCTCCCAGAACCAATTTCATTTCCTCTTCATATTTTGGCAGTCTATGAACCTTAAGGAGACATCAGAAGGCAAAAAACAAAACAAAAAAATGCCCTGGATCAGCATTCTGCTGTTCTAAAATATGGTAAAAAGGAATGAGTAAAGAAGCAAACTTTAGCAAATTCTTGGTCTCAGCTAGATCAGTTGAATCGTTAGGAAGTTGATGCTAATTTGAAGTGTATTACATAATAATAATAATAATAATAATAGTATAGTATACCCCGATTTATGAACAATTCAACTTGTGAGTTTTTTGAGATATGAGCTGTCACTCATCTCATTTTTTGCTCCAAGTAGTGAGAGGTACCACCACCGCGAGAGCATGCCACCCTCTCGTGGGAGGGGCTTTCACCAGCAGCTTCTCGGCGCCAGGAGGGAGGCTATCGGAAGCTCAGACCAGCTGCGAAGCAACATGGTGGCTTCTCCTCCTCAAAGGACGGACACCCGCAAGCCAGGCAGGAGAGGGTTTCATGCAGAGAATGCCAAACCTAGCCTTTTTGGCTAAGCTTTCAAGTGCAGCTCGTGTTTGTCAGTCCTTCCTTTGAAATATTGCCTCCTCCTGCCCCTGGGACCCTTGTGCAGTCTCCCATTCAAGTCCAAACCAGGGCTGACCTAGCTTAGTGTCCAGGATCAGGGTAAGGAAGAGAGCTAAGGTGATGGAAGAAATAGAGAATCTGCGAGGAGGGAAACATTGATTGGTGGGAAAAGAGGCACAGACAACCTCCCATCAGTTTATGTCTATCTATTTTGGAAGGGTGATGATGGCTGTTTTCTTGAAAGTACATTTTTTACACATTATTTGTTGTTTATAATGTAATTTTTTCTTATTTAAAAACATGTAACAAAAATTGGTGTGGTTTTTGAGGTGTTGGAATGGATTAGTATAATTTCAATGCGTTTCAATCACAATTTTTTTCTGAGTCCCCTCAGGGAGATAGGGTGGAATACAAATAAAGTATTATTACTATTATTATAAAAATTGCATTGAGATAAGAGCAATTTGAGTTAAGAGCTCAGTCATGGAACAAATTAACTCTTAAGTGAAGGGATGACTGTATTGAACAATGAAAGAGGGTTTTTTTTGTAAAACAATTGAAGAATCTTTAGAGTTCTTTCAGAATTAGGCACTTACAACTATAGTTTAATCTTTGGAATAATTCCTAGAATTACTGAGAATCTGTTATGAAATCCTGTATTAAAATTCAATCTAATAAAAATGACTTTTGGAATGGAAAAATATCATTTGCATTTTTTAAACTCTAAAATGTTTGTCATACAGTGTGACCTAGATTTATTAGACTGTAGTAGTTTAGAGCAATTTGGCTAGAAGTTTGTCATGACATCAGTGTAATCTCTATGCAGTATGTGATTTCAGTTGGTTCCAGTGTTAAATACTTTTATAATTATGCTAGTTTTGGCAGTTAACTTGGAACTTTTTCACATTTCTTTTAATGAACATGTTTTATTTCTGGGCTTGGGAGCAGCCACATATGTTCGAGAAATTAATTGTGTGTTTTCAAAGTTAACACTGAACAGAAATATGTATGACTACAGTTTCCTTTTACAGAAACAGGTCTAAAAAGAAGCATAGTTCTTGTAAGGTCATGGCTACATGATGTCCCTCTTAATAATAGAGTCCAAACTTTGCTTTAGAAAAGTGTTAGTAGCTATTGTCTTTTATTATTTAAAAACCCACACTTTGAGAAACTTATTTTTACATCTTTTTTAAAGGTTTTGGATAATTTTCAATTAGAAAAATTGATTTTTAATGGTAGATTTCATCAACCTGTATATTTCATATGAACTTCACATTGCACCTTCTATATATTGATATTTTGAATTGAGAATAACTTTTTAAATTCTAGAAATAAATTTTTGTTAAACAAGTATGAATATATCACTGGGTTGTTGTAGGTTTTTCAGGCTATATGTCCATGTTCTAGAAGCATTGTTTCCTGACGTTTCACCTGCATCTATGGCAAGCATCCTTAAAGGTTTTGAGGTCACCTCACAACCTTTGAGGATGCCTGCCATAAATGCAGGCGAAATGTCAGGAGACAATGCTTCTAGAACATGACCATATAGCCCAAAAAACCTACAACAACCCAGTGATTCCAGCCATGAAAGCCTTCGACAATACATATGAATATATCAAGATTTAATGTAGTATACGTTTCAGTGCTGAAGTGAAAATGTCTTTCCCACTAAAGGGAAAGTATAGATGTATTTAACATATATAGCTATGATAACATTTCTTTTTGCAATGAACAAATACAAGAGATAGATGAGACAGCACTAGGTGTGGAGAATCAGTGATATGATTTATAGAATTTTATTGAGTTAAAGAAACAATTCCAGTAATAGACAAAAAATTAAATATGCAAAAAAAACCCCCAACAAATTGATTTATTCTTGTCTTTGCCTTTGACAATACAATCATTTGTTACATTTTACAGGATGACCATGAAAGCTGTGGCTCCAGTTCAACAAATCGTAGTACCTCAGAAAGCACAAAAACAGCAGTGAAACCAAGAAGAATTCAGCAGGCTACTCCTGACCCCGATTTGCCACCAGGTAGTTTGTTTCATAAGTTGTATGTTTTGGCACTTAAAAAAATTATTTACATACATTAACAGCTTACAGTGTAAACAGAACACAAATCAATTAGCATTTTGCAAACACATAACCTCACCACCCACACCTGAACAAGTATCCTTAACTTTGCCATAAATGTATGAGTCAACCATTAACCAAATGTCAAATTCAAACATACTGACCAACAAGATTGTATTGTTTTCATTTTTCACTCTCTGACCAGTATGAATCAAGATCTGATCTGTTAGTTTCCCCCTGAACACTATAGTTTCCATTGATAGTTTAGTGTTTAAAGCTATGTTCCATATCTCCCCATACCATGCTTCCAGTGTGAGATTAGTTACTATTTTATAATTCCTTGTGATTATAAGTCTCGCTGCTGTGAGTAAAATAATCACTAATTTTCTTTTAATTTTATTGACAGATTCTTAATCACTCTCCACTTTAGAACCCTTTTCCAATTGAGGTCCATCAGAAGCCCTAGGTCTCCTTCCCAAACCTTTTCTAACACTTAATGTCAATTGTAATGACACAAATGGAAACATAATTGTCTTTGCTTTCAGCGTCGTAAGACGTATCCCCTTTCAAATTGATGCTATCTTCTGCTGATTGAGAAGTATGTTCTGGTTGAACATTGTGTAAATGTTCCACTGTACAACAGGAACACCACACAAGGTTTTGGAAACTAGTGGTCTATCCCTTTAGGCATTTAGGTGGAAATTACTCTTAAGTCTGCACTTAAGCAAGCCCAAATTGTTGTTTTTATATAATTCTTTGTTTTCATTGGCCTTCTGCTTGACATTGGCAGAAGGATATCTCTGTCTATACACTTTTTTGCTGCATGAGGGTTCAGGAAACATATAATTGTAATAATTATATGAGTCATAAGAGTAAATGAATATGCACTTTCTTATATACTTCCCATAAGTGTATATGGTTATGCTGCTACCTTAGCTGAAGGCAGCTGTCATTTTTTTACCTTTTGCCAGAATTATGAGATTTTCCTGTCTCATGTGCTATCACTGAGGAGCTAGAATGGTGAACAAATGTTCTTTGTAGTGACACTCTGCTTTTGGTAGTTCTTAAGGGAAGTCTTGTGCCATCCCTTTTGAGCTTCTGTCAGGCTGCTAAGAATTTACTGTATCATATGGTCTCATGTCCTTAAAATTAAAAGGGCTGTTTCAACATTATTAAATAAATCATTGTAGTCTGATTATAAATATTTTTATCTGTTGTGGATTACTTCAGGACACTGGTGGGCTTAAGAGTGATTGATGTGTCACATAAATAAAATAACTGTCTTACAGAGACATTGGTTTTGCAGTACAGGTTGAGTATTCCTTATTCAAAATGCTTCAGACAAGAAGGATTTCAAATGTTTCGGAATACCTGTATTGGCATTTTTGTACATAATGAAGGTGGAACCCAACTCTAAGCATAAAAAATAATTTATGTTCCATTTACACCTTATACATGTAGATTAAATGTTTTTTAAACACAATTTTAAATAATTTTGCGCATGAAACTTTTTTCATCCGAAGCAAAAGATATAATTATCTCAGCCATCCATGTGGACAATTTTGGAATTTGGAGTATTTTGGATAAGGGATGCTTCATCCTTGGCAGTAATTATTAATAGCCACTTTAGTTCATATCGCCCTCAGATTGTGACATTGAACTCGCAGCTTAGCTTTCTTTTCTATATACATAAATTGTGACATTTACAGTAACTGGTTTCTCAATGTGTGGATTACCTAATAATTTTTTAAGCTCATTGTTTTTTTGATGCAAGTTACATTGAATACAGAGAAACCTGTATTCACGTTACTGAATAGAATATAATAACTTTATTGTCATTGTACCTCCAGCAAAGGATCACCGCCTTGTCGGGGCGCTGGAGCTTGAGCACCTCAATGATGTCATGAGCGAAACCGTGAAGGGACACCCAAGACGGGACGGTTGTGGCAGAGAGGTCAGACCAAGCGTGATCCCTGGGGAAGGCAATGGCAAACCACTCCAGTATCCTTGCCAAGAAAACTAAATGGACCAGTACAACCAGAGATATGTCGGTATGCCATTGGAAAATGGGACTCCCAGGTCGGAAGATGGCCAAAATGCTACTGGGGAGGAGCAGAAGATAAGTTCAACTAGCCCCAGATGTGATGACGCAGCTAGCTCAAAGCCGAAAGGAAGGCTAGCGGCCGACGGTACTGGAGGTGAACGACGAATCCGATGCTCTAAAGATCAACACACCATAGGAACCTGGAATGTAAGATCTATGAGCCAGGGCAAATTGGATGTTGTTATTGGTGAGATGTCAAGACTAAAGATAGACATTCTGGGGGTCAGCAAACTGAAATGGACTGGAATGGGCCACTTCACATCAGATGACCACCAGATCTACTACTGCGGACAAGAGGAACATCGAAGAAATGGAGTAGCCTTCATAATTAATAAGAAATTCGCTAAAGCGGTGCTTGGATACAACCCAAAAAATGACAGAATGATCTCAATTCGAGTGCAAGGAAAGCCTTTCAACATTACAGTGATCCAAATATACGCCCCAACCACAGCTGCTGAAGAAGCAGAAGTAGATCAGTTCTATGAGGATCTGTAGGAACTACTGGATAATACACCAAAAAGAGACATTATTTTCATTACAGGAGACTGGAATGCCAAGGTGGGAAGTCAAATGACAACAGGGATCACAGGCAAGCATGGTCTGGGAGAACAAAATGAAGCGGGACGCAGGCTGATAGAATTTTACCAGGAAAACTCGCTGTGTATAACGAATACTCTCTTCCAACAACCTAAAAGACGGCTTTACACCTGGACCTCACCAGACGGTCTACACCGAAATCAGATTGACTACATTCTTTGCAGCCAAAGGTGGCGGACATCCATCCAGTCAGTGAAAACAAGACCTGGGGCTGACTGTAGCTCAGATCACGAACTTCTTATTGCCCAATTTAGAATAAAACTAAAGAGATCAGGGAAAATACACAGACCAGTTAGATATGATCTCACTAACATTCCTAGCGAATATACAGTGGAAGTGAAGAACAGATTTGAAGGACTAGATTTAGTAAACAGAGTCCCAGAAGAACTATGGACAGAAGTCCGAGACATTGTTCAGGAGGCGGCAACAAAGTACGTCCCAAAGAAAAAGAAAACCAAGAAGGCAAAATGGTTGTCTGCTGAGACACTGGAAGTAGCCCAAGAAAGGAGGAAAGCAAAAGGAAACAGTGATAAGGGGAGATATGCCCAGTTAAATGCGCAATTCCAGAGGTTAGCCAGAAGAGATAAGGAACTATTTTTAAATAAGCAGTGCATGGAAGTGGAAGAAGACAACAGAATAGGAAGGACAAGAGACCTCTTCCAGAAAATTAGAAACATTGGAGGTAAATTTCAGGCAAAAATTGATATGATAAGAAACAAAGATGGCAGGGACCTAACAGAAGCTGAAGAGATCAAGAGAAGGTGGCGAGACTATACAGAAGATCTGTATAGGAAGGATAATAAGATTGAGGATAGTTTTGACGGTGTGGTGAATGAATTAGAACCAGACATCCTGAGGAGTGAAGTTGAATGGGCCTTAAGAAGCATTGCTAACAACAAGGCAGCAGGAGACGACGGGATCCCAGCTGAACTGTTTAAAATCTTAAAAGATGATGCTGTCAAGGTGATGCATGCCATTTGCCAGCAAATATGGAAAACACAAGAATGGCCATCAGACTGGAAAAAATCAACTTATATCCCCATACCAAAAAAGGGAAATGCGAAAGACTGCTCCAACTTCCGTACAGTGGCCCTTATTTCTCATGCCAGTAAGGTAATGCTCAAGATCCTGCAAGGAAGACTCCAGCAATACATGGAGCGAGAGTTGCCAGATGTTCAAGCTGGGTTTAGAAAAGGTAGAGGAACGAGAGACCAAATTGCCAATATCCGCTGGATAATGGAGAAAAGCAGGGAGTTTCAGAAAAAACATCTACTTCTGCTTCATTGACTATTCTAAAGCCTTTGACTGTGTGGATCATAATAAATTGTGGCAAGTTCTTAGTGGGATGGGCATCCCAAGCCACCTTGTCTCTCTCCTGAGGAATCTGTACAAGGACCAAGTTGCAACAGTAAGAACTGACCACGGAACAACAGACTGGTTCAAGATTGGGAAAGGCGTACGGCAAGGCTGCATCTTCTCACCCAACCTTTTTAACTTGTATGCAGAACACATCATGCGATGTGCGGGGCTGGATGAATGCAAAGCTGGGGTGAAAATTGCTGGAAGAAACATTAACAACCTCAGATATGCAGATGACACCACTCTGATGGCCGAAAGCGAGGAGGAGCTGAGGAGCCTTCTAATCAAGGTGAAAGAAGAAAGCGCAAAATCCGGGTTGCAGCTAAACGTCAAAAAAACCAAGATTATGGCAACAAGAATGATTGACAACTGGAAAATAGAGGGAGAAACCGTGGAGGCCGTGACAGACTTTGTATTTCTAGGTGCAAAGATTACTGCAGATGCAGACTGTGGCCAGGAAATCAGAAGACGCTTACTTCTTGGGAGGAGAGCAATGTCCAATCTCGATAAAATAGTAAAGAGTAGAGACATCAGACTGGCAACAAAGATCCGCCTAGTCAAAGCCATGGTATTCCCTGTAGTCACCTACGGATGTGAGAGCTGGACCTTAGGGAAGGCTGAGCGAAGGAAGATCGATGCTTTTGAGCTGTGGTGTTGGAGGAAAGTTCTGAGAGTGCCTTGGATTGCGAGAAGATCCAACCAGTCCATCCTCCAGGAAATAAAGCCCGACTGCTCACTGGAGGGAAAGATACTAGAGACAAAGTTGAAGTACTTTGGCCACATCATGAGGAAACAGGAAAGCCTAGAGAAGACAATTATGCTGGGGAAAGTGGAAGGCAAAAGGAAGAGGGGCCGACCAAGGGCAAGATGGATGGATGGCATCCTTGAAGTGACTGGACTGACCTTGAGGGAGCTGGGGGTGGTAACGGCCGACAGGGAGCTCTGGCGTGGGCTGGTCCATGAGGTCACGAAGAGTCGGAGACGACTGAACGAATGAACAACAACAACAACATTGTCATTGTACATTGTACAAAGAAATTAAATGCTTTCCCCAGCACACATCACAAAACAACATACCCATTACTCCACACTCCCAAAACTACTGCACAGCTCCCAATGCCACATCAATGCGAAGTCACAGAACTTATTTATTTATTTATTCACTTACAGTACTTATATTCCGCCCTTCCCAACCCGAAGGGGACTCAGGGTAGATCACAGAACACATATATGGCAAACACTAAATGCTGATAATACAATGACAAGACAGACAACAGATAGAGGTATATGCAGGCTTTTTCTCATCATTCGGCATCTTTTGGGGTGTGTGCTCAGTTCCGGCCACAGGGGGTACTGTCGCTTCATCTCTTGGCTGAAGAGCTTTTTTTGTTTGTAAACTTTCCTCCGAAACCCTGTGCCTAAAATACCTCCCCACTTAATGCAATTTCTATTCATTTACTCACATTTCTGTTTTCTATCTGCTTGGTGGGCGTGGAGCTGGGCTGAAGCTCACCCAGACCAGGTTTCAAACTGTCAACATTTTGGTTGGCAAGATTACCCCAGCTGCTGCTGGCGATTAACCTGCAGTGCTAAAGTTCCATATAGTTACAGCTCTAGGGTAAAAGCTGTCTCTCAGTCTGTTTTCTGAATACAGAAAATGTTTAGTTTTTGTTTTGTCTAAATACTCTGCCTCCTAGAGTACCACATTGATTGAACTTGTTTTTGTATTTGGCACCTTGCAAATGAGATTCCCAAATAAATTCCTATTTCCTTTCTAGGCTATGTGCAGAGTTTGATTTGGCGTGTAATAAACAATGTCAATATTGTCATCAATAATCTCATACTCAAATATGTGGAGGATGATATTGTTCTTTCAGTCAATATCACTTCAGCAGAATGTTACACAGTGAATGAATTTTGGGATCAAGCATTCATGGACATTTCGGGTAAGTGGCTCTCTGTGAACTTTCTCCCCATAAGTTCAATATATTGCTCAGGAATAATTGGAGGAATGAAAGCAGGATTGGGGAAGTGCACCCCGATCTGTTGCTTTAAGGTTAGTTACTGCTATTATTTATTTAGTATATATCCGCCTTTCCTCCTGAAATGGGAACCAAGGCATCTCACAACAGGTCAAATCAAAATACAGCTATAAACCATCATTATAGTAAAAATAATTAGGAATACTTAAACAAGAAACCTATTAAAAATAGTAATTTTAAAATGCTTTCAGCATGTTATCCTTAAAATATGAAACACGGCAAGTGTTAACCTAGCAGATTCTACATTGAGTTCCTCTAATACGTGTATAGTACCAGACAGCAAAATACTGTATATTCGAAACTACGTACTAATGCAATCTCTGGTGTTTCATATATCTCTATGTAATATGTTGTCCTTTTAATGTGTCTGATAATTATTCAACTGTGTGTAATGCAGATGAGTTTGTGCCTAACAATTGCTTTAACCTATTGAAATAGCAGTATTTTTCTTTCTATTCAAAGCAACTGATTTGGTACTAAGGAAGGTGATCAATTTCTCTGACTGCACCGTTTGCCTCGACAAGAGAAACGCTAGTGGTAAAATTGAATTTTATCAGGATCCACTGCTTTATAAGTGCTCATTCAGAACTCGTCTACACTTCACATATGATAATCTTAATTCTAAAATGCCATCTATTATTAAAGTAAGTACTTTTCCAGATTCATTTTATGTTTCATTCATAAATCATTCTTCCATGTGCACCCCTAACTCAATAACTGTTGTTGTTAGAGAGAGAATTTCTATTCTTTGGGGATCTGTTCTTGGTCTCTGTCTTAAATATCATCTTATTTTAGGACATTTTCTACACATTCTTCATTTTACAATTAATATGCTACTATCATTATTTGATTATTTGATGCTTCCTATCAAAGTAAATTCTTGAAATATGTAGAGACATTGGCATGGATTTGCTACAGTATTTGAGATGGTCCTTCAGGACCCCTGTGGCTACAGTTTCTCAAGTACCTTTGTCGATTATTACTCCTATAATGTCCTCCTATACAGTGCTGACACTCTTCTTCTGCTTGATGGGTTGAGCAGGTACCAGACTACAGCCCAAATGATTTTATTTGTGGGAGCTCCACCACTGTTTTCAACAGTTACATGATTTCCAGCGTGTATATCGCTTCCAGTATCCACCATGGGAAAACTCACAATTCTTCTCAATCTGATCTAGACAGCTGCCACCAAATGTGTCAGTCAGTTATGTAGACAGAATTGGAATGGGGATTCACAAGATAGAAAGGTGACAACTCAGTAACAATTAATTTGTTTGACACTAGATTCAAGACGATCTGACTCACTGTTCTCATTGACATCATTGGTCCAAGTGGATGAAGACATTAGCTTTTTGTTACAATTAGAAGATCAATGGGGCAAATATTGCAAGTCTTCTTATCTAACAGTGTCAATATTCAAAATAGTTCAACTTTTACTGGAGTTGACACCAGTAGTTAAATAGGCTTGGGTAAAGCCTTCCTTGGGGAAAAAAGAAATGTCATACGACTGCTTTGGATAAGAAAGGTTGGAAACCTGATCTATTTGGAATATGATTTTAGTGCTCAGTTGTTTTTGCATTAACTATGTCATTATGGCTGTTTTAACAGCAATTTATTTTGGAGAAAACTGACCATTTTAAACATTTTTCAGAAGAATATAAGAATATTACTAATATATTTCAGCCAAAAGCTCATAAATTAGCAGCTCAGCAGGCTAAAGCTGCTAATAACATGGCTGACTGCACTTCAAAGTCTGAAGTCGATACTATCTAATGGAGGAGACATGTGTGATGGTGTTCAGGCAGAGTGACAGAGAACATGTGGGCCCCAATCAAAAACATACCTTTTGAAAGTGAAGAAGTTATTTATTGTACAGACTGATGAGTTTATGAATGAGTTGCATAAAACCAGAATAGCAATCAAAAAGAGAGGCATCAGTAACCAGTCCTTCACTTCTAGATAATACAACCATGCAACACACAATCCCTCTTCTCGCTTTTCTCACTAGAAAGTTCTTTCTCATTCATTGAGACTTTCTGTGAAACAGTTCTGGCAATCCAAATAATACAATGGCTGCAAATTAAAATATGACATGGCAATCAGTTAAAAACACATAAACTAGTTTAAAAAGCTATGGCATCAGTAAAAAGAACTTCTTCTTCTTCTTCTTCTTCTTCTTCTTCTTCTTCTTCTTCTTCATTTGCTATATTTGTATACCGTCCTTCTCAGCCCTTAGGCAACTCAGGGCGGTTTACAATAGCAACGATTTGATGCCCAAAACACCATAAAACATTTAAAAACATTCACACATAATATAAAACCGTAACAAGAATACTAAATATGAATTCAATATACATATGACTCCAATACAATCAATTCATACTTTAAAATTCATAATTTGAAAATAATCTGGATAGACCTGCCAGAAGAGATTGGTCTTTAATGCTGACTTAAATTCAGGCAGTGAATCCAGCTGTCTGATCCTTCTGCAGTTTGGGGTTGGCTGGAGAAAAAGTTACCTGTTTGGCAGTTACCAGCCTCGTCTGGAGTAAATATCCCCCAGAGGAGCTGAGTGTATAGGGCAGACTATATAGGAGAAAGCTATCCCATATGTGACCTGGACCATATGGGGTAGGGCACAGCACCACCTACTTTCTCCCTAAACTTCACCATAGGGTAGAAAAATTATTATCTTCCCTGGATGTCAGGAGATCTCTTATTTTATATCAACAGACAATCTGGTTTTTTCTCTCCTTTGTGGCATTTCATAGAAACATAGAATCATAGAGTTGGAAGAGACCTTGTGGGCCATTCAGTCCAACTCCCTACCAAGAAGCAGGAAAGTCACATTCAAAGCACCCCTGACAGATGGCTAACCAGTGTGTTTAAAAGCCTCCAAAGAAGGAGCCTCCACTGCACCTCGGGGCACAGAGTTCCACTGCTGAACAGCTCTCACAGTTAGGAAGTTCTTCCTCATGTTCAGATGGACTCTCCTTTCCTGTAGTTTGAAGCCATTGTTCCGTGTCCTAGTCTCCAGAACAAGCTTGCTTCCTCCTCTCTATGACTTCCCCTGAAATATTTATACATGGCCATCATGTCTCCTTTCAGCCTTCTCTTCTGCAGGCTAAACATGCCCAGCTCTTTGTTTGTATATTATCAAGGTGCAAAGAAGGATCAATTTATTTCTGTTCAGTCATGTTCCAAATAGAGTTCCCATGTCATTTCATTAGTGTAGGGGTTGCCATAGTTGCCATATTTACCTGTTTCACAGCTTCTCAAGGAACATTCAAACAAGTTTGACAGCTCTTTCTAAACCTATGTCTTTTTACTAGAGCTGTACAAGACTGCTACATGAGATGAGCTGTCAGC
The DNA here is from genome assembly GCF_037176765.1 of Anolis sagrei. Taxonomy (NCBI): domain Eukaryota; kingdom Metazoa; phylum Chordata; class Lepidosauria; order Squamata; family Anolidae; genus Anolis; species Anolis sagrei. The sequence goes on along the minus strand of NC_090024.1, from coordinate 31,611,855 downwards.
ATTTATGAAGAATCATGATATCAACGTTAGTGCAGGGAGAGATGCCTTTTTTACTTCAGGGTTGATTTCTTTGCTTTTGGCATCATGTGTCTACCACCTCAAGCGTTTATCTGTTTGTAGGAGTCAGAATAGGATTTCCCAAATGTGCTAGCCAGGAAACTTAAAGGCATCTGTATTACAACTGACCATATTTGGATAACACGCCAAATATTTGAAGGAGAATATAATTTTATTTGTTTTGTTTTTCTTGTGGAAAATATCTTCTTTTGTGTTTAAAAATTATTTCCTGCTTTAAAAGTTTTGTTTCCCTTTTTAAGGACATCAAAATTGGGCATTAAGTATGTGGAATTTTTCTTATATTTGTTTATTTCTTTAAAAACTATCCCATTGTTTCCTTTATTTGAAGTCTGAGGTATTAACGTTTGATAGGTCTTTTGATAGCATTCCTTCAGTTGAATAACTGGTTCTTCACCTGATCTTATTTTGTATATCTCCTTGTATTTGCAGATTCATACATTAGTTGAGAGTCTAAAACTTTCCATTACTGATCAACAACTACCTATGTTTATTCGTATAATGCAACTTGGAATATCTCTTTACTATGGAGAAATAGGCAATTTTAAAGATGGGGAAAATGAAGACCTCATTTGTCACACTAAGGATGTTTTAGGAAACATCTCAGGTAATAAAAACTGTACCCATTTGTATCCTTCCTAAAACACTAAAGTAATTATGGTTCAAATTTAAACAGTAAAAAACTGGTTTTCACAATGGTTGTTTAATTTTTGAGATGGGTTTGAGTCTTAAATATTTACTTATGGCTTTTTAATATCTTCTTAAAATTCATATAATGGAATGATTCAATTTTAATAATGCAAAACCTCTAAGATTTCCGAGACAAAATAGATTTGATTTTTATATTGTTATAGGCCACTCATAAATACTAAACTGCAAATATTTGTTCAGGTAACAATATAATGTGTGTGTATCTGAGTGGAAGAGTACAAATTTCAAACTGATCATCTTTGTTATGAATTTAAACAGTTCTTTTCTTGGGTTGATTGAAGGTGGTCCTTTGACAGAATTTGAGAAAATGTAGAATGGACCAAAAGCTGAATATTTGTGAGAAAATTAAAGTTTGCTAGTTAATTCCAAAGTTGTACAAAAATGCTAGGAATTTCAGGCAAATTGTAAAGATCATGTTTTATTAAAATTGGTTAATCAATGTGCAGTCTAGGGCAAACCAACAGCCCCACAAAAGGCGAACAAAGAAACCCCCCCAAAAGTTGATAGGTTGATCTAAAACTTCACTAATGTCCCCATTTCCCTCCCATTAGATAGCACCCCTAATTTAGAAGCTCTATGAATGTTAATTTGTAAACTGTAAAGACAAGAAAACATTTAAATTATATGATAGACTTTGCATTAGCCTGAAAGATGTGGAGCATTGGGATGTGAGGAGCTCTTATTGTCTGGGTGAGTGAAGGCTGGTGGTGGAACCAAATGGTGAAAGGGCAAACCGACAGCATCTCCTAGTCCAGAAACTGATCAGCAATCTGAGAAACATAAGAAATGTATGATATTTTCTTCATATAAACTAATATAATCCCATCTGTTTTTAAAGCCTGTGAGAGGCAAGATCCAGGAGCCATGGCATAGCAACAGGTGAGAGTAGCATGTGTGAGTTGTGGAAATAAGGCAGAATGAAGTAGAGCAGGAGAGCTGGGACAGAAACTGTAAGAGAGGTAAATCGGAGAAGGGCAGAAAGAACAGGAAAGACTCAGGAAAATGGCAAATGGATAAGAAAAAAAAATGGGGCTATAACAGATTATTTTAAGAATGGAGAGAGAATTTCTACATAGCCCCCTGGAAAGCTAAGGTTGCCTGTGAGCTGTTCTGGAAGGCTAAATTGGAGGAGGTATGTTTGGGATGCTAAAAGCCTTTGATAGACCTCTTTTCCTCATACCTGCCTAACTATATTTATTCAAAGTCTTGTGAGCAGACTAAGTTTTAGGACCATCTCCCTTTATGCTCAGACCAATTATCCTCCCAGCCATAAGACTAGTAAATTAGGAAAGTGGTGAAACAGGCCAATATCCCTGTTTTCCCCACCACATTAAATAAATCAATTATGGAAGCACTCTAGTTTGTTTAGCAGCTCCTTCTTTGCAGGAAGAGCCAAGTAGAAATGACCAAACACTTTGCATCAGCACATTTGCTCTGTCAAAACAAGCCAGAATTCTAGAGAGGCCTTTGAAGAATTCCATCTTATTTTGACATCTGAATCTTACCTGTGTCTGCATTGGTTCTCTGTTTAATATTTAAGGAATGTGTTGAATGCTGGGCAAAGGACTTAACTTTGCATCTGTAAAATCTCAGCTCCCAATTTCATGTGATGCTCTTGACATCTGCGATTTGTCCAAAGCAATCTGTCTTCTGTCCAAAGCAATCTCCTACTCCATCAGTCCTAATTTGCTTAGACCAAATAGACTTCTATTAAAACTTTTAAGGAGAGAAAACACATTATGACTCAGATAGTAACATTTTACAATGGTTCTACTGACTGATCCCAATAGCAAAATGCACATCCAGTCGGTTGTTGTAGGTTGTTGTTGTAAGAAGCTAATATAGTCGTAGTTTAGTCAGTGGGGAGTTTGGAATAGGAAGAGCTAGGATGAATTTCGTAGGCCTCTATAGTGTTAGAGGGCTGGTGTGGAAAGAGGATTCAAAAGGTTCAAGATAACCTGTTTGTATTCCGGTGTGTGGAACATTGCTTTTAAGAAACTCAAGTTATAAGACCTTTCTCTGCAAAAACAAAGCCTGACAATTTATTGAAACCACTACACATCTTTACTGTTCAAAAACAAAATGAACAACATATTCTTTTTTTTTTATTTCACCTGAAGAGTTTGTGTGGCTTTTTGAACAGACTATGGGAGGACGTGGCCTATGAATCAATAAATAGTCAAAGAGATCTTATTAAATCTTATTAAATATTTGGTGGCAGCAAAGAAAAATATAATATACAGTGGTAGCATTCCACTGTCCTGCCTTGTGTGTGAGGGTCTGTATATCTCTTGTCCCTCACGGCTTTTGCTGGCCATACCTGTTATCCTTTTATCAGCTTATTTTTGTGGTATGCATAGGCAAAAGCTGGAAAAAAATGAAACCTAATATTTTCTGGCTGCTGACATTTGTCAACACCTTGCAGCTAAAAGTGGGAATGAAAAAACATTTCTACTGTTGAAGGAGACTTTTTTGGCAATTGTGTACTTGAAATTGTTCAAGAACAGTTAATCCTTGTGTTAAGATTGCTGGTAACACTGCCAAGGCTATGGTCCAGATTTGTTAAGAGGCATATAAGAATGCCTAAAAGTAAGAATGTTGTCATTGTGATTGATATCAAAAAGTTCTTAGGCATTTATCATTTTAAAACACAGATTTAGCTATTTTTAATACTAAAATCTAACTTTCCCCCTTGATTTTGTATCTTATTTGTTTACATTTCCTTTCTATCAACTTTATAAACTTAGGAAGTACTGTAATCAATTTTGTCTTTTTAAACTGGTCCTGAGAACAGAGCAGTTTTGATGTAATCTCTCTTCTGAAGAGGGTTTAATATGAATAGTTCAAAGTTCATTATATGAATTGTGACAACAATGTATTTCATGACTTTGAAGAGTATAGTTTCCACTCCCAAATGAATTCTTTAAGCAGGATGTCATGTAATATAGTGCTGACTTAATTCTGCAGTCTTTCATTATGCTGGCAACTGTGTTCAGTGGAAGGTTTTTTCATGGTCAAAAATTTGTAAAGTGCTCAGCTGTTGGAGCTCATCTTTTATTCAGCAGCCCTTCATCTAGAAACAGATTGTTTCAAACAGATATTTCTTTTGACATTTTTGTACAAAAAGTTTATGGTTGAGTCCAGAAAATGTTGCATACAGTTTTTCCATTTGAACCCTTAGACCTTTCCAATGTTTCATTAGCTGAAGGTATTTTCTTGTCAGGTTCCCAAACTGCTTTTTAGATGTTGGGAAATTTGAAGTCTGTCTGGTATCTTCCAAGGTAAATAAAAACCACTGGCTTCAAAACAATTTTGTAACTCAGTTGGATTTTTACTTTTGATAAAATGTCATTCAGACAAATGTCTCTGTTTGAAAAAAAATGCCTGAACATACTATATATTAACACAAGTTATTTCATAAAATGAATCCATGACCACAAATCAAACACAAAAGGTTACATTTCTACATGAAAGTAAAATCAGTAGCAAACCACTTTATTTACTTGTATTACTCAATGAATTCATGCCATATACTTCATAGCTGCATTAGCTCCTGTATAAGTAATCTAAAGTAGATGTTATGGCTAGAAGGCCCTTGTTACAGATGTAAGGGTTACAGCAGCAGTTCTCAACCTGTGAGTTGTGACCCCTTTGGGGTCAAACAACCCTTTCACAGTGGTCACCTAAGACCATCAGAAAACACATATCTACAACATCCATAGTCTACAACCTGGCTGCCTCTCATCCCTAGCCACTTCCAAGTGATAAAGATCAATCAGCCAAAACATATATTAAATACCAGTACTTTCTCATTACTTTATTTTTCATACCATCACACTATGCCACAGCAACGCGTGGTCGAGTACATCTAGTAATCTATATAAATAAAAATGTAATGTTCATTTGTGGGATTAACATAACTCAAGAACCACTGGACGAATTGACACCAAATTTGGACAAAATACACATATCAGGCCAACGAGTTATCTTCACTCATAAAAACACAGCAGAAGAGACTTAAAAGGCCAAAAAACAAAGGAAACATTACAAAGCATGTGCAAAACCACACATATATATGCAAACACACATATGTTGCAGGTTCAAATCCGGGAAGTGGCATGAGCTCCCGCTGTTAGCCCCAGCTTCTGCCAACCTAGCAGTTCTAAAACATGCAAATGTGAGTAGATCAATAGGTACTGCTCCGGCGGGAAGGGAATGGTGCTCTATGCAGTCATGCCAGCCACATGACCTTGGAAGTGTCTACGGACAAAGCCAGCTCTGTGACTTAGAAATGGAGGAGAACGCTACCCACTCGAGTCGGGCACAACTGGACTTAATGTCAGGGGAAACCTTTACCCTACACAAATACACACACACACACAAAACACATATGCACAAACTGGGCCACAGCAACGCATGGCAGGGGACAGCTAGTACTTAATAATTCTGTTATTTCTGCTTCTATGTTTTTAAAGGTTCAGAAGATGAAATAGGCAAAGACATGCAATATATTTCTCCAGAATCTTACACTCAGCAAGATGATGACCAACAACAGGGATGGGTGTCCTGGGCCTGGTCTTTTGTACCTGCCATTGTGGGTACTGATGATGAAGAAGGATATTATGTTGGCATAGATGATGGAACAACAATCAATCAGCAGAAATTACCAGCAGTTAAGGATCCTGTTGCTTCTATAGGATTTTACTGTACAAAGGCCACTATCACTTTCAAGGTAAATATTTTATCTTAAACATACTTTACCTCCCTTTCATCAGTGCTAGATAAATATAGATAGCTGTCTGATATGTCTACTCATAGGTAAATCCCATGAAAGATAATTGCACAACTATGTAAGCATGTGTGAAATGTATCTTTAGCAACTCCTTTTAATTTTTTAAAAATGTTAAAATGACGGACCACAGGTGACTTACATAACTGTAAGTCAGGAGTGGAAAAACTGAAATAGTTAAAAGTTTCCTGTGGTGTGTTATAGTTATTGTGTGCCTTCAAGTTATTTCCAACCCATGGTAGCTGTTATGCAAAGCTATCATGGGTTTTTTTTGGCAAGATTTTTTTCAGAGGAACTTTACTGTATCTCTCTCTGAGGCTGAGGGAAACCCAGTAAGTTTCCATGACTGAGTTGGGATTCAGATCCTGGTCTTCTGAATGGCAGTCTAATCCTCAAACCACTATACTACTCTGACTCCATCTTTGCTGAGTCTTGATTAAAATGGAGGCTACAGACAATTTATATGGTTGCAAAGACAGTAAAGAAAGCTGACAGGAAGACATTAACTGATATAATGGTAGACTCCATGGACTAAAGACAAATGGATGGATCTTAGAGAACAACTCAAGTCAGAACTCTCACTAGAAGCAAAGATGAGGCTGTGGTACCTTGGATTTATCATGAAATAATTTGAATCCCTGGAAAAGACAATAATGCTTGCTAGAATAGCAAAGAGTAGGAAAAGAGGAAGATTGCACTGCAGGTGTCTTGTATCAAGGATGGCAAAGCTTGGAGTGTGCAAGATCTGGGTAAGCTGTCTGTGGCTCTTGGAAAACTCATTCATAAGATTAACATAAGTGAAAGTCAACGTTAGCAAATAGCAGAACCCAATTATTGCATAGGAATAACTTACCCATAGGTTTCAGCAGATCTCATATCTTGTTTTGCCTTTTCTTGGTAATGGGAGATCACTTGTCAGATAGTATAATTACCAAGATTCTGCTATTAGTGTAATTTATATTTATATTTCTAAACCGTTCTGCAGGATCTCACAGTTGTAAAACTGATTATGTTGTGAATGCTGAGAACTCGACTATACCTGTTACATAATACATCATGCAAACTTTTGAAGTTTCACTGAAGATGTTAAAAACCATACAGAAGTAAAAAAAAAGACAATGTTAGAATCATAGACTTCTGTTTTATCTTAGTTGTTATTTAGGCTGTCATTTAGCATGGTCTTGGGGCCACTTTCTTTCTGAACCATGTAGATTTGGGGACAAAGGATAGTAAAAGATAGAATCATTGAGTTGGAAGACACCTCATCGGCCATCCAGTCCAACCTCCTGCCAAGAAGCAGGAAAATCACATTAGAAATACCCCTGACAGATGGCCGTCCAGCTTCTGTTTAAAAGCCTCCAAAGAAGGAGCCTCCACCACACTCTGGAGCAGAGAGTTCCACTGATGAACATCTCTCACAGTTAGGAAGTTCTTCCTAATGTTCAGGTGGAATCTCCTTTCCTGTAGTTTGAAGCCATTGTTCCGCATCCTAGTCTCCAGGGCAGCAGAAAACAAGTTTCCTCTCTCCTCTCTATGACTTCCCCTCACATATTTATACATGGCCATCATATCTCCTCTCAGCTTTCTCTTCTGCAGGCTAAACATGCTCAGCTCTTTAAGTTACTCATTATAGGACTTGTTCTCCAGACCCGTGATCATTTTAATCACCCTCCTCTGGACACATTCCAGCTAGGTAATGAAATGTCAATTCAGTAGCCATAAAAAGTAACTTCCCCTTGAAATCCAGGCAGTCCCTGTTGTGTGAGAAACTGACTGCATCTTAGACAGAGAACATTGATTTTCTCAAGAAGACCTTTTGCTGTTACATCTGTAAAAACCTTTCGGTGTTGTGTAGATAGAATTTGCCAATAGTAGTCCAAATGAAAGGGTTAAGTTGCAGTCCATTAGCACCCTCTTGTTCAATTCCAATGTTCAATGCACAGTTTTTAAAGAAAAAGATACTAACATTTTGAAATGTTGTTTTAATGAGAACTCTGCATAGAATGCAATGATCCTTATTCTGATTTAGATATTATCCCCTTTAGATATGCAAGTGTAAACAGTGGTCTTTCTTAAGTAACCAAAAGTCTTTAAGCTTTACTTTGTGTTTAATAGTGCTTATGTATTTAGCATGATACATTAAAATAATTTTACCACGTCCCAACATCTTGAATGTTATATTTTACACTATAAATTTCCATGTATAAGAGAATTATGGTGGCACTTAGAAGGAAAACATTAGGATTCATTGTTCTGCTTGAATGCTAAGAATGTATGGAATTAATTTGTGGTTCATATTTTAGTCAAAAATAAGGTCAAGTTTCTGCATTAGCATTCTGAATAGCTGATACCTTTCCAGTTTTTAAAAAATCATGCCAAATTAAACGTAGCATTTTCCTAATAATGTTGAAAATTGTTCTTGCAGGGTTTGAGTTCTTTTAATCAATTAATTGCTTTTCCTCTACAATAATTGCACACAGCTGAAGAACTGCTCTTTTTTAAAAAAACCTGCTTAAGTTGAGCATTTGCCTTACAGAACTTTGCTTCAAAACAGCAATAGTGTGCATACGCAGTTGGAAATAACTAAGTAATGAGAGTTTCTAGGAAATTTATGTTATAAGAAAGTTTACAGGGAATTATTTTGGCAGTTAAAGATGTCGGAGCATGAAGACCTAAGAACTATTGGGGCGTAACATTTAAAATTTAATCATTCTCCTTCTATTCAGTTATGTTAAAACTATGAAAGGTACACTGCTGATCTCTTCTTGTTTTATGTATGTTGACTAGAGAATACATAAAAAACTAGGGTGTGTTTATGATTGAAGTTCACAAGCTTTGATTTGACACATCCATCTTGTGAATTATTTCCTGTGCTATTATAAGAAACCTATATATTCAGTCAAGTTGATAAACTGTGTGACACCTGTGTTAATACATCTTTTCTTTGAATGTTTGTGTGACTGAGAAACTAAAAATGTTTAAGCTTTTTGATTTGTGCCAATACATAGATTTAATTGCCATATTCAACTCAGGTTGTTATTTTCCAGTTTGGATAATGTGATACAGCTGTTCTAGCACACCTGTTTCCTGCCCAATCATATTCGTTAATAGTAAAATGTAATTTGTCGTCATTTTTGTGCAATAATGATTGCTTATATGTGTTTAATACTAACGTTGACTAATGGTAAACCTTCGTCATGTTGTTACACAGCTCACTGAAATGCAAGCTGAAAGTAGTTATTATAGTCCACAGAAAGTAAAATCCAAAGAAATAATATGCTGGGAACAAGAAGGAACTACGGTCGAGGTAATTTTCCATTACTTCTGTACATATATTAGTTTCTAGTAAATGTCTTGGCATAAGTAATTTTCAATAGCATCATTATTTTGTACTGGAAGTTACAGTAATGATTTTACATTCCTCTGTTATTGGATATTGTGTGTTTTCATATGTGCCTTCAATTTGTCTTTCAACATATGGTGACCCCATGAATTTCATAGGGTTTTTGTAGGCAAAGAATACTGAGAAGTGATTTTGTCATTGCCTTCCTCTAAAATATAACCTGCATCCCTTGGTATTTATTGGCAGTCTCCATCCAAATGAGAACCAAGATTGACCCTGATTTAGATTACAAGATCAGACAGAAATTTAAGTGTATTTAGGCCTTTATTGGATATTACAGTAAGCTATTTTGGATTATAGTTATAATAATGTAAGCAGTAAGTATTTAATTAAATCTGATTTAAATGGCAACTATTATTTTAATTATTCACTTTAGTATTTTAAACTACAGTAAAAGTGTGTTACCTTAATCAGTGCAAACATCCTTTTCACTTTATATAGATATGCACAACTATGTGTAAATAAATAAATATAATATTTGAATATTGGTCTTTTCAAGTTGTTTATGCACTGAAATAATTTTCTTCAGTATGTTAAATATGTTCCCTTAGATCCTCATGAATGGAGAACCTTTCTTTGATTGCCAGATTGGCTTTGTTGGCTGCCATGCTCTTTGTCTTAAAAGCATTATGGGAATAAAAGATTTTGAAGAGAATATGAACAGAAGTGATGCAGTAAGTACAAAAAATAATACATTACTGGTTTGGAGATGCAATAGTTGTTACAGGAAAATATTTTTAGAACTGTTCAAAAGATTCTGGCTAGGAACCAAAGAACCATATGTTAAACAGGAGTTTGCAGTACTCCATGGGATACCACCTTTTAAATTGGAGGGAGTTTTATTATGCTGTCTGAGCTTGGAAACAGGAAAGTATTGTTACTTGGGAAAGCCATTGAAATGAATGATTTCTGCCAGAAGTTGCTAGGTCCTCCAGGGTGACTTTGTGGTAACAACTGGTGGAAGCATAAAAGAATTACCTGGAGGACCTAGACAATCCATAGAGAGAACATACTTTGCTCAATATGGGTAGGTGAAAACTTGGTTACTGATCCCATGAGTATGGTGATTGTACTGTATATAAAACATCAGCAATAACCATCCTAACCAAATGGTATAGAGTTTCTTATTCTTAACAATCAGGATTTCAGGTTGACACATGATGGTATCTTTATATGTTTCAAATTCAGAACTCAACACTCTGTTTGTTTGTTTTAAAAGGAAGCTTACTTTTTCCATTGTGGAGAAAATTTGAGCACAAAGGGGATGACGTATCTTACCAACTCACTATTTGATTATAGAAGTCCTGAAAATAATGGAGTTCGTGCGGAATTCATTTTGGATGGAACTGCTCACAAGGTCTTCCTCTTCCCTCCCTGTCCTTTTGGGATTTTTTTAAAAAAATCATGTGGCTGTTTTTTATCTTATCTTTCTTTCTATATAATAGTCATTTAATAACTTCCTGTTAATGTTGGGTGATGTAAAAGTAAGCAAGAATGATGCTATAGTGGACTGGTTGAGTTTGTTTGAACTTTTCTTGAATGTACAGAAGCTACAATTTAAGAAATAGTTTACTTTGTAAGGGAAATATGAGTGACACTATATGAAACTTAAGGAACAGATACATTCCTTAATCTTGAATGATAATAATAATAAGTTTTATTTGTTACCTCTTCTAATGGCTCAAGGTGAAGTACAAAAACTCTAAACGTATTTATTTATTTGCTCTATTTATATTCCACCTTTCTCTACCCCGAAGAGAACTCAAGGCGGCTTTACAAATGGCAACTATTTGATGCCTTTGGACAACAGACAATTAAATATATTTAAGTTAAAATTAGATTTAAAATGCATATCAAAACATAAAAACATTATCATCACTATTAAAATCACTTAATCCACAATTGTAATCTGGGGTCATTCCAAACATCATTGCACATATCATAGTTATTATTGAACTGTAATTAGTCTCCAAAGTCTTGATCCCAGAGCCAGGTTTTCCCTTTCCTTCTGAAGCCTAGGAGGGAGGGAGCTGCTCTAATATCACTAGGGAAGGGAGTTCCACAAATCAACATAAAATAAGTAAAGATAAAGGTTTCCCCTTACATTAGGTCTAGTCATGTCTGATTCTGGGGGGTGGAGCTATTCTCCATTTCTAAGCTGAAGAGTCAGCATTATCCATAGACACCTCCAAGGTCATGTGGCCAGTATGAATGCATGGAGCGCTGTTACCTTCCCACAGAAGCGGTAGCTACTGATCTACTCACATTTGCATGTTTTTGAACTGCTAGGTTGGCAAAAGCTGGGCCTAATAGCAGGAGTTCTCCCCGCTCTCCAAATTCAAACCACCAACCTTTCGGTCAGGAAGTTCAGCAGTTCCACGGTTTAACCCACTGCTCCACTAACATAAAATACATACAATAAAATACATATATCAAAACATATTTTTATTAAAAAAAACATGCACCAAACACAGGGTACAAAGATCAACATATAGCGGCAATAGAATGCAATCAAAAACTCATGATTCAAAGTTGACTGGGTAGGCCTACTGAAAGAGATGGGTCTTCAGTAGTGTCTTAAATTCTAAAAGCTGAAAGTTAAAATTCTTAGTTGTGTAGCTCATTGGCTACCTTTGGACGATGTACTCTTCTTTTTATTTTTGGTAGAAAAGACAAAATACCAGTGTCATCAATTTGAAACAGTCTTAAGGGCTAGTCATGCTATCCATTTTTGCATTCAGGTAGAGTTTTATATCAAGAATATAAAACATATAATTCTTCTCTCAGATATAAAAAGGCAGAAGTGTAAACTAAAAATATTTATTCTTAAAAATCCAGAGAGAGGGGTTTGATTATTTCCCAGTTCAGACACTTTCATACATATATCCTTTGCTCTTAATTATCAGTGCAAAGGATAATTAGTTACCCACAAATCTATCTAGTTAATTTCCATACCAGAAGCCCCCGGTGACGCAGTGGGTTAAACCCCTGTGCCAGCAAGACTAAGACCTACAGGTCACAGGTTCAAATCCGGGGAGAGCGCGGATGAGCTCCCTCTATCAGCTCCAACTCCTCATGCGGGGACATGAGAGAAGCCTCCCGCAAGGATGATAAAACATCAGAACATCTGTGTGTCCCCTGGGTAATGTCCTTGCAGACGGCCAATCCTCTCACACCAGAAGTGACTTGCAGTTTCTCAAGTCACTTCTGACACGACAAAAAAAATAATCCATACCTGTTTAAACTAGTTACGATCTCTAAATCTTTTGGAAGTGGCTTGCATAAATTAAGAAAGGAGAGTGCCAAGTATTATAAAAGAGTATTTATTTGCAATATTTGTCTTAATAAATTATAGTATGCAGTTACAGCTATAGTACAGAACTCGTAAGTTGTTATGTCCATTGAGCACATCTATCCCTATTTGAGATATCCTGGTTAGTTATCAAAAGTTTATACCTAGGTACTGTAGTTAAATCTGGGAACAGTTAAACCAGCTTACATTGGACTTTTATTTGAAAACTATTAGCAGTGTTATTTTGTTTTCCATCTCAAGCGCAGTTGGTGGGGACGAGAGGGAGAGGGCATTTCCGGTGCCCCTCCTCCCCCCGGTGCTGGAATGCCCTCCCTAGAGAGATTAAGCTAGCCCCAATCTCCAAGTTTTTCAGTCAAATCTGAAAACATGGCTTTTTAAACAGGCCTTTGAGCATGATTCGTCTTTTTAATTGTTAAACTGAGGATCTAGAGATTTGTTTCAGTTCAGCACTTTATTGGATGGATACCTGAATACAGTCTATTTTACTGTATATCCGCAATCACTGCTGCATTTTACTGAATTTAAATCAAGGGTTTATATGATGTTTTAGGTAAAATTGTTGTGTAAACTTATATAGTCATTGTTTTATATGCTTATGTACTTGTGTATTTTATGTGTGTTGCACTTCTGAGTGCGTTTGTGAGCCGCCCCGAGTCCCTTTGGGGAGATGATGACGGGACATAAATAAATTGTTGTTGTTGTTGTTGTTGTTGTTGTTGTTGTTGTTATTGTTCATCCAGTTTGGAATAGATTCTTTTAGACCTCCTTACAGTTTGATGATGGTTTTACCATCTAGAATAATTTGCTGTAATTGACACCTTTGACAATCTCATTGCTCACTCCTAACTACACCATTTCTAAAGAAGTTAAAATGTATTGCTCTCAGTTCAGCTCATGAAGAAGCATGCTTCTTATATATTTCCATTGAGAGAATTGTCTTTTTACATAATGATGTTCTTGCCAGCTTCAAAGCAGGATGAAAAGAACTCAGAATCCCATTAATCTAGATAAGGCCCAATAAACTCATCATGTTAAAGCAGACGATTCTCCTTTACTGGCAGTATTTATAGATTTTTAGCACCTAACATTAACCTTAAAAGTTTAATGACATAATTACAATATCATTTGTGGGTTATTGCTTCCTCTAAGGGCACAAACAAGTTCCTACTGAGTTCCAATAATCAGAGTATTTTCTAAATGCATTTCCTAAAACATTCCATAAATTACAGGTGTTGACTTTGTAAGGTTGCATTCATCAGCTGGTTTACTAGGAAGTAAGTGGTCCATATTGAGATACTAATTAACTAGGTGCTATTGGTAAAAGCAGACAAAACATCTAGAAGAGTTATAGATGTCATTTGAGTGACTGGATGTAGATATTGCATTAGTTATCTGAAGGATGAATTCTTTGGCTAACCTCTGTCCTTTGTATTGATAAGCTTTACTATGTATTTGTGCACAAATGTAAACAATCATATATCTCTCCTACTTAGGTATAGCTCTGCTAACATTGAGTTGTAATCTGAAGATTCTTTCTTAACGGAACATTAGTTGTATGTACTTTGCTTTGTTGATAGGAGATGTACACAGAGATAACTGGAATGCAGAGGTTTGGGGCTTTCTACATGGATTATCTGTATACAATGGAGAGCACCAGAAGCAAAGGTACTTAAATTTCTTTGTTTGCTTTCTCTCTGAATAACAGAAACAAAGGCTTCTTCAGAGGCACTGGACAGTCCTTGACCGATTGTCCTCAGATTTACCTTTCTAAAGCCTAATGTAGAATTTGGTCTGATTTGCTGGAAATCGTAACTGGTTTTGTTTGGCCACCCAACCACTCCCTACCTTATTCTCAATTCTCCGTAGAAAATACTGCATCTCATTGGTTTTGTTATGTAGTTTGATGTTATCGGGGTTTCAGATTTAGAAAACTGAGTTCAAATCTGTAGTTTAACATAGCAATTTGGGGTTGTTGTAAATATAGATTTGAGAATGAACAGCAAAGGACCCTCACATCACCTAGGTTACAGGAACAACAATGTTATTCAGTATAATTACATTAAGGAAACTTTTGTTAACTTTCTTGAAATTATTAGTGTACAAAGGACTAAATTTAGAAACCATCGGAATACAGGTAGTTCCCAAGTTACAATCATCTGACTTAGAAATTACTCATAGCTACGAACAGGGGAGTGAGACAACAGGAAGTGAGAGAAATCTACCCCTAGAAAGGGAAATTGACTCCTGAAAGTGCTATTATTGGGGAAAAGCGTATCCACTGAAACTTTTTCCCCAATCCTTAATTTCACAACAAGACAAATCTTTCAAAATCCAATTATCACAGGAACAGAGTGAGCTGAAATCTTCTTAACAGGGATACAGACAGCAAAACAAACACTATGGGGATATTAACCCTTCCCTCTGCTATCTAAAGCTAACAATATATCTATTTGCCCGAGGTTACACTTAAACAATGTACCTGTTCCGACTTACAAACAAACAAATTCAACTTAAAAACAAACCTACAGAACCAATATTGTTCTTTACTTAGAGACTTCCTGTATATTGGTTTGCAATGCTGGGTTTCCTTTATAAAAGAAATCACTCAGTTCAGTAAAGGGAACCGAAGGAAAGCCCATACTGCATACCAGAATGAGATATGTTGCTGTTTAAGCTCCCTTCTTAATGATACTAACATTGGTTCTTGTCATTGACCAGTTTAATTATAGGCCTGCTTAATATGTTTTCCCCCCAGTTGTTATTAATTTTACTTTTGAAAGATTCTCATGTGAAAAATACAACACACACAAACTATGATACAGAACGTATTCATCTCTTTAATAGTGTCAAGATTAATCTGATTTTTCAAGTCTATTTACTTGTAACTTAAGTTTTGAAATATATTTGTGCTAGTTAATATTTAAATTCAATTAGAATCAATGCATGTCTTAAGAAGTCTGGTCTTAGTTATGCCCCCCCCCCCCCCAATGCAGTGCTTTATATATTTGTAACTTGGGAATTGCCTGTACTGTATAGCAGCAACTTTCTTTCCTTTCCTCTGCACTTGATTAGGGAATAGATAGTTCTGGACTGATACTTACAGTGCAGTGTTACCCATATAAATATCACTTTGATTTGTGAAGTATAGTCATGTGTAACAGAGTCATAGAGATGTAAGCAACCATCCCTCTGTCATGTCAGAATACACAACTAAAATATTCTTGAGTGGTGACTGCCTAACCTCAATCTTGCATTCTGTTCAGTATTTACAATATTGCAAACTAGACTTACAACTTCATAAATGTTTGTATTTACATTTACAATTGTTGCACTATTGCCATGATTGCAAATGTGATCTAAAACCAGCCCTAAAGCCCAGGGAGTTGCACCAACTTAAGTAGTAGTCGTGTGGTACTGGGTAAGTAGGGTACAGACATATGGTATGTCTAGCCCCCAGGCATGTAGCCAGGGGGGAGGGGCTTGAGGGGCTTCAGCCCCCCCCCCGAAATTCTCATGGTGGTTCGCGAAAAGGCCTTACTGGTGCATTATTTAAACTGTTATGTTTATTCATATCATGATCTGATCACCATACTCAATATATCCCATATGCATGGGGGTAGTAGGGTAATGATACAAAAGGTTTGCTAGGCTAGACCCTCTTTCACTCAGACTCAGCCCCCCCCCGAAACTCAGCCCCCCAACCCCCCCTGAAAATTTTTTAGCCCCCCCCCCCGAAACGAAATCCTGGCTACGGGCCTGCTAGCCCCCGTAGGATTCCTTTAATGTAGCTGTCTTCTTTTAATCTATGTTTAGGGAGATAGATTTGGAGGTGGATTGTAGCAATGCTACATCTTGCTTGGAGATCTCAATCCTTAGTTTTGCTACCTCAAGCTTTTCATTGCTTTGTGAATTCCATTGAACTTTTCACTGAACTGTAAAACATGCAGTTTTTGCTCTGAATGCTCTTCTGCAATTCGGGTTGTAATCATTACTTTCTATGGTATCTAGTTATGCACATGAATGTTTGTTTGTTTGTTTATTCTATTTGTATCCTGCCTTTCTCAGCTTTGAAGGGGATTCAAGGCAGCTTTACACATGGCAACTATTCAGTGCCTTCGGACAACAAACAGTTAGAATACACTTAAGCTAAAAATTAAAATTAAATGCACATGAAAAGATACAAAACATTGCATTCACTATTAAAATCACACTAATCTGTGATTCCAGCTAATCTTTCTAGATAATCTGTGATTATGTCAACAAAACAATCTTTTCTATCATTTTACTAGTTGATATTCACTGTCTGGGGAAAAATCTTTTATTGTATTTCAGTGTCTGGAAATCAGCCAGATGTGACTTCAGTGAAGACGGAAGACTTTGGCAATGTTCAAGAGATGTCTACGAAAAGCCTTATTGTAGGCCCCCTCAGTCTTCGCCTTGATAGCAGTGCTGTACACAGAATCATGAAAATGGTTGTTTGTGCTTTAGAACATGAATATGAGCCTTATAGCAAGTCTAAGCCAGGTATGTTGTTTCTTATTACTTACTAATATTTTAAACCAATACTGTAAATTAATTTCAAATATGAAAAAAATCTTGTAAAAGTTTGACAATGAATTTATTTGCATACTTTGTGTTGCTTGTAATACGAATTCAAATGGAATTGTTCAGAAGTTCTCCTGTGTAACAGTGTGACCACTATAGGGTCTGTTTAAGAAATGTATTTATCATAACTTTGGAGTAGTGAAAGAGCTAAGTGACATCCCAGCAGTCAGATTTTTAAGATCCCAGAAGCATATTCAGCCCCAAACCGGAAAAGGATACTTCCAGCATTCATATTACTTAAAGCAGGGCTTCTTAAGCTTTTCCCACTTGTAAACCCTTTCCTCCTGAGAAATCTTTATGTGACTCCAGATATATAGATATCTAAAATAGGTATTAAAATCAAACATTAATGGTAATAAATTAGTATTTGCATGGCTTGCTGATTTCTTTCTCTCTCTCTCTCTCTCTCTTTGAAATACAATTGAAGAATTTTCTGCAGAGTTCACTGTAAACACTGCATGTTGTTAGTAACAGATTTGTGTAAATGGGGGCCATTCAGAAATGTTTTATTGTTAACAATTTTTTGTGACCCCAACATTGAGCCATTTGGGGTCGGCACCCATAGTTTAAGAAGCAGTGATTCTTAACAACCCCATATTGTTTTTAAAGGTTGGGACATCAAAGTTTACAGTCTAAAAACAAATAGTAGGAAGACAATAAAAGAAGGGGAAGAAAAGGCCAGCATCATGTTGAAAAACTGTGCCAGTGTAAAAATCATTGTACACGCATTTGCAACTGGTCCAAAAAGCAGCCAGTTGTGGGTGAAGAGCTAATTGACAATTCCACAGTGAATGAGCTCAAAGCTTTGGACCAAATCTGATTATGGCCCAATAGACCCTGGAAGAATGTGTGAGTTTTTTCATTTAGATATGCACAGGCGTAGTTACAATATGGAACTGAAAATTTTAAATTAGGATTGGTGTTATGGTGAACAGAGCTAGAACAGATATACAGTAAAGTCTCACTTATCCAACATAAATGGGCCAGCAGAACGTTGGATAAGCAAAAATGTTGGATAACAAAGAGGGATTAAGGAAAACCCTATAAAATGTCATATTACATTATGATTTTACAAATTAAGCACCAAAACATCACGTTTTACAACAAATCAACAGAAAATGCAGTTCAATACATTGTAATGTTATGTAGTAATTACTTTATTTATGAATATAGCATCAAAACATCACAATGTACTGAAACAGCTGTGAATCTGGGCGGGAGGCAGACTACGCTGGATAATACAGAACGTTGGATGAGTGAAGGTTGGATAAGTGAGAGTCTACTGCATAAGGTTGAGGAAAAAATTATCTCCATAGAGTGCATCATGTCAGGGATTATGAAAGTAAAGAAAAATAAAATGAGTCACTTGGAATAGCAGTTAACGAATACAGTAGACATCTAATTCTGTCATAATGCTAATGTTGAATCACTTTGCTATAGATTTTGTAGATGGAGCTAAAACTGTTCTGGTCTCAGATGAAGTAGCAGCTTTGGAAGAGTATATTCCAACTCGAATCACAAACTTCACAATTGTGAAATGCTCTGTTATTATTCCTATGGCTGAATTCAACTTGCTGGGCCATTTGCTGCCTATAATCATGGGTCAAAAGGTATTGTAATCTCGTTTGTAGTTAATTATATAGTATATTTGGTGTTTAATCACTTTCACCTCTTTGGTTTGATATGCTTGTTTTATATAGGTTAATGTAGCATGCATATATTTGTGTATGTACTGTTTAACAAATAAATATCATGTTTTTAAATGTAAATTTGGAAATGTTTGTCTTAAAGGTAACACATCCAAGAGCTTGTAATCAAATTGTCTTGTGTATTTTCCCCATTTTTATTTCCCGAAGAGTTCTAGCTGCTTCTTAAATACTGCAAATCTTCAGCCTTTACGACCACTGCCTTGTATCCAGATGCATGTGGACAAAGTTGTCCTCGAACACTCTGTGCCAATGTATGCTGAGCAGCTTGTGCAAACTGTCAGCAGCCTTAACCAACCATCCGATAATTTACTGCACTATTGTTATGCACATTGCTATCTCAAGGTAATTTTTGTCATTAAAATAACTCCATTTATTTATTGATCCATAGACTACTGTTACACCATCATCTTGTTAATGTCATAGAATTATATAACTTTATTAGATTTGGATTGATCTGATGTTTTTATTCAGTGATTTAATATTCTCCATGTTAAGAGTTTTGTACCTTATTATTACCTATCCTGTCTAAAGTCTAGGTAAAATGTTATGCTACTAAAAATTAAAATAGTGTAAAATATCAATGTTTGTATTGTGTGCTCCACTACAATTTTATATTTTGATTTTGTTTCAGATATTTGGTTTTCAGGCAGGGCTCTCCTCACTAGATATTAATGGATCTTACAGTTCACCAGCTTCAGTTATTCCTCCATTGAGTACTGCCTTTTATGGAAAAATGCTTCAACTTCCTAAAAACTGGTGAGCATAAGTCTTTAATACTAGAAAGTACGATAACTATTATCACATGTTTGTATGCTTCACTATACTAAATTATTCTTTAGGCACAAATGCGTATATGTCAGGAAGGCATATAAGTGCATGCATGCATGTACATGCACACAATACATTTCTATCGAATTCAACAGGAAATAATGATGTAAACATTCCAGTATTTGGTTTTATTATTATGGTTCACTTTCCGATGAGACAAATCTTTGTCTTTTTAGAATTTGCTGATAAACTGTAACTATGGCATATTTATATTCTTTTTTGATATGAATATTACAGCTTATGGGCTGATACTAACACATGTGTTGAAAATCTCTTTTCTCACTCAAGTCAATATCCTCTAACACTGAGATCTGACACCAACAGCAGCAGCATCATAAATAATCTAGATTATCTAGAGGGGCTGTAAATGTTGTTTCAATTTACAGTTTCAATTTACATTCCAGAAGTATTTTGACACTGAATGCTATTCAAAATAAATCTAGTTCAGTCCTTGGTCTACCTTTTTGCATTGCTGTTTTGCATGAATCTTGGAGTCTTCCAGTTTTGTTCTGTAGATGTTTTGTTTATTCACACCGATTCAAGTAGAACAGCTTATATTCAATGGAATATTTATGTATGATGTTCCAGGAAGTTGGGAAGATCTGCTTTATTTAGATTTGCAATTTAAGAAGCACATATCTCTGGTATCTATTAGGGCTTGGTTCCAGGACCCTCATTGTTACTGTAATTTGTGGAAACTCAAGTTCCATTAAATAGTGAAATTGTATCCCTTGTATAAAATGGCCAAAAACAAGGTTTGCTTTTTGGAATTATTTTTTGAATATTTTCAAGCCATGGATTGTTGAATCGATGGATACAGAATCTGTGGATACAGGGACTGACTGCATTCTAATTAATACAGATGGTGGTAGTTTAATTTTTCTTAGTCATTTGTTTTATTTGGTACCTCACAAAGGAGCTGTTAATTAATTACATTGATTGCGTTCCACTCTTCCTAGTATAATTTTAGTGCTTCTTTTAAGATTTCAAATGCTGTGGGTGGGTGCGCATGAGAGGGAGAGACGGAAAACTACCTTCTAAGTAATTCAAGGTACCATCCTTATAATATCTCGCTTGAAGCAGGGAAGCTTGAAAGAAGCTTGATGCCATGCCAAATATAAATAGTAATAAATTGTAGAAAACTGTATAAATAAATCGAATTTCCATATAAATCTCAAATAATTTTGGAAGGATACATGCACAAAGCAACAGCTTTATTGATTTTCATATATCCCTTTTGCAGGCCAGTACAGTGATTGGATTGGATTAAGTCATTTAGTTCAGCTTCAATTTCTTTAGAAGTGTATGCACGTGCTATCTATTTATGTCTGTGAATGTGTCTATATGCATGTATTTGTGCTAAGAAAATAAACTGAAAAATAATAATTTGGGTAATGAAGTAGAAATAAATGAGTCTCGCAGGCACATTCTTAAATGAAGTGTAGTATGAAGTGAATAAAACTCCAGATGAAATACATCAAATAGCACTTGAACGAAATCGAAATCAGCATGTGGATTGAGAGCTTCATTGAAGTCATGCAATAAGTGGGAACTAGTCTGGGGAATAACCTGGTAATGTCATTAAACTTTTTTAAAAAAATTGTACCACCTGCTTTATTTGGATTTTGAGATTTCACATTCCAGAGTTACTTAAAGTACACACATCTGATGATACACATGTTCTATATACACAACAGGCCATAGTTTCTAAAAACAAAGACATTTTATGAACTGTTATGGAATCCCCTAGGTAGTATGTTTTGAATTAGCAGTGAAAATCTCAATTTTATTTCTAACATAAATCTGCAAAATAGCTTTCATTTTTCTTCTTTAAAAATAATTACAAACAATATACATCCAATATATAATATTACAGTAATATTTACACTTTTCAAACAGTATTTGATGGACTTGAGAAACATTTTTCACTGACATAAATGGTATAGTCTAATTAAAATTGAACTGTATTAAAAGAATATATGAAATTAGTTCTAGAAAATAGTATTTTGATGTGCTTCTTTCTACTTTTGTTCAAGGTACCATGATATTTTGAACAGAATAACAAATAAATTATTTTCTTTGCTATGGACGTTACAGTTATTTATTGATTACATCATTTAATATCGTTGAAGCTCCTGATTTCAAAACTGAAGACGTGAATTTCTGGTTGTGAAGAGAACCAGAAGAGATATAAAGAGATCCAAGTGTTGAGAAGTTAGGTACAAGTTAGGTACAGAAACAAGTCCTTCACATTAAATTTTTACCACCAAACCATTTGTAAATTTAATTACCAGTTGAAATACACACATAGATATCCTCATATGAAGGTACTGTTTCATTATGGCTTTTCACCCTTTACTTTCTTTCACACTATTAAATGCAGAAATTGGGAAGTATGGAGATGACTTGTTTGTGGAGCTCATAAATGAGGTTTAGAAAACTTTAAGCCTTCTGTTGCCACAAGTATTGCAATCATCCCACTTTTTAATTTTTGTAGTGGAAATCTTATTTCTCTCAATAATTTTGGACAGATTAAAAATAACCAGTAATTCTTAGTGGAGACAAAACATTTATCAAGCAGCTCTCGTTTTATCACAACTGTCACCTGAATGGTGTAACTGTTAAGAATCTGATTTCCAATGAGATGGTGAAGTCTCTTTGACCGCACTCTTTAGAGATAGACCCTTGACAGCTACATCATTTGAAGATTCTATCTAATTCTCACCATATTGCCTCATGCTAGATCCAATTATATTGCACTGACTTCCTTAGGCATTGAAGTGCATTATAGCTTATTTGAGATATGAGTTTACCTTGAATGCCCTGGGCTGTATTTTTTTTTCATATTTCTGAATTTGGCTTGCTGTAAATCTAGTGACAAGTGTAAATCTAGAATTACTATGTATTGTAAACCATTCATTCAGTTAGAATTACAATGTTTATGTTCGCCCTTTCTCACCCCGAAGGGGACTCTGGATGGATCACAGAACACATATACAACAAACATTAAATCCTGTTATATACTGACAAGACAGACAACTGTACATAGATAGAGGTATATATAGACTTTCCCATCTTTGACATCTTGGAGGTTTGTGCTCAGTTCCGACCACACCGGGGGGGGGGGGGATGTTGCTGCTTCTTCTTTCCTGCAAAAAAGCTTTGTTCGTAAACTTCCTCCTTGATCAAACTGCTAGCATTTTTCTGGCATTTCCTTACGGGTGCCTTAAATACCTCCCCGCATTACAGTGGTACCTAGATACTCACATTTGCTTTCAAATTGCTAGGTAGGTAGAAGCTGAGCTAAAATCCAGGAGCTCACCCCGACCTGGGCTTCGAACTGTTAACCTTTCGATTGGCAAGATTTACTACAGCTGACGGATAACCTGCTATGCTAAAGCCCTGTTCAAAACAGCAGTGAAACCTAAAAAAGGCACTTCAGAGCAGTAGTAGTGTCTGTTTAGTCTTGATGAAAATGCTTCTGCATACCTGTGTCACTTTCTAGCTGGAGTAATTAATCCTAATATTCATGTGGGTAATTGGTGTTTCTCTGGGACAAATGCATATAGAAATTGCTGATTTAAGGGGGGGGGGGATTAGTCAAATTCTGTTAATTATTTGTGTAAAAGAAATTAAAGTCAATAATCTTTCAATATAATTAAATCTGGAAGAGATCTGTAAGAATTTTCCAGTTTGAATTTAGCTGTCCTTCAGTTACTTTGCTCAACATTCAGGATACTGAATAGAAGGAACATAGCTTTGTTGCTCTTTCCATTCATTCACAAATTTTAGTTCAGTCTATAGTCAGTCATCTTCTGAATTATTTTTGCTGGATTGATGCCCAGAAAAAAAGACATTATTTCCTTATCCCAGATTCCAAGTTTTTATTTTTCCATATAGCCTTGAACATATTCACTTGGTCTCACAAAGGGATAGAGTTACAGTAATTTTTCACCTGGGAATATATCTTCTGGCCTTATTTTGCATTGTAATCATGTTGCCTTCTTTGTGATGATAATTCTGATTATCCGTATGTAACATTTTGTGGTGGGTGATGTGGGTTTATTTGAAAAAGTAGAGCTGGAAAATGTCTTGGTGCTTTGAATACTGCTATCTGATTAGCACATTTGGTGTAAGTATTACTTTAATAGGAGAATTGTAATAATGTAAATAGAACAGCATGTACTACCTTAGCCAAAAGTGGCTACACATAAATAAACATTTATGTAAGGTTCAACATCCAGGAGAACATTAAAATGATACACCTAAAATCAACAGTTTAACTTTCTTTTCCTGAAGTAGAACAATAGTACTTTCAGCACCACTCACTTGCTTACTCACACTATATACGGTAGTATTTACCGGTTCCATTATGAATTGAGAAATATCTGCTTCAGTACAACTGATCATTTTATTTTATAAAAGCAGTGGTTCTCAACCTGTTGTCTGTGGACCACCAGTGGTCCACAAGAACTTAAATATGGTCTGTGGTGTCACCATTACTATACCATGGCAACAAGAGTGACTGGTCTCGCGAAACCATCTTATAATGCAGAGTTTTGTTAAATATGGTTTTCTTTGGGCGAGTAGATGCCGACTACTGAATGGCATATGTCCTGTATCAGAAACTAGAGCTGTGTAAGGTTCTTGGTCTACCAATTCAGTTTTCTGAATCAGCATTTCAAATAACCAAACAATCTAAAGTTGACCAAAAAACTCATTCATAACCCCTTTGCTACTAATGTTGGAGAGTGGTCCCTGGTCAAAGTGGTCCCTGGTCAAGTCGTTCCTGGTCAAAAATAAGATTGGGAACCACTGTACTAAGGGATGCATGTGGTTCCCTTAGTGGGGACAGACAACTTATCATAGTTTGTCTTGACTCCTTCTAGTTATGACTAATTCAGAAACAAGACATTTTGTGAAATAGAAATGAATGTAGCAGTGAATGCATTTCTTAGTCTGTTCCTCTGAGCATTAGAATTTGCCACTGTTTGGAAGCTCACCCCGTCTTGTGGATTCGAACTGCCAACCTTCAGGCTGGCAGTTCAACCAGCCTTCAGGTCCGCAGTGCAACAGCACAAGGATATAACCCATTGCACCACCGCAGCCCTGGAGAAGTAAAATGGGCTGATTGTGTGCAGAGGGAATATTTTGTACTACATCATTCTGTGCTGTTCCTTGATACAGGGAAGGTTTCCATCCAACAAAGTGGTCATAAACAGAATAAGTTTAATATAGTTAGTCAAAACAATTTGAAAAATTTCACATAGTGAGTCAAAGCAATTTGAAAAATGCCTGTTAAGGACAAGACAAACACCTTTTGCAGGACATTTTTTCATTTTTGTTTTTCAAATACTCACTTTCTTTATTTTCTGGAAATAAAGAAAGTGAGAGATCCAGAAAACAAATTAATGCTTCTTGAGATGTGGAAAAGGATAGAGCAAGAGAGATGGGCCCACTATTCTGTGATTAGAATGGGGTTATTGCGATAGGATTAAGTTTGTGCTGTAATTAAGTGACTTAAGTGAATACAGCAATCGTATTCTTTCCTTTTAAATGGCTTTTAATAGGTTACAGTTCACCAAGAAGAACTTTGTGTAGGTGCCAGCTTAAATGTATCCAGGCTTTTCGTTGCCTCCCTCCCACCCTCTTGAATGTAGTCACCAAGTTCTAGTAGCAGGTCTTGTGTTGGAAAAAATGAACTAATCTTTTTTTACTGTACAGGATATGAGTAATAAAAAAATAATTTTTGGAAATACTTGGCAAGTCCCAGCCTTACATTTTGAGGCTCTGTATAAACCTGTAGAGCCAGCTGTTCATTGCAGTGTTCTTTCAGTCACGGGAGGTGTTGATTTTAAAGGAATGAGTTGGTTTTTCTAAAGATACACATTGCTAATACTTCATAGCAGGCCTGTGAACTTGCATGGATTTGGTTACCTGAATCCAGCTACTTGGAGGGCCAAATCATGCTTTTATTGAAGAACAGTAATTGCAATTAGTTTAACAGTACATCAGATTTATCTTAAGACTTTAATTGAAATTAACTCAAAGATTCCAAATGAATAGAGGTTTTTTTAAAAAGAAAATAAACAAATTGCATAATGAACATTGCTTGTTCCGTCTTTAAATTTATACTGGAATTGTTCCAACTTCAGCTTTAATGAGTGGCAGATGTCTTTAGCTATATAAGGTTTATCTCTCCCTTGAGAATAATAATAGATTGATAGGTTTTTAATCTGTTCTGCTAAATGTTTGCATATAAAATGCATATTTTTCAAAGGCAAAGGATTAGATTCAAGCTATCACAAATTAATAGCAAAATTGTAAGAGAGGAGGGGGTGAAAGATCTGCTCTATCTGCTACTGTTGTCATATTTCATAATTTATTTCACTCTGAAGATCGGAAGGCTTTGCAAAAGCACAATTCATATTTCAAAGTGTTTATAATGAAAATATAATTACAAAATATTTCCTTCTCCTCTCACTCCCAGTTAAAATGTCCTTTAACAAACATTTGCTGGCCATTTGGGACAGTGCAATATACTGGTGTGTGCATGTGGATGTATGTGTGTGTCCACTCTGCCTTCAAAAACACAGTATTTGCTTTAAGTTCTCCCATTCTCTCAAAATCTGTTTCCCAGGGGAAATATTAAAAACTACAGTAAGTTTTAAAATTTGCATATTGTTAGAAAAGGTCTTATTTAATATAGTGTTACCAGTCATCAGGGAACTTTTTATGTGAAAGCTGTAAGTTTGAAAGTCACTGTAGTTCAGTACAGTAGCAGTACTTCACATCACACCAGAGACCTGTTTTAAAATGAACTTATTCAAAGATTTAATATTGGAGATAGTTGTTATTGTTAAAAGGTAAAGGTTTCCCCTGGTATTAATTTTAGTCATGTCCGTCTCTGGGGGGTGGTCCTCATCTCCATTTCTAAGCCGAAGAGTTAGAGGTCATGTGGCCAGCATGCGGTACCTAGTGATCTACTCACTAGGTACTGCTAGACTGGCAGAAGTTGAGGATAACAGCGGAAACTCACCCCGCTCCCCAGGTTCGAACCGCCGACCTTTCGGTCAGCAAGTTCAACAGCTCAGTGGTTTAACCCACTGTGCCACCAGGGGTCTGGTGTTGTTATTGTTACTCATATTAAAATCTTACATGTATTGTCGGAAATCTATCATACCAGAGAGAGGGAGCATCACTTTTGTCTCCTCCTTCTTTTCCTTTGTGTGCTTTCTTGATTCAGATATATAGTGATACATTATTACACATCAGTCTTTACAATGGTCCGACATATAAGGATTGAAGTAGACAGGAAGACAATTGTTACCAAGATAAATTGTTTCCAAAACTGAGTAGGGCTTTTCTGGGTGACTTTTCTACAATTTCATTGTTCTCATGAATTAACCGTAGTTTTTCACTACTGGGAAAGCTTTTATTCATCCAAAACAGCACAATTTCATATAACATTTCTATTTCAAGCATATTTCTAGTATTGCTTTAATACTATATGTGATACCTTAGACCAGGGGTGGCAAAGAGACCCACAGGTCATGCAGATCTTTGCTCTGAAATGACCTATGGGGTGCATTTCCATCATGTTTTGCGCCCCCCAAATTAATTCTGACCCCAGGCTGTTTTAAATCTGGAAGTGGTTTTTGTTTACCTCCTACAGGCCTCTCTGGGGACTAAAATGGCTGAAGAGGGCTCAAAACTCAGTGGGAATGCTATCTAAGCTCACTCCAGGTGACTTGAAACAAAAGTAGGATGATTTTTATTTTGTGAAGATAGGGATGTGATAGGTCTCTTGGGGGACCAATGTGGCCCCACAGTCTTTCTTGGTTGCCAACCCCATCTGGAGGCAAAAGAAAAATTGTATTCTGTCGTTCTGGAGGCATACTCTAGATTTTTATTTCTTTCTGAACGTATTAAAGCCCTCCGTTAGTAGAGGAGACATTTTTAAGAAACTGATGCCAAGTGTGAAAACTTCCACAGAACAGCCACATTAACAATTCTACTATATTTATCCATTCTTTTTTTTTATTTCACAGGTCAAAGTGGTCTAATGTTGCAGTGAATGAATGCATATTTGAACTTCCAAATTTAACAATTCAAGCAACAAGAGCCCAAACCTTTCTATTGCAAACAATTTGGCAGAGTTGGGCCTACACTGGAAATGTTAGTTCACCAGTTGTGAATGAAGCTTTAGTGAATGAGGTCTTCCAACTGCCAGGTAAATGTGACATGCTCGGGCCAATTCATAGACTAATGTTGCTTAGTATTAGTAAGTGATCATAAACAGAATTTTAAAGAATGTTTTAAGTTTGAAAAGAAATATTTCATATATATGAATTTTCATGATTATAATCAAACCACTGGCATTTTTTTCTGAAAAAAAAATTCTAAATGCATTTATGATTGATGTTTTCACCATTACATATGTAATAACCTGAGATAGTTCATGTGCACAAATCAGGAGTAAATTAAGTTTAATGTTATTTCTGGCCTATATACCAGTTATGGGAGTCATACTTCTTTCCAGAGTTGTTGCAGTTCAAGTCTCATCAGACTTAGGCAGCCAATGATGAGGAATCCTGGCAAATGTATTTCAGCAATATCTGGAGGGCTCACGTGTGGCAGTGAACTCAACAAAATGTCTTACTCACTTAGCCATTATTCCAAATTATGATGCGCCTGATGGTATTATTATAAGAGAAAATAAGAATTGAGACCATGCTTACCTGTTGTGGCACTTTTGGGGCGGGGGGGGGGGAGAAGGTTGTTCATCTTTCCTTGATATTGCAGTTCTTGCAGTATGTCAGAGTATCCAGTGGTCCACCAGGTATCGTTTCTTGGGATCAATTCTACTTGTTGTGGCTTGATGATGTCACTAGAACTAGTTCAAGTAAGTTTGCACATCTTGGCTGATAAGATCAAATAGGGTGGGATTGATTGGGTTAGCAAAGGAGATGGTAAAATCCCTAAGACTCTCAAGGGAAGAATTCTGTCTTGACCTCACTGGATCTACATTTATGTGAGAACTACTACCACGTTGCTATCATTAATTTTATAGATATTGCTCCCATTTCACCTGCATCTTCATTTGCCTCACTTCATACCCTGGTGGTGTGCCCCTTGCTTGTTTCTTTCACACTGCTGGAGACACTGCTCACTTTTTATCCCTGCGACTCTCTCTCTCTCTCGTTTTGTCTTGTACTGTAGCCGTTCACTGCTCACTTGCTGCTTGTATGCGATTGTTTGTGTCTCTCACTGTCCTGTCTCTCCTACTTCTTCCCTTGGTTCACAGTGCGCCATCTCAATGAGCACCTTGCTTGCTTGTTATACACTGCTGCTTGTACTGCTCACTAACACATCTTCCCTCTTCCCTTCCTTCTCTTACTTTGTGTTTTCATATTGAGTCAGTTGCTTGTTTCTTGCACACTGCCACACTCATACTATCACAGAATTGGAAGAGAGCACAGTGGCTGTCAGTCCAACCCCATGCTGTGCAGGAACACACAATCAAAGCTCTCTGAACAGATGACCACTCACTACTCACACTCCTTCTCTTAATCTCTTGTACTTACAGTGACCGTTCTCCCCTTGTTACAGGCCAGGGCTGATTTAGTTGCCCATTTTGAGGCCACGTAGAATACAGAGTATAATATGCTGATACATGATGTCCATGATATAAGATATAACGCAGAAAGTTATAAGTCTGTGTTACTGGGAACAAAGTGACAGACTATGTCCAGACAGAACACCTACTCAAATGTGAACAAAGATGAGAGCGCCTGCATTTCTATCAACATTGAGATATGAGCAGATTTGACTGCTAATAAATGCTTAGCAGGTGCTGAGGGAATCTGATGAAGGCGGTCAAAAGTCAAGATGTAGCAGTACCTGGTTTTCTTTATATTATCTCTAATAATCTTATTGGAAGAGCAGATTGTTGACATAAATGATGCACTGTCAGCACCTTTGTTTGATTGGATCTGTTAGGCTGGGCTGAGGCTGCAGAGAGAATAAAAGAGCAATCACAGTTTTCACACCTTATGGAGAAAAGGTTGCCACACAGCCTCCAAGTCATTTGATAAATTCCCAGACATGTTTCAAGATGCTACAGGTATAGATAAATATCTAGGCTATGCCAAAATAGATATATTTCCTATCCTGATTGTAGTGGAAGCCTGTTATAGATTTTTATAGCTGTGCAAGAGCTATAAAGTTAGTTTTAACGATGCCCAAGGATGTTAACACTCACACTGGCTTATATAAGGAGACACAGTCTTTCAGATAGTCTGGATCTGGGCTGTTTAGGGCTTTAAAGGACAAAACCATCACTTTGAATTTCTACCCAGGAAGAGATTAGTAGCCAATGCAGCTATTTCAGTGAGGGAAATGCATGATCCAGTCAACAGCATTTTGGATCTCTGAGTAGTTTCCAAAGACAGCCCCACATATAGTTCATTTCAGTAGTCCAAATGGGATGTCATAAGGGCACATATCACTGCAGCCAGATCTGACCTTAAGGAACGAGCGCAGCTGGGGCATTGGTTTTTATTGTGCAACTACAGTCTTGGACTGAACAAAACCTGGATATCAAGACTGAGATTCAGTCCAGGAGAATGCCCTAATTGTGAATCTGAGGTTTCAGCACAGCCTGAATCCCTTTTTCCCGATCAGCCTTCTGACTGACAGGAAGCACCTCTACATCATCTGGATTAAGTTCCAGTTTGTCCTCCCACATCCTTACTTACTTACTTAGGCGATCCCTTGTAGCCCGAGGATGAAGGCCCTCCAAGTGAAGTGTATTTTTCTTGGAAGACACCTGTATGTAAGTTTTTTTAATGTGTGGAGGTTGGTGCACAGCCGATCAACACAGAGTCATCACAGAGTGAGGTCCCAACCAATGGCATGGTTAACACAACGATGGTGGCTTCTCAATCCGTTGCAGCCTTCTCCTGCCTTCACAGGTGTTGCAACATGTACCATGTAATCCTCCACCTGATCCGCTATTGAAGTCTTCAGGTCTTCAGATTGTTCTTGGTCTGGAACCTCCCCCGCAGCTCCTCCTGGGAGTGCATGACTCCGGTGGTTACGCCTGTAGGTTCATTGGAACATGCAAGCCCCCTCACCCACATCCAGTCCATTACTGATAACTGACACTAGTGTCATACAGAAACACTATAGTATAGTATAGTGGGCTTGTGTAAATTTCACTTCAACCCTAAACTCATTTGGTTGTCTCTGGCAAGCCATTGTTTTTTGGCTTCTCATAATTATAGTAGCGGCATAATTTACATAATTGAACCGCATTGAGTTGCCTCTGGACTGAGAAAGGCGGTATACAAACATGCTAAATAATAAATAAATAAATAGTTAAAATGTATATACTTTCGAAGCAAGCTTGGTAGCAAGATTTGTGTCACATATTACATAGCAACAAAATTTGTTTCCCAATAAATAACAGCAGCAGCCAGTTTGATACTTATATGATAACATGTTTTCACATCACTTTATCATTACCCTTCTGGATGTAAAAGGCGATGGCTGAATATACATATTTAATGGACAATATTGTTACTGAAAAGCTATCAGTGCAGCTTACCTTTTGTCTTGAGGATTTCATAAATGAGTGTTTTAGTGTTTTGCTGCAACCACATGGATCTGCCAGGAGAACATAGATGCAGTTACATGTGGCTTTGGTTTTCTCTAGAAACTGGAACTTGCTACTGCATTTTCCTTGTCCTGTTCAGGTAGTTCATAATTTTGTTGACAGTCCAGTTCTATTAATCGAGCATTTTTAGGAAAATTGCTTGCAGACGTTAAATTTCTCTGCTTAAGGTGATCAAATAGGCATTTGAGCCCCTCATGTAAATGATGTATTAAAGTTAAAATAAAATCTACTTTCCAGAAAGTAACTGCAAAACTATTTTATGCAAGACTTCATGTGGGATACCTTAATGGCTGAATAATAAATTTTACCTCATAAAAATGAAATTCAATAATACAGTAGCTTTCTCAGCGCAGTAGCATCTGGTTAAATCTCAGGAGAGCCAATATTTTCCAACTCATTAGAATCATGTCGTTCTGTATGTCGTCAACATTGACTTAGCCAAGCTACCTTTACTTACATAACCGCCAAACTATTAAATAGGTCTCTTGTGGAGTGAAGTCAAATATTCCTCTTATTTTCCTTTTGCCTTGGAAGAAGAGAAGAAAATGTACATGTTGTAACATTTAAACATCTGGTCAAAACCACATCAGGGTAATGCTGAGGAAAGTAACAGGATTCAGAATTCTTCCCAGGTGTGCATATAAAAAGGGTTTTGGAGTTGCTGCATAGTTCTTTAACCACTTAGGAAAAAGATTGAAATATAGTGATTTGCTGTTCTAATGCCCCTGTTTGAAATTGCTCTTGCCCCCATTCTCTCTCTCTCTCTTTTTTGGAAAACATTGCTGAGTTCAGTTGTAATGCAGGTTGTTGAGCTTTAATCATTTCCTTCCAATGTACTGGCTTGGAATGTGTGTTCCATATAATACAGCCAAGGTTGGTGCTTATTTCGAGCAGTATAAGTCTGATTTTAAACAACACACAATATGTGCTTTTATGAGTAACTGCTTGATTTGTGACAGAGCATAGATGCAAGGACCTTGCTGAGTGTAAACATTTTCTTTTCCTTTGTAAATTGTTGTGCATTTCAGAGTATGCCATTCCAGAGAAACTGTCATTGTAATCTTTCATGAAGGAGCTTGTGTCAGTTCCTCTGCTTCAGAAGAGAGATAGTTTATAGCTGGCCAAGGCTGTAAGCAGTGAAGAGAACAATCAATGGAGTGATTCAGTAGATTCAGTCTTTTGGATTTTCAGTCTCAGACATAATTCTGAGTAATTATCTGGATTCATATTTCCTGCAGAGAGTTACAAGACTCTACAACACAGCTTTCCAAGCATTTCATGTGCGTGACACACTTTTTAAGCATGCGACATTTCACGATACAGCAATTCAGTTTTACAAACAAACTGGAAGTTAAGCAAACCCCTTATAAGAGATACATAAACTGGAATAATGAAATGTATGAGAACACAACAAACCTGAAGATACTAATGTTTATCAAGTTAAATCAGATAAATTAAATTAACTAACAAGTATTAAAATAATTGATTAAAATACATGACTTAGAATGATATTAGCAGTATGATTGATTAATTAATAAATGAAGTAAAAGTAAACTTTGTGCAGAAGGCTAGCATTGAACTGGGAGCCCTCAAATCTACAGCCGAACTCGCTCCCGGTGAGCTATTCCAATGCACAAAGAAAGCTACAAAAAGGGTGGAAACAAATGGCAAGTGAAAGACTCCCTTAAGAAAGACATATCTGGCCTCAAATATTTATTTATGATATTTCTATCCCGCCTTTCTCAAACCTGAAGGTGACTCAAGGCAGCTTACAATCCAGAAGCCATTTGATGCCATAACCATATACAGTATAAAATTTAAACATATAAACAAATTTATAAAAACATATAATAAAAACTATTTAAAACATATAAAACCAATACCTTCACTGTTCATCACATTGTCCAAAAAACATTGTCTGTGCCGTTCCATAAATTCAGTTCTATATTAATCCGTATTTAACTATTGCACTACTTTCCTAAAGGTTTGTTCAAAAAGCCAGGTTTTTACTTTCCTCCAGAAGGTCAGGTGGGAGGGGGCCAATCCCTCTAGGGAGGGAGTTCCACAGCCAAGGGGCTACCAATGAGAAGGCCCTGTCTCTCATCCCTGCCAGCCGCACCTGTGAAGAAGATGGCACCTGTGAAAAAGACGGGACCGAGAGCAGGGCCTCTCCAGCCGATCTTCAGCTCCGAGGTGGTTCATAAGGAGAGATACGTTTGGACAGATATGCTGGGCTGTTAAGTCTGTCCTTTCCTTTATGGAGGGACTCAGTTGACCCTCTCATCCTTATGCAGTGTGGCTTCTGCTGTGATCTGGGAGGAGCTCCTAATAGGAAAATTTACTTGGTAAAACTGTATGCAAATTGGTGTTGCTTATTTCACATAGAAGTTTCACCTTACGTTTGAGTGACACGCATACACACCACAGCTGACATGCTAACATGTTGCAACACACAGTTTGGAACACGCTTCCTTACAAATTAGTTTCAGAAAGAAATGTATTGCTTCTTTGAAAAGAGAAGTAATGAGGCTACTCAGATATGATTTTGAATACAGTTAAGTTCATGGATCCTACCTTTTAAATTAGCGTTCAAGTTTTTTTTAAAACAAAACCAATTTTTAATAACGTATTAACATTTGTCATCAGTTTTTATACAAAAGAAAAACTTGTATTTTTCTGCGTGATGTGCAGTTAGACTGGATGGTCTTTTTCAACTCTATGGTTATTTTGACAGGTCATAAATAAGTATTATTATTGGGAACACAGGTTCTTCACCGAACCCTCCTGTAAGTGTTCTGTTTCTTTTAATTTGTTTGAATTTTTTTCTTGTTAAAAAGCTGTAAATATTCTGTTCTTGTATATCTTGATGTTTAATTAAATATCCTGGATGTTAATGTCATAGAACATCCAGGTGCAAATATTGTGATTTTCTAATATAAGACTCTATACCAGAGTTGAAAATCCCACAGTGGATTTAAGTTGGCGGCAACAAGAAAATGGTAGCCAAGCACAACCTTCTTGCAAATCTGTGCAAGGAATACATACTCTACTTTTGAGCCAAGATAGATGCTGACAGCTGAGATAGCTTCAAAGCTTTTGCTGTTCTGAATTCTGGCAGTAGAAAGAACTTCAAAGCCATACTGACTCAGCTGTTTTTCTCTCCCCTCCCCTTAATCCTGGGCTTTCGTTACCTGTCACCTTTTTCCATGCTATGTTGAGGAATTATTTTGTGCTAGCACTTAAATCAGTAGAACAAAATACTGAGCAAGTTGAATTGTAAGAAGGCATGGGCAAAAATTGTTCTTGTTTTTCATAGCCGTTTATGGATTTTTTTTATTGCTAAAAGAAGCTTGCCCTTAATGAAAACTTTATTAAGAAGATTGAACTAAAATTCTTATTCTTCCGCTTGTGGAGAAAAGAATTCTGAGTGGTTCCACCAACTTATAGCCTTCTCCCCTGCTCTCTAATGCTCCAGCAACAGTTCTCCGTTGGGCATACTTGGGTGTTCCAATATATTAAACTTCATCTGTTTGACCGTGGAGCATTAATTATAATTAGAAATTATAAGTAAAAGTAACTGAGAACTGGAGCCCCCGGTGGTGCACCAAAAGATCAGCAGTTTGAATTCAGGGAGTTTGGTGAGCTCCTGTTGTTAGCCCCAGCTTCTGCCAACCTAGCAGTTTGAAAGCATGTAAATGTGAGTAGATCTGTAGGTACCACTCTGGCAGGAAGCTAATGGTGCTCCATGTAGTCATGCTGGCCATATGACCTTGGAGGCGTCTATAGACAACGCTGGCTCTTTAGCTTAGAAATGGAGATGAGCAAGGACACGACTAGACTTAATGTCAAGGGGGAACCTTTACAATGGTAGTTCAGCTACAGACATGCAACTTATTTTATAGTTTGTAAATATTTCCACAACTGGAAGTAGTCTTTATGAATAGTTTTATATAGGATTTTAAAAAAATGTCTGGTAGTAGTCATTCTTTCTTACAAACATTCATTGATGGATGCTTCCATGTATGTGCTGCTGTTTTGTTCTTGGAATATTTGTGCATTCTTGGGTCTTTTCTATATGTTGATACAGGAGGATGGATAGCCTTTCCAAGAGGGTCAGTTCTAACCTGTGGTAGCCAATGTAATATTTTGAATTATAAAAAAAGCTCCTCTCATCCTTTCTCTAGGAATTCTGAAATTGTATTGGTGCAGATGGTTATCCGTAGGTGGGGCCATTCATGTGTCTTAATTCTATATACATAACATGATTGTTTCTGACTCTACCATATGTAATATCTGTATTTGTATTGTTTGCCTCTTTAGTTTCTGGCAACGAAGAATTGTTCATGGTGACACAAGAAAAGCTGTTTTTTACAACTAGGATGTAGGAATTAAATTTCAGGATCAGTTGTACATCAGATTATCAAAGTTCTTACTAATATAACTGAAATCTGTTCTTGAACCCATGTTGCTAAGGCTTGTTTAATACTATTTTGTTCACTCCAGCACCTGTTTCACACAAAGAGGAACTGTTTTTCCCAGATTTATGTACACAACAGGCTTGTCTTGGGAGATGGTTTTCATCTGTGTTAGGAACTGTTTGCTATTTAAATTGTGTGACTATTCCCCAACAAAAGTAATGTGACATCAGCACGGAGGCGCAATAAGAGCTCTCTCAGGATTACTTTAGACAGAATGGAAGACTTTGGGTATGCAAGTTTGTGTGGCCTTGAGTATAGTTTGTATTTGATATATGAGCTGTCACATAGCTGTTGCATGACTGAGATGTGCCTGTAAGCAATGTAATATGCAGATGGGTTTTCTCTGAAACAAAGCCAGACACT
The DNA here is from genome assembly GCF_037176765.1 of Anolis sagrei. Classification (NCBI taxonomy): domain Eukaryota; kingdom Metazoa; phylum Chordata; class Lepidosauria; order Squamata; family Anolidae; genus Anolis; species Anolis sagrei. The sequence continues at coordinate 31,575,901 of NC_090024.1, read as the reverse complement.
AAATCTGAATGTGTTCACTTGGAGGGTGAAAGAGTACTTCATAAAACCATATGGAAGCATTTTTTTAAATTAAATAGCCCTTTTACTGTTTAAGAGGCTTTTATGATGTTGAAGCTGGTTTACCTGAATGCACTGTGTTGCAGTCTGTATAAGGGGGAAATAGAGCAATGTGGTGCGGAGTTACCTTGTTTAAGTTATCATATATATATATATATATATATAACCCATCTCTTTGGAATAACATGCTTGAATTGAAACATAATACATAGTCACATACTCTTCCTTTTTGTTTCTTTTGTTTCTTTTAAAACAATGTTAAATTAGAAGAAATTTATTTATTTTACCTTATTTATACTCCACCTTTCTCACCGCAGAGGGGACTCAAAGCGGCTTACAAACTCTGGCATCATAAAACAACCATACCAAACTATAAAACAGTTAAAACATATAAACAATTAACACACATAAAAGCAATAAAACAGATTAATAAACATAACATATTAAAAACATAACAAAGTAGTGTGTCTTTGTTTCCATACTTGCTGATTTTCCCATGGTCATTATTCAAGCTGTTGAGGTCGATTCTGTATTACTCTATTCCCCAAACTCCTGTGTACAGGGTCTGATCTTTAGCTTTTTCCTGAAGACTAGGAGGGATGGGGCCAGTTTGATGTCACTGGGGAGGGAGCTCCACAACCAAAGGGCCACCACAGAGAAGTCCCTGTCTCTTGTCCCCACCAGTTGCACTAACGAGGGCAATGGGATTGAGAGCAGGGCCTCCCCAGCAGATCTTAAAGCTCTAGTTGGCTCATAAAGGGAGATATCTTTGGACAGATAAATTATACTTTAGTACTTTTATTCTTCATCTTAACTGTAGCCTATACTTAACATAGTGAGAGAAAAGTAGAGAGGATACTGTACTAGAAGAGTTTCTTGTTATTTTTTTAAATATTCATTTGATGTCCCTCTTTGGGGAAGGGCAGCAGAAATACGTAAATCACAATTTAAAATATTTACAAAATGTGACACTCTCATATTAGAGTCGATATTTTACTTTCACAAAGATTACCGATACAAGTTCCTCACAGAAGTGGAAACTCTGTGAATATAAATAAAAACCATGATTTTTTTTAAATCTTAGAGAACACTTCTCTAGGGATTTCTAGGTCCTCCAGTGCATTTCTGTGGCCAACTTCCACCAGGTGTTGACCATAGAATTGCACTGCATGACCTCAAAATGCTTAGAGAGAGCATACTTTTCTGGTTGTGTATAGGTTAGCAAATAATCAACCATAATGAGGTTTGAGATCTGGGTTCCTAATCTATATTTATTACATTCATTTTTGTTAAAGAGGTTCACCAGAACTAGTATCTCAGTGTCTTTTGAAATATATATTGTATTTATAATTTGCTTTTTTTAAAACTGTGCCAAAGTAGGCTAGGATCATACACTTATTTCAGTATTTCACTGCATAAGAACGTTCTATAATACTTAGTATGCAGTACAGTTTTGTAAGGGAATAAATAAAATATATTTATGTAAGTGGAGGCAATTCCCTGAGCTCAGCCCACAAGAACCACTGATGATCCTCTATGGTTAAGCCTCTCACAATGCTGCTTTTGATGCTCCGACTAGTTTTTCCCCCTGTAGGGCCATTTTTGGGGTGTTGAGCCAAACAGATTTTTCTCCTTTGTTTGATTCCCACTTTTAATTTCTCCAAGGGTTTTTTACTTCCTATGGCAAGGCTAATCTTTATATCAAGTGCTTGAATATTTATTTTGTCCATATACTGTGTGGTCACTGGGTGGAACAGCAGCAACTGTTTTCCATTGTTTCCATCGTTTTCTCATCATTTTTCTTTCTGCAGTTTGTTCTTAAGTGCATGGATCTGGGTATGCTTATTTCAGAAATAACAAGACAATAGCAAAAGTTTGATTTATTTAGCTTCCAGAGCTTGAAATAGTGTCTGTGTTACATTGCACACACATTTTCTTGGAGTTCTTTTGTCTTATGCATGAGTGATAAAAAGGATCTGGTCCCATTTAAAAGAACTGCCTGTTTCATTGCTATTGAGAAATTCAAAGGATGTTACAGTGAATCTTTCTGTGTCACTTGCTGATAATGTCTGGCCTCAAAAAACAAATGTTTATAATCGACATTAGTGTCTTAGCCTCTGTGTTTCTAATTCTGTGAACATTTACTTGTAAGCAAGTCTCATTCAAATTATTGAACTTACTATTTACTAAAATATAAAGGCTTTGGTCTACAGTCTTCCTGACTTTCTCTACTTTTTTATCTAATGAAGATATTTTGGATCTGAATGTAAATAGCCAGAGATAATTATTTCTGTGGTTTCATTCCTGCAGCAGAGGCAATGGATCATAACTCCATGGTGTTAGAGCAGTGGTTTCCAACCTTTTTTTGACCAAGGACCATTCTCCAACATTAGTACCAAAAGGGTTACGAATGAGTTTTTGGTCAACTTTAGATTTAGTTTGGTTATTTGGGGTGCTAATTCAGAACATTGCATTGGATAGACCACATCAGCTCTGGTTTCTGATACAGGACATATACCATCCAGTAGTCGTCATCTGCTTGCCCACAGAAAACCATATTTAAGAAGCCTTGGAACTATAAGAGGGTTTCGCGAGAATATTCCCTCTCATTGCAACAGTGTAGTAACAGTGAGGCTGCGGAGCATATTTCAGTTCTTGCAGACCACTGGTGGCCCATGGCGCACAGGTAGGGAACCACTGTGTCCCTGAGAGAACACACCACACTTCTAGTCAATTGTGATTATGTATATTGAGGAGTCCAATGCAATGTTCTCTTACAGCGAGAGTTCCTGTTGTACAGTGAATCCAGGGCTCTAGCCAGAAAATGGGGGGGGGGGGGGGGTTGAAACGTTTTTTAGCAAATCATGAAGACTAGTTCGATAACACAACAACATTTTTAATACAGTCCAAAGACCCTTATTGCTCCGTAAAAGGTATAAGATACAAGGTATGCAAGGTTAGTAAGACCAAAAATAGCCAAAAAAAGTTGTTGTTTTTTTAACCTGAACAATTTCGGGGGGGGGTTGAACCACTAACCCCCCCCCCTCCCCGCTACACCCCTGAGTGAATCCCATAGTGTTCTGGTGCCCATTGTGCAGTAGGTCCCATTATGGACCTACAATGATCGCAGAGATTTAACTGTATCCCGTCTTGAGAATATGACATAAGGTTTAATCACAACATGAATATTACTTCATCTTGTGATTAAACCTTATGTCAGTTTTACAATTACATAAAAATCCAGCAGGATGCCATACATTATATTTTGGCTTGTCTCTTTAATGATGTAATATCACGTCTTTGAAAGTACAGTGTGCCGTTTCCATAAGTGCAATGATATCTCTAAACGTGTAAGTTGATTGTTTTGGACTCACATTGTAGTTTATATTCGGAATTGAACACAACCTGAAGATGCAAATGAATTCAATATGTCATAGATATCCAGAAGAAAATAAACTTTTCAATAGAGCAGGTGATTAATTAGAACATACCTGGTAAATTAATATTCAAAATGAAGGTTTAAATCAAAATTTAAATTTAAATATTTAAATCAAGCGGAAACCTCAGTTTAGATAGCAAGAGTGGGTCATTGAATAATGCTCATTCTTCAGTTGTCATGTGTCAACAGCACTGCCTATCTGAGTTAAAATAAACTTAAGTACTGTTGTAAACTGACCAGAGAGCTTAATGAGAATTTAGGAGTGGCCCTTCTACTCAATATTTTTGCTTTGTTTTTTGGGAATTTGTATATAGTTGGGCTCATTCAGATGGTATCTAGTTATTAAAAAGGGCATGTTTGCATTCTCTGTTATTGGTAAATGTATATACTTGCTGTGCACCATTGAAATTTCAACCCTTTTCCTGCCAGACAGAATGGAGACCTTAAAAGTAATATTACAAGTTCAGTATGTAGTGGTTGAAATTGCAAGTGTTCCTGAGAGAAATGTGGGTAAAAATCATAGTGTGATGCATTTCAATATTGAATTAATTTGTAAAAGAATGTCTGCTTTTATTTTGAAGATAAAACTGTATTAATGTATGCTAGGCATATGAAAACAATTATGGAAATAAGGGTGTGGGATCTGAGCTGCATTTTCAGTTGGAATGAAGTACGGCTTCTGTTAAAGATCCATGTAATTCAACACCTCTGCTAACAGAGATATTAATGTTCCTTTTTAAGGGTAATGATCTCTTCAATCTTTACACTTCTGTTTTTGTTGGAAGGGATATTGCCATATATAGTCATAGATAAACGGCACTGAAAACTCTGCGTTAATTGATTTTTGACATATTTCCTCTTCCCCTTGATCTTTGCTTGTAACTAAAACAGACTGGATTCAAATTTAGTCCCCACTGAAATATAGACTATCAAGATTTTGTTCAAATGGAAGACTGGCATCTCTTTCATATGAAACAATATTTTTGAATAGCATATCTTATACTGAATTTCTTGATATATCTCAGAAAACGGATGAGAAATAGAATTATAGTATCAAGCTTAATGCAGTGATGGGTTAAACCCTTGTGCTGGCAGGACTAAAGACCGACAGGTCAGAGGTTCGAATCCGGGGAGAGTGTGGATGCTCTCCCTCTGTCAGCTCCAGCTCTCCATTCAGGGACATGAGAGATGCCTCCCACAAGGATGGTAAAACATCAAAACATCCGGGCGTCCCCTGGGCAACGTCCTTGCAGGCGGCTAATTCGCTCACACCAGAAGCGACTTACAGTTTCTCAAGTCCTGACATGGAAAAAAATGCAGCTGTGTACTAAATTTTTAAATTTTGAATTGTTTAATGAGGCTATGAAACATCCGTATGAGTTAGGTTTTATAGACAATCAGAAAACTATAAATATTTCATAAAAGAACATGATTTTTAACTATATATTTGGGACTCACTTAATGAAGTTTAAAGGGAAAGACAACAAAATGAAAAATATAAAAATCAGAGTCTTGCAAATTGCTCAAAGCACCAGAATGTGGAAGCTCATGATTCTGTCACACATAATGCTGTACAGTCATGTTTACCAAAGTATTCTTTTTATTTTGTCATCTATATACTTCATAGCCAGAAATCCTTTTGGATGAACTATAAGTCACACAGGTAGCTCTATTACTACATCTATTACTACATCCAGCCCTCTCTTCTGCTATTTGAGACTACAATGATCAGCTTTCTATATTCAGGCAGTATCTGAGTTACAGGCATCCAATTTCCATATAACCCCTAGCTAAGACCAGTGAGAGGAAATCTATCCCTAGGAAGGGAAAATCACTCATGGAAGAGTTATCATGGGAAAAGGGTCTCCACCTAACCCTTTTCACCAGTCCTTATTTCGTGTTTTGTTGAAGGCTTTCATGGCTGGAATCACTAGTTTGCTGTGAGTTTTTCGGGCTGTATGGTTGTGTTTTGGGAGCATTCTCTCCTGACATTTCACCTGCATCTGTGAGCCCCCAGTGGCGCACTGGGTTAAACCCCCGTGCCGGCAGGACTGAAGTCCGACAGGTCAGAGGGTCGATTCCGGGGAGAGGCGGATGAGCTCCCTCTATCAGCTCCAGCTCCTCATGCGGGGACATGAGAGAAGCCTCCCACAAGGTTGATTAAAACATCAAATCATCCGGGCGTCCCCTGGGCAACGTCCTTGCAGCCAATTCTCTCACACCAGAAGCGACTTGCAGTTTCTCAGGTCGCTCCTGACATGACAAAAAAACAAATAAACCTGCATCTGTGGCAAGCATCCTCAGAGGTTTTTCAGAGGTCTCTTGAATCTCTGAAAACTTCTGAGGATGCTTGCCGCAGATGCAGGTGAAACATCAGGAGAGTATGCTACTGGAACATGCCATACAGCCCGAAAAACCCACAGCAATCCAATCCTTTTTTCCACAAGAAGCCACATTTTTCAAAATCCAAATATCACATGGACAGAAAGTGCGGTGAAATCTTTTGAACAGGGGTACAGATTGCAAACAATTGTCACAGAGCTGTTAACCCTTCCCTATGCTATCTAAAACATATGGACGTGTGTGTGTGTGTGTGTGTATAGCTGGAGTTACACTTAAAAATGTACCTGTTCTGACTTACATACAAATTCAACTTAAAATCCAACCTACAGAACCTATCTTGTCTGTAACCCAGGAACTGTATGTAACCATTTTTGACACAACAGCTTGCAGCCCAATGAATTGTACTTTACACTGATGTATCTCAGTGGGGAACCTGCCACAGCCCTCTCTTCCCGCCGTGTCATCTATCAGTTTGGAAACTGTTGTTTGTCTCTTGAAAAATGCCCAGAGATAAATGCCCAATGATGCAAATGAGGCAGAACTGAATGGCTCCATCCTACAGAGTGCTATCCTTTAATTTTAAATGTTTTCATTTGAGATGTCTAACTAGTCATTCAAATAAATATTCTATTATTTTAGTTAAATCTTTTGCATTCATTTCTGTTTTTTAAGTAAAGCCTACATATTGAATAGGAGTTGTGAATGCATACATTCTAGACATAAAACACAATAAATGATAAGACTTCAAGCTGTTTTTGAAACCTATTATATTCAGTGCATCAGAATTTTCAAATTAAATATGTGTGTGAATAATAGCAGCAGGTGTCTTAATAGCATGTACATTAAAGATATTAATATTTGTGACATCAGGAATCTGTAGACAATGTGCTGATAGAACATGCGATGAATTGAGACTTTATGCCATTTTTCTCTGTGTCCAGCAGATTTCAATAAAATTATTTGTTTTATCTCATTTTTATCATGCTAATCTTGCTTCTCTAGCTATGAATGCATTCAAGGCAGATTCATGAAGTCTGCATTTTCAAAAAATATTTCATTTTTATTGTTCCTTTGCATTAAAATAATGCAAACTCAAAACAGTGGTTGCCTACTGATTCAATTATGAAGAGATGGAAGAGATAGTATTTACTGGAGGCGAAGAAGTTCTTAAAGATTAAGCAGTTGCGTTGGTTCCAAACAACTAACAGAGCACACATTTTGCTAACTGAAGACATGCCTTAATTTCATTAACTGTGGTCTAATATGTTGTGCATCCCACTCCTGGTAAACCACAGTGGCATTTACTGGCTATTGCTTCAAAGCACTACTGTTTTTCATCCTTTTTCATTGACGGAATGTGTCAGAGCAACATTAACTGAAGTCTGGAAAATAGTTCTCAAGGATTTTGGTTTAATAAAAAATCTAACATGTAGTGCACTTGCTGATATAATCAAGTGAGTGGACTTTTCAAACTCTTGACTCATTGTCTTCTGAATCTGAAGCAATATTTTTGAAGCAGCTTTAAAAAGCATTTGTTGAGGTAAAGAGCATATGGATTAGAAGGGTCTGTTTGTAACAGCAATCAGCAGTGATCATGGTATTCTATTACAATCACCCTATAAAATAGCCTGTATTTTTCAAAATTGAGAACTAAAAGAGAACTTGCGGGTAAAGGGGAGGTATCCATATTTGCAAAGCATGTGAGAGGTCTGGAGCCTCTTATATTTTGAGATTGTTTCTCCAGCTGTTCTGATGAACATTAGTTTTCAGTCTGCAAACTTCTGTGACTTTAACTTTCATTTTAACTTTGTTTATAGTAATTATGGTTATGGTGACTAGAGAGAGATCTAATTTTAATGTTTCCCAGACCCTTGTAGTAAAAGAATCAAGGCAAGAGTTAAGCCATATTTTAAAATACTTGCAGTACTTCTCAACATAGACATGAACAGCTGAAATAGGTTTCCCTATTCTCCCATATTTGCTGTTCTAGCCACTGGTTCGACTGAGCTGCTTCAGAATAATCTCAGACATTTCTAGTCTCTGGCGTGATTGACATTTGTTATTATTTGTATGATTAGTTAAATGCTTTATTTAAAATAGCAGTGAAAAAGATGGAAAATGCCACAGAGTAGAGAACACTATCAGCTACACCCCCAGACTGAGAAGATTTTTCACTCTCAGCCATCTCAAGCCTGTAATTCCTTAGCCAGTCAATATGGTTCAGGTGCCTATCCTCCTCATTGCAACTCTGATTGTCTTATACATCATAGCAGAGCATCTCTTCTATCTGTTGACACTGACAAGCTCCCTGTGAACTTTAAGCTTCTCTAAAAACGCAAGGGTACAGGTATACATGTAGATCTTTCATCTTTTCCAATACTAATTTAACTTTTCCAGTTAATACTTAATGTTTGTTAGTTTGGAATTTCGGGCGTGACTTCAAGCTTTCAGTATTATATTGTCACATTCTCCTTTTAAAACTTTTTTTTTTACTTGCAAAATTATACTAGCCTGTTGCTGGGATTTATTTATTTATCATGTCAGAAGTTAGTTGGGGGTACGGTTATAATGCATTTAAAAACACAAACCTAAAAACTCAACCAGAAGCTGGCCACTTGGAATGCCTCTGGTGTCGCTGTAAGAAGTTCCTCCATTGTGCATGTGACAGGGCTCAGGCTGCATTGTAATAAGTGGTCTGTGGCTTGCTCTTCTCTGCACTCACATGTCATGGACTCCACTTTATAGCCCGATTTCTAAAGATTGGTTCTGCATCTCTTGGTGCCAGAGCACAGTCTGTTCAGCACCTTCCAAGTTGGCCAGTCTTTTGTGTGCCCAGGAGGGAGTCTTTCATCCAGAATCAGCCATGGCTTGAGATTCCGAGTTTTAGCCCGCCACTTTTGGACTCTCACTTGCTGTGGGTTTGTTTTTTTTTTGTCGTGTCAGGAGTGTTAGTTATTTGAAAGATTTTTGAAAGATTTCAGAATGTTTCTCTTCTATTTCTTCCTACATTGTCTTTTGATGAAAGTTACTTGTGCTATATAGTGAGATTAAGCAAAAGATTCTGGAGCGTCTTACAGTTCTCACTTCATAGAAAACATTTGATGTTTCTCCTTAACTTTATAGACTTTGAGGATCATTAGTTTAAAAGTATGTCAAGATCCTAGATCAAAGGAGAGTTTTCACGGCATCTTTCATTATAGAGAACAAATGGAAGCATTGCCAGACACATATTATAATATTTAATATACTCACGATTTGCAGCAAACCACATCACGAGCAGAGCAGTGGTAGTGGTGGTGTTTTAGAGCATCTATTCTGTATAAAATCTATGTAACAAACTGTATTTACATGGGGATTGTCCCTATGTAAGCCGTCCCAAGGGGAGATGGAGGTGTAATAAATAAAGTTGTTGTTGTTATCATTATTATTATATTGCAACATCTGCTATAACCATCATTGTCAGGCAGAGTTGTTCTTGAAAGGTTTCTTGTAGCTGTTGCAATATTTCAAGCAATCATATGCTTCTCTGTATTGTCTCTGTGCAGTAAATGGAGATAAAAGCATGGAGTGATCATTTGCTAGGGAGCAGGGACCTCACGCCTGACATGTTCTGGCTTAGTTGCCATTCTTTTTTAGGGTACGCAAACTATATTCTGCTAATTTGAGAGAAATGTATTGACTCAGCTGCTCTTAAATTGTATCTTTAATTTTTGGCTTTACAGGGTGGAAAGTTTTAGACAATTTCATAATTGCCAGATTCAAATCTAATTCAGAGCTGTCAGAAATTTGCGTAAGTCCATTATATAAATGTGATATTTTTTCAAGTCTTTTCTTCCTAATTTGATGTCAAGCCCAAAACCCTTAAATGTGGTGTTTTGTTTTTTGCAGTACTCACACAAAATTGCACAAGCCTATTTTGTGGAATTTTCTTCCACACGAAGAAAATGCCACATAATTATAACGAATTACATAACGAAATACATTTCACAGTCCACTAATTTTTATTGATTTCAGTGATTTGTGCCAGTTAAAGCCAATACAAATAATGGCAAAATTTGTCAAAAACCAACAACTAGCATAAAATCCTTTTAACATTTGGCACATAATAAACTATTTTATATATAAACTACCTTATTGTTTATATTACCAACTAGAAAATATTCACCTTTTTTCCAGCCTTCGAACAAAAACTTTAATAAGCAGACGTTGCATAAAAATGACACAATCCAGCAGTTATTTCGGAAGGCTAGCGTAATCATAAATTTGCCATCCATGCTGTTCCAAAAATACTAACCCATATTGTTCTCCCTGGACCTGTTGGAGGGATGATTAATCCAGCTGCTGAGGTTTCCCTTTATGCGTTTGATGGAACACTTGGCTTGCTTGGCTACAGCTGTGTGTTTATGTGCAGCGCACACCTGCAGGGGCCGCCTGACAAATAGCCATAGTATGCACGATATACAAAATTACCCTGGCAGCGCTGCAAATAAGGAAGTTTCTGTTTTTGAAGCCCATATGTGTGTGAGCTTGAGATGCCAGCTGGGGTATTTATGTTGCATTGCACAGATGTAAAACTGCCAACTGATTTTATACCAAATAAAGCCTAATCTTTTTATACATACTTGGTGTCAGAATTATGAAGTGGCGAGTAAGAATGTTCTCACGATTTAAGCATCTTTTAAAATAGAAGCTGAACTTTTGAAAAAACTGTAATGTGAAGTATGAGAAAATGTAGAATGTAAAAAAAACAAAACCAAAACACACCAAGGATTATGAATTGCATTTATTTAGATAAATACCATACTACAATTTTTTTACAAAGATTTATTATTAATGATGCATAGTTATTAGGTGTAAATCGTGATAAGAATTTGATTTATTGTATACATATCCACTATATTACAGAGCCTTTTTTCCTGTAGGTCACTTCATCTCTGTGTTGAATCCATTTTATGGGCTCTGAAATGTGAAAGCCAAATGTATATTGGTACTTAGCTTGAAAGCTTTGCCTTCCTGTTTTCAGAAGTATAATTTGTAACAGACTGAAATATATAAAATCAGTCAGATACTGTGTAAATGCTTAGCATTTAGTTTAGTGAGTCAAACTTTTGAATGTGCATTATTTCCCAGAGAATAAAATATGACACTGTTTTTGAATGTGTACATAAAAGAAATACGTGTTAAAGTAGTAAATACTAGTTGAGCTTCTGTGGATGTTAACAACCAAATCCTTGTTAGAAGTAAGATTACTGCACATGAGAATAAAGTAGATAACATATATCAGGTAACTTGTTAAATGAAGGGGTTGAGAGGAACTCTACCTCTTAAATATATCTGTTTCTTTGTTGAACCTTGAAAATATATTAAAGGCATAATTCAGTCAAAGCAAGGCCTAACTTCAGTGGAGAATTCCAAGTCACAAGTTGTATCAATTACTGTGGAAGACAAGAGTTCTGGTGAGCAGTGCAAGGGGACACAACAATTTCCTGTAATAATAGTCATAGAAAATAAAGGTCAGGAACCATCTAACAGAAAGAAAAATCAAACCAGAAGTCAAAAGTTTCAGCCTGTCCTTTGCAGAAAAGGCAGGTGTTTAGGAACCAAGGAGTAAGAATCAGAACAAGGAGGATGCAAAGTCTGAAGGCCAGAAGAATTAAGTATCATTTGTTCTTTGATTCATTTAGATACTAAGGCTAGGGCAAGATATTTGGACAACATTGATGGATTCTTTTCAATTGATTCAGCTTGAGGATGTGGTCAGGATCCTTGGAGAGGTGAAGCCCACCACATGCATCCTAGACCCCTGCCCATCCAGGCTGATAAAAGAAGCCAGAGGGGGTTTGGCAGAGTGGGTAAAGGTGGTGGTTAATGCCTCCTTACAGGAGGGCAAAATTCCAGCCAGCTGAAAACAAACTGTTATAAAACCGCTGTTGAAAAAACCATCACTAGACCCCACTCAGTCAACTTTAAGCCACTTTCCAATCTCACCTACTTGGGCAAAGTCATGGAACGTGTGGTGGCCTCATAGCTCCATGGGTTCCTGGTAGACACTGATTATCTGGATCTTGCACAGTCTGTCTTTAGGCTGGGACATGGGACTGAGACAGCCTTGGTCGCTTTGGTGGATGATCTTTGTCAGGAGCTAGACAGGGGGAGTGTGTCCCTGTTAGTTCTGCTGGACCTCTCATTGACCACAGTATCCTTCTGGGACTCTCGTATATATGGGACTCGGAGATACTGTCCTGCAATGCCTCCAGTCCTTTCTTGAGGGACGGTCCCAGAAGGTGTTATTGGGTGACGTCTGTTCGATCCCACAGCCCTTGCTCTGTGGAGTCCCACAGGGCTCAATATTGTCCCCAATGTTGTTTAACATTTACATGAAGTGGCTGGTGGAGATCATCTGGAGTTTCGGAATGAGTTGCTAACTGTCATTCCTTTCCACCTGTCACCAAGGAGGCTGTCCAGACTTTGAATCGGTGCTTGGCAGCTGTGTTGGGCTGGATGAGAGCTAACAAATTGAAATTGAATCCAGACAAGACAGTAGTCCTACTAGTCAGTCGTAAGGTTGAACAGGGCATAGGGTTACAGCCTGTGCTAGATGGGGTTAGACTCTCCCTGAAGACTGCAAAATACTCTACGTGGGGTTGCCTTTGAAGACTGTTAGGAAAATCCAGCTAGTCCAACGGACGGCAGCTAGACTGTTCACTGGAGCATCATACAGGGAGCATACCACCCCCTGCTATGTCAGCTCCACTGGCTGCCAATCCAGTTCCGAGCACAATTCAAAGTGCTGGTCCTGACTTATAGAACCCTATACGGTTCCGGCCCAGTGTAACTGTCCAAACATATCTCCCACATATCTCCCTCTATGTTCCACCTCAAAATTTAAGATATTCTGGGGAGGCCCTGCTCTCGGCCCTACCTCTTTTGCAAACACTCCTGGTAGGACGAGGGACAGGCTTTCTCAGTGGTGGCCCCCCGCCTGTGGAATTCACTCTCCTGGGAAATTAGGTCATCTTCATCCCTCCTCTCTTTCAGAAAAAAGTTGAAAACTTGGATGTGGGACCAGGCCTTCAGGTGACTATGCTGATACGGATAATGACAATGAAGACAAATTACTATGGCAATGTACTATGGACAAGCTTGATGGGAGTCTCCAATCTCAGAATCTCAGCTAGATACGGCCATATGGCTGTTATATTTAGGCATATTTTAATTGAATTGATTTAATGTTTTAATTGTATGCAATTATTGGTTTTATTATGTATTGTTATGTACTCATGTAGGCATCAAATCATGCTGACTGGAAGCCGCCCTGAGTCTCTCCCCCCGGGGGTTGAGAAGGGCGGGGTACAAATATTTGAAATAAATAAAATAATAAATAAACATTGAACTCATGATCTTGTGAGTTTCTGATGTGCAGAGGGGAACGGAGGCTGACACACCATTCTGTAAAGCTTCAACTTTACAATCCATTGCAGAATTGCATTATCTCCCTGAGTGAGGCAGTGATCTAAGAACTTGGCTGGAGGATATATTGGAGAAGAAAAATGCAGTAGGGAAACAATAGGCAGGAAGGCAGGAAGCCCCTTTTCTCTGTCTACTGCTCATCATCTTACAAATCCTTCCTTTTTCACTGCATATAAACCTGGTATTGGAAATCCAGCGTTGCCTACTAAGTATCTAGCTCTCTCCTGTTCCAAGAAGAAAGCAGAATAAGCAGAATGTGGTGTTTAAGTCAGTCATGTATGAATCAGGCAGTCACCTTAGAGTAAGTGAGAACAAGGAAGATTAGGCTTAAATCAATTGATGACCTGAAATTACAAATCATCAGTAACAGGTGAACAACAGCTATATGTGATTGATTGATGACCAGGCTGCATGCATCATTTTCATTCCAGTATTATATTCCTAAGAATGTAGATTTGAGATCCCACTTTGGCACTACATTTCTAAGTTCCTTTTTAGTCATAGTTCCAATGGAAGACTTGGAGGCTTGGGTTACAGCAATGGGTATTTCACTTTAGGTTAAATCAGTGGTTCTTAACCTATGGGCCGCGGACACGAGCCTCCTTCCTCTTTATTAATTTTCTTTTATTTATTTGATTTTCCTTTTGCTCTGCCTGCCACTCCTTCCCTGCCGCTGACCAATCCCTGACCCCTTGGATAGACCCCATCAGCTCTAGATGATTAAATATGGTTTCCTGTGGTGAGCAGATGGTGACTAATGGATGGCATATGTACTGTATCAGAAACTAGAGCTGATGTGGTCTATCCAATGCAGTTTTCTGAAACAGAACCCCAAATAACCAAACCAAATCTAAAGTTGACCAAATACTGATTCGTAAAGCTTTTGTTACTAATGTTGGAGAGTGATCCCTGGTCAAAGTGGGCCTGGTCAAAAAAAATGCCTGGTCAAAAAATGGTTGGGAACTATTGGGTTAGATGGTTATTAAAGGCCTACTTCATAGCTCTGCAAAAGAAAGTAGCTTCACTGGTAATTCATACCACTATACTAGTTGTATTAGTGATGTGTGCATCAAGCCTTTGCACTACAATCAGAATATATTGCTTACTTCCCCCTGGCCTTCAGAAAAAAGTAAAAACTTGGCTATGGGACCAAGCCTTTGGGCAGTAAGCAATACAAGGAATGATCAGGGATAATGTGCAATTGATATTTGATATTTGGAATGGCCTTGGACCATAATTTTTGGATTATGTGATTTTAACGTTTATATTAATATGTTTTTAATTCCACATTTTAATATTTAAATGTTGTTACATTTTATGATCTAATCGATAGTTATATGTTATTCTTGTTTTATGTTAGATTTCATATGTATGTGAGGCATTATATTTTCCCATAACTATGTTGGCTAACTGCTTTGAGTCCCTGTCCACCCCGAGGTAAGAAAAGCAGTATACAAGTGAAGTAAATAAATAAATAAATACAAAAATAAATGGTTCAAGTGAGCTGTCTGCTTGCATTCTGTGGGCTCTACATTTATGTGCAATGTTTATTATAAATTAAATGGTTAAATTGCTGTACCATGATTATTTGGAAATGGACCCTTGCACTTTAGTGAATGGACAAAAAGTGAAAAAAGGGTTTGAATCCCAAAAGTGTGAAATAAAATCCATCTGGAAGCCAGTACTAAACTTAATGGGTATAATTTCCTGCACCAAGAGGATAGAAAATATCTTTCAGATATTACAAAACAAAATAAAAATTAGATGGGGTTATCTCGTGACAGAAACTGTAGATGGGACAGTGTCATAGAACAGTATGTGCATCAAAATGTTTATCAGTCAAAATGTGTTTAAATGGGTTATTATAATGTCAGTATAATTTATACACATTTTGCTTGATTAATTATCCTAGCAGATCTGACTCTGCATTATTATGAGTATCTGGAGAATGTATATAACTCTCTTTGCATTCAGCATAGTTCATAAATGGCTATAACAGGACAATATTGGACCTCCTAAGAGGCGTTATGCTGCAGAGATGGTCATTTCCCCTTGTGACAGCTTTAGCACTTCTAAAAGGGGTTTTTACTTCAAACAGTATCACCGCCACTACAGGTTGCATGTATATAGTTGAAAGCTTGTCATTCTCGGCTCATGCACAGATGTCTTTCAATAATGCTGGCCTATAATGTCTTGAAATTGCTTGGTTTATCAGCAGCATATGTCATCAATCCAAAAGTGCTTGCTTGAGTCAGGCCTCAGCATTCTTAGCTTACAGATGCAGCTGCAAACAGGTGAACAGGCAGAAAGTAATTTGTGTAGCTTGGTGGCTGTCAGACAAAAGACAGACAATCTGTGTTTTAAACAGATTGCAGACCTTGTGTGAGCCAGACAAAAGAGATTTCTACAACTGCAAATAATTCCAAGGTTGACATATTTTCCTTTCTGCCATTAGGTGATTTGTTACCATTGAAAACAATGAATGTAATAAATCTAAACAGAAACTGGAGATAAGATGAAAGAAAAAGGTTTGCACTCTGTAGAAAAGTATAGAATTGACATTCATGTAAGTTTTTCTCTTACCCAGAAATGCAGACAATTTTTATTCACAAACCTACTTAATATTCAAAAGTTAAATTAGGGCAAAATATTTTAAGAAGCTATTACTAGCACAATAATACTGTCAGCTGGGTGAAAAAAAATCCCCGCCCTTTTTTTTTGCCTAACTTTGGAACGTTTAAGTTGCATTTCTTTGGGAAGCTGATGGTGCCAGATGAACAATTTATATCCCCTGGTATGATAAGGTGCACTGTGTGACCTCTGCATAAATACTTGTGTTGCATATATCCACAGAGGTGAGATCATAATCTAATGAAGAATGGTTTCAATTTGTCATGGTGAATCAAGTGAATACCATATTTACAGGGGGAAAATGCACTCATACAGGTTGCTGTCTGCAGTCCAAATTGCTGATCAGAGAGTCTTTGTACACATTGGCAATGTGCTGTGCAACATAAGCTGAAATATATTCCACAAGGGAGGAAAACGGAATAGTTTACATACGCTGTTCCTAAGTGCAATGAGTATAAAACTCCATTACTTACGTTAAGCAGGTGCTTTTTATATGAGGCTTTAAAGAAATATAAAACTTTTGATGAAATGATTGGTTTGTATAGGCATGACTTAACTTCCAGTGGCCTGATCAGATAAAGAGGCTAAAAGTGATCCCACAAACATTTGTTTAATGTTTTCAGGGATTAAAGGTTAATATCTTTTTGATGGAAGGAACTGTTATTTTGGACAGTAAAGTCAAAAAATCCTGAAATACTGTGGTGGAAGAGTTTCGTGGAGAGCTTCCTGCAGGAGGATAAATTGTGGGTCTGATGGGACTAAATAGAAACATTTCAAGACCTTTTTGAGCATATTGCCAATTGTGATTTCTTAGTATTCTTTCAAACCTGTGCCTGTGATGGAATAACAAGAGGGAGGGATCAAACTTTCTTTTGTTTCAATATGTGGATAGAATTGTGTGCGGCATTTATACTTCAAAATGCAACCTGGAAGTGGTACAAAGAAATGGAATGTGAGAAGAGAGCCTTTTAGATTAAGATTAAAACAATGTGGACTGCTCATACTGTAAAAAAAAAAAACTGAAAGAATTTTTGAAAGCACTCTACAGATACATTAGAATGGCTTTCATTACAGGGGTAATATTGGATACCTTCAGGTTGAGCTTTAAGAGAGTTTAAATAGCAAATGAAAGTCGATGAATTATGATACCTTTCTCTTCATTTGTTTTAATTTAATAAATATATAGGTCAATAGAAGGCCAGCCTTCTGTTTCCAAAAAGAGTCTCTGCTGGGCTTAAAATGGCCAAAAGAGTTCTAAATAATAATAATAATGATATAATAACTTTATTCTTATACCAAGCCACCATCTCCCCAAAGGGACCCGGGGTGGCTTACAAGGGTGAAGCACAAAATACAGGTTAAAATCCATACAATAAAAACAACAACACCAAATAACACCAATCACAATGCACAAATTTAAAACAGTATCATGGCTGAAAAATTAAGTGCTAAAGCATGTCACAATGTGCTCATGGAGACTGGGGAGATTTGAAGGAAAACATTTTATTTTTGGGCAAGGGGGTTGTGCGGTTAAAGGCACCCCCAAATAAAAGGTTAAGGTTACTCCCTGACATTAAGTCTAGTAGTGTCCAACAAGGAGGGGAGGGATACTCATCTTAATTTCTAAGCCAAAGAGCCGCAGCTATGTGTAGAACCTCCAAGGTCATGTGGCTGGCATGACTGCATGGAGTGATGTTACTCTCCCACTGGAGCAGTATCTATTGATCTACTCACATTTGCATGCTTTCGAACTGCTAGGTTGTCAGAAGTTGGGGCTAATAGTGGGAGTTCACCCCACTCCCCAGATTCGAACAGCCCACCTTTCGGTCAGCAAGTTCAGCAGCTCAGTGGTTTAACCCATTGAGCCTCTGGGGGTTACAACCTTCAAAAATCTCCAGAGGTTTAATATAGGTCCCTAGCATCCTATAGTTGCCCACCGTTATATGAATGGTCCATCAGCAAAACAAGTTGGTTAGAATTTAAAGAAGAATGCCTAACTCCATTAAACCCTGTCATTACAGAAGCTCACTGTACATCGGGCTGTTCTCTTTCTTTTTTCTGCAGGTTTAACATACTTCTGAGTCTTTTTCTTACAGGTTTTTAAAACTGTTTTCATTAACAGTTTTTGAAATGGTACTTGTAGCAAAATATTGACATGTCATGTGCTCTTCCAGACAAAGCCAGTTTTCACGGGCTCTGGAGCTGCTCAGTTAACAAATAACAACCACCACCACCACCACCACCGCCACAACACATTTAATTTGATACTTGCCTCTTTTCACAGCTTGAGGTGGGGCACAACATAGTGAAACACATCGCCATGAAATACACACAATAAAATGATAAAATATGTACATGGTACAAAGATTAAAATTCAATAGAATAGAATGTAAATTTAATGGCTCCTTTCTTTAGCATATGCTTCTGTGAAAATTTGCTCATGTTTCCCTCCATCTTGTGAAGAAGGTCATCCATGCACACCAGTGAATGGGTTTTCATTAGCAAATAAATATGGCTACTTGTTGTTGTTGTTTTTTTTTTTTAAAAAAAAACCTTTTTGAAAAGGATTATTTAGGAAGATTATTATTATTATTATTAGGGAGCCCTGGTGGTGCAGTGAGTTAAACAGCTGAGCTGCTGAACTTGCTGACCAAAAGGTCGCAGGTTCGAATCCAGGGAGCGGCGTGAACTCCCGCTGTTAGCCCCAGCTTCTGCCAACCTAGCAGTTCAAAAATATGCAAATGTGAATAGATCAATAGGTACCGCTCCAGCGGGAAGGTGATAGTGCTCCATGAAGTTATGCCGGCCACATGACCTTGGAGGTGTCTACAGACAATGCAGGCTCTGCGGCTTAGAAATGGAGATGAGCACTATCCCCCTTTACCTTTATTACTATTCAGGAAGAACTCTTTTGGCTATCACTCATAAGTAGAACCAGTAAGCTTCCCTGGTTCCCATATAGGAGAAAGATGGGATACAAAATAAATAAACAAATATAAAATTAATGCACATAGATTTACTATATACTAGTCACAGACAAGAGAGGCGAGGTTGTTCTCATTGTGGCCTTTTTTTGAACTTCCCTGAGGCATTGGTTGGAAAATGTACTAGTGTAAAGAATGCAACATTGTTAAGACAGTTTTAACATGTGAACATTAACTAGAGATAAGGGATTCTTAATTAGATATGAGGGATTTGAAACAAGAGATGATATTGTGTATTACTTTTTATTTTCCTGGAAGCTCTGTGCTTGAACTTCGGATTCTGAAAGCTAGTTCTTGTGGACCTTTCTTTTCTCTCTGGTTTATTGTTAGCCACAACATGGTCAATTTCATAGGGATTCTTGTATTTGGAGTAAATAGAGTAGTTGCCTGAACTTCTTTCAGTCTGTATATGTTGTGTTTGGTTTTACTTTTCAACTATATCTTTCCACAAGACCAGGTAACTTCTTAGGGGAGAAGGAAGTTTGGGACCACACAGAGAAGCAACTTCAAAACACTCTGGATGATTTTGGGGAGTCTTGGAAGCTAAATCCCGAAGATGGAGCATTTTATGGTCCCAAGATTGATATTAACATCAGGGATGCCATTGGGCGCTACAATCAGTGTGCCACAATCCAGCTTGACTTCCAGCTGCCCCTCAGGTTTAATCTCATGTATGTAGGAAAAGACAGAGATGACAAGAAAAGACCAGTTATAATCCATAGAGCTATTCTGGGGTCGGTGAAGTGAATGGTCACAGAAAATGGACTTTCTAGCTCTCTCCACAGCAGGTGATGGTAGTTCCTGTTGGCTCAGCCAGTGAAGAGTATGCTCAGCAGGTGTGCAGTGGCTTCTTTGAGGCTAGATTCATGGCAGACGTTGAGCTGCACTTTGAACAAGAAGATAAGAAATTCTTAGCTGGCTCAGTATAATTTTATTTTTATTTATTTTTGTGGTTGGAGAAAAGGAGAAAGCCAACCGCACGGTGAATGTGTACACGAGGGACAACGAGATCCATGGGGAAATTTCCGTCATGTCCGCCATCCCAAAACCAAAGACGTTAAAGAAGAGTTCTAGTTCTTACTCATCTGTCTGAAACATTTCTTTGTGGAAATAAATCCCATAAATTCAGTTGCCCTAGTTTCCCTTCTAATGGGATTGCTGTGAAACAGGGCAACAGCCTGATGTCATGGGCCTTCATCTGTTTTTTAAAGAAAGAATCCCTTAGTAAATTGGGTTCAGTGCTATGCAATTTAATATATGTATGTACAGCACTGAATTTTGCCTCTATAATTTTGGAAACTGCTTTGAGTTCCTTTAGGGGGAAGAAAAGTGGTATATAAATGTGATAAATAAATAATAGTTGAGAGACCTGAATTGAAGAAACTGAGGGATGAGAATGGAAAATGCAGAATTGGTGAGAGAAAGCAGAGCAATCATGCATAGGTTCCAGGGAAGCTGCACATAATCCAATTTATTTGAAGATGAAACCATAGTAGGAAATTCTCGCCCTTTTCTTCTTCTTTGCTTTTGCTTATTCTTGCATGTTGCATTAATAAGAGTTCCATCCCCATAAAACAAATTACATTCTGCTTGGATATCATTTTTCTATGTCTAGTTTAATCAGTTCTAAGAAACAGATATTTAGGATTAAGGTTGCCGAACCACAGTGCCAGTGTAATATCTGGAATGTGATATCTGAATGTGTGATACAATGTGGTTTTACCAGTGATATTAGGAGCAAATCAAACTAGGGTTTGATGAATAAGAATGCTATCTCTATAACAGTGTAGCCTTATTACAGCTCCCTAAGGCATTTTAATGATGTTTAATTGCATTGTCCCATGCTATTTTTCCACAGCAGGGATAGTTCTCTTGAAAAAAGGCTGTTCTCGTCTTTCAGTATTTGACACCTTTGCTTTTAAATAGCACCTGGCCACAATAATTTATAGTGGAAAGAAGTCCTTTCACTTGTTTTATTTTTTATATAATAATCAGTGTAAAGCCACTAACATGGTTATCACATTGGTCAAACCATTTTAAGAATGCAGCTTGAAAGCTTTGTGAAATTGAATAATCTTTTGCTGTTATTGACCAAGTATCATGATCGAATGGAGTAATAAACACTATACTCTATGGAGTTGTGCTAATCTGCTTAAGTATATATGAAAAGTTTTTTCCATGTTCCATGCTTTCTCTGCTCTGTAATGTCCAACTGGTAATGTTATCTGTAGATTTTAAACAGGTACATTTGGGTTAGGAAATCTCTTCCTATGTAGCATGATGCTTCAAAAAACTAATTTGTTCCTATGGCTAATGGTTGGTAAAGCACACTGTTTGAATGCAGAAGGCAGACAAGAAGACTTTGCTGAATCTGCCAGATTTCCTTCATTTAGGTATTTGACCCTTATTTAACAGCCTTCTCCTGTTTTTCTAGAGCATCACCCACAGAAAATATGCTCTCCATTCCTTATTTCAGATAATACACAGCTGTATGTGTAGGTGTTACAAGGCTGAGCTGCTGTCTGACCCGGAAAGAGCCATAAATACAATTAAAGTCAGCACTGTTGAACTAAATAGAACAGATCCATTTCAGTGAAGGTTATCTGCAGTGACCCTTCTTTCTGAAATGTTGAAAGTGCAAAGGCACTATATGCATGGGCATTTATAACAATAAAAATATGGATGCTTTTTGGCGAGTTTTGTACAAGGAAAAGCACATTCCTTTATGTAAACTGTGCATAGTACTGTTGAAATATTTATTTAGTACATTTTGGTAACCATTATTAATTTATTGGTTAGGTGATTGCTTTTTTTCTATGCACAGAGCACAGTAAACAATTTTTACCAAATATTTTTAAAAATGCTTCGTTATTGTTTCGTTTATTATTTCCATTAAGCATGGAAAGTTTTAGATGCTCCAGGAGTCATCATATTGGATATTGTTCTACAGAAGAAAAACTGAATTCCGTGTATGCCGAGGTCATCATACTTTCAAAAAGTGTTTTGCATTTGGCAAATGTTGCATCACAGATTTTTTTCTTTGAAATGAAAAAAGTGCATTTATGGAAGATATGTAAAGTAGATGAAAGTTTTCCTGCATTTGGAGTGTGACTAGAAGCTGACTACTGTGAAGTAATCATTTCTTTTGTAGATCTATAATGATGATGATGATGATGATGATTTACTTTTTGTATCTTGCCACCATCTCGGAGGAGCTTATATGAGGAGAATCCCAGTCAAACATAGGTTAAAACATAGCATAATAAAATTTAGAAAAGCAGCAATGTAAAACAACAAAAAACACCAACAAACATCCAGTGGCCTGACATAGTAGCCAAATACTAATCTCTATAAAATCTATATTTGATATGCAGATTCCTGGATCCTATAAAGCAAGGTTCCTAATCTTTTTTTCCCCATGGGCTCCTTTGCCAGTCAGGTGAAGCCCACAGACCCCTTCTCAGAATATAGTGGCAGATAGTTTTATGACACCCGACATCAGCATGTCTTTAAATTAAATGTAAGGATTTCTCAAAAGTATGTTTTACAACTTTCCCACAGTTTTAATACCCAATAACTTAACGTGGTGCAATATCTATTCAAACAATAATTTTCAGTAAACATTTAGGAATTCAAGTAATGAGATATGAAATTAATACTACTGCAATTTATTGCATACATTCATAAATGAAAGAAGTGCTCGATTTCAGTTAGAGGTCCAAGAAAATAAAGATAAATAAGTTGGTTGCCCCCCCCCCCCCAATTCAAGCCCATGGTGTCCCAATATCATTCTATGGACCCCCAGGGAGTCCATTGACCACTGGTTAAGAATGCTTGATCTAAAATTTCCCATACTAAATGGAAAAAAGCTTAATTTCAAACATGGACAGCTTGTGTTCGGGATTCTCATGGCCAGAGGGGTTTTTGGGGGGGGGGGCACAGGAGGAGGCACTAGAGATTCAAATTCCTTATCTTATTTTTGTTCACTTTCAAATGACCACATAATTTTTTCAAATGCTGTGAATACATATTATCCTCTGTAGTTTATTAAATGATAGAAATTGCTACAGTGAAATGTAATGTTGGTGGGTGTTCATTGAACTTTGCTGTGCAACTGTGCCAAAGTTCCACTCTCCTGACCTGTTATGTCCCTCACCATTACAGTTCTAGGTTTTTCTTCTGAAACGTTTGCCAGTAGGCACTGAGTTGTGCCAAACTCTGTGGTAGTCTTCTTGAGTGTGTAAGCAGAGAGAGAAGAGATTACCAAACCAATTTTCCTTTTTGACTTAAACCAAAGTTTGAACTTTGATTTCCATAAAGAGATGGCAACTGCATTTACCTGCTGTGCAGCTCGGCTGTATATATTTAATTTTTATTTTGCCACTGAATTGGATGGCTTAGTGAAGCCTATTTTTTTTATTCATGTTAACACCCTGAAACTGCAGGATTAAATATATCCAAAGAAGCACGTTTTGCCTGTTTTGTGTAACATAAGCAAACGTGTATGGATATATAAAATGACTTTGCTAATTAATGTAATGCAACATTTTATGTTTGTATACTCTCTTTTGTGTATGTAAGTTCATATGCAGGAAATATACATGCTTGTATATAATATATGTTACCAAGTAAAAGCCTATTAAGAGATTCATCTTGAAAGACCAAGCAAAAAAATGATACAAGACTATCTAAAGTAGATAATTAAAGTATTATTAAATTTGAATGCTTTGTTGAAAGAATATAAAAATATTTAAATTCAGCAGGCTAGTACATTTGCAGTTTTCTTTTATTAGGTGTGAAATCTAAGAATCCCCTGCCAACTCTTGAGGGCTCAATCCAGAATGTTGAACTGAAGTACTGCAGCACATCATTGGTCAAATGTGCCTCTGGGACCATGGGATCAATAAAAATTTGTGCCAAAGCCCCAGGTATGTGCAGCTGGACCATGTAAAACTTTACAGCCTGTGTAGGAGAAATGGCCTTGCTTTTTACAAGGAGGGTTACTGAAACAAGAATTTATTCATTGTTCCTATGAATCAGAGGTATTTTTTGTTTTTGTTTTTAGAAACGGGATGTATGATGTATTGTATTGTCAATAGTAAAAAGTAAGAAATGCTGTTGAGCTGTTTGGGTCATTATAAATCTTCTAAGTCTACAATGGTTACATATAGATATTGCTTTGAATATGAAAATAAAAGACTGAATGTTGCATCTTTGCAAAGGAGCACACACTAATCAAACTGTCCCCCTAGTTGTTTTGGACTACAACTCCCAGCAATCTTGATGCAAAAGCAGCTGGAGGGGAAGATTTCCATAAAACTTAAGTTTACAAACTCTTGAAGACTTTAAAAAACTATTCTTAAGACATGCTTCAAGAGAATTACAATGCAAAGTGATTTAACTCCACTCTAATTGTTTTGTATTTCCAAATAGTCAAACGTTTGCTGAATTACAAACATGTCAGATTGCATTCTGTGATAGAGCTTTTGCATCCAGTAGTGCATAACTGCAACAACAGCCTTACTTTTCCATCTGATAATAACACCTTTTCACAATAAGACGATGAACAATTCCTGGAAAAAATATCAATGCTGTCTTGCAATTAATTCTATCTTTTAATTTTTCTGAACATCCTTTTAGATAATATCAGAAATTGGAAGAAAAATAATTTTTTAATCAATAGGAGAAAACAATATTGCTCTTTGCAGGTGTGCCACCTGCTACAAGTTATTTCTTAGGTAGATTTTCTGCCTTTGCACAGAAAAGGTTCTGCTTCTGATTTCTCCCTAAGGTCTCTATAAATGAGGTCAGTCCTGTAATTGCTACCAGAAGGACAGCTATACCACACAGCTCAAAGATAACAAAACAGCAAAGCCACTTTGTGAAAAAGGAGACGGCTGAAGGGTTGATTTCAGTATTTTTGTTATTGCTGAGCAGGGAAATTGATTTATAGTATACAAACATACCGAGATTTCAACATATCATTAGAAATATACAGGTTGCTGATACATGAATGAACACATTACAAGATGCACCAAAATTGTTTCAGAGGGTTCTCAGCTCTCCAAAGCAGGTTGAGAATACATCAGGAACTTCAGGGCTATGAGAGAATCACACCTCTGGGTTCTGTGGAAACAGGCAACCCTGTTAGTAGACCCCCCCCCCCCACTGGATCCTGGCCAGCTTCTTATAAGGTCATATATTAGCAGTTGTTGCAAATAATACTACATTTTAAATCACTAGCCAGAATCCAATGGGATGCTCTACTAATAAGGCTACTTATATCCACAGTGCCAGGAAGTGTGATATTTTTACCTCTGCAGCTTCTTACACATTCTCATAACTTGCTTGAAAGGATTGAAAAGCAGTTTTGGAATTGGTATGGAGGGCTGTCAGGGAAGAATGACCCATTGCAGTAGTTATCTTTATACCCCACCACCATCTCCCTGAAAGCTAACATGAGGCCAAGCCCAAACAAGATACAATAAAACAAAAGTACATATAAATAAAACAATAACATCAAATAAAATAATAAAACATGGTAATGAAATAAAAATAACAAAAGTGCTATGATTTGTGCGGGCTCAGATGGAATAGTAGTAGAGTTAATCTTCAACCAAGGGATAAGATGAATATCATCAAAGAGACAAGTTGGACCTGGGACGGGACATGGCATGGAGATTGATTATTCAGTCCCCGAAGGCACACTGGAAAAGCCAGGTTTTTGAACTTTTTCTAAAGGCTGCCAGGGAGGGTGTCTGTCTAATCTCCCTGGGGAGTTCAAGAGCCAGGGGGCAACCACAGAGAAGCCCTCTCCCTCATCCCCACGAACCGCATCTGTGACAGAGGCGGAAGCGAGAGGAAGGCCTCCCCCGAAGATAGAAGAGATTGCATAGGTTCATAGCAGGAAATGTGATCTCAAAGGTAGGCGGGTCCAAAAACCGTTCAGGGCTTTGTAGGTGATAGCCTGTACCTTGAATTGGGACCGGAAAATGAACTGCAGCCAATGGAGCTCCTTAAACAGGGGGTTGACAACTCCCTGTGATTCACTCCAAATAGGAGCCTGGAGTTGTAGTCTCAATAATGCTAGAATATCAAGGCTTTGTTCAGACTACCATGTTTTTGTAGCCCAAAGAAGATTTATCATAGAATCTGATCTCTATACCAGGAGTGTAGGAGTGTTCCTATGGCAAAAGTGCTCCTTATCCTAACACTCTTTTTTTAAAGGATTTACTATTTGACTCTCATGATGCATATTTATTACAAATTACTTCTGTCCAAGAGTTTGACCCAGCAAAGTCTTCTGTCACTGGGATAGTAAGGGAGATCAATTATTCCTTTTCACCCTTGCAGCTTTCTGCACCATATCACGCTGTGCTATTCCAGTGCTCTGGGGCACACTTGGGACACATGGGGAGGCTGCAGTGTAAAAGGGGGAATTGGGACCTCTTCTGCTGACAGACATCTCTAGAACTAGAGTAGAGAGCAAAAGGTTGACATTAGATGCAGCCTAGTGGGGGTATATAAGTCTAGTACCCATGTTTTCGATTAAAATGACTTCTTCTTGTTCGCTAGAAGGATGAAGGATGCTTTAAAATTATTTAAAATATAAAAAACAAATATCTTTGTTTTGAAATAAGAGGTAAATGTTCATAATAAATTGATTTAAAGCAGTTCAGTTTTAAAACTTAGATTTTGAAAATACAATCTTATATACTCACGTATAATGTTAATCTAAAAAATGCAAAAAACCCACACTCCATCCTGGGTTGACTTATCCATGGGTCAATGTGAATACCATATCATATTTTTAAAAGAGAACTACCCCCTCCTTTGGGTAGAGTAGCAAAAGGTAAGGGCTTCTCCATCCCAGGAGAACCTACAGGAAGCAGTGACCCCTTCTGGCCTTTTTGAAAGCCTGGGAGGGGATTGGTAGCAAAATCTGTAACTTTGACCCACAGACCTGCCCTCAACATTAGGTCAATGGATACATGAATATATCTGAATTTTCAGGTTATTTTTTTATATCATTGCTGTCTTTTAACATGTGTTCAGTAATTACACATTGCTTAATACATCCCAGTTTCTGAAAAATTTACATTTGATGATTCTTTGTTGTTACAACTAATAGAATAGGAAATAGCAGTTTATTTAGTATAATAAATGACATGTTGTTTATATTGTTAGCAGCATTCTGTGAAATCTAATGTTTTAATAATGTATTTAGGTGATGGTGGGAAGGAGAAACTGATCCCTTTAATTCAAGGACCATCTGATACTAGAGATTTACACAGCAGCAAATGGCTGAATGAAAGCAGAAAGCCAGAGTCTATTCTTGCTCCAGATCTCTTGGCCTTCACAGTTCAGATCCCTCAGCATAAGGACTACAGCTATAGTTCTGGTGAGTAAAGAATTCTTGAAAAAATGAATATTTGGTTCTCTCTCTGTGCTAACTGTAGTACTTAATATTCTGAGATTACAAATTCTGAAATTGCATTGCAGCTATGCTTACTTCTAATTCCTTTCTTCATGGCAGAGAGAGAGATCATCAGTGACAGTAAAATGGGTAGGGCATGGAAAATGAAACCTAGTTATGGCTCCTGTTCAATGTTCAACATATTTGGTTTTCAGTTCAATTTTTCTTTTAAACACTAATTTTGGAAGGAACCTCCTCTTAATAGTCAATGAAGAAATTACAAGGAACTTCCTGGTTTTTTTTAATGTTTGCTATTGCTTATTTTAGTTAAGCACCTGAAATAGTTCTAAGGTGGTTATTTAGGCCATATTACCATAACTTCCCATTTATTCAGCAACCTGGTCTACTTTCCCAATAAGGGCAGTTATGGACATAGTTTAATTATGAAATGACCTGGATCTTAGTTGTTTGTACATATCAGAGTAAACCAGCATATTCAATCAGAAGTCAGTAAATCAACGCTTACTGTAAGTTCCAATTTGATCCCCATAATCTAGTTGGGATCGACAAATTGATTTAGCCTTAGGTAGAAATGTAGTAAATCATTGTTAAGACAAACTGAAAGAATATTGATGCTTTAAAAAAATCTATTTTTTTTTTAAAAAAAGTTTATCCTGTCTTTTGACCCTCAAAAAGACTCCTAAGGTGGCCATTAGGCCCAGTTGTTAAAACTATCTAGCAGGGGGATCTCCAGTTCCTATCTGGTGTAGTAGCCACTCCAGACCACTTGATTTTGCATTAGTTTGAGTTTGTTTTCATTTTATATTTCTAATAATGTTATTCAGTTTTGTTTATTGGAACCCCTGATGGTGCAAAGGGTTAAACTTTTGTGTCGGCAGGAGGTTCAAATCTGAGGAGAGCATAGATAATCTCCCTCTGTCAGCTCCAGCTCCCCATACAGGGACACGAGAGAAGCTTCCCACAAGGATGGTAAAACATCAAAACATCTGGGCAACGTCCTTGCAGATGGCCAATTCTCTCACACCAGAAGTGACTTGAAGATTCTCAAGTCACTCCTGACACTATATATATATATATATAAGTCTTGTTTATAGATCTTATACAGAATGAAGGAAAGGCATTAAAGTTGTTGTTATTGTGGGCAGTGTTATGAATTTATTTAGAGCCTTTGCGTTGGAGGAGAAGATATTCTTCAAAATTATATCATAACTTACCTCCTGAAATATTCATAAAATATATTAACTTCTGCATCTTAGTTATAGTTTTTCTTGAATGTTTTGCGGTTGCAGAATAGCTCTTTTGTAAACTTTTTGCTTTCCCCTCAAAATATAAGCAGCATCCTACATACTGCAACCTACAGAAACATAAATTGAAACAGCGAAAACAACGTTACTTGATACTTCCATACTTTCTAAAGGTTAATTTTGTTCAGTGGGGTTAATTGGAGAGGAAGGGATGGGCATGAAACTCAGGTTTGCTGCCTCACTTTCTCTTAATACTCAAAGGAGAGTAAAATGAAGTTACTGATTTTCTTATCCAAAATGCTATTAAATCTAGACTTTCATGTAGGTTTTAAATAGCATGACTTTAGATGTGTATTTTACTTTATTATTGACAGTTGTATGATCAAAATATTTAGTACATGACTTTAAAAAGATTCAGCAAATGGGAAAATGCAATGTTAAAGACAGTTCACATTCTATGGTTGGGCATAAAAGCATAAAAATTATACTATCTATCTTGTTACATTTCCTCTTCTTTCCCTGAGGACTTAACTATGTACTTTATCTGTAATTGTTGCCAGTTTTCTATGATGTTCCCACTGGATTTGTGCTCGGAAAAAAAACTTATCCTCCTGATGACAGAGCTTGCTGGAATGATTTCATGCTCTTTGCATTTTTGTTCACGGGAATTAGAGCAAAATGGAGCTACAGCTGAACACAGCATCTATTTTTATAATTTTGAAGTGTATACTCTGTTATTGGAACTAAATGAAGAGATACAGGTGTTCTCCGGCTCAAGTCTTTGGGGATTTCTTGATGGCCGAGGCTTGAAAAGAAAATGCATGTGTTTCCAGAGTCAAACAGCAGCTGCGAGACAAGGATTTATGCTTTTCTCAGAACTTTGGGATTTCAAAATGTTACATTTAATCACAGGCACAGAAAGAGAGCAAATGTTAAAGATGTTGCGTATAAAAGGAGGGGATTGATCTCTTTACCATCCCAGCCAGTTGTGGGAATAGAGGAACAAAATAGTCTTTAATCTTAATACAAATAATTTCAAAAGTTTTTTAATAGTTGCCAAAAACCCAGTCGTCAAGGTATTTGTTCTTGTGCAGAATAATTTAATTCTTTTTTACATAATCCGATATATTCTTACTGCTTTGAATTCTATTAATAGGCAAATTCTCTAACTGACATTGGGTTTTATTGATATAATTCAGTCAAATATTATATTTACTTTGTTGAAAGCGGCATGTCAGACTAACATTAGAAATATTTAAATCCCACTGGAATCAATTTGGGAGTGTTAAGAAGATACTTAATTTCCCGCTTGGTCTCAAGTGGGTTTCAAACTGCCCTTTTGAAAATCTGAGATTAGGTTAAAAATAATTTAAACTACTATAAAGCTTGCTAGGTCAAGATCTGTGTTGAATATTTCATTGTCTAATCACTTTTAGAAATGTGAGTTTACCTTTATTTTTCTAAAATTAATAAAACTTTTTTTTTGTCGCTCAGGGAAATGAGATTCAAAATGGAAATAAAACGAAGAAAGTGGCAATGAAATAACTTCACCCAAAGCATTATTTTAGATACATTTTACATGTTAAAATATTTAAAACAGCACTGCTAGGATTAATGATCTCCAGAGCTCTGAAACAATTGAGTTCACTTACCTTTGGAAACTCAATAATTATGTCTCATGGTATGTTCCTTTTTGAGAGGGAGGATTATACATAGTTTGCCACCTTCACAAAACACCATTCGCACTTAGTTCCAAACGATCACATAAGAAAATCTCTCTAGAATACAATATATTCTATAATCTACCTCATATGAAGATTTTTTTCAAGGGAATTTAGTTCTATCAAATCCCTTTTATATCCAAACTATTTCAGACTTCACAGCAGCAGTGACCAATGGTATCTTTAATTAAGCCCCCGGTGGGGCATTGGGTTAAACCCTTGTGCCGGCAGGACTGAAGACCGACATTTTGGAGATTTGAATCCAGGGAGAGCGCAGATGAGCTCCCTCAGTCAGCTCCAACTCCCCATTCGGTGACATGAGAGAAGCCTCCCACAAGAATTGTTTGGGGGGTTTTTTTGTCGTGTCAGGAGTGACTTGAGAAACTGCAAGTCGCTTCTGGTGTGAGAGAACTGGCCATCTGCAAGGAACGTTGCCCAGGGGACGCCTGGATGATTTGATGTTTTTATCATCCTTGTGGGAGGCTTCTCTCATGTCCCCACATGAATGGTAAAATACCAAAACATCCAGGTGTCCCCTGGGCAATGTCCTTGCACACAGCCAATTCTCTCACACCACAAGTGACTTGCAGTTTCTCAAGTCGCTCCTGACATTCACAAAAAGCAAACAGGTTTTCTAGAATAAAATTTCACTTACATTGTACTTTTTGGATTGCTATATATTTTAAAATAGATGTTTTCATATGTTTTACTGTTGAATTAGATTCTGCTTCATAATTGCTGTTACATATTATTATCTGGAGAAGACCTAGTGATTGTTTCTTCTTAGCCCTTTATGGACTGATATTAATTACAGATTATTTTATACCTGCAGTTATTGTTGCATTTTGTTGAATTTTTAATTGGTAGGGTTTACGATGTTATATTATCTGTTATTGCTATTGTGTTATTGTTTATGCACTTGTTGATTTTTTTGTGTTTGCATTATTGAGTGCTTTTGTGTCACTTCAGAGAGATGGTGGCGGGATATAAATTAAGATGATGATAATAATAATAATAATAATAATAATAATAATAATAATGAGAAGATATGCAGGCTTTAATCTGAGGACTTAGTTCTCTGTTTATGATGCAGTGTTCTGTTCTTACAGAAATTGTGACATAGCAAACTGAGCATTTCAGATTGTTTGAGATTTTGAATAAAAAGAGTAGAAGGAATGGGCCCAAATATTATTTAAAAAATTAAAATATAAAAATGCTGATTTAGAAGAAACATTTTAAGTGGTAGCTATGGAAAAGATTTAGCTAAAGAAAAGAACTCTAATTTCCTTTTAAGTTGTTTCTACAAGTGTAAGTGATTTCTTTTTCACTCAGTAAAGGAGCTTTGGATATTTGAGAGAAGGCTGTTCAAACCCAAAGCACTTCTGCATCTGCTCACTTATAAAAAAATTGTGACAGCTTTAAGGCTGTGAAATTCTGTGATGTAGCTACCTATACCAAGTGGGAAGCAATTTCTTTCCTGTGTTGCATCTGTTACCGTAATCTTCTGTTATAAATCCAGCCTGTGTTAGGACAGATGACAATCCCTACTCAAACTTCTTCCAATAGTCATAGCTGTTGGTACATCAGATGATCTGAATTTGATCAGAAAACAGGGCTGGTTTTATAGGCAAAGGAAGTTATTTCCATACTCTATAGTTCTCCATTTTGTGAATGACTTCAGAGAACAGAAGGTAACCACAACTTGAAGCCTAGCAGAAAGGGGACGCTATTTTGTATTTCATTTGGCTTGACTAAGGACTCTTTGTAGGTTGACTCCATGGAGCATAATATGAGAGTGTGATGTGATGATCTTTGAACAATGTTATTTCTGCTTTTATCACAACATTGCTACTGGCACTTCTACCACCGTCATAAATTACTATTTAATTACTAGTTGTAACATGCCTTCAGTGTGCAGAAACACAGGAGAGGATACAAATTGAAATAAATAAATACATAAATAACTATACAATTCTAGCTTTGAGAAAGTATAGCTGTGATTTTGATCCTCTCAAATAGATTGGCTGCCAAAAATTTAGGAAGACTTAGTCTGCCCAAACAATGCATAAAGTCCTTTATTCCCTTACTTTTTAGGATTTAATTTAATAGATTAATATCTTTTGATGCAGTTTATATAAGTTGCATATAAGGGTATTATGTTGTTGCCAGTTATATAATTTATTATTGCCATATATAATCGGGGATAAGCTGACTCGAATATAAGCTGAGGCACCTAACTTTACCACAAAAATCTGGGAAAACTTATTGACCTGAGTATAAGCCGAGGGTGAGAAATGCAGCAGCTACTGGAAAATTTCAAAATAGATACCAATAAAATTATATTAATTGACGCATCAGTAGGTTAAATGTTTTTTAATATTTACCATATTTCAAAGAAAAAACAGTAAACTAGCACTGCAAGTGGAAAGGTAGGGTCAACAAAAACAATATGGTATCAACCATAATAATAATATTATAATAATAACAACAACAACAACAGCAGCAGCAGCAGCATTTCATTTGTATCCCGCCCTATCTCCCCATGGGGACTCAAGCTGGCTTCCAACATAGTAACAGGAAAACCCTCAATGCCTCTATAAACAATGCAGAGCTAGATATAGATCGATAATTATATATACTATACTATGCATTTTCCCCATAAACATTTAGAAATCCTCTCCATATATATGTACATTTCCCTCCTGCAATAATTGCAAACTCTATATATCTATTTAGACATCTCTTTGTGTGTGCGCGCATTTCCCCTGCCATATTTGCAAGTCCTATATATCTATATTCATATCTACCTAGATATGTCTATATATATATCTGTGTGTGCATTTCCCCCTGTAATATTTGCAAGCCCTATATATCTATATTCATACATATTTATCTAGACATCTGTCTATATATAGATAATTATATCTATATAGGATTTGCAAAGTCTTGCGAACTTGTGAGGGGAAAATTCATATGTAAAATTATATACACACATATACATACACACAGAGAGATATACAGATATATAGGTACCTCTATATAATTGTTGGTCTTTATATCTATATAGGATTTGCAAAGACTTGCAAACTTGTGAGAGGAAAATTCATATATAAAATTATATACACACACACACACACACACACACATACACACACACACATATAGGTACCTCTATATATTTATTGATATCTATATAGGATTTACAGAGACTTGCAAACATGTGAGGGGAAATTTTATATATAAAATAATGTATTCATATAGATACAGGTATACAGGTACATGGAAATCTCTAGATGTCTATAAGCATATAGGATTTGCAAAGAACTGCAAACATAAAAATGCATATATAAAATAAATGTGCATAGATAGATAGATACAGATATATAGGTACATAGGGATTGCAAAGGCTTTCAGGTGGAAATGCCTATATATCCATATAGATTAACAAATATTTCAGGGGAAATGCTTTTATAAGCTTAATGGATATATATATATATATATATATATATATATATATATATATATATATATAGCAAAGACTTCAGGAGAAACATGCATAGATAGATCTATAGGGCTTGCAAAGGCCAGTGAACACTTCCAAGGGAACAAAAATGCACATATAAAGTTAATACAGAAATCGGGCTTGCAAAGGATTTCAGGGGAAAAGCATATATAAGATGAATATGCATATAGATATATACGAATAACACAAGGCTTGCAAATATTTCTAAGGGGAAAATCTATATATTATTTACAAGCTTTGGGGCATGCATTTGCCCAAGGAAGAAATGAATGCAACCCCCCTTAAAAAACAACAACTTCGGCCTCTTTTCTCCTCCCCTTTCCCACCTCTTTTATTTCTCCCTTTTTCAAACTCTAAAAGTAGCCAGAAAAGACTTTTTAAAACTTTTCCCCCTTAAAAAAATCCACCCCATTTTTATTTCCTTAGGATCCTTAGCAACACACCTTCTGGTGCTGACTTTTGCAAACGTAGAGCTTTATTTTCTTTTGTAAACATATATGGGGGAGGAGTGGAATAGATATTGCTTTTTCCCCACCAGAAAGATCACTTCTGATTTCTTTGCAAAAAGAAAAAAAAAGAAAAGAAAAAAAAAGAAAAAAAAAGCCCTCCTTACCTCCCTTTTGACTCAACTGTACTTGCAATAATAGTAATAATAATAATAAATCCTGCAGATTTGCAAGAGTCTCTGGAGAAGGGGAGGAGGGAGGGAGTCTTTGGAAAAGAAAACACACTGTCAAGGGAGGGGAAGAAATATATCATATATTGCAAGCAATGGCTTACAGGCTCCGCTGCCCGGCTTGACCCCATTATAAGCCGAGGGAGGCTTTTTCAGTCCAAATAAAAATGACTGAAAAACTTGGGCTTATCTTCAAGTATACACGGTGTGATGATTATGCTTATTTTTATGCTCTGTAATGTTTTTTGTTACATGTTTGTTCGTCGCTTTGAGTCCTGATTGAGAGAAAAGCGGGATAGAAATAAATAAATAAATAAATAATCTATCAAATAAAATCATGCCTTTTTATGCAGTTCACCTAAAATAAATAAATATAATTAACAGTATTTCTGTTTCTACTCCCTCTGAGTATTGATCTCAGGTAATATGCAGTCGTCAATTCACATTTGCAGTTTTGACTTTTGCAGATTCAATTATTAATGAATTTGTTTTAAAATGTTACCTCCAGGAATCTTTAGGAAGCTGACTACAGAGTCATCACACTGGAGACAGTGTGATGACTCTGTAGTCAGCTTCCTCCAGTCATGCTGGAGGACTTTGGGATGTCTTGAGAGAACACCTCTTTAGGAATCTTTAGGTCCTTGAGTGCAATTCCATGGTCAGCCTGCAACAAAGATGATCATAATAGATTCGTACTGGAAGACCTGGAAAATCCTAGAGAGGTATTCTCTCAGCTAAACAAATAGCCCTTTTTATTTGAAGCTTTTAACTTTCACTAAGGTCCTGTGAATGTGGAGAATAACAAAACAAACAAAAAAGGGGGGAAAGAAAGATAACTTCCAACTATTTTTTCTGCAGTTTAAGTCTTATAGTCTACCTTCCACATAATCTGAAGACTACACTTCGTCTGAACATTTAATTCATATCAATTTTCAGAAGTAACTCTCAAGAGTAATGTTAGCAATGGAGTTGAGGATAAAAGAAGGTTATCAGATTGTGTGGTCTCTTTATGGTTGTTAATAATTGTCTCTGAATTAGGGAACTACTGCTGGTTTGTACATATTCTAGTATTTTAGCAGCTGTGTATGAATTATAAGGGCTATAATTTGGATTCCAGCTGTAATTGTATAATAGCTATCTGCTTATTTCCATTGAGAGAAAAAGGCAATGCTTAAGTCTACTAACTTCTGGGTATATGAGAATTTTATATCTCACTAATGCCAAACTTTTGCTAGTAACATTGAGTGTTTTGGATTTTTATTTTATTTTCAGATTTTGCAATATTTACATACACATTATGAGAGACCTTGAAGATGAGACCCAAGTCTAAATTAATCCTATGAATATTTGAATTTTGTATTTTGTTTTCATTTTTTCATACATATATTTTAAATGTGGCAAGTTTATTCTAGGGGAGCAAGCAATTTAACTCATACTTGACAAATAGTATACTACTGACACTTCATAGTTCACGTACTTGCTATTTTCAACAGAAAAGTTTTTTTTCCCCTGTATTCTAGCTGTCTGGAATAATCTTGCATCTGAAATGTTGTTCAGCAATTAATTTTCCTTAATTTTTGTCCTCATGTTTAGAAAATGGAACCCTCTGAAAGGGGTGCTTAACACAAATGCTGATGCATTTGGAGTGAAACATCTTTATCAGGTTAATACAAGGCATAGTTGACCCTACTTGAATTACTCATTTGTAATAGCTGAGCAGCATGTAGACTTTGAAATCCTGGGAAAAAAAGATGTGTGCATGCATTCTGATGTCTTTGCTTTAAACAGCTGGAATATGTTCCAGTGAGTAGTCAGCTACTAACTGTTGCTTGCTGTTTCGTCTTCAGGGAGGCATGCTCAGTTGAATTACTGACCAGCCTCATTACTCCTTAGTCACATTCTAAATTTGTGAACTTGGTTGTTTTATAACTTCAAGGTTCAGCTAATCACATTAGGTAATTATTCTTCTCCTTTGTCTCTTATTGCCCTTCAGTAACTTGACCTCAATTATAGTTAAACAGGGCAGTTGTCAGTTTTGATGTGTGTCTCCAGGATGAGATCCAGAATTTCTCAAAGTTTTGGCAACTTGAAAGCTAATGAAAGTGAAGTGAAAATTTATTTTAGCAGTTTTTATTAATTGTATTCTACATTCATGTATTAAAAATATAATTCACATAAAATATGTACATAGGCAAACATTTTGCTTGGTTTGATATGGAAGACAATCTCTGTCCCAAAGAGATTTGTCTAATAAAATTAAAATGGCAAACCAGAACAAGGAAAAGCAACTTTAATAGTAGTCTGGCTCCTTTGTCTTTACTTTAGAGGTACATTATCTTCTTCCTTCATGCATCTTCAGATAATAGTATTTGACTAAATATACTCATGGTTTTCCATGTCTGTCCGTTACTTTCATCTCTATAGTAGGAGCCCCCGGTGGCACAATGGGTTAAACCCTTGTGCCAGCGGGATTGCTGACCAATATGTCAGCAGTTTGTATCCGGGGAGAGTGGGTTGAGCTCCCTCTGTCGGCTTCAGCTCCCCATGTGGGGACATGAGAGAAGCCTTCCACAAGGATGGTAAACCATCAAACATCCGGGCATCCCCTGGGCAACGTCCCTGCCTACGGCCAATTCTCTCACACCAGAAGTGACACCAGAAGTCACACCAGAAGTTTCTCAAGTCACTCCTGACACACACAAAAATCTCTATAGTATGACCTACATATTTGCAGACATTCTCTTGTTCCTTCAGTGTAACTCCATGGCATTTTTAATCTGGAAAGTCCTTCTTTTAAGTAGGGGTTGCTGTTAGCCATGGTTCATGTATTCATGTGACATATCCCTAACAAATATAAAGCTTGTACTGCATAAGTAAAAGATAAAGTGTAAAGAAAAGTACATTTAAGTAAGATAACCTTTTTCTTTTTTTTAATTATTTTTTATTAGAATACTTTTTCAGAATAATACAAAATACAAAGTACAGCGTAGATACAAAGAGGGAAAGGGGGGGGGTTCACTATACATTAGAATTTAAAAGACAGAGGGGGGAGGGGAAGAGAGGGATTGAGGAGGGGGGGAAGGAGGGGATGGGAAAAGAGGTAAGATAAGAGGGGGAGGAAAGGGGCTAAGGGGACATGGAAGTTGGGGGGGGGAGGAAAAGAGTGACTTCCTATTCCGTTTTCACCGCGTTCTCGGTTTGATTTCTTCTTAACTTAGTGCGATCTGAGGCCTATCCCTTTAGGCTCTAAGTTATTTCTTATTTAGGTTTCTCTCATCTCGCTATGTTTCTTGTCTTCTCCTAAGAAACCGTTTAGTAGGCTACAGTCCATTCTCTTTAAGGGACGGCCATTAGAGTCTTTCAGAGCATAAGTTAGCCTATCCATTTCTTTTACCTCTAATATTTTGTCCATCCATTCTTGTTCTGTTGGGATTTCTTTTAATTTCCACTTCCTGGCAAAGACTATTCTTGCGGCCGTCGTTAGAAAAGTGAGCAGTATATCTTCGTTTATGCCTAATTCTCATTCGTCTTTGAATATACCTAATAGGTAACACTCCGCTCTCTCTTTAATCCTAATTTTCAGGATTTTTTCGCAGGTTTCATTTACTCCTTTCCAATACTTCTGGGCTATGGGGCATGACCACCATTGGTGGAAGAAGGTGCCTACTTGATCTTCACATTTCCAGCACTTGTTGCTTGCTTTTTTGTACATCTGTCCCAGTCTCTGGGGCGTCATGTACCAGCGATGGAACATTTTGTACCAGTTTTCCTTTAGAGCTATGGCATAGGTATACCTGATCTTTTTCGTCCATACTTGTTCCCACTCATATAAACTTATCGGTCTGCCCATGTTCCTTGCCCACTTGATCATGCATTCCTTGACTTTTTCTTGTTCTGTTGCCCAATCTAATAGTAAATTGTATATGGATGTGATATTTTTCTTGTCTTTTCTTAAGATCTTTCCCCAGAACGTATCTTTTTCCATGAAGCCCCCTTTTTGGTCTCTCTTGAAATGCTCTCTTAGCTGGAAATAATGGAGCCAAGAAAAGGAGTTGAAGTCGTTGGCTAGATCTTCTTTCGTTCTTAGTTGGCGTGATCCTTCTTTTTTGATGGTTGAAGTCCTGTATGTAGGCCATTTCTTCCAGCCTAGCAGTCTTCTTTGATCTCCCTCTAGGGGGGATAACCACAAGGGGGTTTTCTCTGGGTACAGGTTTTTTTTGTATTTTTCCCATATCCTCAATAATGGCCTCCTAATTACGTGATGGTTGAAATTAAGGTGTGGTTTTGCCATAAGTAGGCATGCCAGCCTACTCTCAAATTGAACCCCTCGAGGGCTAACACTCGTATAGTGGTTAATACTCTGCCTTGGGGTAAGATAACCTTTTTCATTAGAAAATTTCTAACGATACTTCTGCTTATATCACAAAACACAAAAAATTGTCCACTGTTCTTGAAACTATTTTATTACTTATCTACAGGGTGTAGGACAATCCATAATTGTGGCCTCAAAACTTGCCATTGACTTATATACGAGTATATATTGTAGATATTTATTGCAAGTGAAAAACATGTTAATCATTTTTACTATCACTACAGCAGGATTTGCGTGCCAGCCATACAATGCTAATTCCATTTATTGGTATCCATTCTGCAGCATTCCTGCCCTTTTCTATCTGAATAAAACGAGTAGAGGAAACTCAACATGCTGTCATAGTTCTCTATGTTGGATATTATTTTTTCATTGCATCAAGGGATTTCAAAGTTTTTAAAGCTTTAATGGGTAGCACAGTGCAAATTTTGGATGCCTAGAGACCGAAATAACAGTATTTGTTCCAAGAAACTTTAGAGAGATAATTTAAAGACTGCAGCTGTTCATGTGTGTTCTGTATCTTCATCTGTTGAGGGAGTAGCTATAACTCAGTGAGGGAAGAACATATTTGTAGCATGTATCAAAACCTCAAAGGTATTTTAATTGCAAGAAAAAGTTCAACTCTGGGACCCTGCAAAACAGTATAGTAGTGGACTCAAACAACTATAGAGTTCATTGCAATACAACCCAGGCTGAATTTAGCTCTATTCCATCTTCTATCTGTTCTGTGCATGTGTGTTGTGAGATGCATGCCAGCTTCTCATTCTTGGACATGCTTGTAAAACACTGGAACAGGCTTGTTCTTGTCTTAGTTTTTTTTTAAAG
This sequence comes from Anolis sagrei, assembly GCF_037176765.1. Taxonomy (NCBI): domain Eukaryota; kingdom Metazoa; phylum Chordata; class Lepidosauria; order Squamata; family Anolidae; genus Anolis; species Anolis sagrei. The sequence continues at coordinate 31,536,182 of NC_090024.1, read as the reverse complement.
ATGATTTTTGGTTTTATTTTCTGTGTCAGGTGGCATGCCATTTGTCTAACTCAATGGTTCCCAGCCTTTTGTTGACCAGGGACCACTTGACCAGGGACCACTTTGACTAGGAACCACTTGTTGCACTCCAGGTTAAGAAAAACCCTCTGACTTTAAAACACAGCACACGATGAGTGAAGAAACAAATCCTCTTTTATTGAAGCTCAGTAAATAGCCAGTAATAATAAATGCTTGTAAGGAAATAAGAAGGTTCCAAAAAGTAATAAGTCAGTAAAATGCAGTAACACAAAGCAATGTCCACACAAGATATAAAAGCAGTTCCAAGGCAGTGTTTATCTAGGCAGGAATCAACAGAAAGCAAAGATAATCCAAAAGGCTAAAATTCTCCACATGAACAAGACCCCATGAACAGGATTTCCATGGCACATGAACTTGATTTCCAAACAATGCCTGATCTAACAGGTTTTCCCTTGAAGCAAACCTTATATCCCCAAACCCAGAAACTGGTTTCGCTTTCCCCCACACTTGCCCCTTATCTGACGAAGTCTTTCGGAGCGACGTAAACACTGAGTTTGCTATCGATCCTGGCTGATCTTCAGCTGCCTATCCTTCAACTCCCTATCTGGCTGATCATTAAAATTTCCAGGTGTCAGATTGTTTTCCAAACCCAAATCTTGAGAGCTCACAGAAAGAGGGAGTAAAACATCATCCCTAGGCTCAGCAGGAATATTCTCATTGGAAACTGCCCTTTGCACTGGGGCCTCTCTGTCATTGTCTGTATGAAAATCATTGACCAAACCATCTCCATCTTGCACCTAAGCCTCAACCTCAGCACCAACATTACTCACATCATAAGCATCTTGATCCTAGAACACAAACACAGGCTGATTCCCAACATCACTCTCCAACATCAGTACGAAAAGGGTTACAAATCAATTTTGGTCAACTTTAGATTTGGTATGGTTATTTGTGGTGCTGATTCAGAAAATTGCATTGGATACGACCTCATCAGCTCTAGTTTCTGATACAGAACTTATGCCATCCAGTAGTCCCCATCTGCTCTCACACAGAAAACCATATTTAATAATCTGGAGCTGGTGTGATAGTAGTAATCTTTTGTGCGTAGTCAGTCTCTCCTCCCCTGACATCCCCGTTGCCTCGGCACCATAAGAGGGTTTTGCGAGACCAGTTGCACTCGTCGCATAGTTTCGAGTCAAGAGTATAGTAATGGTGAAGCCACAGATCATATTTTCATTCTTGCAGACCACATATGCACTGTACACAATAAACCTTTAAAACAGATAGAATTGAACCACAACTCCTCATCATGTGTCACTATTGTCCATGCTAGATATGGCTGCTAGGAAGTGCATTTCAGCAACAACTGGAAACTTGTACTATCCCCTTAATTTTTAATGCTGCTATTTGTGTTGCTATTGTGCTAATTCCATAGTTGCTACTTGGAAGGTTGCATGATGAAGAATTGGAAATGGTTTAATTTACAGGTGTTTTACAAATCATTTACAGTGTGGTAGGGATAGATGGGGATATCTGACACAGTCCATTCCTGGTTTATATCAGGTTCATGTATGCTTTGAAAAACTCATTCCTTTCCATTTCCTCATTAATGTGTGGATTTTTATAAAATTATAGTATAACAATTGATGTATAAATGCATTTTAAAAATGTATTGAGTACCCCCCCCCCCAAATGCACTCTTATCAAACACCAGGTTATGATGCTTTCACAAACTGAGAATTGCCATTCACAAACTGTCTTATCCAAACTGTACTCTTAAACATTCTACCAGTCACTATTCATTTCCACACTTCATTCTCTCTCCCCTCCCGACAGCTACTTACCTCAAACTCCCACAGTAAATCAAGCAACATTTTAATATACTAACTCATGACATCACATGGAATACATCAGCTAACATCAGAGTTCCCAATGGCTTGTTTCCTCAAGTACAGGCACTGGGTTTACCAAGTTCATTACCCAGTTAACTGCAAAGTACATTTATCTAGTCATATTAAATTATAAATGAATTAAAAGGTATTTACTGACTGATTGTAAGCTACAGCAGGTCTGCAGAAAGTGATGTTTAAAGATGGAAGTGGCAGCACAAAGGTTTGGTTTTTGGATTCTTTCAAATTTCCAGAAAAGGGAGACTCAATCAATATATACATTTTCTTATCCAACCATGATGATAGGAGAATTTGTCCACTATTGTGCTCCAAATTATTCCAGCCAATAGAAAATATATGGTCAGTTAAATCTTTGATTGTTATAACAGTATATGATTCTAGGAAAGGGATTTTGATTTGAAATACATTTTGATGCCGCAGTCCTCCGGTGACTAAGTATGTTGTGCCCTGTCTGAACATGATAGCTGTACCACTATTCTGGACAGTAGTGTCATCAGTACAGGGTTTGGGACAAAAATTTGGGATTCTAATCGATAGACTAGGGAGGCAGAGCACAAACACAGTAGGGCTGGCTTACTATACTTTGAAGTAAGTTCAACAATACATGTAACCATCCAAAGAGCCCTTTCCCAAGGCCATTAAGTCCAGATACTCAAATTACCTAGCTGCACCACTGACTCTGCATATTGTCTTATTTTTGGCTGCTGTGGAAGTCATGGGTTATAGCGGCATTCCCAGAGTAGAACAGGCTGCTCTCCATGGGATTCCCATGCATAAGCAGTATTGTTAATCTCTTTTCACATTTCAAAAAAGCTGAATGCAAGTGGTTGGCATAATTAAATTTGGACCTAAAATTCTAGAGAATGTACAAGAGAAAAATAATTTATTGCTAGCAGCTGAACCACATGCTCTCTGAACTCTTCTAGCTGTTTGTTAATGTAGCACATATAAAATTTGGCTCCGTAATTTTTTGTCATAGTATCCAGGAAATTACTAACAGCCCGGTCACATTTAGGGCTGAAGTGATACATATATGGTATATAAAGCAAGGTGGCACAGCTGTATGGACCCCTGATGGCTTTCCTCTTCACACTGTTGTAATATCTGCTTACAGTTATGATAGTGTTAGATAGACAGAAATATTACCAAGCCCCTTGAGAAATCGAAGAATATCCAGTGACTTCTTTTTTCAAATAGAAACTAGTCTTGTGCTTTTTCTGATTATGGCCATTGTCCAGAGTATGGAAAAGTTCTTTTTTAAAGTGTAATTCCCCAAATCATAGAACCAGTTCCCATGCTGGCTGAAGAAATCAGTTGAAATCTAGAAAAGTAATTTTTCCAAGCTCCAGTGCTTCCTTTGTACAAATAAAATTAAATTACAATTAATTTAAGGTGCTCAAGTTTTAATGGTAATTTAATTTAATTAAAATAAATTAAATTACAATTAAAACTTGGGCACCTGCTGTGCCCATACCTATGACAGACTTAGCCACAATGGTTCATGCTCTTGGTTTTTTAAAAATTGTTTTTATTGAGAATAAAAGTTGCTCCAGAAAATGAGGAGCAAAATAAAAAAAATAGATTGTGTTTTGTAGAATAAAAAGTATCTTGTTTACATAAAAGTGTGGGAACAATATGATTGAGCAAAGTAGGAAAGAAGAAATAACTGAACACAAAAAGGAAGGGGAGAGAAAAAAAACAGGAAAAAGGTGAAGAAAAAGAAGAAAGAAATATATATATATTTAAAAAAGGTGGTGGTGGTGATGGGGATTATTTGCTTATACTTCCAGGTCTCTTTGGGTTGTAAGTTTGTTTCTTTTTGAAGGTCATTGTATTCTCATGTCATTGGTTTCCTGTTGCTTGATCCTTTGAGTTTCTTTTATGTCCTTAGGATATAAATTTCTGTATTATCCTTTTTTAGGAATTCCAGAAATTTTCCCTTCTCCGTTCTGTGTGTTTTAATATTACTTTGTGACATCTTTTGTGTGAGTACATGCTCTTGTTACACTCAGGATAGATTAGTGCAACACGCTGTATGTGGGGTTGCCTTTGAAGAAGGTCTGGAAGCTTCAGGTAGTCCATTGAGAGACAGCAAGGTTAATAACTGGGGCGGCATACCGGGAGAACACAATTCCCATTTTATGTCAGCTCCACTGGCTGTCTGTTTGATACCAGGCACAAAAAGTGCTGGTTTCGGTCTATAAATCCCTAAATTGCCCTGGCCTAGTTTACCTGTTTGAAAGCATCTCCCTTTATGAACCACCGCGAAGACTAAGATCTTCTGGGGAGGCCCTGCTCTTGGTCCCACCACCATCACAGGCGCGTTTGACGGGGATGAGAAAGAGGGCCTTCTCAGTGACCCCCCCTTCCCACTATGGAGCTTCCTTCCTGGCGAGATTTGATCAGCCCCTTCCCTCCTGTCCTTCAGAAAGATGGTAAAACCTGGCTGTGGAACCAAGCCTTTGGGACAGTGCAATAAGGCAATAATAAGAAACCCACTCCGCTGACCGGATCCAGCATGGTGTTTTGAAATAGTGTTAAACAATGGATTTTAAAGTAGATATAACTGATTTTAGTGTTTCTGTATATTTATAGTAATTTTATGTCTTGGTATGGAATACTTGCTGTATATATGTTGTGCTCTGCCCTGAGTCCCCTTCAGTGTGAGAAGGGTGGAATATAAATATTTCAAATAAAATAAAATAATAAAAAGATAGTGAACAGCACAGCATATGATCTGAGTTTTAAAAGTTGCTTAAAAGCTTTGTACTTACAAAATAAGTGTGTAATTGTTACTTAAGTCTAACCTATATATTTTACAAACTTTACCTATGCTAGTAAACAAACCAAATAGCTAACAGCTATTCATCAGATGTAGCCTATGCATGAGATAAATGAAAAATGTTCAGATTTTATAATACTAAATGCTTGATACTAGAACTGTTTTGCTATTTCAGACTACTGGTTGTTTATGATGGCTGTTTTTTATATTGTGTTATGCTCTTGTCTGATAGTTTTTGGTTTTTTTTATGTTGCTGTTTTATTAATTTTAATGTGTTATTGTAATTATGTTGACTGGGCGAGTCCTCATGTAAGCCGCCCCAAGTCCCTTCGGGGAGATGGAGGTGGGGCACAAAAATAAAGCAGTAGTAGTAGTAGTAGTTGTTGTTGTTGTTATTCTTATTGATACTAAGTAAAATATGTTATTAATTTACTGTTGTTTCTTTTACCATCTACATTTATTCAAACATACTTAGATTTACTACACAGGATTTAATTTTTTTTGTGGCCACAGATCAGCATTTAAAGATATGAGAGCAGGAAAGGGGTATAATTAAGAGTAGACACTGATTTCTTTCCTATGGACCTTTCAGATTCTAGCTGTTTTTGCTTGTAGTTGCAATTCAATCCAAGTTATCTATAGAGCTAGTTACATATGTTATGCTTTGGATCAAAAGATAGATAAAAGAGCTCGTGTTACTAAGCACAGAATGATTTAGGGTTTTGTCCATACAACAGAAGGGAGCTGACGTTAGACTTGCAGTGAATATTTCTGAGCAGTTTTCTGTGCCATTAGCGGAACAAATTAAACTTTCACTGGTTGACTGCATATACCTAAACAGTGTAGTGTGGGAGGATTATCAGCCAGTTAGTCTTGTTGGTTTATTGGCAGCAGAGCAGATTTAAACTAAGTTTTCCCATGGCAGGAGTACTGTACTCAAAATTCCAGAAGTTGGACTAAGAAATTTATGAAGTGGTATGAAAGTAAATTACTGAAGAGCCATCAAAGTAAGCATGCTATTAATTGACAATTTATTGACTTCATCCCCGGTGCCAGTTTAAAAAAAATAAAAGAGGATTAACTTACAGACTCTGCTTTGAAAGCTGTGTGAGGTCTTCTGTTTAAAATACTTCAGTTAAGCTGTAATTAATTACCTTAATTAAACAAATATTAGTAAGAAAACAAAGCATGCTTATACTTATAGAACTGAAAAGGCAGTAGTCATGAGATCAGTGTAAATACCTAATCGAAAGTGTGAATCTGGATCTAGTTAGAGCTGAATGCATCAGAGGCTATCTTTGATCTTCTGAGAAACTTGGGACCCATTCAAGTGAATCTCTTGCTGACAGCACTTGACTAATTGCCTTAAATTGCATGATATGTATGCTCCTGGTTGCTGATGGCAAATAATATATAACTTGTTCATACTGCTGAATGTACAGTTTATGGTGGTAAATGTAGAAGCTTCTATAGCAGCAAAATATATATTTGACCCCCCAGCTTGGAGGCTACTATAACGTAATTGTATCAGAAACTTTGGCAGACAGAAGCCCACTGTATCAGCAAGACTGAGTTCCTAGCTGAGATGTTTACCAAGCATGAGTTCAACCCCCTGTAAACCCACAACCGAAGAAACACATTGTTGATTACTATAAGAAGAGATGCATACCCAAGTATTTTTAATTTATGGGAAGGACTTTGCAAATAACAATGCATTGAGGCTTCTGCAATGTCCCACTTGTAGATGTCTTCTGCAAGGGTGCTCCCAGCCTTTTGAACTTTCTGCCACTAAATAGGATTTGAAAGAAAGCTTGCCTGACACCCTGGAGATCCTCTGCCAGTCAAAGTTGGTGACAGAAAGCTGGATATACACAGCTTATTATATACACAGCTTATTACAAAACTATTGATTTATTTTATTTATTTATGATATTTATAGCCCGCCTTTCTCAGCCGTATAGCGACTCAAGGCGGGTTACAGATTGGCACAATTTGATGTCACACATTCATAAAAGTGTCATTAAAAACAATCAACATTACAATGTAAAACATAAATAAAAACTGTTAAATTATCGGTGTCATCTTGTTAAAAATGTTATCCAGTAACATTGTCCGGCCATTCCATGTTCATCATTCGTTGTTCCGTGGTATCTATTCCACTGCATTCTCAAAAGCTTGCTCAAAGAGCCAGGTCTTTACCCTTTTTGGGAAAGTCAGAAGGGAGGGGGCCAATCTAATATCCCTGGGGAGGGAGTTCCATAGTCGAGAGGACAGCACTGAGAAGGCCCAGTCCTTTGTCTCTGCCAATTGCACTTGCAAGGCAGGAGTGGGGTGAGCTCCCACTGTTAGCCCCAGATTCTGCCAACCTGCAGTTCGAAAACATGCAAATGTGAGTAAATCGACCGCTCCAGCAGGAAGGTAACGGTGCTCCATGTGTCATGCTGACCACATGACCTTGGAGGTGTCTACTGACAATGCTGGGTCTTCGGCTTAGAAATGGAGATAAGCACCACCCCCCAGAGTTGGACACGACTAGACTTCATAACCTTTACCTTTTATCCTGTTGGTAATTTGCAATGCTGTAAACTGACTGACGATTGTGCACAAAAGTCAAAACCCCAGGAGGGAACTGTTGTTGTACTTGCAGTATTCAGACCATTGCATAAGCAGAGCAAGCAGCGTGGCTGTTGTGCTACAATATATAAAATAGTAGCACTTTGTGAACAAGGTTGCCCTTTAGTCAATGACATAGGAAGGGGTGGGGTGGGGATGACCCTCTGGACTGTAGAACGTCCTGAATGCACTAATCCCAGTTGATGTCCCCAGATTTTGTAGTTATGATCAGTAGATTTCTTCAAAATATCTTCCTCAAGGGAATAGGGGTAAGAGATCCTCTTCCTTTGCTCTCATTAAAATATTTAAGATTACGTTTCTGTATTCAAATGTGCATTACAGATCCCAAATCAACAGACCAAACATTGGAATTAGATAATTTAGTTCTTGATTGAAAATGGTCACTCTTGCATGTTGCACAAAGCAACTGATTTTGTATTTATTAGATCTAAATCTCATTTGTTTTCCAAGGACCTTTCCCACATTTTATCCACACAGCAATTTATGAGATAGGCCAGGGTTCTAGTTCTTGGATTGGAGACTGCCAATGAAGATCATTGTACCCCATATTTCAGAAGAAGGATCTGGCAAAGCTCTATGAAAAGCCTCCCTCTCCCTTTTTAAACCTTTTAAAAAGCTATTTTGAATTTTCCCTGAGACCAGATGCACAATATATTTAACGATTTAATTAATCTGAAGAACATACAGTTTACCTCATCTCTTTTAAGTGAAAAAGCTGCTTCCCAATAACGCCTATTTGGGAAGTTTCGCTTTTGTTTTTAATACTAGTAACAAATTAATATTAGCATTGACACTTTAGTTTCTGAATAAAGTACCTCAGACCACATTGTGTGGTTGTGTTAAGAGTGATTTCATTTCCTTTAGTTAAATGAAATATATTTGATTTCTATAACATGATACTAAAATGACTAAATAATTTACGTTCTTTCTTTGATATGCTTTAAAGTAGTTCCTTCATGTGCTTTGACATTTAATTAGCCATCTTTTCTAATTAGTTTTTCATCTTTCCTAGTTCATTGAGAATAAGTGTAAATGAATTCTTGACAGCAAGTATTATGGAGCAGCATTGCATGAGGAAGGTTTTCTTGACCTGAAAATTTGGGGATTTGACTCATCAAGCTAGCAGAGGACTCTTTGCCAAAATTGTGAATAGGGTGAAGTAATGAATCTGAGGTAGGTAGGATGGAAGAAGCAAACAGCCATGAAGGGGGAAAAGCAGTGGGAAGTTGGTCATACTCTTTTGCTACAGCCCACACTATGAAACAAAGCCACACTGTGAACTTCATAAAATTTTTAATAAAAAAATAACTGTAGACATTAGTTTCAACTTTTTGTTACAAGTGGCATCAATGTATTGAACAACTTTACTGTATTCTGCTTTACTTTCGTTGGTGGAGAAAATGTATTCATTAAGCATTTAAAAATATTATTGGCTGTAAAATACACATACTTTTTCACCTTAAATATATGTGTTTATACTGCATCTATAAATTAAAATAAGAAACTCAAGGGGCAAAATAAAAAGAGTGTATGTTCTTCCTTTTTGTGACTTTTTGATTTCTTAAACGTAAGTCCTAAATTGAAAAAAATGTAATTTTTAAAAAAACAACAACATTTGACTGCTGCTAAGGTTAAGAAGGCATGTCATTATTCTGAGGTGTGAAACATCTTAGCTATGTCAATCTTTTACTGTTTGAACAAGAAGCAAAATAGTCTTGTATCTTGGAATATTATAATTCCCTCAAGGTGAAATATACAACAGTTTAAGCTATAGAGTCATGATGAAGGGTGAAGATAGTTAAACATGTTAGCAAGTTAAACATGAGCTCCAAATGTGATGTGGTAGCTAAAAAATCCAATAGGATTTTGGCCTGCATAAATAGAAGTATAGCGTCTAGATCCAGGGAAGTCATGCTACCCCTCTATTCTGCCTTGGTCAGACCACACTTGAAATACTGTGTCCAATTCTGGGCACCACGGTTTAAGTGAGATGTCGACAAGCTGGAAAGTGTTCAAAGGAGGGCAACTGAAATTATCAAGAGTCTGGAGAACAAGCCCTATGAGGACCAACTTAAAGAGCTGGGCATGTTTAGTCTGCAGAAGAGAAGGCTAAGAGGAGACATGATGAGGACCATGTATAAATATGTGAGGGGAAGTCATGGGGAGGAGGGAGCAGGCATGTTTTCTGCTGCACTGGAGTCTAGGACGCAGAACAATGGCTTTAAACTACAGGAAAGGAGATTCCACCTGAACATGAGGAAGAACTTCCTAACTGTGAGAGCTGTTCAGCAGCTGCCCTTCTTTGGAGGCTTTTAAACAGGCTGGATGGTCATCTGTTAGGGATGCTTTGAATGCAATTTTCCTGCTTCTTGGCAAGGGATTGACTGGATGGCCCAGGCGGTCTCTTCCAGCTCTATGATTCTATGATATTCTTTTCCTACCTACCCAACAAAGAATTAAAGCTGGAATCATCTGCAGCTTTACTTGAGAGTAAACTCCATTTAATTCTGGAAGATATCTGATTAATAAACATGTAAGGATTGTGTTGTGAATTTCACCCAATTCTATACACAATTAAATGCAAAAACCTGTTTTAACTTTTCTAAACTTGTGGTAAGGTTCTATGGCTACAACAATATTTTAACATATCGAACTAAACACCTGCTATAAGAAAGGCATAGGTCTGGCCAATTCTAATGGCAATTTTCTTAAGTCCAGAGTCCCTTTTGGGGCGAAAGTGATAGAAAAGGCCATGGCTCTGCTTATTCAGGAAAGCAACACCAGAGCTTGGAACTTTAGCACAAAAAGTCAAAATCATTATGATTTTAGTTAGAAGGGCCCATAATTGATTTAATTTATATTTTCATTAGTGGACTATTTTTAAAAAAAAGATGTATTGAGGTAAACTTTATGTAGTCTGGAGAACAAGCCCTTCTGACTTTCCCAAAAAGGGTAAAGACCTGGCTCTTTGAGCAAGCTTTTGAGAATGCAGTGGAATAGATACCACGGAACAACGAATGATGAACATGGAATGGCCGGACAATGTTACTGGATAACATTTTTAACAAGATGACACCGATAATTTAACAGTTTTTATTTATGTTTTACATTGTAATGTTGATTGTTTTTAATGACACTTTTATGAATGTGTGACATCAAATTGTGCCAATCTGTAACCCGCCTTGAGTCGCTATACGGCTGAGAAAGGCGGGCTATAAATATCATAAATAAATAAAATAAATCAATAGTTTTGTAATAAGCTGTGTATATAATAAGCTGTGTATATCCAGCTTTCTGTCACCAACTTTGACTGGCAGAGGATCTCCAGGGTGTCAGGCAAGCTTTCTTTCAAATCCTATTTAGTGGCAGAAAGTTCAAAAGGCTGGGAGCACCCTTGCAGATTATTAACTATCTGTCCATGTTGTTAGTGTGCTTTCATTTTTTTGATCTGAACATAAGTTACATATTAATTATACTTATGTTTATCCCTCATGCTGAAAAGTTATTCATAGGAATTAAAAATTCAAGTGTTGTTTTGTGTGCGTGCGTGCGTGTGTGCTAGGAGTGACTTCAGAAACTGCAAGCTGCTTTAGGTGTGAGAGTATTGGCCATCTGCAAGGACATTGCTCAGGGGATGCCCAGATGTTTTTTGATGTTTTACCATCCTTGTGGGAGGCTTCTCTCATGTCCCTGCACGGGGAGCTGGAGTTGACAGAGGGAGCTTATCCGCACTCTCCCTGGATTCGAACTTCCAATCTGTCGGTCGGATTTTTCCTCAAGCTTAAGGCCTGCCTCTAGAACTTACTATTATATTTACACTCAATTTAGGCAGAGGAAGCTATGACTGGGCTGCGGATTACACTTTGATCCCTATGTTGGTGTGAAACATGGTAGTCAGTGAAGGAAAATAAAGTTTTCTATGGAACACAGTAATGTTCCAGGAAAAACTGATTCAGTACATTAAAGTCTTTTCTTCTGGATTGTATAGATTGTAATGTCTGAACAAGGTTTAACCACACTTGAAGTTGTGGTGGGAATTTACTCTCCAGAAGGCAGGAACTAGAACGAAGGTGTCAAACTCATTGCCATCCGCCTTATAGCTGCTTTCAAAGGGCAGTTGAATCCATGGATACAGAATCTGTGGATACAGAGGACCAGCTATATATATTTTTTTACACAGTGGTGGTTTCTCTTTTGTTTTTATCCAATTTAGGTCCCCAGATGTTATTGATTGACAACTCCCACCGCTTCTTTGTTGCTTGGGGATTATGGGTATTCTCACCCAAGAGCACTTGTGACTCGGGTTGGCAAGAAAGAAAAGACATTTTGAAATCAGACATCCTATACACAAGCCTTGTATCTAAATTCTAACAACGCTACCCTGACTAAAGAAAACAAATTGCAACCTTCCAGATGTTACTCTATCACGACTTTCATTGGCTCTAATTGTGATGTTTAATGATTAGTACAGGAGTTGTAGTCCAGCATCTGAAGGGACAAATAAATTGACATGGCAGGCCAGATTTGGCCTGGGGGCCTTTAGTTTGACACGTATGAACTAGAAAGAAGGCAGGCATTGTTTCTCTGGCTTACTTCTAGTTGGTAAGCAGTCATAGATTTGGAAAACAAATCATTTTCCTCTAGTCATTAGAAGATGATACACCTGTATTAGATAAAATAAATTAATGCTTCTAGATTTCCCCCCTTGAACACAACCATTCAAAGAAAAGGCAATTGCAGTAAAAAGCTGGGAGCACAGTTACAGAGACATTATGTAAACTGATCTTAATGTAGTATGTGTAACTGTGAACAGGATCATAATTGAAGCTTGCAAAAGTAGGTTGGAACTCCCAGCAGCAGAAAACTTTGAAGGTCCAACTTAATCTTATTAGTTTGTTTTTGGATCAGAACTGCAGTTGCAAGAATTATCAGCTTTTTTTCTGCAACTGTAGCAGGGATTCAGCTGCAACTGCTAACTCCAGAAGGCAGAGAAAATCCATCTGCCATAGAGGAAGCTCCTTATTAGTTCCAAATTATGGAGAAAACTGATCTCTTTTCAGTTCTTAAGCTACTTCCATCTGCAGTGAACCCTACAGTTCCTTCTGGTAGTCAGCTGGAATGATAGCCATCAGCATAATCACCAGATATGTGCCATAACTTTGACCTTCTTCAGTCCTGAATAGGGCAGAGACTGTTCTTTGCGCTAATAACTTGACACAGATAAGCCGTTTCCTTCTCTGCACCGGAAATCTACAACAATCTGGTCATGTGAGGCTTTGACATATTCTTCCATCTTTTTCTTATTTGTAAGCCAAACATTTTGCATTAATTGTGTGTGTGAAATGGAAGGAACGAGGCTTTGGTCCCTAAAACTGAATGTTGGTCATTGTCTTCTTACATCCTTAAAGAGGTAATTACCTATATATTACTACCATTGAGTCATTCCACCCTCAACACATCAGCACATGTTGTTGTTGTCTATTCATTCAGTCGCTTCTGACTCTTCATGACCTCATGGACCAGCCCATGCTTGAGCTCCCTGTCAGCCATGACCACACCCAGCTCCTTTAAAGTCAAGCCAGTCACTTCAAGGATGCCATCCATCCATCTTGCCCTTGGTTGGCCCCTCTTCCTTTTTCCTTCCATTTTCCCCAGCATCATTGTTTTCTCCAAGTTTTCCTGTCTTCTCATTAGGTGGCCAAAGTACTTCATCTTTGCCTCTAATATCCTTCCCTCCAGTGAGCAGTCAGGCCTTATTTCCTGCAATCTATTTATTTCCAGCATTTCTACCCCGTCCTTCTCAACCCCCGAAGGGGGACTCGGGATGGCTTACATTTGGCAGAATTTGATGCCATTAAATATAACAAAGCAATATAACAACAATTAAAACAATAAATAGAACATTAATTAAAACAATAAAAACAGTATTAACCGCCATATCATTATTCCAGTCAAATTCCATATCCAAAGGGCTATTTATGCTTGCTGTCCAAAAGCCTGGTCCCAGAACAATGACTTCAATTTCTTCCTAAAAGACAGGAGGGATGAAGCCAATCTTATCTCGTTGGGAAGCAAGTTCCACAGGCGGAGGGCTACAGCCGAGAAGGCCCTGTCTCTCGTCCCCACCAGATGTATTTGCGACGCTGGCTGGAGCAAGAGCAGGGTCTCCCCAGATGATCTTAAACTGCAAGGTGGGACGTAGTGGGAGATGCGTTCGGACAAGTAAGCTGGGCCAGAACCGTATAGACTGGTTAGATCTTCTTGCGGTCCAAGGCAGTCTCAGAATTTTCCTCCAGCTCCACAGTTCAAAAGCGTCTACCTTCCTTCAGTTAGCCTTCCTTATGGACCAGCTCTCACATCCATAGGTAGCTACGGGCAAATACAATCAGCACATGATGACTTTTGAAAACATTTACCTGTGCCAATATAACACTGAACTTTTGAACTCCACATAGGGAGATTGAACTGCTTCTTCCTGATTTTAAGGTCTCTGTGCACTATTATTTACTACTCAGTACACTAAAGGCATCAGATCCTGTTTGATCTCAGCACTAAGCAGGGTCAGCTCCGTTTAATACTTGGATGGGAGACTGTGAATTAATTCCAGGTACTATGGACTGTATTTCAGAGGAAGGAACTGGCAAAATTCTTCTGTGAGTATTTCATAATGACTCTTTGAACCTTGACAAAAGTGCATCTTAACAGATTTGTCTTTATCATGCACCAGTTCAGATTCTCATGGAATTTTATTTAAGGTACACAAAAAACAGTTATAGAGCAGAGATTTGCAACCATGGTTTTTGGAACCCTAGAGTACCATGAGAGATCATGATTGGGGAAAAAAAATCAAAACTTTTGAGCTATAGAGATAATTCTTATTCAAAGATTTCCTGTGATACAAAAAACATCTCAGGATAAAATGCTTGCAAAAGGATGCTTTAAGGAATAAGCTGCGTGCAAGACACATTCAGTGTGCTTATGCAAACATGCAGACTCTTAATAGAGAAAAAATGCATGTACAATTGATAATCTGACACATATCATATATATAATGCAGAGAATTAAATAGAAACCTATAACATATTCACCAATAGGGAGAATTTAGAAGCATGAAAACACAATGGCAGGAAGTAGTAGAAGGGGTAGAGACTACTATGTTTAGGGATGTGACCACTAAAAAAATAGGATTCTGAACATGCAGCTGGGTTATGAAACCACGCTGTGGAGCTACAGCTAAGAAAGAAGCCTTGGAAAAACATGATTTGTAAATCTGCTCCGACAAAGAAGATGACTTGTGAAGTCAGGATTAGATACTTCGTGGGAAACAAGGCTAACAGACACCAGGTAAAGACCCAGGGATGTTAGGAAATGAATTTCACCAGACAGAAATTAGTGATTTTTCAGCAGTGAGACTGCTTGCTAAGTAACAGGTTAAAGTGGGAAAGTTGATATGCCCATGCCAAGAACTGCAAAGTTTCTGATTAAAAGACGAGAACATGATCCAAAAAATTACTGGGTGATGAAACCTTGAATTTATGAAGAATTTAAGATAAGGAATAAACTAAAACAACTAGATCCAACTAGTGTGGGCTGATGTTGTGATCTGCAAGACTCTCCAGGAGTCAATTCTCTTTTGGAAAATTCCCAAGAACAATCTCTTAAGACATGTGGTGGGCATTTCTATCAAGTTTGGAGCCACCCATGACCCCAGACTTTCAGGAGGAAATGCCTTTTTAGTCGTAGCAGGTGTGGGGGTGGGTGCAGGTCTTCTAAGGCAAATGCACCCTTAGAAGGCTAATGCACAGTTGCCTGTCCCTGATCTAGGTTAGCCCAACTCATACATAAGTGACACTGACCTTGGTGGATGATGCTCTTCATAGGACGATCCTAAATTTAACCAAGCTATCAGAGTTTGGAATAAAAAGTGAATGTAATAACACGGTGAAGCTGTCTGTCCATAACTGAGCAATGGTATGATTTTGCTAAACTCAACACCTTAATATGTTGTTGTTGAAAGTGCATTTTATGAAGAATTTAAGATAAGGCATAAGCTAAAACAACTAGTTCCAACTAGTTGTTTATCCTGTTTTTAATTGTTTGATTTGCTTAGATTGTATTGTTATGTTGTGTGTTGAGGCCTCGGCCTGTGTAAGCCGCATCGAGTCCTCTGGGAGATGCTAGCGGGGTACAAATAAAGTTTAATAATAATAATAATAATAATAATAATAATAATAATAATTTTAGGGAGCAGAACTATACCTCTGAGTGGGTTGTTTACACACTTGTGGATCTAAATGTCTGTTGCTGAGTGTTTTCATACTTTCTGCCTGATTAGTGGGTCTCAAGTATATCTTCTGTTTTAAGGAACTATTTTTGATGCTGACTAATTACAGTTCTGGCACTAGCTCATTTATTGTCAACCATGCAGTTTGTTTGTTTTTGTTTTTGTTTTTTTGTAATTTTGGTTTACTGGGTTTCTCCTCTGTATCTGGTGATGCCACTGTCAGTCTCCATGGGAAGCTATGTCAGGCAGCTCATAATGCACATTCAAGGACATCCAAACACAGACTTGGGGTGAGATGTCGCTGTAATTCTTGTGAGTGCAGCAGCTTGTCAATACCGTGTTTCCTTACCTCTTGTAGGAAAATACTATTGTATTGGGAGCGCATTAAAGTACTGCCTCTTAATAATCAAATGCATTTGGTTTTGAATCATTATGTAGGTCAGTTTTGAATTTGTGACATTTGTAAAATAAGAAATAATAAGAAAGGTGGGAATGAAATACAGCAATGGTTAATCCTAGGAACTCCATCAGGATACCATCATGACTGAGACAGGAATTCAGAAGTAGAAATGAAGATGTGAAACTGCCAATTTACTGCTGAGAGGAAAATCTTGCACACTCTGGAGACACAGTTGGACACTGGGTGGTCTTCAATATGATTCTTCAGTGGCATTTTAAAAGAGGGCTATTCAGTAGGCCATAACCTTAAGGTTTTATATTTGCTACTTTCCAGCTAACAGCTGTATGTGTTTTTTTTTTTCACTGAGAAAATACAAGGAGGTTTTCAGAACAAATGATTAAGGTAACTGTAGTATACCTTAATTACTATTTCTGTTAAACGTTACTGCCCCCATATGGACATAGTAAGTAAGGAACATATGGTTAAAGTGTAGGTAAAATTTCAGTAATTATGTTGCATAACTTTCTACTTCAAAATTGCTGAAACCTTGTCAGACAGCAAGATGTTTTGAAGGAAATATTAATTTAAAAAACTGAAGTTTCTCATCCTTTGGCCTATGTAAAATAAGATCTTTTGCATAGCAAAAGCTACTGAATTAATCAGAATTCATTTGCACCTGCAATTGATGTTTAGTTTAGTTTCTTTTTTTTTGTACTTAAATTTTTGGGGGGGATCTTGTTCTGGGGTGTTAGCTGGCCTTGGTTTTTTAATACTTGTAGCCAGATTGTGTTCATTTTCATGGTTTCTGTTGAAATTGTCCATATGCTTGTGGATTTCAATGGCTTCTCTGTGTAGTCTGACATGTAGTTGTTAGAGTGGTCCAGCATTTCTGTGTCCAGGTTGGTTCATCAGGTGCTCTGCTATGGCTGACTTCTCTGGTTGAAATACTTTGCAGTGCCTTTCATGTTCCTTGATTTGTGTCTGGGAAATGCTGCATTTGGTGGTCCTTATGTAGACTTTTCCACAGCTGCATAGTATACGGTAGACTTCTTAGTGGGTATGTAGATAGTTTGTAGGTTGTGTTTCTTTATCAGCTTTCCTATGCGGTCAGTGGTTTCCTTGATGTATAGTAAGAACACTTTTCCTCTGGGTGGATCTTTGTCTTTACTATTGTGGCTTGTTCTTGGCCTTGCAGCTCTTATGATGTATATGGTAAAGTGGCCTGTACAGCCCAGTTTAGGTGGTTAAGTTCACCATGGAGGAGGTGGGGTTCGCAGATTATTTTTATACGGTCTGCCAGGGCTTTAATTCTGTTTTTTTTTTTTAACTTGGGTGATGGTTGGAATTTTTATGTAGGTATCTATCCAAGTGTGTAGGTTTTTTGTAATTTTGTAAATTGGCTTTTCCCATATGTACAACCAAATAAAAGGTGGCTTCATGAGCACTAGCAATTCCAATGAGTGTCAAGCTATATCTTCAAAAATAAAGCAAAACTGTGCCCCAGAATTTCCCAGTATTTTTCAGGGTTTCAAAGATTGTTTCAAAGGTTTAAATAATGTCTTAAAGAAACTATGGCAGGCATGGGAAATTTTGGCACTCCAGATGTTTTGAACTTCAACTCCTGTAATTCCTAACAGCATATTGGCTGTTAGGGATTGTGAGAGTTGAAGTCGAAAACATCTGGAGGGCTGAAGTTTGCCCATGCTTTAACTATGGCTCCCAAATGTTGCTGTTATTCCTTACTAGAATAGACTAATTAAATCATTGGGATTTACCTACATATTGCATAGCGATTTAATGGATCTGCCCAACAAGAAGCCAGCTTTTGTTTAATAAGGAGTATACAGCTTTAATTACATTAAAATTATTGCTACTGCCAAGGCATGTGTTTAAATGGAGGAACAGTTTCTACTAATTTTTAGATTAAAATTAGAAAAACTGTGTCAAGTCAACTATTTTGTAGTTTTTCCAAATAGTTCTTTCACAAAATTCTTTTATTGTCTCTGAGAGCACTGTGTGAAAATCAATTTTGTCAGTAAAAAAAATTATAATTGCACAAGCTGTTCTTGCTTTGGTCCAGTTTGATTCATGTGGTCTAGAATAGGTTCCTCTTTTCAGTTATTTACTGTGTGTACGTGTTTATTTTTGCATAAGTTGAGGAAGTTTTAGGACCAAAATTATGGCTTTTATTCAATTTATGGATATGTCAAAGGCAAAAGTTAGGACAAGTAGCAAGCAAATAGTTTCGTCTCCTTCTAAAAATACATTAGGGCTACATAGTTACAAAGAGCTAAAGAGAAAGAAAAGGACCTGTCTGAGGTGTCACAATGGGGGAGTGGTAAATTGCGTTGCTGATTTTGAAATGTATACATTTATACAACTATAGATACAGAAAGGTGTATAAGTGAGAAAAAAAGAATGAGAATGGAACCTGGAAAAAAAAGGGGTTACGCAAAGAAAGCAGTCTACTGCTGCTAGGGACCCAGCCAGAAGGTAGTGACAAGATGCAGAAGTGAGAAGCATTCC
Source organism: Anolis sagrei (assembly GCF_037176765.1). Lineage (NCBI taxonomy): Eukaryota > Metazoa > Chordata > Lepidosauria > Squamata > Anolidae > Anolis > Anolis sagrei. The sequence continues at coordinate 31,517,628 of NC_090024.1, read as the reverse complement.
CACCCCATTAATCCTCTGAAGCTCAAAGAAAAGCAGTCTTCCCTCTTTTTTTCACTATCTTTTTTTTTAATTTGACCACATTCAAGTAGCAATGTGAGCAAGCCATTTTGGGTCTTTGAGGTAGAGTGGAACAGCGGTGGCAATTTTTAATACAGACTTACACAAGTATTTCTGGTAACCACATTCCCAAAGATAAAAGCTGAAGAAGCCCATCTCTTTATTTGAGAAGACTGAAGATATTGCAAAGACAGAAAAGGAATAATGGGAAAAGAAAACCCAAAGAAAATGAGAGGGCCAGTAGAAGATGTTCAAAAAGAAAGCAGCGGAAAAGAATGGCCAGTGGGAAATTGTTTACATGGCTTAAAGATTTTGGAAGTCAAGAAGGCTGTGGTTCACACAGTAAACTCAAGCCAGATATGTTTTGAGGTCCAGTTCTCTCTCCTGGAAGTTTCAATAGTGATTTTGGCACTGATTCCAGTTTGATCATTGCCACTAAGCTGGGCCAAGCCTAATTAGAGTTTGGAAGGGAATCCTCTAGGAAATGCCAGGTGCTGTAGATTGTATTTCAGAGCAAGGCAACGACAAACACCCTCTGAGTATTCGTTGCCTAAGAAAACCGTATGAAATTCATGAAGTCACCATAAGTTGACAAGTCACATGAAAGTACTTCTTCTTTTTGCTTACAGCTTTACTATTTAATAGGTGTCTTAAAGGCTGAGGAATCAGAATGGAATGTTTCCTAGTAAAATATAACCCAAATGATTATACCTGAGTTTCCAACTTCATTTTCATGTAGGTTAAAGATTTCAGTTTCTTCAAACTATGAGCATGGTGTTTTGTTCAGGTGTTGCTAGAAAGTGATTTGACAAGTTTATGGAGGATGGTCTGTTATCAGCCCAGATACCTACCTGCCTCAGGTAGCAGACTGAATGGTACATTCCTGTTCTATCTACAGTTCCACAATTAAATGAACGTTTCATTTAAAATGAATTAGTTAGAACAATCATGCAAATCTTTATGCAGTTTGCCTTCTCTTTCCATACGACTGAAGACTTGGGGCCTCAGAACAAATAACCAAGGCACATAAGTTCAGTAAGCTACAACAGAGACTAGATTTTTGCAAAGTTTATCTCTTTTTTCATATTTATCAATAAAATACCCGAGTGGATAACATAGTCCTATCCATGTTATTCACTCAATACTTGTATGAGGGTTTCCCCAACCTTTTGGACCAGGAGTGTATGCTGAGTTCTGAGAAAGTATCATTGAAGATGTCAGAAAATGTCTGTCCGAGCACAACATAGTTGTAGAAATGGACCCAACCATCTGTTAAGCATCCATTTCACAGCTCGGCAAAAAGAGAAGGCGCTCACATGAACATTTGAACAGAAGACAGAGATTGAGGGCATTTTGTACAATATTACAAATGTTGAACATAGCAAGGCACCAACCTTATATTTTCTTAATGCCTCTGAGTCCATGTGGAGCCAAGGATCATCCAGAGGAAAACAAGATTGCAGTTGGATAGAAGCTAATTGTTTCCTTGCATTATATTTTTCTAAATAAAAAAATTGATATCTGCCAGGGACATTACAGATACAGATACCCTGATATCTCTGTCTCTCCTAAAAAAACATGGATACGTAGGCAGTATGCAGAGGGATACTCTGAAGCTAACATGGTTTCTGAATGGAGCCATATACTTCACAAAAGAATGGCAGAACCAGGTGTAGAGGTAACTGCATATTCATTCCAAGATATGTCACTGAGAAATCTTAAAATAACTATCATAACCGTACATGTCACCAACTTTGGGTGGGGACCCTCCATGAATGCCTATGTAACAAGGAAATCTGCTGATTGTTGAGCGTGTTTTTTATTGATTCAAGCCACTCAAGTGGCTCTAATGGATTTCCGGGAAACAGTCCAGTTATACGTATCTTAATATGAATGGACAGTGTGCTGTTTGAACCACATATAAAGAGACAGAAGTGATACTGATGAGGTCATTTCTGAATACATATAAGGTGGACATATATAGAATTTCACACATTTATGTGTACGCACAACAGTTGTATTAGAAAATTTAGTTAGTCTTTCTTCAGAGAAATACTTTGTGTAAACATGTAAAATCTGAAAAGAATACTAGTCCTTGTTCCAAAATTAGTCATCCTGATGAAATCATAAAACATCTGTAAGATTATGTGTTGTGTAAATAAACATTGTGTTCTATCATAATCATGAAGATTTTACATAGTTTATGTAAAACATTTTTAACATCCAGAATAAGATTTATATAATCATGAACATAACCTGTGTGTCTCCGAAATTACCATGAGAACTACTTTTCTTTCTTAGTAGTTTTTAAAAGTTGGGGAAATAATAAATAAAATTATCATAAAAGATGAAAAGATAGCATAATTTGTATGTATTTTCCTAATAATTTAAAAGTTAATTCATTGGGTTTTTTTATATAATCCTACATCATTTTTGTCTGGTGATTTCATTGCTGAGACTAGTTACTGAGTATTTTGATACATGATAGGTGTTATAATGATTATGTGTTATCTGCATTTCTTTTATATAGCAGTCATGTTACAAAAACTATAACAATAATATTTGCATTACCCTTGGCAAATCTTGTGTGTATTTGTGTACTGAAAAGGCTGCACAGATTTGTTTATAAAAACATTTCTTTAGTACTCTAAATCAATCGATAAATCTATATTTAGGGACTCAGGATGGCTTAAAACATAAAAGGCAAACATTCAATGCCATAAAAATAAACAACAAATTAAACAAAATAGATAAATAGTGTAAAACATTCAATCATAAAAAGCAAATCACAACAAAAGACCAATAAACATATTTCACACATCAATAAAAAACAGGGTTATCAGCCATATCTATAGTCCATTCCTTATTTAACCACATAAAATATCCATGTGGTTAAATCTAAGTTTTCGAAAGAAGTGGAAACATCTAATCTCTGTTCATTCTATTATTAGCTTCTGTTTTAAAAAAAGAAAAAAAAGCATCTCTCTTTCTAGTTATTCATAGTAGGTTTCTTATGAACGATATGACCTGTATGCTGGAGGAATATTGGCACAATTGCATATGGAAGAGGTTTTGCAATACTCTTTATATAATGCCGTTGTAAAGTTGCTTTAGCAGTGAGATGCCCATGTAAACAGATTTCATATTTTATATAGAGCTATACATTCACTTTTGTGTTGTAGATTACAAACTAGTAATAACACAACCATGGGCAGCATTACTTTTCTGATGTAATGAGTTGTAGTTGTTACATAAGAAACATTGGTCGGGGAGAGAACTTGGGGGATTTTACTCTCATGGTCTTGAAATAACAATAACTAAAATTTAAAATGGAATATTTTACTAACAAGCATATATACTGAGAGTAAGGTTACGAGTCATGCCTGCCATTTTTTTAAAGAAAGTAACAAAACTCCATTAACATATTTCAGGTTTCCTTTTATTACAATCACAAACACAGTTACTTAAAATAATTCCTGTGTATTTATTAAAAACGAAATGTGCTCAAGATGTTTTGGAATGTATTTCAATAAATTTGACTGACTTTAATTATTTATATATACAAAAAGAAAAAGTTTTTTGCACCTGTCCCTAAAAATCTTCTGCAAATTTATGATGAGACCGATATAAGAGAGTTAATGGAAATCTTTTTTTGTTAACTTCTAAGAGATGGATCAACTCTTCAGTTTTGGTATATTTACTGAATTAGATACTATGTGACCATGACCTAGAATACTTTCATGTTTTAATCTTTTCATGAAATATTCCCATGGACATTTCTGAGAGCTTTGTTTTCAGTAGTACATATTTTTTGTAGCTACGTTGATATAAAAGAAGATTGCTAAGTCAGTATTACAGGAAACATTTGGTAGGCATGTAGACTTACCCAGTGCTTAGACTTAGTTATTCTATTTTATCAAGCCTGTGGTTTCAAAAGGGACTTTTAAAAAAGGAACGATGAAATAGGTCTACCCACTACAGTTCATCAATAAATAGGAGAAATATGTCTTATATTTAAGTCCTTACTTGTGGCTTGCCAGGACAAATGTGTCTATGTCAATGGTCATATCCTCTCTGTTATATGTTGCAGAAGCCCAAATGGTATATGTGGACTACTTCTTCATTTTTCTGGGCTAGTCAGTTAGGCAGCTGGCAGACTCTTCTGAAGTGTCAGAGCCACTCCTAGGCAGACATCGGATGTTTTCTCCCTGGTCTACCTGGAGAGCTTAAAACTGCTCTCTTTTGGGACCTCATCATAGTTACCCTTTTTACCATCCCAGGATGCTAAAGGGACAGTCCAGCGATGGATGGGCATGCTGCCCATCACATGATATTGCTGGACTTCCTGTTAAAGCCCTGCCCTCAATCAGAGTGGAAGTGTCCTAAAATGCTTCTCTCCCAACATGGCCATGCTCCCATGTTGTGCTGGCTCCAATGTTTCCTGTGATGGAGGTAGCATTGTCACTCGGGAGTGGTGTGCAGGGCAACAGAGCTATCCCGCAACCCTGCCATTTCACCACGAAGGATGGCGAAATGGCACTGGGGGGAAGGGGCATCCATATGATAAGGTCAAATGTGTGCCAGTCCAGCTTGCCTCCTCTGCCTCTTTCTTGTTTCATATGATATACTTTTGTAATAAGAACTGAAATTGTCTTTGTGGTTTGCTTATAACAAATTTGTGTGATGGTTTCGACATACGGCCAGATCCAGTTTAGGGAGGAAACAGGACTATATGCTGGTCATCCTGTTGTAGAAGTCCTCAAAACGGCCGGGGATAGAGGGCCAAGATGCATACAGGTCAGGGCTCTTGGGCTTACCCCTTGCTGATGGACATCTCTGCAGTGGTTTGTACCCAAGTAGAACCCCATTTCCTGTCAATCCATGTTGAATCCAATTTCTTGTCTTGTCATCCACAACCAGAACCAGTTGGGCAGGGGAATATCACTGGTCAGTAATTCCATAGTGTGCCAAGTCTTTACAGCTATATAGCTCAATGAAGCTTTGGCCCATTTTACTTCAACTCTATGTGCTGTATTCTGTTCTACCATCAACCACTTTTATTGTTTTATCAATTCTCAGGCTTTACTTAACACTCAGAAATTGCAACAAAGTGTAAGGGAAGTAATGGCCTGTTTTTCTTTCATGCATTTGCAAGACATACCAATTGCTAGCTAATGAAATTTTGTATATCCCGTGAGTACAACTAATCCTTGTTGCTTTTTAAACATTCTTCTACAGTAGTTTCATGTGATGGAATAGTCAAGACCTCTTGATGTTAAACTATATCCTTTCTTTTTAGAGCTGCTTAGATAAAATCAAACACTAAAGCTCTAATGCGGGTGCTGTTTTTATTCTTGTTTTGTTTGACTCTGAACTTTATTTTTCCCTAAAGGACTTATATTCAGAGCATCTCACAAAAATATGCAAACAAGAATAAAATAGCTATCAACCAGGGCAATCAGGATATGGCAAAAGTGAAGCTAGAAAATATCACATGAAAACTATGAGTAGTTGCTCTTCTGTGTGATTGGCAAATTGAATAAAGACAAGGGAGAAATGAGAGGAAATGCAAACTTTTATAGTTAATCAGTAGGTTGAATGGTGATCATGTAAGTGGAAACAGAATACCAAAGGAGGACCACTACTGGGAATTATGGAAGAGTTGTTTATTCTTTGACATAATGAGTTTACAACTTTGATAAATATCCAACATGAAATATCAGATGACCAATAGATTCTTGAGAGGGAAGGAATGAGGTGGAAATGTAAAACTGCTATCAATGGCTTGAAGGAGTTATGAGATTTCATAAAGTCAGCTTGAAAAAACTGGTAACAGGGGACCAAGATTTGAACTGTGAGCAGTCCCAACAGAGAAAGTGAAGCCTTGCCCAGTAAAAACATTGAATAAACAGCATTATATTTTTGTTGTTTTTTTATGTAGGAGCTGTGCTTTTAGCCAGTGTACAAGGATTAACCATCAACATTGATCCAGTTTTATATACTTGGCTTGTGTATCAGCCTCAGAAACGAAGCAACAGGCCTATGCAGCAGGTAGGAAATGTTGACAATTTGTTGTATGTATCTTGTAGGAAGAACCACACACTAATCCATTTACTTGTTATGGGGGTATGAGTGGATCCTTTTAGCTTCTGCTTTTAGAATACTATAGAAAAGGGGTGATTTGGCCACAGTTAATGGGACAGAAAACAAGATGCTATAATCCCACATCTCATAGAGTGAAGGTATACATTTTTTCCCAGTAGGAGAAATGCTGCTAATTGTTAATAAAATCCTTCTGTTTTATATAGCATTTGCTAACCCGGATGTCCGTTCACTTGATAATTACTGTAAAATTCTACTTGGACTTCTTTCTGTTTTAACCCACTTGTTTTGAGGATACAGTGTTCCCTCGCTTTTCGCGGACTCTCTGTTTTGCAGTTTTTCTTCCTTGCTACTCACCAGGCTGAGTCCTGGTTCTGTCACCAGGACCTGGCCTGGTGAATAGCGAGGAAGCGAGGGAGGAAGGGCCATAAAAGCAGAAGCAGGAGCCTGGAAGAGGTGGCCAGGCTCCTGCTTCTTCCGCTGCTGTTGCCCTTGCCACCCACGCTCACTCACTGATCTGACCTCCTCCCCTTCTCAGTCACTGGGTCCTGGCAGCAGAACCAGGACTCGACCCATTGAGTAGCAAATGAGGGGGGTGAGTGAGAAAACGAGAAGGGTGGCAAAGGTGGCAATGGCTGCAGAAGCAGACGCCTGGCTGCCTCTTCCAGACTCCTGCTTCTGCCGCCACCGCTGCCTTCCTTAGCTCGCTCACTCACCAGGACGGATCACAGCAGCAGAACCAGGACTCAGCCCGGTGAGTGAGCGAGCAACGGAGGGTAGAGAGGTATAACCGGGGTTCTACTGTATATAACATCCCTACTTTGCGAATTTTCACTTTTCGCGGGTGGTCCTGGAATGTAACACCCGCAATAAGTGAGGGAACACTGTAACATCAGTTAAAAAGTGAATAATATTTACAGAAAGATAAAAGTGGGGAAATGTATTATATAATATTATTTCTAAAGAATTTACCTAACTTTGACTCAGTCTCAACCAATTAACCTCAAAGAAAAAAGCTTATATTATTTTCAGAAGATAAGCAGAGGTAACCTTGGGGAGAAATGGCATGGTTGAATGACAGCTGCAATGAACCATTCTATGACCTTGTATGGTAGCAACAAACAGATAGCATAGTTGAGTATAGTTTTTAGTTTCTGACCTCTAGAAGTGTTAAATAGACACTTCTGTCAGTTAATCACATCTATAAGCTGACAGATTGGGAAAAGTTGCTTTAAATGATACTTCTTGTATTGTTGATCTTTCATACTGCAAAAGAGGTTTTGGAATGGAAGAAGGGAATCACCCTGAAGTGCAGGAAATGAAAATTAATAAAGTTGTTATAAAACTTAATGCCAGGGTTGATTATCCAGGGACAGGTATAATAATGCGGTCCTGATGCACCCCTTTCTGTCTTCTGAGCAATACAAGAGGCACCTGATGACTCTAGTTTAGTGGTTCTCAACCTGTGGATCCCCAGATGTTTTGGCCTTCAACTCCCAGAAATCCTAACAGCTGGTGAACTGGCTAGGATTTCTGGGAGTTGTAGCCAAAACACCTAGAGACTCACAGGTTGAGAACCACTGCTCTAGCTTATGCTAGACATTTTTTTCAAGCTCAAAGGTGCTACAGTACCCCTTTATATTTTTAAAGAGCATTATTGTTACTCTATCTTGAATATTGCTACTGCTTTTGAAAATAGCTATTTCAAAACTTTGGCTGCCTGAGATTAACAAGATATGGGACATCTACAGTGTAGAATGATGCACTCTGGTATCAGTTTAACTGCAGTGGCACAATGCTAGGAATGCTAGGAAATTATGGGGATCCTCATTTTCTCTGCTAATGTGTTCTGATGCCTCACCACACTACAGCTCCCAGTATTCTGTAGCATTGAGCCGTGGCATTTAAAGTACTGTCAAACTCTACTGGTCTACTGTAGATGCATCTGTAGTAGTTCTCCCCATCCAGGTACAGAAGGGAACCAGTTTCTCTGTTGAATGTTCCTTCAACACTGGCGATAGGACAGCATCTTCTAATACACATAAAAGCAAGAAAAAAAATGTAGCTTGAGGGGGGAAAGACAGATTGCATGATGCACACAACCCTATCCACTTTGCCCCCCTCCCTTTAAATCTGTTACAACAGGCTGGTGCTTCAAGTATGCTCAATAGTAGCAATGACCCTGGTTCAAGATATGATTAATATTGCATCAGCCTTCATACATTGTTCAGATAACAGACTCTCTTCAGGGACACAAAACACTGTAAGTCAGTGCATTGTTTTATTCCAGAGTTTGGACCAGTGGCCAAGAGGATTTGGTTTGCCTTGTAAACCCTCCTCTATCCACTTTTAAGTGTGCTGTGGAAACTCATTTAGAACTTGATCTTAGGTTGCTGTGACCCTTAACTAAAAAGCTTTAATGTTTAAGTTACTTGTGCAGCAGAAGTCAGAAGTGGGTGATCCTTGAGGGGAGGAATGGTACCTCGTAGTCCATGTTTTAGAGCAAACATTTTCCATCCCTTCTCTGCTTCTTACTGGTCATGGGTAAAAACACCCAGAATCTAGACACGTGATTATCAATAAGAAGAGACCATTACTACAAACAATTGCAGATTTTTAATTTCTTAGTATGATTTTTCAATTGGAGGATAGCCTTTATAAAAACACCCTACAGTTCTGTAAATAATCCAGTATTTGTTAACTTTTGCATAGAGCCTTTGTTCCTATCTAAACCAAACAATTTCATTGGATCTATTAAAGGAGGAAAGATCTTTAATTATCTCTCCTTGGGATATTAGCTACTTTCATGGATTTGCCTTGGTTTTTTTTTTCCTCTGTAGGTATCTATAAAGGAATCTGAGTTTCCTCTCTTAGCTAGAATAACACCAACAGTGTTTTGTCTCCTTCCTAGAACTCTCTGACAATTATCATGGATTTGCTATCATGTTGGGAAGATAAAGAAGCCCCACTATACACCATCTGAAAACCCCCAGTGTCTCAGTAACTAATACGTTTAATATATCCCCTCATCACTATCAGATGCTGAAAGGTGCTCAAGACTGGGAAACAGATTTACCAGATGTCAGTAGTTACAACCCAGATAATAGATTTTGACTGAAAGATTTTGATACTTTTAAAAAAAGCATAGATTCACTTTGTGTGATTTTTTATTTTGTTCCAGATGCCACTTTGAGACATTAAAGCCACTTAAAGTTGAAAGATAGTGTGAAGATATCCCAGGAAGTTATAGTAATAATAAATACATTGAATTTGATATATAAATATAATTAAGGAAGATCCATCAAGAAGATATGCTCAATTCTCTGATGATGATGATGATGATGTTTGTTTATATCCAGCCTTTTCTCTTCACAAAGTAGACTCAGAGAGTAGTTAGAGTAATATCCTTTTCTCATTGTTATTTTGAAGAATCTGTTCTAACAAAGTATTCCATTTGGTGCTTTTGTTTTAAATAATTCCCAAAGCATTTTGATACAGACAAATAATATAGTGGATAGTGGCAGAGTGGGAAAATATGATGGTCATTGCTTCCTTGAAACAAGGCAAAGTTCCAAGTTACCTAAAGGAGGCAGTTGTGAGACCTATATTTTAAAAGTCCTTCCTTGAACCCCTCTATAATGGACAATTATTGGCCAGTGTCCAACCTCCCTTTTCTGAATAAAGTCTTGGAGCATGTAGTGGTCTCCCAACTCCAGGGATTTCTGGATGATATGGATTATCTAGATCCATTTCAATCTGGTTTCAGGATTGGTTATGGAACAGAGACAGCTTTGGTCACCTTACACAGGGAGCTAAACAATGGGAGTGTGTCCCTGTTGGTTCTCCTGGATCTCTCTGCAGCTTTGGATATAATCAACCATGGTATCCTTCTGGGTCATCTCACTGGGATGGGACTGGGAGGCACTGTCTTACAGTGGCTCCAGTCCTTCCTGGAGGGCCTTACCCAGAATATGTTGCTGAGGGACTCCTGTTTGAACCCCTGGCTGTTGACTGTGAGGTTCCTCAGAGTTCCATTTTGTCCCCCATGCTATTTAACATATACATGAAACTGCTGGGAAAGGTCAACCCGACTTCTGGAGTTTGGTGCCACTTATATGTAGATGACACCCAACTCTACTGCTCCTTTCCACCTAAAGCCAAGGAAGCCATCCCAATTCTAAACCAGTTTCTGTCGTCAGTAATGGACTACATGAGGGCAAACAAATATAAACTTGATCCAGACAAGAAAGAGGTATTCCTGATCAGTCAGAAGGCAGATCAGGAAATAGGGATCCAGCTTGTGCTGGATGGGATAACACACCCCCTGACGACACAGGTTTGCAATTTGGAGGTCTCCCTGGACTCAGCACAAGTGTCAGAAGTAGCCAGGAGAGCCTTTGCACAATATAAACTTGTGTGCCAACTACACCTGTTCCTTGAGAAACCAGATCTGATCATGGTAGTACATGCCTAGTTACATCCCGTCTGGATTACTTTGATGTGCTGAAGGTGGGGCTGCCTCTGAAGAGTGCTCAGAAACTTCAGGTGGTCCACAGAGCTCCAGCCAGGTTGCTAACTGGGGCTGGCTACAGGGAACGGACAACCCACTGTTGCAGCAGCTCTACTGGCTGCCAGTCTGTTTCTGGGCAGAATTCAAAGTGCTGATTATGACTTTAAAGCCCTAGGTGGTTCAGTCCAGGCTATTGAGTTGACTGCATTTCCTTGTACGAACCTGCCTGGGCCCTGAGATCATCGGGGGAGGCCCATTTCTTGGTTTCCAACTCGGTTGATGGGAATAAGAGAGCGGACCTTCCTTCTCTATGGTTGCCCCTCGACTCTGGAACTCTCTGTCCAGAATGGCTCCCTCCCTGCTGTCTTTCCAGCAGAAAGCTAAAACCTTTTTATTCAGACAGGCTTTTAAATATGAAGGTGTTTGAGATCTGGTCAGGGAGTGCTGTGGTTTTGTGTGCTTTTTTGGTTTTAACCTGAATTGTTTTTAGAATTGATGATTTTAAAAAACTGTTTTAATATTTGTATATTTTAAGTTGTATTGTAGTGCTTTTAATTGTGAGCCACTTTGAGACTTCGTATAGAGAGAAAAAGTGAGATATAAATAATAATAATAATAATAAGAAGAAGAAGAAGTCGTCTTAAATAAAAATCTTGCAATGCCATTCTCATCATGTTTGTGAACAGTTAGAAAGTAATTTGTTTTATGAACTGTTGCCCTTTTGATATGAACCCTTACCCTTTTGATAAGAGCATGTGGAGGAGACTGCTGGAATAGGTCTGAGTATAGATTTTCAATATAACTGTAGTTAGGTGGATCATGCTTTCAAAATACAGCATATTGTTTTAAACATGTGCTTTCCCTCCTGCACATAGTAATACAGGCCAAATTGTGGTGGCTGTTACATATTTTGGTAAGGATCTATGTAGTTCCTGTTGCAACAATGCGGTTACTGCTTTAGGGGCAAAGAGGATGTTTTTCCATATCCGCATTTGGCTTCTGCATGCATCTGAACATTTTTTTTTATTTTGAGTAATGAACAATGTGGACATTCAGTGGGGAAAAAAGAAATTCATGATAGAGTTTATGAGTGCCTGCATAAATTTGCATAATACCCCACTTTTATTCACTGGTCAGTAGTAAAATATGATACATATCTATTTTATTCTTTTAAAAAGATGTTTTAGCCCAATATGAAGTTTGGGCTTATGGCAAATATAGTTTAGATTTTCTCCAGTAAATGCCCATTTATAGTTACGGTGCAGGAGACGTCTGAAAGAAATAGCTAATAAAACTGTTCCCATTGTCACATAAGAAATCCTTCAATTAACATAAACACATTTGATATGCTAATACTCTTATATTAATAATTGTAGAATAGAAGCAATATTAGACATTTTCTGTCAGTGGTTTGGATAGTAAAATATTAATATAATCCTCTTTCTACATATACCTCCAAACCAGCAGAAGAGCATTTCTAGAGTTGAGAAATTTGATATTGTTGGATTTAGCACTGGGTGAACCCCGAAAATGTTCTTGTATGAACCTTGTGTAATTTATCTTGGGAGCTAAAAAAAAAAAAAAAGGTTTAAAGAGCTCTTTCAATTGTTTATAAAATGAAATATTTTGGCGCACTGAAGGTGCTTGTTCTTATATAATTTACATTATTGATCTCATATATTTTTGTCTACATAATTTTGGAGATTAGAAATATCTTGTGTTTTTAAGGCACTAGGGAAGCTTTCATTTCTCAAAGCTGTAGTTTAACAAAGCCACCTCCTAGATTGTGCAGTATTGATTTCTAAATCAGTGCAAGTACTGCTTCATTGTCAGAATGAATTTGCTAAAATAGCAGTTTTCACTGACCACCGTTTGAGCTAAAGCAGATTTTTGTCTTTCAGTTGACTACAACTCCCATTATCTGCAGCCAGTATAGATTGAAGGCTGAGCTATATAATATATAACAACTGGACCATTCAATCTATATTTATTTGCATTTTCAAGAACTAACTCCCTCTGTTCTCTTGGCACCCCTTTGAGTGGAAATGCCAAAGATCTTCCATTTTTTTCCATTGGGCACTCAAAATGCTCATAAGTATCTTCCAGACAGACAATATGTGTAGTTGCAGGCATGTAGCCGGGGGGGGGGGGGGGCTTGGGGGCTTCAGCCCCCCCCCCCCCAATTCTCATGGTGGTCTGCAAAAAGGCCTTACTGGTGAATTATTTAAACTGTTATGTTTATTCATATCATGATCTGATCACCATGCTCAATATATCTCGTATGCATGGGGGTATTGGGGTAACAATGCAAAAGGTTTGCTAGGGAAGACCCTCTTTCACTCAGAAGCAGCCCCCCCCATCAAACTCAGCCCCCCCCCCCCCAATCAAAATCCTGGCTACAGGCCTGTGTGGTTGGTGCTTTTTTATTTTCCTGTGACAGACAAAACTTTTGTCTTTCACCACTGTCCTCAGAAAAGGGTAGTTCCTAATTTGATAAGAGATTGAGGTACAGTACATAAACTGATACAAAAATAAGCCAATCCAGGATTTTGGGGTCAGTTTTTTGTCTGAAAATTTTAGACATATATATGACCATATATTTATAACAGACACCTTCATGAAAAAAGTTTTCCATTCAAAATACAGACTGTGCACAAAACATCAGTAGCGCAAACTAAAGGTTGGTTTTTGGTCCACAGTATTTAACTCCCAGTTGGCATGCTTTATTATTTATTAATTTATTATATTTATATCCAATCTTTCCAGTGAGCAGCTCATAGCCTCCTACATATGATCTTCCTCTCCTCTACAATTTCATTCTCATAAAAGATCTCTGAAGTATTGAGCTGAAGGAGAGCAGCCAAGGAGATCTACTGACCTAATTGGCTAAATGGGAATTTGAATCATCATTGCTGCTGTTCTATTCAAACATTCTAGTCACTACATCACGCCGATCCATTTGGCACCACACGCTTCATTTTAATCCATTTGGATGTAAATTTTCCTAATTCATACATGAAGATCTTTAATTTTAGATTTTAATAGGATTAGAGAATACTATAATTAGTGTTTAGGAAAAGCCAAGTTGGGTCAGTCTAGTGTTTGTTAAATTCTAGTTGATTTTCCAAGAACTGCATGTGGTTGTAGCCACATAAATCCCATTGACTTCAACAAATATAAAACCTCTTCCCCAACTTTGAAAATATACCCCTTAATGCTTGCTTTGTGGCTTTATATGTTTTCCATAGCAATGCATTAAAATGGTTAGATAAAAGCCATGTAATTATTTTGCATTCTGTATAATCCTGTGACTGTTTAAAAGAAGAAGGGCAAAAGCATGTGTCTATATATCTTGTACTATAACCATCTGGTCTACATCAAGACAATATTTGCAGTAAAAAAGTACAGTAGTGTTTTGGATTTGTTGGCATCCCTTGAATTATAGTTCTCTGGTGGAGACAGAAAAGTCCCATTTAGACATTGTATAGAGAGAAGTCATATGTAGAACAGGGCTATTGTGCCTTACTTCTGGCCTTCTCCGGGATGCTGAGCATCATCTTACCACTGCTCAGTTATAGATTAATTCAGCATGGCATTGGTATTCATTCTTTTTAAAAGGACGTTGCAAACATTAACCTAAACTATAGAGAGTCCATGGTTTGTTTAGCTGTTTTGCTTGTAAAATACCAGTTAGTTGAACAGGAGTGACTAAGCAGCGTATTACTTGATCCAAATATAACAAGTTACTACAGAAGCTTTTATTCATCATTACATTTAAACCAGCCCATTGACCTTTTTTTTCAGTTTAAACAGCCATTAATATTGATAGTTTAAAAATCATTGAAATAGTTGTGACTATTTTAGCTAGCAAAACAGTATGTATTGTTCAGGAGACTCAGAGTGGTTGTAATGGTTTGAATGTTGAACTACAACTTAGAAGATCATGGATTGAATCCCTGGTTAACTATGACAACCCGCTGGGTGATCTTGGATAAATCACACACTCTCAGCCTCAGAGAAAAACAGAGAAAGGCAAGTTTCCTTTGCATAGATCTTGCCAAGAAAACCCTGTGATTATAAATCAAAAATGACTTGAAAGCACGGAACAACATAATTATTCAAGAATCGAATGCAATCCACAGATTTCTAAAATACCAACTGATCAAGTTTCTTACATTGTTTTCTGAGACATAAAGTGAATCTATTGACCGATCTTATCTATAGTATTCTGAATGTGAAAATTTTCACATTCTATTGCAATGCAGACAGCTACAATGCATTATGATCCAGATGTTTTGTAGCCTTCTCTAGTACTTTTAAAACAGAGTCTTTCAGAAAGTGTATTCTATTTCTTTCTGCCCACTCTAGATTTTCTAGCTTTATTTCACATCTCCATGTTACTGAATTAGAAAAGTGCTTTCTGAACTCTGGGAATTTTAAAAGGTGGTTTCTGATAGGGAGAACTACTGAGAGAGAGAAACAGATTATCTAGCTCAGTCTCAATCTAGTTTCAGCCATTACAGGACAGAGATAGCTTTTATCACCTTGTTGGACAGTGGGGAGTGTCCTCCTCTTTCTTCTGCTGAGCCTCTCATCAGCTTTCAGTACCATTACCCATGGTACACTCTTGGACTGCTTTACTGAGATGGTGATTACAGATATTATTTACGGTGGTTCTGGAAGAAAGTGATACCTCGTGGAGCATCTTTAAGCTTGGATTTGTCTCCCATTCTATTAAATTTCTACAAGGATCTGTGGAGAAAGGTTCTTGAAGTTTGGAGTTTGGTGCCATACCTTCCCACCACCAAACTTGAAGGCAACTATGTCTGTTCCAAATTGGTGCTTGGCATCAAGTAAAGGTAATCAAATTGAACCTTAATCTAGCCAAGACAAAGGTGCTCCTTGTCAGTTGAAAAGTAAATAAGGGATTAAGTCTCTTTAGGAGGGAGGAGCAGTGTATTGAAAATGCAGGTTTGTAGTTTGAGTATACTCCTGGACTTCACCTTGAGCTTGGATGTTCAATGGTGATAAAGAGTACATCTGCACAGTTAAGATTCATGCTCTAAATGAACTTCCTGGAGAAGTCAGATCTGACGATAGTAGCCTATGCTTTGATTTCATCCTGTGTAGACAACTGTAACACATTCTACATGGGACTACATTTGACGAATTTTAGAAACTCTGACTGGTGCAAAGAACTCTAGCGAGGTGGTTGACGAGGCCTAATTAGCAGAAGCACACAATTATCTTGCTTTCAGTAACTCCACTGGCTGCTTGTCTGCTTCAAAATTATCTGACAGATTATATCTCTCCATGTAAGCCTGTCTGGGCCCTGAGATCCTTGTACTACCTTCATAATAATTAACTGTGAGAATGTATGAGGGCTTTCTCAAGAGCTATCCCAGTCACTGGAAGTCTCTACTTAAGGAGGCTAGAATGATCCCTTTCTTGCTGTCCTGTTGATAGGGAAGGTTTTTTTTTAAAATCCCACAGGTTTTTGAGAACTAAAGGTTCTTCACTATGATCCTTATGCATCATTAAATGGGTCTTCCATCTGTCCAGACTTCATATGGATATTCTGGAGTTGAGTACTGAGACCTCCACTTCCTACTGTGCATGCTCCTATATACCAAAGTTGCTCTCTCCCAGTTCCTTTTTTTTCCCACCACTCAGGGAACTTGGTACAAAAAATTATCCTCATGAACATATGTTGAGTGGCTTTCTTTGTTCTTGTGTTTGTTGTTTCTTCAGAAAAATCACCTTTTTAATTGGTTTTTTCATTTAGTTTTATGTGGTATTGAAGGCCTTCTTCAAGAGGCCTATCACACAGAGGTAAAATTTCCCACAAGACAATCACTTGCAGTGACTCTCTTGTTGGGGGGGGGGGGGTTATTTGATGTATACATGACAAATTTGTAGGAGATTTACTCTTTGGGAACAGCCTCTTCAGGTTACAAACAAGATATCTCAAAACGGATCATTACACTCCACCTTGGCATCCATTTGCAAGACCGCATTTCTCTTGGTTTCTTTATCAAAATTGTTGTCTTATTCTCCAGTTTTAGTACGAAAAACACCTCCGTTGTTATCTGCGGATCATTCTGTCATCATTCTCTAATGCTCTCCCAGATGTTTTGGACTTCAGCTCCCACAATTCCTAACCGCTGATAAGTTGATTGGGATTTCTGGGAGCTGAAGTCCAAAACACCTGAAGGAGCAGAGTCTGAGAAACACTGCTTAACAACTCTTCATATTTCCTAAAACAGCTCTCTGACATCATTATTATAGGTTGTTGAACAATTTGAATTTGTAATTCTTATACATGCCCCCAAATGACATAGTTTTCTTATAGACTCCTAGACAGGTGCTGTGTTTTTCAATGTTAAGGTAGCTGTACATAAGAGATAATGAATCAGTATAATTTCACTTGCAACAGACTCTTTCTCATATTATCCAGCTGTGTTTCAGTTGTCATTTAGAGTTGTCATTTGCCATTTTTCTCCAGCTGCAATTTCCTTTTGGGTTTGTGGCTATAACCCAACATCTTGATCATTTTCCACCCCGTTTAAGATTGATCTTTCATTTACTTTATTGCTACACCCAAGATTGCCAAAAAGCTGGCAAAATTGTATTGGGTGTCATCAGCATCAACTTCAAGCCTGAGTTCAGTGAGCAAAGATGAAACAGCTGTTTCATTGTCCAGATCAGCACTCAATATATGGCTGTAATTTTTTCCAGCTTTCTTGGGCTGTGATATCTTTGTTACCCCCCTTCATTTCAAACAGTATAGCATATGACTGATCCATCTCTACCATGATGATGGTGTCTTCAAGCCGTATTTTGCGTTACCTGGTCATTCTGTCTCAAGCATTTTTTTCAGGTTTCCAGCTTCCTTCATATTGGGTATAGTGGCAATAGTACATGTAGGAAGAGATGGCAGGTTTGCCTTGTTTCATAATTTAATGAGACAGTTTTGCATTTTTTAAAAGCAGAAATTATATCCAGGTATACTTTGGAATTCAAATGACATGGATCAAAACATAATATGTACTAGACTCCAGAGTTGAATAGAAGAGATCACCTATGCCTTTACTGTTACTACTAGGATTTAGTTGTGCTTACACTGTCTTTGGCTATGTCAGCAATATTCTTCTGGAGACCTGAAAGCATTTAACACAGGGTTGGAAATAACATAGCATTCCAGATATTGAATTGCAGTTCCCAACCTCCCTCACCATTGGAGAACCACTAAATGATTTGGAGAATCACTAAATGCCCACCAAGATGTAGCAAGTGCCATTATAGTTTTCCAGTGAAGAGGAGTAGGCAACTTACAGGGTAGGCTGCACCACTCAGCCATCTACACATCACCTTAAAAAAAAGAAAGAAATATTTTGATTTGGAATGCTAGTTATTGTAGGACTCACAATATATAGAGAGACTAAAATAAATGGGAGAGGGTCTCTTCCAAAAAGAATTGATAATTAGGGAGGTGTGCTCTGATGGAGCTGAAATGGACACAAAGGCACCAGTTTTACCAAACGTGATGCCAGTTTTAAAGAGGGTCAAAATATAAAACTCTAGAACCTACCTTTTCTAAGATAGAGGCATGTCCAGCTTCTAGAGGGGCAAATTCAGCAAATTTGTTTCCTGGCTTACGAGAAGTAGTAGTAGTTGTTAATACTACCGTTATACCTCTAATTAATAGCTACCATACGTATCCGTGACCTGCTCGCCCCACCAGCTCAATAGATATCTTGAGCAATGATCAATCTATTTGCCCCAAGGAACTGGGAAATCGTTATTTCTATTCGATGTTTGATATTTTGCCTTATATCTGTTACAACAGGCTGCGCTTTTTATTTAATTTTAGTTGTTAAGTTGTTCATGTTTATATGTTGAGTTGTTAAATTTTGTTATTATGTATGTATTGTTGTTGTATTTGGGCATTGAATGTTTGCCTTTTATGTTTGGAATCCACCCTGAGTCCCTCCGGGGAGATAGAGCGGAATATAAATAAATATTATTATTACTATTATTATTATCATTATTTAAAAGCAGGAGCGATCGCTGGCTACATTCTCTGCAATTAGTATTTCATCATTCGATTTTTTAATATTTAATTTGCTTTGGCTAACTGTGTGCTTTAGTTATGAAGTCAAAGCCCTTTCCTGAAATTAAGATGATGAGGTAACTGCTTATAATGCCTCTTCTGTGGTGATGTGAAGTATCCTTTCTGATATTCTGTTTGGAGGTATTAGTCACTGTGTTTTCTCCTCTCTGCTTCGTACAGTCTGGCTCTGTATCTCTGGGGACACCAGTAACAAGGAAAAAAGAAGATGAGGTCTCAGTTGGAAGTACACCTTTGCCCAAGCAGCAGTCAAATCAGGCCTCTGAATATGCCAGCAGCCCTGTCAAAACTAAAACTGTAACAGGTATGTTCTATTCTCAATTAAATCAAGCCATTCTCATACCACTTTTGCTCCTTGAGAACTGTGTACAATCCAGCACGTTCAGTTTCACAAATATAGTTGGATGCATTTTCTCTATTAATATGGTGCTTTATAGTATTTAAATGTTTTCAATTCATATCTAGAAATAAAATAACCTTTTCCTAACAAATTGCAATATGATTATACAATTATTTAATATTTCTTATTTTTCAATACAATAGTGTTTCATATCAAGAATATATGTTCAAAAAGATAACTATAGCAAATGTAATAGATTTTTTTGCAACCCAACTTGTAGTATAAGCAAAGGAAAATGCAGTGTCGTGGCAAAATGTGGTCTGGAATCTGGGTTCAGATCCTTTTTCATCCATGAAGCTCATGTAATCTGTTGCTCCCAACCTATTCTGCCTGGCCCTCTATTCCTTGGCTTCTTGGAGGTATTTGTGTGAAATCAGATACTAAATTAGGTGGACCTTGAGTCTGATCTGGGCTCTCCATATTATATTCTCATTACAACTTTCTTGTAATACCTGCTGCCAATCTTGAGTTTTCCCAGTGTAACCTACATTTGCTTTGAGAAGACAAACTCGCTGTAACAACTCTTTTGGTGTTGCTTAAGTGATACCCAGAGACTGCCTCTGTGTCCGGATAAGGACATGGGAACAGTAGTATGTTTGGGGCAGCAATAAATCCTATATTCTTCTGCCATAGCTTAACAAAATTGTTGATGTCAAAAAATAATAATTTTTTTTACATCTTTCAAACAGTTTGTGGGTTAATTTCAAATTATACTGCTAGGCATCAGAGCTTAAAATTAATGGAGTAAAAATATGCAGTTGCATTATGATAAATTCTAGGAACTGAAATTCCAATAATAACAACATCAACAATACATTTTATTTATTACCCACCTCTCCTCATGGCTCAAGGCAGAAGGCTTGAAATTCTGCTTCATTCCTCTTTGAAACTAATAACATTTATGACTGTAACAGAAAAAAGGGGGTGGAAGTGGGAAAGGGTTATTTATGTGAAAAAATAAAAATGCCCACTGCACACGAAGAGATCCCACCACTTGCCCTGTCTTTTCTGAATTCTCAGTATTTTTTTTTCAGCTGACATGTTTTTATTCCTCTGCTTTTTGGAGACAGCCAAAAGGTTATGTCATCTTTGGGTCAAGACCTACCTACTCATTGCAAAATATTCCCCAGCCCTCTGTTTTCCTTACTGAACATTCAGCAGAACTCCGGAAATGTAACACTTTTTGAAATGTTGTAGAACACTGTTTGTAGTTTATCCAAGGATTTGTCTCATAAACTATTTTTAACATTTGTTCAATATATAACAACAATGAAATATGTGCACTAAGTGATATTAGAACATATTTTCTTCTAGCTCTACTGTTTATAACCATCAACAAACAGTTGATTTATCTACCCACTGTGTTTCTTAGCTATCCGTGTTGTTTGAGTCACCTAGCAACAATTTTAAGGGGGGGAAAAGAAAAAGATATATGAATGAGAAAAAAGGAAAGCATTCCCATCTGTTGCAAGAGATTCTTGAAAATAATAACCTCCAGAATTCTCATATATAATCAATCATTTTCTCATGACAAGAGTTTGCCAGGGACACAACAGAAGGTGTGAACTCCAGTTCCTGCATGTAGCCAAAAAAGTATCAGGCTAAACTATTGGTTGCTTCAAATTGAGTGAAACATTTCTAGAAAGTTTTAAAAATGTAGAATTGGAGATAAGGTGCAATCAAGTTAATGATCCTCAGTATGTTTAAGGAAATCCTGGCCTTGGGAATTGTACAGGAAATAGAGGAAGCAGTTGATAATAACAATCATTCCATTTGTTACACCTTGTCTTATAAGGTTTCACTAAGGTGGTCTAATTGCCTGGAGGGATGCATTGAGGCAGCTTTGGAGGCTAAGTTGATTGTTTAACTACAAGCGGATGGCTTCTGAATTTTTCAAGTATGCAACACTCAGTGGAGTTTTTGAAGCCATGCATTGGTCATATAATACTCTGAGCTTGCTTCTGTCTTTTCTGTATTCACCATTCCTCCGATCTGTTCCCTTTTCCAATTTTATCACATCTTTTGGAACCATAAGACCAAAATTTTATAGTTAGTTTCAACTAAAAAAAAGCCTACTGAATTTCTTGCACAGACCTTACAATCAATATGAATAAAGCCAAGGAACAAGCATTAAGATTAATTCTATACAGTCTAGACATTCTAGGAAATTCAGTGCCAGAATATAGGTGTTTCTTATTTATTTCCTTCTTGCTTAAAACCCAGCAAGTAAATGTTATTGGAAAGCAAAACTTTATTTTTTTAAAATGTTACATTTAAGCAAGTTGAGGAAATAATTTGGCAAATGATAAATCACTCAAAAGCACTTAAGTAGGTAAATCACACATTCTGTCTAGTGATTCGGGGTTACTGTTTGTGTTTGCCTGCTGTGCAGTACTTGCTTGAACAAGGGTACCATATTAACTAGACATAAGGAAAACAATATTTTTATTTAAATCTGATTTTTTCCTTAAGAATTACAGTGGTAGAGAAACATGTTCATGTATACTTTTCTCATTTTGGCAATAGTCCATTGTTTTGTAAAGGTTCTGTTTCCAACCTGAACTATTGACTACCATAACTTTGTTGTTCTTTTATTGGAGAACATTATTTTAATGTTTTCTTTCTTCTGCATCAATGTTTTTATCCTTTGAAATTGTTCAAACATACCATATTTGATTAATAATAAAATTATTGCTATCATGCCAATATCGCACAAAAGAATGCAGTATTCATAAGCTTTCATGCAGGCTTGCTATGAAGAATTTGCAAGATACTTCACAGGCAAAATTGCTTGGATCTACTCTTGAGTTCAGTGTTGTACCCAGTGAATGCAATTTCCATACCTGCTTGTCCTGTATTATTGGATGAATTTCAGTTTGGGCAGCCTTCCAGCTCCAGGAATTCCCAGAGAAAATAGATTACCTAGATCCATTTCAATCTTGCCAGATTACTAACTGGGACTATTTATAGGGAGCGTACCATTCCCCTATTGAAGCAGCTCCACTGGCTCCCGACAAGTTTCTGGGCCCAATTCAAAGTGCAGGTTATTACGTATAAAACCCTATACGCTTCAGGTCTAACCTATTTGTGAGACTGTATCTTCTTCTGTGAACTGGTGCGGGCCTTGCGATCTGCTGGAGAGACCCTTCTCTCAGTCCACCACTGTCACAGATGCGTTTGGTGGGGGTGAGAGAGAGAGCCTTCTCGGTGTTGACTCCCCAGCTCTGGAATGCCCTCCCTATAGAGATTAGATTAGTCCCAAATCTCTAAACATTCTGTTAGAACCTAAAAACATGGCTATTTACATGGACCTTTGACTTGAAGTAATGTACTGTAGTCATGTGATGATGCCGACCATTATTATTTGGCACTTTAGTCTGTGTTTGAAGAAACCCAGTGACCCACAAGTATGCCTGTGTTTTAGAATTTTTAAAACTTTTAATTGCATCGATTGAAGTTGTCCATTGTTTGTATCCAGTCAAATTGTGTATTATTTTGATGATATGTAATTCTATTTTATGTGAGGCAACTTGAATGCTTTGTTAGCCGCCCCGAGTCCCTTCATGGAGATAATAAAGTTATTATTATTATTATTATTATTATTATTATTGCTTGGTCAAGATTTGGTCATCTTGGCAGATGATTTATCCAGGGAACTGGGCAGAGGGAATGCATTCCTATAGGTTGGACCTCTCAGTGGATTTTGATACAATCGTCATGGTTTTTTCTTGGAATGAGACTTTTTTTTTTTTTGCTAAAACTATTGAATTTTATACTACTGCTAATACAGTTTTCTTGGTGTTTTTAAGATAACCAATACAGATTATATGCTATACTTATTATTTTGCAATTTAAGTAAATTTACGTATTTCAATGAACATGCAACAGAGAAGATAACTGAATATACTAAAAACCTGAACCGTGACTAAGATTCAGTGAAATTAAGGCATAGGTTGATTGTGATTACTTATAATCCCACTTCTTTCAGGAACATTTAATCAGAACTAATTTAACTTTGATAGTGGCTTCTATATATATCAGATCAAGCATAGTAGATTCAAGAAGTTGGTTTATCTTCCCTTTATTTTTAAGAATCGAGGCCTTTATCAATTCCAATGAAAGCCATGTTGAGCTCACTTGAAACCTGCAGCAAAAGTCCTGAAGAAAGAATGAAAGAATGTATTGGAATAGTGTGGAACGCAGTGAAGCGCCTTACACTTCAGGTAAGATATACCTGTAATAGCTTGAGTACGGAAATTAATATGTATTTAAGTAATAAATATTATCTAGGATCTTCATTTATTTTCGAATCTAAGGCCAGAAGTTCTATTGCCTCAAGCAATAGATTTTAGTGTTATTAAAAGGGGACCAAATTGATAGTGATTTAAGCTGTTGTATTTTTCCTGCTAGGTATGAGGAGAAGTACTTGTGGAATTTTCTAACTCTTGTGCCAAAATGTGTCTCTAGGCAAATTTGCACTTGGGGTAGGGTGGGTGGGAGGTACCATCCATAGGCTCCTCTGCTTTAGTCTAGCCACACTGAAAACCCGCTAAAATAAATTGCCAGATTTCATCTGTAAAGAGAATGTTGAAGCTGGATTTTACTACAAAGCTGTCTTGGTTCAAATGGGAAGATGACTAAATGTAATCTAATGAAGTCATGTATGGTCTCTTTTGATAGTAATGTGCATTGTTATGTATTTTATACAATCCTTGTTTTCATGCGTATCTTACAGACTTTTACATTTCTTTGATGAGATATATGACCAACTGGATAATGGGTGTACTGCATTATTGTATTTATATAGGTCTATAGGTCTGCTTCCCAGTTACACATTGAAGAAAAATATTGATGCAAAAATTAATTTACTGCAATATAATAAATTGTGACAAGTTCTTGGTGGTGTGGGGCTATCAAGCCACCTTGTCTGCCTCCTGCGGAATCTGTATAACAACCAAGTAACAACAGTAAGAACAGACCATGGAACAGACTGGTTCAAGATAGGGAAAGGAGTATGGCAGTGCTATATACTCTCACCCGACCTATCCAACTTGTATGCAGAACACATCATGCACTGTGTGGGGCTTGATGAATTCAAGGCTGGAGTTGAAATTGCTGGACAAAATATTAACAAACGTAGATATGCAGATGATACTACTTTGATGGCTGAAAGCGAGGTGGAGCTGAGGAGCCTTATAACCAAGGTGAAAGAAGAAAGTGCAAAGCTGGGTTGCAATTAAACATAAAAAACCCCAAGATTATGGCAACCAGACTGATTGATAACTGGGAAATAGAGACACTTACTTCTTGGGAAGAGAGCAATGGCCAATCTCGATAAAATAGGGAAGAGTAGAGTCATCACACTGGCAACCAAGATCCGCATAGTCAAAGCAATGGTATTCCCCATAGTCACCTATGGATGTGTGAGCTGGGCCATAAGGAAGGCTGAGCGAAGGAAGATAGATGCCTTTGAACTGTGGTGTTGGAGGAAAATTCTGAGAGTGCCTTGGATTGCAAGAAGATCAAACCAGTCCATACTCCAGGAAATAATGCCAGCCTGCTCACTGGGGGGAAGGATATTAGAGGCAAAAATGAAGTACTTTGTCCACATAATGAGAAGGCAGGAAAGCTTGGAGAAGATAATGATGCTGGGAGAAAATAGAAGGAAAAGGGGCCAACCAAGGGCAGGATGGATGGATGGTATCCTTGAAGTGACTGCCTGACCTTGAAGGAGCTGGGGGTGGCGAGGGCTGGTCCATGTGATCACGAAGAGTCGGAAGTGACTGAACAAATAAACAACAACAACAATATTTTGCTCCATTTCATTTCCTCACCACTTTAATTTGAAAAGATGCCAATATTACTGTGGGAGGCATGATAAAACAACAAGGTTCCTGCCTTGTTAGGAGTCTTACCCAAGTGGATGTTTCGACCATCTGCAAACAGAGGGAATGCATTGCATGCCTCCAGCCCTAGCCATGTCACAGGAGCATCAGGGGTTGGGGTGAAACAGGAAGGGTGAAACAGCAGCAGGAAACTGCAGACATAGAGAAGTGGGAGAGAGAACCTATACTGATTCAGGAAAATGAACTCTGTAGTTAAGCATGGATCTGAAATCTATAATTTTAGGGAAAATTCAGTGTTACTATAGCAGCATTTTTATTTTCAGGCTGCTTAACTGTTACAGTATCCCAGTATAGGGTTTTTTTGTGGTTTTCTCCAGCTTCGCTAGTCTTACTTGCAGTGTTGTTAGAGAACCAGTTTTGGATCTTTCCTAGCTTTATTGTAGTGTCCAAGTTCTGCTCCCCCATTTTAACAATGCGATCCTGTCTTTGTACAAAATTCTGGTACTTTGGCCTTGTCTCCAGAATCTACCCTGGAAACTGTATTTGTATATAGTGATTTAGGGCACAGACTTTATCTCATGACAAATATAGATTGAAAAAGTCCTTAGTTGTCAACAGATAAATCAGAGCTTCTTTGTAACTTGAACTCCTTTGAGGATTGTTATTTCATGTGAATTTAGAGCAAGTAAATGCATTCGGAAGACAAAACACCTGGGAAGTTTACTTCGGATCCAAGGCTAGTGTTTACTTAGCCTTGTCTGGTTTTTGCTCATGCTAATATCCTGCATGACAGCTCAGTGTCGTTTAAGCCCTTATGATGTCAGTGGGAAATAAAGCTTCTTTTAACTTGATGGTTCAAAAAGGTTTTTTTTTGTAGATGTAAGTCTCTTGGCCATTACAGTGTGCAGAAGGGAAGTGTTCACTTTTCATGTGTTCTTGATACTAATCTTTGCTAGAGTTGTGAAGAAACATAAACAAAATTGGTTGTTAACTGTTACTCTCACTGAAACTGAGAAGTTTTACAATACAACCAAATGAGTTAATTATGAATAATAGTATGCTGAGTGCCATGTCAGTCCACATGGTTAGTGATATATTTCAGATAAATATATTATTTTTAAATATTCCTAAATATTTTAAATGACCCACCTTAGTAAATGTAGAAGTTTCCCCTTAACATTAAATCTACTTATGTACAACTCTGGGAGGTGGTGTTCATCTTCATGTCTAAGCCGAAGAGCCGGCGTTGTTCGTAGATGCCTCCAAGGTCATGTGGCTGGCATGACTGTATGGAGCACCATTAGCTTCCCGTGGGAGCAGTATCTATTGATCTACTCACATTTGCATGTTTTCGAACTGCTAGGTTGACAGAAGCTGGGGCTAGCAGTGGGAGCTCACCCCACTCCCCGGATTCGAACCACCAACCTTTCAGTCAGCAAGTTGGCAGCTCAGCAGTTTAACTTGGTGCAGCACCGGGGGCTCCTTGATCCATCTTAGTTGCTTGAAAATACTTGACAATCAGCAGAAACTATGAAAACACATTTAACTCAAAATATATTGAACTGAAATTATAATGTTAGTCGTGTTGTTGCAAGTAGTTGAAATTATGATATTATGATGTTAGTGGTGTCACTTGTTTCCTGCCTAGGTTCATGTTGTTGTGTGCCTTGGAGGTCCTATGATTTTAATGTATTATAATATGTTTATGTTGAATTGTTTAATGATACAAAGAGTTTAATGCACATTGCTTTATTTGCATTGTCATATTTATTGTTAGCTGCCTTGATTCCCAATATTGGGAGAAAGGTGGGATAAAGTGAGTGAATAAATAAATAAGATGAACCCATGTGAGCTTTTTCTTTTGCCTTCCTGAGACTGATAGTGTGCCTCTGAATTTGCCAGGATTTCCTCAGTTCCTGCTCATGACTCTTCTAATTAGGGCTGAAAGGCATTTTTAATCGGACATTTCCATTTCTTCTATGGAAGAAGAAATGGAAATATCCGATAGGCATATTCACAAAATAGCTATTTGGTGTATCCTTTGGCCATGTTCCTTTTATAATATGTGATTCATATTTCAATCATTGTAATAATTTCCAAAGAGGCAGTCTGGTTTAGAGGTTTTGAGTGTTGGACTTGGATGGACTTGGAATCCGAGACCAGGATTGAGTTCCCCACTCATCCATAGAAACACACTGGGTGACCTTTGGTTGCTATGTTTCTTTTTTGTGGTGGCAGTGGGGGGAGGGCTCCTTTTGTTAAGTATATCTCTTATAGGCCATAGGCCACTTCATTTGGTGCACTGAGTATTATATCAGTTTCAGGTGTATATACATACATATGGTTTGGACTAGGATGTTTAGACATAGACAGTGAGTCAGAGAGAAATTGAATGTAGAAAGTAGTACCAAGTGTAATTTCTTCAGATAGGAGCTAGCATAATGTAGTTGTTAAAATCATGAAAAGTTTGCAGGAAAGAGCTAATCAAATTTTGAATAACAGATGAGTCACTGAGCAGGTTATTTAAATCCTGCTTTCTCAGCCTTGAACTTGTATGTGAAATATTCAGATTGCAATACTGGCTTTAAAACCACCCTTAATGATTTGATTGACTAACTGCTGAGAAAATGTAAACAAAGTTTTTTTTAAGTATCAAAAATAATAAATATTAAAATATTCAAACTGATCATTCTTAATAATTGTAAGAAACCAAAGCTCTGTTTCAATAACTTGTAATTTTTGTTTAGTTCATTGTAGTTCACGTTACGTAACACGGATATTTTAGCTTCTTCCTAAAGTCAAATCTATTATTATTAGTGTAGAAATTGGCATGCATTTGCAGATTATACATGTTGTCAAGTTCAGAAAATAAATATTGTATGTTTTATTTACATTTTCCTTCACTTGGTATATATCTACAGAACAGACCAATGACGGCATGTTGGCTTCATTGGTCTGTTATTAGGCAGTGCTGCATCACAAGGTTGGTAGTTAACATAATCAACATAGGAGGTGATTCTATTTCAAGAATTTGCAGTAATTCCTTGTCTTTAACACACAAGTATGCTCAGTATTGGCAGAAGAACACGTTGCTACCAAAACTGAAATATGATCCTTGAAACAGAAAAGATGTTGCCATGGAAAAATGAAGTAACACTCAGTGCAGCTGTGATGCATTAATGAATAGGATTTTTTTTTTACAAAAACGAGATCATTTGTGTTTGGTGTGGCTTAGAGGGTCCCAACCAGATGGTTTCCATGAACAGGATCTGACCCCCAGCTTGAGGACTTCTTACTGGCAGATTACTTCATTTTCTTTCCTTTGGATTGTCAGATCCTTACATTAATGTAAGATTTACTGCTCCAGATTTATATCCAGTTATATAAATCAGTCACATTTCACATTGAATTCACAATTTTAGACATACAGTTTAATACTTATTTTTAAAGGTTAAAAAGATTTATTTGATAGTTTTAATATAAGCTATTGATGTAACATTAAGAATACAGAACTTTAAAGGTTTTTTGATAATATATGTTCTTATCAATGAAGTGAGCTGTGACAATTTCATTTTTAATCTCAATATTAATATTTTTCAAGAACTTTTCTGCATTTTAATGTAATTTTAAGTAATGTGGCAAAGAGCATATTATTTATCCATAGAGCTATCTATGTATATATGCTGTTATATGCTTGCATGTGGATATGCATGTGAAGATAGTCAATATGGATTTTGGACAGCTAAGAACTTAATAGATATTTCTCAAGATATTATATATTCCAGCACTTAACTGATGTCATAAACAATCCACATCTAATAAAAAATATGGATTTACCCTGAAGAAGCATTTTTCTGAAAAAACATGCTCTTTCTTTTGTAGTAATTTTGTAATATTATACAAAGTACTCCTCTATACACAGAAATACAAAACCTAATTGGGACAAGATTCAGTTTTTCACATGCTACTGTCTTAATCTCTAAGGAAAGAAAAGTTGTTGGAACTGAATCTCTGTAGGGATGGCTAACTTTGGATGATATTTATGGATGATTTTCAATCCATACCCTCAGAAGAATTTTTTTCTAAGATTTATCGAAAGGAGTTAAGGAGCGTTTTAAATACAAGGTTAGGAATTTTTCAGAGCAACCCCAAGAAAGCTGAAGAAGTAAGAATATGGACTGTATTTATAACCATTAGATCATGATCTATCACAGGTATGGATAAACCCACGCCTGGGGGGCCCTTGGGCTCTTCTCTCAGGCCCTCCTCTCTCTCGTCATCCTATCCTTCCTTCAGTATCTCTTTCCTTCCTTCCTCCTTCCCTCCTCCCTTCTTTTCTTACTTCCCTTTTGCTCCCTCCCTCCTTCCCTTCAATACTTTCATCCTTCCTTTCTTCTCTTTTTCCCCTTCCTTCTTTCCTTATTTATTTATTTATTTGGGGTTCTTTTACCCCGCCCTTCTCACCCCGAAGGGGACTCAGGGCGGCTTACAAAAGCAAAGGCACAATTTGATGCCTGCATCATAAAACAATCATACACAAAATTACATCAGTTCACAGTTAACAACAATTCAAGCATTATAACCATAAAATCAATAAAATCAATAAAACCAAATACAAACCCAATTTCTCCTCTTACATGGTCAGCGTTCGTTAACTCATAGATCTAGTTTTATGTTCCACTTCATCAATCCTGCTGGTCTTACTCGCCTGATTGTCTGATTTAATTGCCAGAGTGCCCAAAGGCCTGGTCCCATAACCAAGTCTTCACCCTCCTCCTGAAGGCGAGGAGGGATGATGATGCCCTGATTTCCCCCGGGAGTGAGTTCCACAGGTGGGGGGCCACTACTGAGAAAGCCCTGCTCCTCGTCCCCACCAGCCTCACTTGTGACAGTGGTGGGGTCGAGAGCAGAGCCTCCCCAGATGATCTCAAACTCCGGGGTGGGACGTAGAGGGAGATACGTTCGGACAGATACACTGGACCGGAACCGTGTAGGGTTTTGTAGGTCAAAGCAGCACCTTGAATTGTGCTCGGAACTGAATCGGCAGCCAGTGGAGCTGGCACAGTAGGGGGGTGGTATGCTCCCTGTATGTCGCTCCGGTGAGCAATCTGGCTGCTGCTTGCTGGACTAGTTGAAGTTTCCGAACAGTCTTCAAGGGCAACCCCACGTAGAGAGCGTTGCAGTAGTCAATTCAGGATGTAACAAGAGCATGGACCACCGTGGCCAGATCAGACTTCTCGAGGTACGGGCGCAGCTGGTGCACAAGTTTTAATTGCGCACAAGCTCTCCCAGCCACCGCTGAGACCTGGGGTTCCAGGCTCAGCGATGAGTCCAGGATCACTCCCAAGCTGCGAACCTGCGTCTTCAGGGGGAGTGTAACCCCATCCAGCACAGGCTGTAACCCTATACCCTGTTCAGCCTTACGACTGACCAGTAGGACCTCTGTCTTGTCTGGATTCAATTTCAATTTGTTAGCTCTCATCCAGTCCGACACAACAGCTAAACACCGATTCAAGGTCTGGACAGCCTCCTTGGTGACAGGTGAGAAGGAGTGACAGATCTGGACATCATCTGCGTAGAGATAGCATCTCAGTCCGAAACTCCGAATGATCTCCCCCAGCGGCTTCATTTAGATGTTAAATAACATTGGGGACAGAATCGAACCCTGTGGGACTCCACACGACAACGGTTGTGGGGCCGAACAGGTGTCACCCAATAACACCTTCTGGGACCGTCCCTCAAGAAATGACTGGAGCCACTGCAAAGCAGTACCCCCAAGACCCATGTCTATGAGGCGTCCCAGAAGGATACCGTGATCGACGGTATCGAAGGCCGCTGAGAGGTCCAGCAGAACTAACAGGGACACACTCCCCCTGTCCAGTTCCCTGCGAAGATCATCTACCAAGGCGACCAAGGCTGTTTCCGTTCCATGTCCCGGTCTGAAGCCAGACTGTGCCAGATCAAGATAATCAGTGTCTACCAGAAATCCCTGGAGTTGTGCTGCCACCACACGTTCCAGGACTTTGCCCAAATAGGGGAGATTGGAAACTGGCCGATAGTTGTCCAATTGAGTGGGGTCCAGTGATGGTTTTTTCAACAGCGGTTTGATAATAGCTTGTTTTAAGCTCGCTGGAATCTTGCCCTCCTGTAAGGAGGCATTAACCACCACCTTCACCCACTCTGCCAAACCCTCTCTGGCTTCTTTTATCAGCCAGGATGGGCAGGGGTCTAGGATGCATGTGGTGGGCCGCACCTCTCCAAGGATCCTGTCCACATCCTCAAGCTGAACCAATTGAAATGAATCCAATAAAACCTGACAAGCAGATGCTCTCCTTCCTTCCTTCTTTCCCTTTTCTCTTTCATTCCTACTCCCTTTTCTCTCTCCCTCCATTCCCTTCCATCCTTCCTTCCTTCTCTTTTCCCTTCCTCCTTTCCTCTTGGGGGATGTTTAGCTGGGAGAAGGTAGAGAAGGAATGCGAGAGCTATGTTTCAAGGTTTAAAGGGTCTCCCATTGAGGAGGAGGGGGAAAATTGACTTTCTGCTGCTGTAGAGACCAGGGCGCAAGGGACTGATGATTTCAAATGGCAGGGAAAGAGATTTGACTGAAAAGATTAGGAACAACTTTCTGAGAGTAAGAGCTGTTCGAAAGTGGCGTAGTCTGCCTCAGAGTTTGGTGGAGTCTCCTTCTCTGGGGGCTTTTCCACAGAGGCTGTCTATCGAGAGTGCTTTCATTGTGCCTTCTTGCATGGCAGCAGTCTGGAATGGATGGCCCTTGGGAGTGTCCTCCAGCTCTAGGATTCTAGGATTCCATATCAGGAGTAGGCATTATGGTATCTAATGGATACACCTTTGCCATCCACCATCTCATCCTGTCCAAGGCCAACCCTTTTGGGATCCAAAGGTTTCCTTAACTTCCTGCCTCCGAAAGAAAAGCGGAAGAAGAGGAAAGGGCAGGGAGGGGACTTGGGGAGAACCCTCTACCTCCGGGCCCGCCCACCCTGATCGACCTGGCATGAGGTCCCCAAATTAGAAAGTTTGTCCATGCCTGATCTATATGCTCTGGCATTCTAATTATCAACAAACAAGTGCTATATATAGTATATGCAGCTAGTGAGGTACAGTGATTTGAGGGTTGGGTTCGGACTGGAGATGTGGGTTCGTATCATCATTCAGCCATGAAGACTCACTGGATGATCTCGGACAACTCATATTTCCTTCAGTATCGGAGGAAAGAAATGTTAAATACCCCTTTCTCCTCAAACAAGTCTTGCCCAGAAAACACTGCCAAATGTTGCCATAACTCAGAAATAACTTGAAGGGACACAACCAGGGCCGTAGCCAGAAAAAAAATTCGGGGAGGGTTGACACTTTTGGGGGGGGGGGGTTGAAAATTTCAGGGAGGGTTTAAAATTTCAGGGGGGGGGGCTTGAAACCTGCCTCCTAGCTCACGCTGAAGCAAAGAGCACAGCAGGGGGCAGAAGAGCCTTCAATAGCCTGCAGCTCCGCCCCTGTCAACCACCTCCACCAAGTCTGGCCTCCTTAATGAGAGCATTCAACACCCCCCCCCCCAACTTGGTTGCTTCACTACATCGGCTATTGCTGCAAGTAATGACAGTGTGAATAAATTGTCAATATTTGCTTGAGATAGTGCTTTCAGTTCTGGAGGGACTCTTAATTTTTTGCATCTCATAGACTTAGCATGGGGATTTGGTTAACCAGTTAAAATTCATGAGTAAACTGGGTTTTTTAAAAAAAATCTGAAACATTTCGGGGGGGGGGTTGAACCCCTAAAACCACCCCCTCGCTACAGGCCTGGACACAACACCAACAATTAGAGCTAGCTGCTCATTGCAGCCTAAAGATCAGAATGTATAGGGGAATGAAATTTAAATGCAGCTGAATGAT
The DNA here is from genome assembly GCF_037176765.1 of Anolis sagrei. Lineage (NCBI taxonomy): Eukaryota > Metazoa > Chordata > Lepidosauria > Squamata > Anolidae > Anolis > Anolis sagrei. Next base: position 31,484,677 of record NC_090024.1, on the reverse strand, counting down.
AAAAAGAGGACTGCTATAAGCTTTCCAGTTTGCCTCTCTGAGTAAATAAAGTACAGCAGAACTGGAGGGCCTAGAAGTTCTACCTCTAGGAGTTCTAACTCCTTAATCACAGATGATTCAGGCAGAAAACAATGACAGTAGCACTCTCATTGTCCATCGCTTGGGCTTGCTTAGCCAAGAGACATGCATTTCCTGGCGATAGAAGGCTTTTGTTATCTTTGTTTGTCATTTCTTTATTCAGGGTGTAATTCACTTTAGGTAATATTTGGGGGCTTTTTAAAGCTTGCTTTTCTCAGCATGTTTATGAATCCAAAATTTAATCCCCACGCCTGGTTCCAAAGGATTTCATCAGCATCCCTAACACTGATAGAACAAAAGCTGCAGTGATTATAACAGTATAATCATGGTAGACATGATTATATATCATAACCATGCCCCCAATGGCTGATGAACCAAAAATATACGTATGTCATTGCAAACATCTTGTTAGCAGCCCATTGATTATATAAACCTGTGAAAATACACAATCTTTTTTGTCCAATTTAAAGAATACTTTGTACACTTGAATCAACAAATATCGAAGATAAAATTACTTTGTCTTTCAACTTTAGATAGCTTTAATATTAAAAATGAGCACATGAATGGATCATTGTATTTATTGTTGTAAATTGAAGCTATATTTATGTGCAGTAAATCTTTGTCAGTTTTGTTTAAACAAAAGTAGAATAGAGAGAAATATATACGCAGTGTTTATCATTCAAGCAAATTATTTAGAGTTTTTCAATGCTACATATCTTTCATTTGTTTCTGAGGCAAGGATAAAGGATACCCTATGCTGTGTAACAATATGCCCTTTATAAATTCCATTTTGCTTTATGAAGTATACCAAATGGGGCCTCTTTTAGAAATAGAGTACATATGACTTGAAATGAACTGTATAAGCATATATTGCTTAAACAGTTAGGAAGAAGGGCTGAAGACAATGTCATTCAGCATATTCATTTTTAAAAACCCTTTCTGAACATGAAAGATTTATCGAAAGCAATCCCATTTCCATGTCAAGTAATTATCACCATGTGAAGGGTTAAAAAGAATACACATCTTTGTGGTATGTCCATGTATTTCTCTATAAATTCAGTGTTACATTTATTCCAAAATTATTAATATCCATAAACACATTGCTAACAAAAATTATACAGATGAAATAATTTAATAGTTTTAGTTCAATCCACATATAGGTGTGTAACAGTTGGGCTGACATAATTTGGTTTATGACCAGTTCTCTGTCCCCATCTTCCCTAACCCTACTTTTTACTATACAGGAGACTAGTTGCTGTTGTTCATTCGTTCAGTCGTTTCCAACTCTTCGTGACCTCATGGACCAGCCCATGCCAGAACTCCCTGTCAGCCGTCACCACCCCAGTTCCTTCAAGGTCAATCCAGTCACTTCAAGGATGCCATCCATTTTCAAAAGCATCTATCTTCCTTCGCTCAGCCTTCCCTAAGGTCCAGCTCTCACATTCGTAGGTGACTGTGACGAATACCATTGCTTTAACTATGTGGATCTTTGTTGCCAGTGCGATGTCTCTACTCCTCACTGTTTTATCGAGATCGGACATTGCTCTCCTCCCAAGAAGTAAGCGTCTCCTGATTTCCTGGCTGCAGTCTGCGTCTGCAGTACTCTTTGCACCTAGAAATACAAAGTCTGTCACTGCCTCCACGTTTTCTCCCTCTATTTCCCAGTTATCAATCTTTCTTGTTGCCATAGTCTTGGTTTTTTAAATGTTTAGCTGCAGCCCAGCTTTTGCGCTTTCTTCTTTCACCTTGATTAGAAGGCTCCTCGGCTCCTCCTTGCTTTCGGCCATCAAAGTGGTGTCATCTGCATATCTAAGGTTGTTAATGTTTCCCCAACAATTTTTACCCCATCCTTGCATTCATCAAGCCCCGCACATCGCATGATGTGTTCTGCATACAAGTTGAATGGGTTGGGTGAGAGTATACAACCCTGCCGCACACCTTTCCCAATCTTGTTACATGTTCAGTTCTTACTGTTGCTACTTAGTCCTTATACGGATTCCTCAGGAGAGAGACAAGGTGACTAGTGGACTTGCTTAAATGTGTTGATACATGCTGTGGAGGAAAGAATTATATCAATATATATACTTTTCCACCAGATGTGAGGTTCTATCTAAATATCCACTGTCACCATATGCAAAGATTTCCACAAATCTCACTGGTACCATCAAGAGTCAGGGCTTTCTGTTATTTCCACGAGCATAAGGATCTCCTATTCGTCTCACTGCTGTACCCACCAACTTTGAGGGCTAAGTAGATGCTGTCAAGATTCCCACGAACTATGGGGGGCTTAATAAATGTCCAGTTCCTGCAAAGGATATTATCCAACTTTTATCCCTACTGACACAACTCTCTCTCTCTTTTCTCTGCTGTCACCACAGACACTGTATCTGAACCATTTTGAGCCTGTTTTGTAGAGAGAGAGAGTGATGTATAATTAAACAACAACATCATCATCAACAACAACAACAGTAACCCTATCTGCCTGTCTGTCTATATGGTGTTGAGGCAGGCCAAAAGCATATGATACCCAAAAACAATTCTTTATTGACAGAAGTTGCATGCAACAAAACAAATTAGTAATTCAATACATTTCAAACCAATATTTTATTCTGACTCTCACAGCCCTAATCTTTTATCTTATTCTGACTCTCACAGCCCTAATCTTTAATCATTTCTTACTCCACACCACAGCTCTCTAACTAAATGCAGGCTTTCCCCAGCTTTGGATGTCTTGCTTTCTGATGACTTGCTCTTTCAACACTTGCAAATTACAGACAAGTTCCATTAATTTGAGGAGGGCGTCCACTCTTCCATCAGTTCTTCTTGCCTCTGAGATTCACTGGGGACTCCTCACACAAATGCTGTAGTATGCTGTATTGTGTTTTGGTTTCTGTTTTTCAGAAGCCAAAATGCATTTGCAACCTTAAAAAATGGGTTCCACTTTCAACTGATTCCACTTTCTGACAATGCTGCAGTCCTAACCCATCAAATAAGCAGAGTCTTCCTATAAAACAACTGTTATTCACCAGCTATATTCAAGGATTTTCATCATTTTACCTCTCCACACCAACTCCTTACTTTATTACCATTACATTATAAGGATACCTCTAAATATAGTGGTATGGCTACCCAGAAGTGGAGCCCTATCACTACTGGAAAGGAGATTCTGGATCCAGCCCTTGGTTCTTGATCTCCATGTAAACTTAATTAATGTATACCTTTTATTTTAGATGTGACAATTGATCTTTCAAAAATGTATTGAAAATCAGGTCAAGATGAGTAATTATAGTTACAGCAAGCAGAATTAATAAGGCTTAGCAATGGGGAAGGAGGATTTTGTCATAATTGGTGGACCTGAATTCTGAGTCCTTTTGCGCATACTGTATGCATGCTTTTCCCATTGAAAGTTAATGACATGCACACTTTCAGAGATTTGTTCTGTACAATGAAGGTTAAAAGATTTGAACTTTCTTTTAAAAAAACACCATAAACATTAAGTCTAAATTTCCCAGGAAACAGAGCCAGTTTTCACATTCCATGCGTGCATAATTGCAGAAGGCATACAGTATTAGTAATGTGTGGTTTTGGCAATAATGAGCAACATTTGGCAACATAACAAAATTCATACTTCTGCAATGTTTGCTAAGAATGATTCAGTGTTCATAATGCATGTTATTTTCTGCAAACCTCATAGAAAATGAAAATTTTGCACTGAAAATACCAATATAGGGCCAGTAGTCTGTTTTGAAGGCTTTAGCTAGTGCTAACAAAAAGATAATAAACTGCAAAGTAGAAGGATTTTCTCTCTTTCTCCTTTTTTTACAAGTACATTTTCCAACTCAATCACCTCTCTTGGAAGGAGGTGCGGAAAGGTAGATATATGTGGAGCTTTTTGTGCTAGTGTTTTTCTGAACAAGTTTATAGGCTAAAATGACACCTCTTCAGGTGTGACTTTTTCTGAGTGTAAATTACAGGAACGTAAAACACCTGCTTCTGGTTGACTTTCTTTTAAAAACAAACTGTGACTTTTTTAAAAAAATATTTGGAAATGATTATCATTCTTGGTGTTGTGCGCGATTTTGATCTAGAAGTTCAGTAAACACATCTCAAGGAATATGTTTTATTTTTCAGCTTGAAGTGCAGTCCTGCTGTATGTTCATTCCAAATGACAGCCTCCCATCTCCTAGTACAATTGTGTCGGGTGACATTCCTGGGACTGTCCGCAGTTGGTATCATGGACAGGCGCGTATGCCTGGAACACTGGTCCTGTGCCTCCCCCAGATAAAAGTTATGAGTGCCGGCCACAAATACATGGAGCCTTTGCAAGAGATTCCCTTTGTTGTACAAAGACCAATTCTTGAAGAAGGTAGAGTATAGCAAGTTCTACAAAGTTTTTTAAAATGTTATTTCTTGTGAATGATCATGATAATTAATTCTGCAATTCTTTCATTTGCTTTTGTTGCTATTTCTTAGCCACTTTGAGTTCCTGTGGAAAGATGGGATAGATGGGATAGAAATGGGATGGGATAGAAATAAATATGATGATGATGATGATATCCTCACTAGTATATGCAGAGTGCATCCAGCTTTCTATACCATTATTTTCAAGAGTTTAGTTCAGTCACAATAATTTTCTTACCCTGATAGTTATATCATTTTTTAAATTCACTTACATATTGCCACTTCCCATTGGATTTACTGAAAATTTTCATCATTTGTCTTTCTTATTTTATTGTTTTCTACATTGAGTGTTACTTCAATTTTAAGTAAACTAACCTTTTCAGATTTAATAATTTTAGTGTTTAATACTTGATGGGTGTGATGTTGTTGACAATTGCTTCAGTTTAACAAGTCCCTGTTCAGTTAAATGCTTTTTATACCATTTTCTTTGGCTTGTCTGTTGTCTTGACATGCCCATCTAAGATTTATTAATTGTTCTTTGGGGATCGCAATAATTTATTTCTATTACTTTTACTTTAGTATCCTTTTAAAATTTAACTGTTTTTAATTAGTTAAATGATAGTTTTCAAATAGTTACAATTTTTAATTCGAACTATTTGTTTTTAATATGACAAAGAAGTGGAATTGAAATGATACATAATATTTGGTGTTGAAGTAAGCATTATATTTACAGGTGCATCCTGTCAAGAATTTTTACTCCAACAGCAAATGTGGTTTGCCCTCATAGCTTTTTTTTTTTAAGGGTTCCAAATTTGCCTGACAACAACATTGTATACTATTTTTAATAGAGATGTTCCCAGTGCTCGTAGAAAATGAAAAATTTATGTTCTAACAAGGTAATGGAATAGCCATTATAACAAAAAAGGTCTGAAAATGCAGAAAGAATCTATTCTAAAACCTTCAAACTGCCAAGCAAATTGTCTTCCTGGGGTGTTAACTGTTGTAACATGAGTAAGAAGATAATGATAGCTATTGTTTGGAATACCTTGTGTGCATTTTCTCAGAATCCTAAGTTCAGTACCCTAAATCGATGGGATTGATTCAATGGTTTCATTTACTTGTGCATAACAGAATAATGTCTAGGCATTTTCTAGATCATTGAGTTGAGCATAAAGTTGCACTGGACAACTTTGTGACTTCTGAAGAAGTGTCTTCCGTGGGATTTCCTAGACCAGTGGTTTTCAACCTGTGGATCCTGTTTTGACCTTCACCTCCCCAAAATCCTAACAGCTGTTAAACTGGCTGGGATTTCTGTGAGTTATAGGTCAAAATATCTGGGGACTCACAGGTTGAAAACCACTGTCCTAGACTCTCCAGTGTGATATGCTTCCACCCAAAACAATTTGTTCAATAAGATTCACTATTATATGTGATTTTCACTATCTGGGAACATGTTCCAGTTTTGCACATGTGGTTTACATTTGACATCTGATATGTTTGTAATTCAGGTATGATTTGAGACATGTACTTCACATTATTCACACTGAAGTCTTTCGACAGAGAAATATATAATATGTACTCAAAACCAGGCTTCTTAAACTTTTTCTGCATCCAACTCCTTTCTGACAGAGAAATATTTTCATGACCCCTTTCTGCCCGAGAAATTTGTATGTTCCCCAAGTATATAGGTATATAAAATAGGTATAAAAACAAATATTTATCAATAATAATTCAGCACTTGCAAGGCTTGCTAAACAGGTTGATTTTCCTTTTTATGAAGTGCAACTGAAGCATTTTCTACACTACAAACACTGCATGTTGTTGTTAACAGATTCATGTAACAACTATCTAGGTGGTGTTCAGAAACTGGTTCCTGTTGTCAAATATTTTATGACCCCAATATTGAGCCAAGGGAGGGTTAGAATCCACAGTTTAAGAAGTGGTGCTTTAACCATTGCTTCTTAAACTGAGTCCCAAACCCAAATAGGCTCCCCTTAGCTCAGTGTTGAGTTCACAAAAAATTTAGCAACAATAAAAAATTTTGAACGTCACCTGATGGTTGTTTTACCAGTGGTTCTCAACCTGGGGTCCTCAGATGTTTTTGGCCTACAACTCCCAGAAATCCCAGCCAATTTACCAGCTGTTAGGATTTCTGGGAGTTGAAGGCCAAAAATATCTGGGGACCCCAGGTTGAGAACCACTGTTAGACATTTACATGACTATCTTGTTCAGTGTTTACAGTGAACTCTGCAGAAGATGCTTCAGCTGTACCTCATAAAAAAAAGGAAAACCAACCTGTTTAACAAACCTTGCAAATTCTGATTTGTTATCAGTAAATGTTTGATTTGTATACCTATTTTCTGTATGCTCATTTCCTGAGTTGGCCTAATCTAGTTTGAACTAGTAATTGGTTATAAATAAGAATCCATAAATGAGTGTTTTGGTTGTGTATTCCTACAGAGCATGGGGTGTATAGGACCCTCTGGTCTCTTCCAAATCTATTATTCTTACTCTATAGTTACTCACTTATTTGAAGAAAAGAAATCACCAGAACACATTCCATTCTTTGATGAGTTTATCCAAGGTTTTAATTTCAAGCCCTTTTCTTCTCTGCATAAGATCTTTTCATGGCCTATCAATTATATGAACTTCTGTGAAAACCACAAGTGTACCTTGAATGCATCAGATAGTTCAGTATAACAAGGGATAAATTCTGTAATTCTGAAAGCTAACATTTAAGCAAATTAAATATCTTTCATGCTCTTTTTAAACTCAAGAGGGTACAAACGACTGTTTATGACTTCAGCATGAACTCTGCCTTTAATATCATTTAGTGTTATTTTCCCAACCACAATAAAATAGCTATGTAAATCTTTTGTTAATCTGTGTACATAGATTAAAACAAAAAGGGAGCCCAACTGTGGCCACACACCTAATCATTTCAAAGACAACCTAATATTCTTAAATATTCTCAAATTCACTCAGTTGAAATCAAACAAAAAATCTGAAAATCTGAGTTTAAAGCAAAAACATGTGGCTAGATAGGCTTACAGCACAATTCCCTATAGTTTATATGTTGAATTAAGCTGCTGCACACATGTTAGTAGTGACTGTCTCTTCATTCAGAGTTTCCAGAACTGCTCTTAATTGAAAACCCTTTTCATTCTACTTGTGATAAACCCATATATTTCTTTTTAATGTTAATCATTTCTCATCAGAGATAAAGATGCAGACATGTATTTAAGGAGTTAGATGTGTGTGTATAATATTTTTAATTTAAAATATATATTTCTATCTTTTTTTCACCCTTCGTAAAGATCTTTCCCTTGCCATATTGGTTGGAGGCCTTTTGAGTGCTGCAGTACAAAAAAATATTAAGGCATCTAAGTTCTATTTCCTTAGGTCTATTGAAACATTCATTATCTGCCTTTTTGAAGTGAAGAGAATGGAAAGAAGGAGGCATCCAGACCTTGCCCCCTATAAATAAAAGGATCCCTTTTGTCTAAAAATTACTTATAGTTCAGTAGAAAATGTCTTTTGTAGAAATAGGGGAGATTATCATTTTACTGATGTATTCCCCACCCATTTCCTGCTGCCTTTCCTTCCTTTTCCCAAAAGGTTGGGTCACCCGCAGATAGTGTGGGATGTTGCAATGAACAAATGGTGAAAACCTCTTTCTCCTCTCCCTGCTTCACTAGAGCATCCTGAATAAAACTGTGTTCGAGGACTAATTTCTGTAGTTCTCAAACTCACTGTTTTATTTTCATTCGATTTTTGGAATAATCCATATGAGCCATTTGAGTATTTGTATTGAGCAAACTTCTGAACTTATTTCTTGATGATTTAATATTTTGTTTTGCTTTTCTCCATCACCAGGTGATGCTTTCCCTTGGACAGTCAATCTGAATCATTTCAGTGTGTATACTCTTCTTGGGCAGCAGATGACTCTTAATTTAATAGAACCCATGGGCTGCACTTCTACTCTGGCAGTCACTTCACAAACGCTACATGTTGCAGGACCCGAATCCAAACACTCATTTGTTGTGTGTCTCCATGTTGACCTTGAGTCTCTTGAAGTGAAATGCTCAAATCCTCAGGTTGGTGAATTTGTTTGATTTACTGAAGTAAAATAAAAATTGTTTGATTTAAGGATTATTATAGGGTTTGTTTTATTTAAAAAGGTTTTCTTTCAAGCATCTTTATACCCTAAAAACTGGGCCATCAATATCTGGGTACTTAGATTAAGATTTGCTTTGAAGGTCTTTCAAGTTTTGTAATTTAAATTCGTTTCACAGTGTAATAGCTACAGCACATAAATGCATCTTTTGGCTGATGGAATGAAATTACTTGCAGATGTACTGTTAAATGCTGGTCCCTTCTTTTTTCTTTTTGTTTTTGCTGTCACTGTGGCTACATCTGCTGAAATGATCTAATTTAGTCTTTGTAGAAATTAACACATACCTGCTTTTACATTTTCAAGCCAGGTAATTTTTTTTATCATGTCAGAAGCAAATTGAGAATATACTGCAGCTTGCTTCTGATGTGAGAGAATTGGCCATCTGCAGGGACGTTTCCCAGGGGACACCATGTTACCATCCTGTGGGAGGCTTCTCTCATGTCTCTTCATGGGAAGCTGGGGCTGACTGACAGGAGCTCACCCCATTTCACATATTCGAACCACTAACCTTCAGGTTTTCAGGTCAACGGTTCAGCTGTCACAAGGGTTTAACCCATTGTGCCACTGTGACTCCAACCAAGTAATTATGCCCTCTGTTATTTGGGGGGGGGGATACTCTATTTATTTATGTAGCTTAAGAATGGCCCTCATGTCCATAAAACCAATGTACACAGTTTCGTTTACCCATGATTTCACTTATTCACTTAAGGCTTTCTGTACAAGACAGTCCTTTTGCTCAGTGCCACTGTCATTGATCCCTTTGGAAACAATAAAGTTTGCCATTATTTGTAGTTTCAATTATCTCTGTATGAAGTCCAGGAATGTATCCATGTAGATATGGAATCATACTGTATTCTAGTTTCCCCTTTGCAACCCATACAAGTCTTCAAGTGGACTAGTCATAAATCAAGCATGTAAACAAATATCAGTCATTAAAATTCAGACCCAACAAAATCAGAAACCAGTATTTATACAAAAGGGAAAGCAAATGATCAATAACATCTCAAGGCATATTAAGAATTGGAAGGGAGGGAGCCTATTGGTTACTCAAGGACAAAATATTTCAAAACATGGATACTCTGTCACCTATCTACCTATCTATCTGTTTATCAATCTTATCTATCAATCATCTATCACATGTACATACATGCCATATTTCAAAATAGGATTTTAAAGCTTAAATTTTGTTTATAGAAGAGATGGTATTCTTTAAGAAATCCAGGCTAAATCTATTTTGGACTTTAAAGGTCAAATCAAAACCTCTGAACTGAGTTTAGGCATGCCCTAGTTACTGATGAGTACTGCGAAATTTTTAGTTAAAGAGATTTCCCTATCAATAGCTAGGATGTTTCATCTTGCACCATTTGAAGTTCCAGACATCCTTTAAAATGGCTCCACCGTGTTACAAATAGTAGTTATATAACATGGCTATAATCCATGTATACTATTTGCTTGCTTGTTTGTTTATTTGTATCCTGCCATTCCATCATAAAGGCTCTCAGAGTAATTTACATTTTTTAAAAAAAATGGCACTTACTTGTCCTCAGATTTTTTTATCTAAAGACATGACACACAAGGAAGTGGGAAAGGCAGTGGGAAAAGGATTGAAGTCCAGCTGTTGCTTCTGGGCCCTGACAAGAAGGGGCAATGCCTACCTCTTCTTTTCTGTCTCTCAGCTAAGGCAATGGCAGTTGGGTTGGAAAAGGGGCATTTTATCTGCCTCTGGGTACTCTGGATGAACATTTACACAGAGATATATATGATGTGGAAAATGGGTTGTTGTAGATTTTCCAGGCTATATGGCCATGTTCTAGAGGCCTTTTCTCCTGACGTTTCTCCTGCATCTATGGCAAGCATCCTCACTGCCTACAACAACCCAGTGTTTCCGGCCATGAAAGCCTTGGACAATGTGGAAAATGTTCCATTGGAAAATATAGCATTGGAAAAATTACCTTTACACAGATCTAAGTCAATAAAGGTTAATAAATAAATAATTAGATACAAATGTATAAATAGGTAAGGAAGAGAAAGGAAGAGAGCCAGAGTGATTGTTGGACTAGGACTCTGGGAGGACAAATTTTAAATCTCTTCAGACACTAGGTAACTTTGGTCAAGTCACATTCTCCCAGCCTCAAAGAAAAGCAGTGGCAAACAAAGGAAAAACCTATGATAGGGATGCTAGATGTTAGGGTAGACTTGAAGGCACGTAACGAATAAGAAACAAACACTAGAGAATATATTTTGTTCATGTGGACATGCCTAATTTTGCACAAGAGAAAAGTTTCCTGAAACTATCATAAAGGCACTAAACAATTATGATTCAATAAGCTCTAAAAATGTGTTACTACACATTCCTCCGGGCAACATGCAAGCAACTATTTAAGCTCCATTATAGAATTGGAATTGAATGTGGGTTTTTTTTTTAATAGGGAGAAAGAAAGAAAGAAAGAAAGAAAGAAAGAAAGAAAGAAAGAAAGAGAAAGAAAGTCCCATACTAGCATTGTTCTCATGGTTTTAATTTTACTATAGTTATAATTTTATAGATAAGCTACTAAAGCTGCCACAATATTTAAGAAGTACTGCCAGCACTGGGAAGAAAAGAAACCACATACCAATACTGGCTCCTCTTAATTATTAGATGTGTACATGGAAAACATTTTGAAAAACCATTCTAGAGACATTACCACCAACATGCAAAGTAAAAACCACCACTCGTATAATCATCAAATGCAGTCAGTGAAATGTATCCATTTCATATCAAGTAAAAGCTTAAGTCTGCTCCTAATGACCCATGGTGATGTGTCTTAGTGTTTCTTTTGTGCAATAGGAAAATACCCTTTTCTGTATTTTGTGTCTCTAAATAAAACATGTTTATTTGTTATTTTCTGATTAATATTGAGGGGTTTTATTTATCGTACCAAAAGCTAAACGAGGGTATAGTTGTAATGTATTTAAAAAGCACCAAGTTTTAAAACTTGGCATTATATTAAATGTCCTTTGACCAGAAGCTGTCCACTTAGATTGCCTCTGGTGTTGCTATAAGAAGGTCCTCCATTGTGCCTGTGGCAGGGCTCAGGTTGCATTGTAGTAAGTGGTCTGTGGTTTGTTCTTCTCCACACTCGCATGTCGTGGAATCCATTTTGTAGCCCTATTTTTAAGGTTAGCTCTGTATCTCGTGGTACCATAGCGCAGTCTGTTCAGCGCCTTTATAGTAATCTATATGAAAACAAAAGGTTCAGAGAGGGATTTGTCCCTAATTTTTCTAGCTGTTTGTCTACTGGAGGTATTTGCTTCCAGTATGTATCTCAGGCACATGGAAAATTTGAAATCAAAGTGATAGATATTTATCTTCCAGTTTACTGTGGTTTTAGGAAGATATATGAAAAATAAGATTAGACATAGCCATTATATTGCAGTGAGGTCCAAAAATATCCAAGTTACCAAAATTGAAAAGCAATGCTTTTAAAGCTACTTTACATATATAGTATACTCTCAGTGAACTGGCACCTATGGAGATTGGTAGATACCAGATCAATGAAGTTTCTGGTTGCTTGAGAGTTACTATTTAAAAGAAGTCTAACTAATACTATATGTCATATTATACCAAACCATAAACTCTGTATTGACTTAATATTAATATTGAAATACAGTAATTAAAGCAAATAAAGACAAATGTCTCTTAATGTAACATTTCTGCTAAAATTGATTTTATTTTAATTTTTATTTAAAGCATTATTCTATTTTTTTCTGGTTGCTTGAGTATTTGTTAACTGGGAGTATACTGTATATGGTGTTGCAAGCCAGTTTGAATATCCCTTTAAAATGGAAATAATGGAGTAGAAATAGAATGATTAAGCCTTGCTTTACAGCAAAGAAACATGGTGATTCTTTGCTGTAAATATTACATTTAAATATAAAATGTGAACACTGAAATATCGAGGTGAATTCTGCTGGTTTGTGGAGCATCTGTCAACAGTGTTAGAGAGAGAGGTGGGAATAGATTTTCATATCGCTAAAATGAATTCCTATTTTTATCAGATCATAACAAGTAGCATCATTTTTCTGCATTCATTCTACGCACATCATTTTCTGGATATGTCCTGGGGCTGAATCTTCTTTGTAAAATTTGAAAATTCTTCCTACCCATGCCAAGCTGGATATGGTATCAATATCTGCTTACGTATTTTGTTTAGGAAATATATCAATCTATAGTCATGCAGTCCCTTGATTAATGCTTATTTATGAAAACCCGTGTATGTACGGTATATGTTAGAATTGAGTCAAAGAATGTACATGTTATACAGCATGTTACCTGAATATTCCGATGATCTATCCAAAACAATTACGCGGTTGCATATTTGTTGCTGGTTTTCTAGTTCATACTTCAAAAACTTCATATCTTCCATGAATAAACATCCTGCATTTTGCAGAATGGGTCTCTGTTCTGTCTAGAATTTGGAATTGATGCACTGTTCTCTGAAGGGACAGCTTGTATAGGAGACCTTAAAATAGCCCAGAAACAGAAGAGTTTTTTTTAAGCTGTAGCTTAATGTTTTGCAAAATGAGATGCAGTGATTCTGATTTTTAGACCTATGTCCTGTACACTGATAATCTTTTTTGATGCAGAATTCTAACAAAATACTATTGTTATATGGTAATGTTACATTGGTGTATTTATAATGTGGAGTTCTTAAGTGAAAGTATTGCTATTCAGTTGTTTGTTAAAGCTACTGCGTTTCTTTCCAATTAAGGTGCAATTACTGTATGAGCTAACAGATATCATGAACAAAGTCTGGAATAAGATTCAGAAGAAAGGCGTTTTGCACCACTCTCAGGCCTATACAGAGTCTGCTTCAGGGCCTGCACCTCCTAGCTCCCCGATTAAAAGCAGTGTTGGGACAGCTCCACCGGATACCAGCACATGTAGTCCATCTGCTGACTTTGGGACAACTACAGAGGTAATTAAAAATTATATTGGCATGTAATAGTGATATTGGATACAAAGACTGGGCAAGTGACCAAACAGAAATCAAAAGCATAGAAGATACAAGTTAACTAACATGGGTAAAGATTGAACAAGTGCTCTAACAATAAACATGCAGCACACAAACATTTAATGAATCGTGTTTGAAATTAAACTTTGAACATAATGACTGTGTTCAAACATAGTAATAAACAATGGCTTCCAGCTGCCCCTGCCCTCTCTCACTTGGCTATGAAGAGGGGCTGGGAAGGTTTTGCTTCCATTTTTGATTACCTGCTGTTTAGCTTTCTGCACAAACTATTAACCAGCAGTCCATAAAGTAGTGCTGTCTAGATATATTTGATTAAATCTATCATACTTTCACATCTAGTATGCTCATGGGCCTTGTTTATGGTTTGAGTTAATTGCAAGAGCCAAGTATTTGTTCTAGTAATAAGGATTTCTGATCACCAGAGGAACATGCCGACAATATCCAGGACTTTGTTGCACCATTCCAAGAAGCATGAAGAGGTTATTTTACATTTTATATAACTAGGCCTCACAGTTTATTCCAGTGTGGCATTCCAGGACATGTGATCACTACTGGCTTTCCTGAGAGGATTTCAGATACTGTGTGCATCCTCCTTTGATCGTTTGTTCTTACCAGGAGAGGGGTATATGGGAGTGAATTTTCTCTCTGTTGCCTGCTGGCTCCTTAGGCTCCAAAGAAAAAGAAGAATCAATTTTGCAACCTCTAGAGATAACTTTTTCAATGATGTTATCGGACTCCTTACCCAGAAGGTGAGAGCATTCAGTCCGAATTCAGAGTCTGCCCTACATCTCCAAAATGTTTCACATCAAGCAATATAAGAGATAAACTGCAGACCACATTGAATTGATTAGTGGAGTCTTGGTCACAACACTTTCCATTTCCTATCTTTTATTTCATTGTAACGTTTAGTTTTCTAAGTCATAGTTGATGTAGGACTTTATCAGACCAGTCCATTGTCTTGTTGCAATCATGTTGATTAAGCAAATGGAACCATACCGTTATTAAAATGCTCTCTTTCACACTTTGGTGCAATTTTGCAATACTGGCACTCAGGCCCGTAGCCAGGATTTCGATTGGGGGGGGGGCTGAGATTGTTTCGGGCGGGGGGACTGAGTCTAAGTGAAAGAGGGTCTACCCTAGCAAACCTTTTGTATCGTTACCCCAATACCCCCATGCATGTGGGATATATTGAGTATGGTGATCCGATCATGATATGAATAAACATAACAGTTTAAATAATGCACCAGTAAGGCCTTTTCGCGAACCACCATGAGAATTTCGGGGGGGGGGGGCTGCAGCCCCCCAAGCCCCCCCCCCCCCCCGGCTACATGCCTGCTGTCACTTAATTGACATGAATTCCCACAATCAGTGTTCCTCACAACCTTACTTTCTGTTTCCCCTAATCATTACAAACCTCTATTTTGAAACAGCTACACAGTCGCACAGTTTTGGTGTTCTTGTAAGACCTTCCTCTGCCTTGCAATACTGCAGCAGAAGGAAATTTTGTCAAACAGAGAAGAGTGGCAGAACAACAATGATATTGGGTTCATTGATGGCTTTTTCCCATCAATGAAAAGAGATAATCAAGTCACAGTTCAATTGCAATACGCCTATGGGATACCCATGATATTGTGTGATGAGCTCTATCAACAGGCACTTTTATTCTGCGTTGTGTAATGAAGGCTTTAGACTCCATCTATGCAAGTTTATTTATTTATTTACGACATTTATATTCCGCCCAGGACTGTTGCTAGGGTGGGGCTTGAGGGGCTTCAGTCCCCCCCCCCCAAATTCTCAGGGTGGTCTGCGAGAAGACCTTACTGGTACATTATTCAAACTTATGTTTATTCATATAATGATCTGATCACTATGCTCAATATATCCCATATGCATGGGGTTACTGGATAATGATACAAAAGATTTGCTAGGGTAGATCCTGACCCCCCCCCCAATCAAAATTCTGGCTACGGGCCTGATTCCGCCCTTCTCATTCCGAAGGGGACTCAGGGCAGCTTACAACAGAGGCACAAGTTTAGGCTACAAACTTCTTCCTCTTGGTTAGTCTCAAAGGTGCTACAATATCCATCTCTATAATAATATTAAGTCTGTGATTCAAGTTGTCTGTTAACAGTATTTTCCAAATAAAAAGGCTTCCTTGAACCTTTCCCAAGATTCTTTTTGGGTTATCTGTTGATGTGAAGCTGCGTTTATTTGCAGTAGGAGAAGGTCTGGTGGAGTGAAGTCCTAAGTTGGTGATTCTTCCCTGTTGAAGTAATTCTTTTCATTAAAACTTTATGATGGCTTAAGCCTAACTTGGGCTTAACCACTTACCAAACATGCATTCAGTTCTAATGAAGGAAGTCACAGAGGGAGGCAGCAGGGCAACAGCCGTACTAGCTCAAAGTGTAATGCTTGAAATTATTAAAGTAAGGAGTCTTTAAGAAACTAGGTTAAACTTACAGACCATAAATCAAAATATCTCAATATAGTTTCTTGAAGATGATTGGGGTTTTTTCTTACTCAGTATTTTAAACAGTAATAGTATAGGTAGGCTCATTAAGTTGAAGAATTTATTTCCTCGGGGTTTATAATATTTTAGTTATGTTACAATTACTGGAATTTGCTATGGTGTAATGTTTCCTGGATATATTTAGATTATTGTTGTATCAAGGGACCACTTTGAAATTTGTTTCTATTTTGTTTATACGTCCCTTACAATTCATGTTTAAAGCCTTGAACACTGTCAAATAAAAATGTGCTGAACCTTATGTATGGGCTTTCCCCCTCTTTAGGTATTTTCAGTTAAAATGTCCTACTTCTCTGCTGGGCCAGAATGATTATTTTGAAAGGCTTTCCAGTTCTTTCAAGTATATTAGCCTTGCTGTAAATGAAGTGGAGGTGGAAGGGATGGTGTGCTATGACCCACTCCAACAATTGTTTGCATTAAACAGCATATGAAGTATTTATTTATACTATGGGCAGATGATTTATACTTCTAAGCTGTGAGTAATTCTTTTCATGCTGACAGGTTGATAGGGAGTGCTGCGCTTTTGTGTGGGTAAAGCAATCAGGATTCGTGAATTTTGCAAACTGGGTGGTGGCGAGGATGGAAACATGAGTGAAAGGCTTAAGTATCAGGGCTTAGAAACAGTTAATCATTTTAACCACCCCTGCATTGGAGCAAAGGTAGTACAGACTACAACAGACCACTTGTTACCGTTTACTTAAGTACAAACAGTTGAGGAAGTGTTTAGTCCTTGGGGAAGCCGAGTGATTGAACAGAAACACAGAAGTTATTTTGATAAGGCAAAGCAGTAATTTACTCCAAACTCTGATCATCCCTGAGCTTTAGTATGGGCCAAGGATGAAGGCCTTATATGTTTGGTTCCTCCAGATGAATAAAGATAAATTCTCCTAAGAAAAATAAATGCTGCATTTTGGGTCAATTTGCAAGAACTGGCAAAATAATTAAATTGTGTATGTTAGGCTTTGGCATGGAGAGTGGTGGGAAAATAGTTCCACCTTTTAGATTCTGTCATTATTTTTGTGGATTTAGAGACACACAAGAAAAAATGTAAATTCTCATTACTCAACATGATAGAAATTAAATATTAAGCGTTATGAGAAACAGCTTTTGACAGAGCTTGTTGTTTTGATTCAAACAGTATATTTTTAAATAGTAAAACTTATTTTTTTTAAAAGGCACTTGAATATTACATTATTCCCCTGCCTACCCCAAAATATATTGGACTCCTTTGGCACACATCTTTAAACATTATTATTATTATTATTATTATTATTATTATTAATAATCATTTATTTATTTTTATCCCGCTTTTCTCCTATGAGTGGGACTCAAAGCAGCAAACAATAATTAAAACAACAGGCATTACATAACACAAAAGCAAAATAAAACTGATAAACAGATAACACAATTACATAAACCATAAACAATCAGGTTAATAAATACAACATGTTCCACTAAAATCCCCTGGGCCTCAGGCCACTGAGTTTGTCTATTAAAAAGTATATTAAAATCCTAAAGTTCTATTTGTTTAGGCTGTGTATAGTATTTGTCAAGTGCGAGGGTAATTGGAAAAGGCCTGCTTCCACAGGAAGGTTTTGACCTGAGCATGAAAAGCCAGTAAGAGGGGAGGGGGTGATCACACAGCTTTGGGGAGGGAGTTTCAGAGCCGCGGGGCCACCACCGAGAAGGCCATCTCTCGCATTCCCACCAACTGTGCTTGTGACAGTGGTGGGACTGAGAGAAGGGCCTCTCCTGATGATCTCAGGACTCAAGTGAGCTGGTAGGAAGAGATGCGGTCCCCCAAGTAGGCTAGGCCCAAACCGTTTATAATACTCTGGTAATTTCTTTATTACCTTCAAATCCAAACTGACACAGTTAATGTGAAGCAAACATGTAGTAAGGTTTGTGTTTGAAATTATAATCAAAGTGTAAAAATAAATAAATAAATAAATAAATAAATGGAAATATTTAAATATGTGATTTATGACGATAGACGTTACGAAGAGACTCAAGTAACAATAAAAAACAGATTGAAATTCTGATATGTTTCATAAATTCTCAAAATATTTATTGTAATAACTTTTGGATGTGCATGTTTTCTATGTTGTATAGTGTTATTTTCACCCATGTGTGTCTCCTCAGCTACTTCAAATCATTTTTTTTTGTGTCAGGAGAGACTTGAAAAAATGCAAGTTGTTTCTGTTGTGGGAGAATTGGCCATCTGCAGGGATGTTGCCCAGGGATGCCTGGATGTTTTACCATCCTGTGGGAGGCTTCTCTCATGTCCCCACATGAGAAGCTGGAGCTAACAGACAGGATCTCACCCCACTCCCTGGATTCGAACCATTGACCTTTTGTTCACCTGTCTGGCTGGCACAAGGATTAAACCCATTGTGCCACCGGGGCTCCCAATGACTCCTATTATGCAAGATTGTTTTATCTGTTTATGAAGATCTAGAACTGAAACTGTTCAAATGATCTCACAGAGCAAAAAAGCCACATATTCTTAAGGGAGAAATCAAATTGCTTCTGGGAAACATCTGACCATCTGAAAAATATAGTAATGGCAAGAATTATTACTACAGTTTTTCCAAACAAAGATGTAGTATTAGTGAGGGTAATTAATATATGATATGCGTTGGAGAAAATTATTATTATTATTATTATTATTATTATTATTATTATTATGTTTATTTTTCTCTCCACAAGGAACTCAAAGCAGCTTACATTAAAAGCATTTCAGTACAATTTAAAATCTACAAATATATAAACATTAAAACATAATTAAATATCATGGATATTAAAAATTCATTTAAAATCAATCAATACACGTTCAGACTAAAAAAATAAAGTTAAGATTTGACATGACAGCCATTTCAAGTGTTTGACAGAATGGTTCAAGTTTGTTTTGTGCTGCTTCAGAAACCAGAACATGGAGCCATGGATTCAAAATACTGTACAGGAAATGAGATGATTCCTATTTTTAATTCCTCTATGTATCCCATGAATTGTTCTTTATTCTTTACGTATTACGTATTTCTGGTGCCAAACATTTCAAATAAGGGATGCTCAGCCTCTAAGAACTGTTATTTTTTATGCATTTTATTCAAGTAAAGTTTGGGTAATTACTTGTGTTTTCTCCCTTTGGCAGGGTGAATCTCTACAAGGTGGTGATGATTCTCCATTCTCTGACTCTATTACCTTAGAACAAACAACAAGTAACATTGGGATATCAAGTGGACGTGTTAGTTTATGGATGCAGTGGATGTTGCCAAAACTCACTGTAAAGTTGTTTGCACCAGATCCAGAAAATAAAGGCACAGGTACTGCACAGTGAATATTATTTTTAACAAAGCCAGTGGTTTCACATTTCCAGACAATTCCCTAAATAATTCACTAGAATTTCTACTCAACATTATCCACACCATTATGATTTGAGTGCAACAAATATTTGCTTGATAGGACTTGTAGTCCATAAAATTTGATTCACTCCAAATTCCATGCAACTTGATAAATAAAATTGTTTATAGATAAGATCCAAACTTTAGTCCAGGCTTCATTTGGTATCAGGAAATAATGCAACACATTTGGTGACTGTGACCCAGCATGTGGATTAATAAAACATGACAGTTGGATAAGCACATTAAATACAGTATTGATTTATGTACGTATGTAAGTCAAACTAATTAGTGAAGGTTGAGAATGTGTTCTAGTCATAATTATGAAGAAATATAGGCACAATCCAATTTTAGTATCAAGGTAAGAGCAAGATTAAATCCTTAATTTATTACTTTCCATTACCACTCTACCTGTGATTTACTTTTCTTTGTCTGTGCATCCTAAAATGTGGCACTTTAGTAACAGATGGGCACTGTGCAGGTTTTTTTGGCACAGATTTTTGATCTTGGTTTGAAGATAGATATAACACCAGTGAGATTAGTCAGCTTTGGCCGCTTCCACACAGTAGTACAAAATCCACATTGGACTGGATTATATGGCAGTGTGGACTCAGATAATCACCAGATTGTGTGGGAAATTACTGATATCTCTAGGGATTTACATGCTTGTCATCTTTATTGAGCTAGAGCAGAAGTGTCCAATGTAACATATCAGGGATATTGTCATTCTGAATACAGGTCTCATCTTTTGTGAGATGAGTACTGTTAACTGTTTAAGAAATTGTAACCTTTGTTGCAGATGAATTTAAAGAAAAACATTGTGTTTGATAAATCTCCCAAAGAGTGTTTCTATGGGTGAAATAATGATTGAAACTCACAGCTAATTTTTATTATATTCTGCAGAGATCTGTGTTGTTGGTGAACTGGAAGACCTCAGTGCCTCAGTAGATGTACAAGATGTCTACACTAAAGTCAAGTGTAAAATAGAAAGTTTCAATGTTGACCACTACAGAAACAGGTAACAAACAGATATGATGTGCATTCTATTTAGGTTAAAGCATTGTACTGTTTCACACAGATAACACTACTTAACATGAGAGAGATGAATGATTTCAAATGTTACATAGTTTGCACAAGTATATAAAAAGTACAATTAGTTGTAATAAGAAGTTTATACAAAGTTTTTGGACATCAGAGCTTCAGTTTACTGCCTCCCATTGTTAGTTTGGGGTGAACAGCATTAGCCTTCCAGGTGTCAACTCCTTTAATTGCTGGCAGCATATTATGGCAAAGAATTGAAAAAAGGCATGCTGTAGAGTTGCCAAATGTGTTGAGGATTTACATCTCAGGTCTGTAAGAATTGTGGAAGCAGTCTCTAGCTCCAGAGTTTCATTTTTTTTTTACTTTCTACTTTTGCCAAGTCTACAAAATTTAAATCTGTGTTGCTTTGATGGTTACTTTGGTGTCCAACAACACTCCAGTACTATCACATGTCAAGCATTCACTAGGGAGTCCTCATCTTCATTGTCAGTCAGACCTGCTACTCTTCCACTGGTGAGGTATTCTGTTTCTGTATCGGGGAGAAGTCAGACAAGGCTTCCTGTTCGAAATCTGGTTGGAAAAGGCCAGCTTCTCCTGTGGGATACTCCAAATCCCATGAGAAGTATCATGCACCTACTGCTAAAGAAAAGAAGCTGGCTAAGCTCTCCAAACATCATGTTTTATGAAAAGCATCTTAGTAACATTGGTAAGGGAAATTCCCATTGTTGACATAGCTCTTTCATTTTTGCAAGTTCCTTTGCTGTTGATGCCTGCACCATCTGTATTAGTTAAGCAGTCAGACCAATCTTCTGAGCAACTTGTTCCTGTCAGTACCAACTCATATAACCATCAAATCAAGTCTATCAATACAGGGGAGGATTCATCCTGTACATCTGTATCTTATATTATGAGATTTTCTAAATGAATGGCTTGATTAGATTATGAATTAGTTAATTATCCTGTTCCTGAAGGCTTGTATATGTATCCATGGAGAGCTATGGCTTCATCTCTGCTACATGGAGTATTATCTGAGTATTATCATGGAGTATTATCTGACCTGTTCAAGTTGCTACATAGTCACAGTCATCCACATTCATTTACCAGTTTAAGTACACTATGGTCATGATATCAGTTCTTCTGTTCTTCAGTGAAGGGAGATGTCAAGAGGGGTATCCCTGCCAATCTACTCAGCTCTAGACCTTTCTGGATGAAATTGCACAGGCATAAAACTCATTTGTGTGAGCGCAGAGATGACCACTTCAAAGAACCACAGTTACAGGAAAACAACCTTTTAAAAAAAAAAATCCCTGCATACGATTTTTGGTATTTTTTTTTTTTAGAGATCTTGAATAAAACTCCTGGGTTCAGTAAAAATATGCAAAACTTATCCACATTCCATACTCTGTACTCTAGCTGCCTTATTTGTCATTATTTTAAAATGTCACATCCCTTTTTTTCATCAGGTATCATGTTTAGGTCACTGTGTCATAATAGCAGCTCATCTATTAGCTGTGAAGAGTAAGGAAGGGCATACAGATTAATACCATTTTGCTCAGGTTTTACATTTTCACTTTCCCTCACTCACTTCCTGCACCTTCCCACCTAATTGACTTTCTTTTGTAGCCCCAGTCTGCCGAGATTCTACATCAAGAAATGTAGCTATAAGAATATAATTATCTTTCCATTGCTACATCTCCCACTGCTAACCTTCAAGCCTACGTTTTAATCTATACAGCCTCTCATTTTAAGGTACTGAGGAGAGGCATGGTGAGCAATGACAGATCCAGCCTTCCCCCACTAGTGGAGGATGCTGCCAACAGGTGGTGAAAGGGGTTTTGTTGCAGCTGATCTTGTATTGCACCCCACTACCAGGAGAGAGATGGATACCCCATCACCCACTGCCCTTGTTTAGCACCTCAGCAGTTCTTCTGTTGGGCTTAAAAGTAGGTTTGGGAAAGCACTTTTAGTTGTTAGAATGGTGGAGTGACCATAAAGGTGAATTAGTGTAATTGTGACATATGTTGGGCTACAACAGCATAATTGCTGAAATGAATTTTGGCAATCTTTTTAAAATTTCATTTTGAACAATTTCTGATGTTGAGTGCATCTGTAGAATTATTCCAAGATTACTTAATGAGATCCTGCTCTTAAAACAAGTCATGTCTTAGATCTGTGGTTCTAATTCTGCCTGTTTTTTCCTTCAGGGAACGCCATTGAATATATTAATAATACTTAGTAGACTATTTGCAATAGTCTAAATATTAATATATTCCCCTTGCATACAAATTAAGTACAGATATTTTCTGTACAGTGGACTGAATTCCAATTAAGAAAGTGTTGTGTTATTTCTTTCATTGAAAAAAATATTACAAAATAAAGTAGTGTAACTCTATATATTAGGTGCAAGTTAGAATGCAAATTCTGTGCATTTTAAAATTCTCAAAATCTAGTTTTCATGTGCTTGAAATGTATGAAAACCTGAGCAACTACAGAGGACAGATAAGGTGAACATTGTATTTTCCAGACCAGGAGAAGGCTGGGAATCTGGATTTTTTGAAGGCGTGTTTCTTCAATGCAAAGAAAAGCTTGTGGTGAGATTTCTGTAGTGGAATAAGACATTTAACCAAATAACTTTCCTAAAATCCTAAACATTAAAATTAGTTTTCATATAGAATGGAGAAGGATCGCAAGAATTATGTTTATAAATCACCATGATACTTTCTTATAGGTGAATTTGTTTCTGTGGACGTTAAGGGGGGGGTTTGCTTCAATGTGATAGTGTGTAGTTTTTAAGTTCCTTAATTCTTGCAGTCAACCTCCATTCTAATTGTTTTGTAATTAAAAACAAATCAAGTTATGCACATGTTTCACATGGATAGTGTTGCTCTATTTTAATCTGTGATCTTAAAAAAATCAATTGAGTTGCAGCTCCAAAATAATAAAACTGGGAAATATTTTGGCGTTCATGATTTTCTTTTCTGATTCATTTGAAATGTGATATTAGAGATGAAGGACACACAGGTTTGTTGCACGCTGAAACCTGTTGTGGCAGAATCCAACTGATTTTTTTGTAAAATGTCTGATTTTTTTCACTCTTACGGCTTGTATTTTTTTTCCTTTGCTTTTTTTGCCTGTGCCACTTCAAGCTTTGGGGAAGACTCTTGGTCTCTGGGGAAATGTGGAGGTGTCTTCCTTTCCTGTACTGACAAGCTGAACAGACGTACCTTGTTGGTTCGACCCGTCAGCAAGCAGGACCCTTTCAGTAACTTCTCTGGCTTCTTTCCTTCTGTAAGAAATCAATGCAATATGTTTAATACAGAACTTCCATTAGCAAATAATACTGAAGTTTGATGATGCCTGTGTTCATGCAAAAGCCTAATATATTCCATTTCCCAGTGGTTTCTAAAAATAACAATTGAAAAGTATGGATCAAAGTAGCAGTGGAAGAATATTTGTCTGACTATTTGTGTTCAGAATATTATCTTCCAATACTAAAAGGAAATATCTGAATATTTAAAACTAATCATATATGGAGCTAAAATATTTGGAATCACTAGGTTGGGGTTTTGTCATCATAACATCAAACATATTGCTGAAATTCAAGAACTTTAACAGGTCCATGGTAACCTTTATTATGAACCTATTAGGACTAACTGAAGGTTCACAGTATAGTGAACATGTTTTCAGTGCTCCAGACATTTTCTCCAGGCTTGGCAGCATGATGTGGTGATCACTTAAAGCTCACCTCCAGCTTTGCTAGTATGAAGACTACAAACCTCATAAAAGAGATAAGAAAAAAGATAAGACTTGCCTCATAGCGATACATAAACATATATGTGAATCCACATTTGGACACACTGAAAGAGCCACTATGTTCTCATCCTTCAGTGCCCTCTGAAATATATTTTATGGGTAGCAAAAGCTAATCTTATGAAGTCATTGCATATGTACGTCATCTGTTACAGACGTCAGATTTTTGGCTTTCAGCATCTTAGTGATTTTTTTCTCTTTTCTAAAGAAAGGTTTTAAAACTCGCTCATGCTTCGAAACAGCTGAATTATTAAAGTTTTTGGTGTTTTTTCTAATCAAGAAAACTGAATTTTGCTTTGTAGATATCTGAAAAGGCCCATATCTCAGATTTGAGCATATCATTTATGTATTGAGGTTTGAGATAGACATCATATCACTTACCACGATTGCTGTTTGAAAACATTCATTAATTTACAAGAGAAATCTCAACTTGGTGAGAGTATCTAGTTTAAACACCTTACTTTGTTGAGATTGAGAGAAAGTAACAAGTGTCTCTGGTTATACAATGTTTATTGAAGTGCTGTATATCTCTGGCCACCTAATTAAAATCCACTTCAAATCGGTAAATATATGAGGTGGTCAATAAATGCTGGTTACAGGCTCGAATCCAGGGAGAGCGCGGATGAGCTCCCTCTGTCAGCTCCATCTCCCCATGCGGGGACATTAGAGAAGCCTCCTACAAGGATGGTAGAACATCAAAACATCTGGGCATCCCCTGGGCAACGTCCTTGCAGACGGCCAATTCTCTCACACCAAAAGCGACTTGCAGTTTCTCAAGTCACTCCTGACACGGGAAAAAAAGTGTAGACTTGCCCCTTCTTATGTTCCCCTTACTCTAAGCAAGAAGTGTAAGAGCCAGATATTCAGTTGAGGAGGGTTTGCATGGAAAATATTGAATGGATAGATCCAGTAGTTGATAAGGAACCCAACCAGGTAAGCTTAATTTTATGTTACTGGAAGTTCTGTTCTGTTTGATTTGTTTTGCAATCAAGAACATAAAAGATTATTGCTGATACTTATTCAAGTATTCCATTCTAACCCTAATTAAGCTAATATACTAATGTTTCAACTTACCAAAATTCTATAGATCTCGACTTCCAGAATTAAAAACAATAGTTATATTTACATAAGAATTTCATTCAGAATATAACTAAATCAATCATGATGTGTTAATGATAAAGAAGAATGCACTGATTTATTACTTTGAAAATGGCCACTTAATTCTGTAAGGAGCCATGGTGTTTATCATTCCACACAAAGTTACCAAAGTTTTTTAATTCTGATCTCCAGTAAAGATGGAGGGAGGAATATTGATTAAAGAATTAATTGATAAGTGTTTCATAATATTATTCAGTGAATTTGGGATACTAATTTCTGGCGATATTTTTTTTTTTTTGTATAGGCTACTGCAAAACTTTTGGATGGTTCTCACCAACAGCATGGGTTCCTCTCACTGACTTACACAAAAGCAGTTACTAAAAATGTCCGTCACAAACTGATTTCAAGAAATGAAAGAAGAACTTTGCACAAATTATCAGAAAGTTTCACTGATGGTTCTCCTCATTTCCTTCACGAGATTCTTCTTTCAGCTCAGGCATTCGATGTGGTGCTTTGCTTTCCTTTTCTCAATGCAATTGCAAGTATTTTTCAAGCAAAACGTCCACAAAGTCAAAAAGAGAAAAGAAAATCACCGGGACAGCCCTTGAGGACACACATTCTCACATCTCGCAACTTGCCACTTATTTATATCAATACTGGAGTAATCAGAATATTTTTCCCCAAGATGGACGAAAGGCAGCAGAATGTAGAAGGTACAATTTTATTATGATAATGTCAGAATTCTTGAGTGAGTAAAAAGTTTTATTATATCAAAGTCACCATTGTTCTGTTTTTGTTTTGTCCATTAATCATTTTGTCTTTTGTTGAACCGTATACTGCAGGAATTTGTGTTTTAGAAGAGGGATATCCCTTTCAAAGATTTTCAAGATATTTTAATGAATTTTCAGTATCCCATTAATTTGAATGTTAATACTGTTCACTGAAAGTCATTTTATTATTAAAGAGCCATGTTTAGCCTGCAGAAGAGAAGGCTGAGAGGAGACATGATGGCCATGTATAAATATGTGAGGGGAAGTCATAGGAAGGACTTTGTTTTCTGCAGCTCTGGAGACTAGGATGTAGAACAATGACATCAAATTACAGGAAAGGAGATTCCACCTGAACATGAGGAAGAACTTGGTAACTGTGAGAGCTGTTCAGCAGTGGAACTCTCTGCCCCAGAGCGTGGTGGAGGTTCCTTCTTTGGAGGCTTTTAAGCAGAGGCTGGATGGTCATCTGTCAGGGGTGCTTTGAATGTGATTTTCCTGCTTCTTGCCAGAGGGTTGGATTGGATGGCCCACGAGGACTCTTCCAACTCCTACAAAGCAATTATTGTTTTGTAGGAAAGATTAGAGTGCTGGTACATCTTTGGTGCTGTGCTCCTTGATATTCTGTATGATTATAGGTAAAAATATGATTCTAGTAAGATGTTTAGAGCTACATTTTTTCGGTAAACTTGGTTTAAAAGTCAACTTATAAATGAGAGACAGTATCAAGTTTCCAGTGTGGATGATTTGGTATCAAAACTCCTTTGAGATCACAACAATCATAAAACCCAGTACAATGCATATAGGCATCCACAAAAACACTAGGAGTTAAGGGACCATTAATAAGAAACTGGGTTTGTTGATTTAGAAATGTTACCTATAAATAGTTTGTATGTTTTTTAAAAAAAAATAACAACTGCCTTTGAGGCTGGCTTTCACATCTTTCCCAGTACAATGCTTATAAACATCCATAAAAAGCACTAGAAGTTAAAGTGAGCATTAGTCAAAAGCTGAGTTTGATGATTTGGAAATGTTCCATATGAATACCCTGCACATTTTTTTTAAAAAGGAACAACAACACTGCTTTTAAGTTTGTCTTTAACATCTTTCCCAGCATAAAATATATAAACACACACAAAAGTGCCAAGGTTCATTTGGGCATTCACAAGAAGCTAGGTTTGATTATTTAGAAATGTTAACTATGAACACACTGTTTTTTAACATTTCAAAACTGGCTTAAATATCTACCATAGTATTTGCAACTGAAAAAGGCATGGTCTAAATTCAACTATTACTCCTACCTAAAGTATGATCCCCGGTGGCGCAGTGGGTTAAAGCGCTGAGCTTCCGAACTTGCTGACCAAGAGGTCACAGGTTCGAATCCCGGGAGCGGCGTGAGCTCCCACTGTTAGGCCCAGCTTCTGCTAACCTAGCAGTTCGAAAACATGAAATGTGAGCAGATCAATAGGTACCACTCCAGTGGGAAGGTAACAGCACTCCATGAAGTCATGCTGGCCACATGACCTTGGAGGTGTCTACGGACAACGCTAGCTCTTCGTCTTAAAAATGGAAATGAGCACCAACCCCCAGAGTTGGACACGACTGGACTTAATGTCAGGGGAAAACCTTTACATTTATCCTTAAATTTACCCTGCTTTGAGTCCCCCCAGGGGTGAGAAAGGTGGTATATAAATACTGTAAATATTAAATAAATAATAATAAAGTATGATAATTGAATCAATGAAATTTACATGAAAACTAAATTTAAACAACTACGTATGTATTGCTAAGTTGAAAATGCTTGTTCTCTTCCCTTTGAATAAACATTATTCTGTTTAGCCAAATCTTTCATATTTGACTCCAATAAGAGATAAGATTCTTCTTAATGTTTAGTGTGTTCTGTAAGTATTTTATGGAATTATTTGTATCCCATTAAAGCAGTGTGTCTAGGTCATTGATCATGGCCTCAATTTAGTTGTTAGATTTATCCAAGATGGGACTCTGTGGTGTGGAAAAGCTGGTTTACGCACACGCACACTCTTTCTCTTACATGATTCTTCTGAGCTGAATGTGAAGTTTGTTTGCTCTTTCCACATCAAGCAGTGTGTTATTTAGCAAAGTACTTAGCACTCACCACATTCTTAGCATCTGTAGCTAAAAGCTTAGCTTTCAAAACAATTGTCTGGGAAGTCTCACTGGGTGGCCACAGATGGAGAAGGGGAATGGAAAGCTTAAGTACATCCTCAAAGCATTGACTTGTAGAGAACACTAGGCCTGCCTGTATGTATATATCAGATGTCGTTGTCATCTCCTAAAATATAATGAAATCCTTCATGGGGAGAAAGAACTGTTAAAGAATATAGAATGCCAATTTCATTTCTACACTCAGTGTTCACTTCTTGATTTCTATGTGGTATATCAAACAGTAGAAAGATAGGCAAACATTAGTGCCCATGGATACACATGCATAATCTTTCAGGACATTCGTGCCCATGGATATACATGCCTTTATATTGTTTCTGTCATAATTCCAAACATTCACTAGTTAGTACTAAAATTGCTTTTCATCCATTGAAATAGATTGGGTTGGATACAATACACTTTTTCTTAAATGGTTGAGCTGCCATCAGTTTCAGGGACTCCAATCTAGAAGAGAGATCATCTTCATAAAGGAGATAATTTCCATTTTACGGGCACTGTTCCATTATTCAACAGCCTCTGGATTATTTGTTCAGGTGTGAAAGTAACTATGGAGGGGAAGGGGAATCAGCAGGAATTGCTGTCTATCCAGCATGGATGGAACCATCCAAAGCAGTGGTTTCCAACTCAACTCCCAGCATCACCTCCCAGAAATCCCAGCCAGTTTACCAGTTGTTAGGAATGGTGAGAACTGAAGTCCAAAATACTTGGAGGATTAAAGGTTGGGAACCACTGATCTAAAGAATGGAATTCCATTAAGAAGATGCTTCCACCATTTGAGCATTAATTAGGATCCAGGTCATTGTTACACTTTCCCTTTTGGTGTTTTGAAACAGGGGTGCTGTATTAATTGCCACACTACCAGAATACCATAGAATGTCAGACTTGATAGCCTAACTAGTGTGATAAATTTTAATATTTATCTCTTTGTGTTACAAATAATTGTGCAGCATGACAAAATCAGCATGCTGTTATTTTCACAGGGAAGGGTTGTTAAGAAAAGCAGCGTGTTAACCAGCTAAACCCATTCTCTCTCTCTCTCTCTCTCTCTCTCTCTCTCTCTCTGTCTCTCTGTCTCTCCTCTCTCCATAATAACAAACACACTCCTTGATGTTTTCCTCTATAATTCAGGGGCTGGTAACTTACTCAGTGATAGCTACACTAATTGTTTGTAAATATGGGTTAGATGCCATCTTCAGGTAGTATTGCTTCATTTTTATCAATTGAATAAGCCTAGTTGCTCAACTCAGAGGTCTTCTCAGTGATATCTAGGTATTTGTAATTGCCAGATAATATGCCTGTCTTTGTACATGTGCATAAATATAATCCAGATTTTTTTTCTCTCTCTCATTTCAATTGCAGATAGTAAGACAGACAAGGAAGATACTTTGGTACTTAAAATTGGTTCTGTATCGATGGCACCTCAGGCTGACAATCCTCTGAGTAGAGTTGTGTTGAGGAAAGACATTTATCAGTAAGTATTTTTTTAAGTCTTTAGGAGAAGACAATCTCATGTAATCAGTGTTATGACAATCATAATTTAGGATTGGGATTGCATTAATTTTCCCCACTTGTGAGCACAATTCAGAGTGCTGGCTTTGGCCTATAAAGCCTTGTACGGCCTCGGCCCATTCTATCAGTCCGAACGCATCTCCCTCTATGAACCACCACAAACATTCGTATCTTCCAGGGAGGCCCTTCTCTCAGTCCCGCCACTGTCACAGGTGCAATTAGCAGGGATGACAGGAAGGGCCTTCTCAGTGATTGCCCCTTGGCTATGAAAGTCCCTCCCCAGCGAGATTAGATCATCCCCCTCCCTCCTGTCCTTCAAAAAGGTGGTAAAAATTTGGTTGTGAAATCAAGCTTTGAGGAAGTGCAATAAGGCAACATTAGGAAACTTTACCCTGCCGACTGAAGTTCATACAGATGATTTGAGATGGTTTTAAACAGTTGATTTAATGTGGGATAACTAATGTTAATACTTATGTATGTTTATAGTTTATTTATGTTTCTGGCATTGTATGTTTGCCCCATATATATGTTGCTCCGCCCTGTGTCCCCTTCGGGGTGAGAAAGGTGGAATATAAATAAATAAATGTACAAATGCAGTGGTGTTTTCAAAGAGATATAGATAGAAAAATAGATAGATAGAGATATATAGATATAGATACACACAATAGTATACGTAGGCTGTATTTGTACAATTTAGTCAATATGAATTTAAGGCATGATCATTGGTGTCTTTGTAAATAGACTTTTTTTACAAACATTAAATTAAATATACAAAAAGCTGACTTACCATGGGCAGTATACAGATTCTTTCAACAATGACATGGTTTTTTGTCTTCATATAATTAATATGAGAGTGATACATACAACTTAGATCTTGGTTAATGTATTTTGGTTGGGTTTGGTCATTTTATTTTCAAGTTTGGATACTTCAGTCAAAAAGATACACAGCAAATATTTTTAATCACAAATTAAATAGTCATTAAGTTGTTACACCCCTGGGAATATGATCTGAATGGCCTTTCCTTGCCTGTAAAAATTCAGTTACAAAAGACATCTTTTTTGTAAAGATCATTTCTCTCGGTAGCTACATAGTGTGAAAGTGATTTTCATAATGTTAAATGGTTAGCAGACATTCAAAATGCTGGGCTGCTGATGTCATGTGGATCAAAGCTGTGAAAGAAAGCAAACTTCTAAGGCAAAGTTTCACAGTAAACACATTTTTTGTATGAATGTCGTGCTCTGGATTGTGTCACTGACTTCGTACAAACCACACTAATCATGTGTAGGGAGAAAAACTGGAGAACATATGTAATCAACATGATAAAAATAATATATGATCCTTAGTAGAGTTGGCACTGCTGAGAAACATGAAAGTAAAGTTGCAAATAATACCAAGTGAGAAAAGTCACAGAAATACAGATGAACAAGTGTATTATGCTTCCTGTTGGTCTGTTTCTCAGATGTGGCAATATTTCTTTCTTCTTTCTTTTCTTTCCTTGCTTTTTTTTAAAAAAAGTATACTTCAAGAGAAGTAAGTTGCAAACATCAAAATCTTTTCCCAGCAGTAAAACACTTTACAGCTTTGAAAATGACAGGTTTTACTTTCAATCAAGTATCGGAATTTCTAGAATGGTACATGCTTCTTTGCTCTGAAGAGGAAGGAGACGTTTTTATTTAGTGCACTTTTAAAGGAAGATTTGCTTCTCAATTCCATATCAAAAAATCCAAGGGGAAACGTATTCTTTGAAGTGGTTTCATGGGAATGTGGTGCAATTGTCTAAAAAAATTTAGATGAACTTATACAGTAGAATGATTATTTAGCCTACTAACATATAAAAGAAAAGTAAATGGTAGAGAACCTGGGAACTTTGGTGAGAGAGAATATTGACAAAAATTGAATAGGCTGGGTATTTCAAAATTTGTAGGGTTTTGAGCAAACATCTATGACATATTTTCATCAGAAAATTTGGAAATGTTAAAGAAAATTGGTTGTTTTCTTGTGCAAAAAACTTCTGTGTATGTGAAAGCTATAACATTTGGAGCTACCTTATTGCTTGCTTTATATCACATTCCTGTAGAAAAAAGTCAGATTGGGTGAGACTTTATGTAATACGTAATTGTTATGGTCTATTAACCCACAATGCTAAGCAGACCCACTTTGATACGATAATCATGTACATTTTGGCCGCTAATTTTTCATCAGGATACATTTTCCCAGCAGAAAAGACAATAATGACTCCTTCTATTGGATTTCCTTGCACTGAATGCAAGACACAGGAGGTGAATTTGCATGTAAATGCACATCTACATGACTTTTAAAAATAAAAAATAAAAAATAATGTCTAATTGAACATTATTTATTTACAAAAAGAACTCTTACAGCAGTTTATGAAGATGTGTTTTAGATCAACATAGAATAAATACACAATAAATTAAAGTTAAATATCAGTAACTGAATAAAAATGGTGATTAAAGATTAAAATGTCACATATCTAAAAGCTCAGGTAGACAAAGAAACCTTCACCCTGGGGCCAAAAATACAATATAGGCACTATCACAGTACACTAGAAACTAAAGTCCTATGAAAGAAATGACCCTATCCTACTTAATGCTTGCCTTACTTACAAAAGTAAAGGAAGTCAGAGAAGAGTCTCATAAGAAAATTAATATTATTATTATTATTTGGAAGTTTTCTATACCGGCCTTCTCACCTCAAACGAGCGACTCAGATCGGTTTACAACATATATGCAAATACAATAATATATACGTACAACAGAGTGCGACATCATTACAGATTAAAATAGTACAATAAAGTACAATAAAAACATCATCATCACAATTACCCAAGCCAAGTCGTCAATACAGTCACAGTCATAGTCATAGTCATAGTCACAGTTCATCATCCTCCTTCCTTGTGGACGGAGGTTATAGATTCAGTCCTCGAATGCCACATTCCAGAGCCAGGTCTTTAGTAGTTTCCTGAAAGTCAGGAGGGAGGGAGCAGATCTAATCTCACATTATCAAATTTGTGTGGCAACCCAGTGGCAGTTTGATAATTAAAACCAACTAACCAAATTGTGCTCATTGTGCCTTTGCTTGGGTTTCCTTTTAAGACAACACGGCCAACACACTATGTTATGGGATCAGACCAAGACATTGTTTTATGGGACCAAATAAAAACCTTTGCATGGGGTGCAGTTGAGGTGTAGACTTCCAGTTTTTGGGTTTGTTTGTTTGCTTAGAAAATAGCATTACGTAAAATAAGAGCAAGTTTTAGGGAACCAGATTCTTAACTTCACTAAATAATTGAAATAGGATTGGAAAAAAAATTATACTAAAGCTTTCTCACTAATCTCAATAGTAGGTCGCTCATACATAGAATAATAGAGTTAGAAGAGACCACAAGGACCATCCTGTCTAAATCACTGCCATGCTTGCTTAAATAAAATGCTTATTTAAATAAAAATGTATTTGTCTGTTGGTGAAGGGATAGCAGCCTCGCTGTCCATAGAAGGCCACTCCACAGGGTGGAAGTAGCCACTAAGAAAGCCCTCTTTCTTGTGTCCTCACTATGCCTGATCTAGATCCATGCATCCCCTGAAACAGATCCATTTAATCCCCCCTCCCCCCAAAAGAATGTTGAGTCCTAGTAATTGGGCAGTGGTCAGTCAATGACAATGGAGCTACAGAAAGTTCCTCCTAACCTAGATCAGGTTCATCTTGCTCAGAACAGAAAACCTGGTTCAAAGTGTGTCTTGCAGCATGGATGGCAACAAATATTACTTGGGACAGCTCCGTGGTTATTATAGTTAACATGAATTCCTAAGATGCTCCTAACAGAGCAGTCTCCACATTGATGTTGAATTTCATCAGTATAACAAGTCAGGGACCATAAATATTTGACAGAAAAAAAAGGAAAAATATGTAGGTCTCATTGTTGGAATCCTCTTGGTGCCACACAATTTTGTACACTTTGACTGGTTTTGATGAAGTGTTTTGATGAAGTCTGCAATCCACTAAATGATTCTCTTTGAACCATAACAGTATGATACTCTGGTATTCATTTTACCTATGATGAGATGTCTTTCTAGTTGGTCCTTGAGCATATAATAACATTGAATTTATGCAAATCCTCGACTTTCCACAAAATGTCTGTCCCATATGTACTTCCAGCTGGATTCAAGAATATGTTTTTGAACAATCATTTCAAGTATACTTTGCTGCCATATATGTTTAGAAGTGACATATGAAAGCCTTGGTTGTGGTAAACAGTGTAACTGTAAAATTGAGAAAAGCTTCACAAAATTTACTGTTACCCCCCCCCCCTTTCTTTTTTTATTAATGGTGTGTGAGTAAATATAATTTACATTGTATTTGGTTTCCACAGATGTTTTGTTTGTTTGGAAAGTATTTTCCAGTAATATCTGAAACAGATTATTTTCTGTCTTTTAATTATGGTGGAATTTTAAGTTGAATATAATGTGAAGACTATGCTTCTGTTACTAAGAGAACCATATCCTGGTTGTAATGAGACATTTGTTAACTTCTGTATACAGCTTGTGGTTCATTCCATAAATACTTGTGGCTTCTCTGATGTCCTTCACAAGGTTTTATCTATGACAAATTTTTACCACAGCTCTTGAAGTACTTTGTAAAAATGGGTGTTGCCTTTCTTTCTTTCTCTCCTCCTGTCTTCCTTTTTCAAATTGTTCCATAAAATCATTGCACATTTCATAGCCAGCCTCTTTATTGCCACTTACCTTATTTAAAAATGCATTTTTACCATATGGATTCTGTTGATGAGGATTTATCAAAAAACATTTTATTAATTTAATGAGGAGTAAACCCTTAGTTGTATTCCAGTTGTTGTGAGACAAAATTCCCCACCATTTTTAGGTCATATTTTGGTAGAATTTACACAATATTAAACAATAATTCTGCATTTATTCTACTTACTGTTTATAGTTTTGTTTTTATAAACAAAAAATGACCAGGATGTAAATGCTTCCAAAAAATCTTTACATTTTTTGCCCCTTTTTGGAGGGAGATTGTTGCTTTTATGCATCTTTTGGTAGGAAAAGTCTGGTAGTTTGTAAAAACAGATCTAGGGAAATCAATTTAAATGTCCTTCTGATACTACAAATGTGGCTTTGTTAAAGGGCATTTCATTACCCCAGGATACATTGGAGTTTGGATTGACATATTAAAATGTCTCAAAAAGTGTTCATGTATGGTTTTTAGTACTTGGATATTGGTCTTGGATATCTTAACAAAGGAATCAAAATGATTATAAAGGATCTTTATGTATCCCCACATATCATTATGCTTACCTGTCTGTTTTCATTTCACTTGACCCTTGTATAAAATATGATGAGTTTATTATACGTCTTCAACATTCTTTCTATAGATAATTTCTTTTCCAAAAAGAAAAACAACCGGTATGGAGTTCTTAGACTTCAGTACATTTTGCTAATTTAGAATAGGGTCACTAGAGTGGAATTGAAAGTGTGTAACTGCAGTAAAGCTGATCATACCACAGGCAAATTTGTGTAAAGAACAAACAAAGGAAGTAGTTGCCTTCAGCAATGGTTTGGAGTACTGGATGCCAAGCAGTTTTGAACATCTGACTTGCATCTTCTGATACCTTCTTGGACCAAAAGATACCTGATAGGAGACTCAAACTAAAATTTGAAGGAGAGCAGCAAAAGTATGAAATTATTAAGCTGCTAAATTTTCTTTTGGGTTGAATTTCAGTTTGGCTGCAAGTTGTTTTTTATTTGAATTTAGTTATAAAGTTTATTCACAAAACTTAAAGTGTTTTGCTAGGAGAAAAAAGATTTGAAGTCCATGTTTCTTGTCAAAGAAGAAGAGTTGTGCCCTTCCCTTGTGTGTATAGCATATTTCTAATACCAGTGATGCTAATTCATCTTCAACTTATGCACATTAACATTTTAGTGTTACCTTTTTCAATTATTGTAAGTTACCTCAAATTCCATTTGGGGGAAAATGGGATATTATACACTCAGTGAATAAAATAAAAATAAATAAATGGTTTTCTCCTCCCCATGCAAGACTAACAAATATTTAGAGTTTTCCATCACTGTCTGAGAATCAGCTAGAGCAGTGGTTCCCAACCTTTGGTCCTCCAGGTGTTTTGGACTTCAGCTCTCAGAAATCCTAGCTGTTTGGAATTGTGGGAGCCGAAGTACTAACATTTGGAATTGAAGTACAAAACATCACTGACCCAGGGCCCTTCCACATAGCCATATACCCAGAATATCAAGGGAGATAATCCACAATATCTGCTTTGAATTGTGTTATTTGAGTCTACACTGCCATATAACCCAGTTAAAAGCAGATAATGTAGGATTTTATACAGCTGTGTGGAAGGGGCCCTAGAGAGGAGAAGAGTGATGGAGAATCAGGAAGCAAACATCCAAAAACTGTTGTTTTTAAATTGTTTTAAATTGCTTTTAAACTTTGTTAGATTTTAGCTATTCTTGTAAGCCGCTCCGAGCCCCAGGGGAGTGGCGGCATATAAGTTTAAATAATAAATAAATAAATAAATTAGGATCCATCGGTGACTTCATGTAATCTCTTCATGGAAGCATAGTGTTTGGAAACTGCTTATTGTATTTTTGCACCAGATGATAGATAACAATATATATTTTAAATATCCAGCATGGTTTCAAAGTACCAAACCCTTCCCTTATGTATCCTTACAATTTTCCTTATATAATAAGTGGACTGGAAACAAAATACCTCACTTCCCTTTTTTTAAGTTCAAAGCTATTTAGCATACAAACCTTTCTGGATTTCTTCAAGGAAATCTCATTTTCTCTGAGGCTGTATGATCTAGTCCAATCCAATACCGGTACAGGCTAAATTGGGCTCATGTACTCCATCATTCAAGAGTTAGATGACTGACAGGCAGAGTTTTACTAACCAATTATCCATTACATTTGCAGAGATCAGCTAATTACAAATGTGTGTGTGTATGTATATGTGTGTGTGTGTGTGTGTGTGTGTGTGTGTGTGTGTGTATATATATATATATATATATATATATATATATATATATATATATATATATATAAAAGAATCGTATACCTTTTATACTAGATAGTGCAGAATTAAGAAAGAACCTATCGTTTAATGGTGAATTCTTTGATACAAATAATCCTTACTGATAAATTAAGACCAGTCTCCTTTGGCAACGTGAAGAAAAACAGCTGGCAGAAAACCAGTATTCAAACATTTCTTTGGTATATTCCAATGTTTAACTGATTTAATGTGGTTTTGCATTTGACTTTGGCAGTCATAAAAAGATTGGTGCAGTCTGTGGCTTCCTGCAGCAGGATATATTGACTTTCATTGCCAAAATCTAGCTTAACAATACCATTGGACATGCCTCAATGCTATACTATGTGTTATTTTATTTAATTTCAACTATACAGATTTTAGAAGTTCATTTTTCAGCATGCTTTCTGGTTTTTCTTGAACTTTTCTGTGCTTGGATAGCTCTTTTTCCCTGTAAAATAAGTTTTCATGTTGAGAACATGGACAGACACTTTTCACTAGTGACCAGAGAGTCTGTGTTATACTTTAGACAGGTGTATGTTTTCAGTCCTGTGTCCTTTTTGTCAAGAATGATTCCTAAATGAACCTAGTGTATTCTCTTAGTCCTAGAAGAAGACAAGGGCAAACTCCCTGTGAAACATTTTTTTTTCAAGAAATTAAATCCTATGACAATTTTCCTTAAGGTCACCATATGTCAATAATTACTTGAAGGCAGAAAACAACAAGACATACAATTGTGGGATATGATTTTGCATAAAGGTTATAAAGCCAATAATCATATGCATGCTAGAGGAAATGGGGTTATGGTGAGAAATTGTGAGTTGTGCTAACCCTTCAAAGTAGCCCAGTGTCATATTTATCCTGTTCTCCAGAATTATAATACTTTGTATTGTCGAAGGCTTTCATGGCCGGAATCACTCAGTTCTTGTGGGTTTTTTCGGGCTATATGGCCATGTTCTAGAGGCATTTCTCCTGACGTTTCGCCTGCATCTATGGCAGGCATCCTCAGAGGGTGCCTGCCATAGATGCAGGCGAAACGTCAGGAGAAATGCCTCTAGAACATGGCCATATAGCCCGAAAAAAACCCACAAGAACTGAATTATAATACTTTATCTTTTAAAACAATCCAAAGTAATATATCCTCCAGACTCCTGTAGAAAAATGATATTAAGCATTTTTTTACAAAATCACTGGAAAGGCTATCTCATCTAGGTAAGAAGATTTTGTCCCAACAGTCCATCAAATCACCATTAAATTTTAAAAATGTAATATGAATATATTATATATTCAATTACAGAAGCAGTTAAATTGTGTAATATTTTTTAAAATAGCTACCAATAGTGGTAAATTTGAATCTAAAAGCTCTCAATAAAGTTTAAGTAGATAAAAACAACGAAAAGGACCAATTCTATAACGATACAATTAGAGAATTCTGTGATGTCTCAAAGTTCTAAATTATATTCAAACATCTAGGTTACCTTCTTGGCTATCCTTATGTAATAGTTGTACTAAAATTATTTTGGGAAGGATGTCTTAACATGTCTCTTATTTTGGCTTTATCAGAAATGTTTACGATCACAAAGTAATGCTGAAAACAGTAGGTAGAAATTGATGTTTGTAGTAATTAAATTTACATTTGATTTAATACGGAATTACCATATATGCCACTTCTAAGGCAAGTGTTTACATGCATGAGTTTCAGCCATTAAAGCAATAAATATGTGAGGCCATAAGACCTCTGGCATCTTTTTTTTTTTACATAGAAAGTATGTAGCATTAAAGTCAGATGTGGCCATACCCCCTATGAAAGTGATAATTGGACTGTTTTGTGTCTCAATCAAGAGAGAAAAGCAGGGTAGCTACTGTTGTTCTTATTGCTGTTGTTAGTCCATATTCACCATTATTTTAAAATATATAATTATTTCAAAAGTAGAGATACAGGGAGCTCAACAATATTTGTTATAATTATTATCCCACCTGTTTCTCAGTCTGAGACGCATTCATATGCATGCACACACACATATGATTGATATAATGTTCACAACTTCTTCTAAAGTAGTTTCATCACCCTTTGTTAAATTTATAATAAGCATTATGAAATGATGTGAGACATTCATATTGAGAACTGAGACATTCATATATGAAAAATAGTTAAATCTATAATAATTTCCATATATGGATTTGATAAACTGATATCGTGGTGAAAAAGGATTCCTGTCCCCATGTCAGCTGATTAAGAACATTATGGATGTTCTGCCTTTCTTCTCATTCGAAAATAAGTACTACAGAGTAGACATGAAGCTTATGTTCAGTGAAACTCAACCTCAGTACTTCCAGGTGAATATATACAACACCTGATAAGGCTGAGGTATTGTACCACTAAACAAACAGAACCTGAAGCAACCCCAATGAATATTTGGTAAGACTAGACTGAAATTGCTGAAGAATTGGAAGGACGTTGTTTGCTGCAATTTAGCAATAAGATAAATTTAGGTAATGTTTCTAGAAGCCAAGCCCTAGTGTTATGTCTCTAGCAAGCAATGCTACATTTCAAATTAAATTGATTTCATTCAAAAAAGAAAGAAAATTAAAAGAATGTGTTACATCCGTTCTCCTTTTAGCACCAGTTATTTCTTATTTCTGCAAAGCCCATTCCCTGTTCTTCCTCCTCTCTGAGTCTATTTAGAAAAGTTAGGCTCTTCTTGTGACTAGTGATAATGATCACTCATCTAAACATATCGCTTTCTTTTAGAATTAGGCATATATATAGTTTACACGGCTATCAGGTTAATATTTAGAATATGTCCTGTAGATTGGTGAACGCTGAAAAGTAGATCAGAGTTAGCTTTCAGAGCAGAAAAATTAATCCAGTTATACATTTAACCCCTTGTTTGCCTTTCATTAATTGTTAAGCAAAATAAACTGGTGCCTTTTTTTAGAATTACCAGGCAGATTATATCCATTTGCACAGAGAGAAAAAGCAGAATGTTGCCAAAAGCATTTTTATACACACATACCTGGATTGTTAGCTGCAAATACATTTTGCCATACTTTACCTTTCCCCTCCAATTGTGCTCCAGATACGAGACTAGTAAAAGACAACGGCAGTGAGAAACAGTGTTCTGCTTATTTGTGTTAAATTACTTTACATGGAGCATTTTTAGAACAAGGCACTACTTTTAAATGTTTGGCCACCTCGTGGGATATGTAGTGCATTTCCTGCCACTGGGATAAGAGGAAGGAAGCAAAGGCCAAAACGTTTGATGTGTGGTCTACAGTAATTCCTTTCATGTGTTCCGTGGCTTTCATATGATCCTTGTACTACAATCAAGCCTGACCATGCTGTGGTCCATTTCATTACAGATGACCTTCCTGAATGAAAAACAAATGCCTTTTATCGTGGTATTCACCTGCCACCATTATAATGATGGGGTTAACATTTTGCCCTCAGGCTTAATCCTTTGCCAAGTTTTACAGAAGGTTTCATTTGGCATAAAGATAATTTTTATTTTAGGGAGTGTATGATAAACAAAGAAGCATTTAACAATATGAAATCAGACAAAAACTAATATTTTAATGATCTCTATGAAGTCAGCATCATTCCTCAAATATTTAAAATTTAATTTTTTTAAAAAATAATCTGAAACACCTTGCATATTTGAGCCCTCTTCAGCTTCCTAAGATCTACAGAGATATTCCCAGGAATACCTCAGCAAGCCGGAGTCCAGGGCTCTTCCACACAGCCCTATATCTCAGAATATCAAGGTCGAAAATCCCATGTTTTCTGCTTTGAACTGGGATATATGGCAGTGTGGACTCAGATAACTCAGTTCAAAGCAGATATTGTGGGATTTTCTGCCTTGATACTCTGGGATATAGGGCTGTGTGGAAGAGCCCCCAGAACCTCAATCAGTGGTTGATCCCAGATGAGAAACTCCCCTTGGGCACACAGAAGATTGGGCAACTCGGAAAGCCTTGAACATACTGTGCTCTCACCATGAGATGCAGAGCTAAGAAACGATGCTACAAAGTGGAGCCCACAAGATGCGGGTGTAGAGAAGAGCAAACCACAGATTACTTACTACAATTCAGTCTGAGCCCTGTCACATGCTCAGTGGAGGACCTTCTTACAGCAATACCAGAGCACTTGGAAGTGGCCAGCTTCTGGTCAAAGGAAATTTAGTATAATGCCAATTTTTTAACTTTGTTGTTTTTTCTATACATTATATAAATGTATTCTCAATTTGTTTCTGACACAATATAGTTGTGTCTTAGACCCCTTCCACACAGCTGAATAAAAACCCCACATGATCTGCTTTGAACTGGAATATATGGTAATGTGGACTCAGATATCCCAGTTCAAAGCAGATATTGTGGGTTATTCTGCCTTGATATTCTGGGTTATATTGCTGTGTGGAAGGGCTCTTCAAGTACAGCATTGCATGCTACCTCTTTGAAATTTTGTCAAGGTTATTGTAAGATTTCTGCCACAGTACATTTATCAATACTTAATTCAAAACATTTCTACTGTGGGATATAGTTGGGTGACAGCAAGAAAAATAAACCACTGCAATGAAGTTTGTGTGGTAAATGTATACATATATAGACATACACATGCAAACAAACAAACAAAATAGCTTTCCATAATGTCAGCTCATGTTCATGTGAAATTTTTTACTTCTGTTTCATGTTACAAGAAGTAGTTTGAATTTCATCTGGCAATTAATCTGGTATTGTTGGCAGTGTAAATAGTAGTTTATTTGCCTTTCAGTTACAGACACATTTTTGATAAACAGTTTATCAGCCATTCAAGATTTGGTCTTGGTATATGGTCGAATCCAGAGGCATAACACAACATATACTTTAAAAAAAAAATCCACTTCCAAACAGCCATGTAACGCAGAATATCAAGGCAGGAATTCCCGCAGCATCTGCTTTGAACTGTGGGCCCTTCCACAAAGCCCTATATCTCAGAATATCAAGGCAGAAAATGTCACATTATCTGAGTGTGGATTCAGATAACCCAGTTCAAAGCAGATACTGTGGGATTTTCTGCCTTGATATTCTGGGATATAGGCCTGTGTGGAAGGGCCCTGTGTTACCTGAATCCACACTGCCATATATTTCAGTTCAAAGCAGATATTGTGGGATTTCCTGCCTTGATATTTTGGGTTATATGGCTGTGTGGAAGGGCCCATAGTGGGACATAAGTAAAATCTCTGCACTAAGTGAGCTCTGCAGGAATTGGCTTGGGGTTGTTTGACTGCAGTTCAACTTGGTCTCAGAAGCAAGTCTTGAGGGATCATTTAATGAGTAGTCAATATCTCCTTGAAATGCAATTCAGTATGCATGGTAGTGAAGGGGAGGTGAAGAGCGAAGGCATAATTTGCAAATGTGTCCATGATTTTTTGGAAAAGGTGGAAGTAAGGCACCATTTGTAAATGGTGCCTTCTCTCTTTACCTCCCTTTATTATTATGCATATTGAATAGTTGAAGTTATATAGAACAGGGAAAATGTGAAGATGAATGTAAGGGAAGCTGAAGCTTGGTACTGAGAATTGGAATGATTAAAAATGAATTAAAGATGGACTCCATGGATGATTGCCCCCCCCCCCCCCCCACATAATTCTTATGGAAACAAGTAACTAAGAAGGCATCCTGAAACAGACTTTTATCAGTTTTGTATAGGAGAAGCACTTACATGTAAGAAAAAGTATATTTCTGTCAAAGCCCTCCCAAATCTGTTTGTTGTTCAGTTTCTTTCTTATTTAAATAAGAGCTTGTTTTTAAGCTTTGTTCATCTCTATATAAATAAAAATGTAATGTTCATTTGTGGGATTAGCATAACTCAAAAACCACTGGACGAATTGCCACCAAATTTGGACACATACACCTATCAGGCCAATGAGTGACCATCACTCATAAAAACACTGAAAAACACATTGGAAGAGACTTAAAAAGCCAAAAAATACATTACAATGCATATGCAAAACCACATATATAAATGCAAACACACACACATATATATACACACTTATACACAAATATACATACACACATATACACACACAAAACACATATACACAGACTGGGCCACAGCATCGCATGGCAGGGGGTGGCTAGTGTTTAAATAAGAGCAGGTGAAGGTAAAACAGTTTCAAACTATCGGTCAGATTTTAATATAAATGAAATAATATCCATGAAAGTAATTAAATTGTCAGTGGATATATTTTTAATTTTCTCTGTGGGATTTTTTAAAATGTCATTGGAAAGGGAACAAACAGAATGTACTCTTTGGTGTCTGTGTTCATCATTCTTTGCCATTTATTTTCAACAAACAAATTGTAAAAGTACTTAACCTCAAAGACTGCTCATGTTTGTTCTGACACATTGTAAACATCACAAATCAATTACAATGTAATATCCTTTAATTACAGAAAACGTCCTGTCTGACTCCAGTTAACAGCTGTATTGTTCTTATGATACTAATTACAATAACTGTAGAAAACCTCAGTAATAGTCAAAACTTTAAGAATTGCAGTTCCATGGGGCAGCTGTTGTATTTCTCTAGCCATGAGAGCAGCTGCAATGTTGTTGGTTCCAGGGTAATACGAGAAACCCAAGCCACATATGAGGAGCACATACCACAAGGCTAGTGGGTTTATGGAGAAGAGGAATAATGTGGGCTTTTCTCAAGTAGCTGTAGTGGTGTACAAGTGGTATTCCAATTGCTCCCATAACTCAAGAACAACGCAAATACCAAGTCAAAGGACCAAACTGGATGTGTCTCAGAAGATTTGTAAATGGACTTTTCTGTATATAGCAGCAGGATCCTGTGATTTTTATAGGAGTCATGGCACCACCATTTTCTCAATGAAAATCACCTTTCTACTCTCATCTCTAGATAGCTCTGTTTTATAGGGAATTTTTAGAAGTGGAACATCCAGCAACAGTTCTCATGAAGATGACAGCAGGGAAAATTATAAATCCTCCTTCAGCCCTCATTACTTATCTAAACTCCAGAGTCCATCTCACTTAATTTTTTTTTAAAAGTTGGGGAAGGAAAGATAATT
The DNA here is from genome assembly GCF_037176765.1 of Anolis sagrei. Taxonomy (NCBI): domain Eukaryota; kingdom Metazoa; phylum Chordata; class Lepidosauria; order Squamata; family Anolidae; genus Anolis; species Anolis sagrei. The sequence continues at coordinate 31,440,500 of NC_090024.1, read as the reverse complement.
TTGTATTTTCTGCATCACACCTGATTTTATCTTGAATTTGATATTGATACTGTGTCTGTAGTTTCTAAACTTGTATCTGGCAAAGTTGATAAGGGTTGAGTATCCCTCATCCAATATTCTTGGGACCAGAAGTGTTTTGGATTTGGGCTTTTGATTAGATTTTAAAATATCTGTATTTTCATATAAATACATAATGAGATATCTTGAAAATAAGACCTAGTTTTGAACATAATTTTAATTTATATATCTTATACCCATAGTCTGAAGAGATACAATATTTTTCAAGAATTATTACCATCAGAAAGGTGTCACAACTCTAGATGTTGCAGTATTTGGGGTTTGAAATTCCAGATAAGGGAGATTCAACCTGTACACAATTTTGACAATGTGCCAAAATAAAAATTGGTTTGAAGTGGGAGGTTAATGAAACACCCAGCTTATAGTCCAGATTTAGTGCCATCTCATTACCACCTTTTTGGACTGCTTAAAGAAGCTTGAATAGGGAAGAGATGTGAAAGCAGTGATACGTCAGTGGCTGTGTGCTCAACTAAACATTTTTTTTTTCTGATAGCATTAAACAGTTTTATAACCTTGGAAAAATGCATCATAAAAAAGGCAACTATGTAGAAAAATGATGTAATTTGTTTTTGAAACTCTTAATAAATGGAGTTTTGAAAGTGTAAAATGATGTTTGAACATTATAACAGTTCTCTTTGCTAGATTTTTGTATGGATGAGAATACCCACTCTAAGTGGTAGTCTCTGTACTATTGCCAGTCCCTGGACCATTGGCTGCTGGTCTCTGAGCCATTCACAAGCTCTCAGGAAAGTAAAAAATTATACCCAATAAGCACATATATATGTGCTCCCCTGGTGTGTTTGTGGGGGGGGGGGGGGCAGAATCAGATAACCTGAGAAGAACTGGATTAGATTTTAAAAGAGCAGGATGGTTTTTCAGGGTTGTCTCAGAGAAGGTACCTGCACAGAAAGCTCTCTCAAACAGCTTCTCCAATTCTCCTGAGCTGAACAAAGAAAAAGTAAGGCAAAAAAGAAATTTAAGTGGGAAACATAGTAAGTGTATGTTAGCAGTTTTCTCCTTGCAAAGTTTTTATACCTGATTACTGAAATGCGATGGAAACATGATTGCTTCTGTGTATGGGTAAAGTGTGGAATTAGTTGAAAATAGAAACAGTACACATGTGGTCTTTGAATTATGCTGAAGGGCAGGTTAGAGTATATCCATATTCCATACTTCATCTTCATAACAACCCTGTAAACATTATATTAGGCTAAGGCAAAGTCGTTTTCCCAGTATCACCCAGGGAGCTTTTAGCTACAGAACAATACTATCTAAACTATACATCCTACCCAAGTAATCTCTGACTTTGGAAAGTAGAGAAATGTGTGAAAATGGGACTTCCTATAATAAATATGATTAAATTATACATAATTATTATTTATATCCTTTTTCAAAATTTACAATTTTTTGTTTTGGGTTTCTATGGTCTTTTATAATTCTCAACTGACCTGTAAGGGAATACATTTGACTTTATTTCAATGAACCTCTGATTTATGCCAATTCAGCTGTGAGTAGTAACTGTTTCAACATGAGCTTTTTCTTGTGTAAACATACAAAATGCCCGACCCAGACTAAATCAATTTAAAAAGGAAAACATTAAAGTTATGTTTCCTGTTACATGCTTAAGGTCTTCTTTGGGTGCATTACATTACTGTATTATTTACCCTCTGTTGTTGGCTTTTGGTTTATTCTCCAATGCCACCTGCAAGAGGATAGTAGATCATACAGGAAACAATAAAAAATAAGTTTGATTTTAATCATCACAGCAATTAGATAAGGTTTTGTAACTAGAATTGCATTGCTTATTTTCCAGATTTTAGTTTAAATCTATATTTGCATACCAGTCACTGGGCTTGCATGTTTAAAACTTCAGAAAGATAACTTTAAAAAGGAAAGTGTATTGAGTTTGGTTGCATACTAGAAACTTGTGAGGGGGAATATGAAGACTGGAAACCTACTCCCATGCCCAAAGTACACAACTACAATGTATATACCTGAGCTTGATCCATATATATTTCCTGCCCCATAATGTGGCAAAATCATATAGTTATGAATTTCTTACTTCCATATTGAGTAGAAAGGAGATGATTGTGAGTTGGAGAAAAAGTAATATCTTTTAAAAAGTAATATGGATGGATTGTCACTTTGGTCAAGTGAATCAGACCTCTTCGAAAACAGTAGGCCACTTAAGATTATCAGAGGAAGCTAAATACAGTCTACCAAGTTACTTTTTTGGCCCATTTATCTCATTTTTGTCTACGTTCTGTGCTAGTAGCTCTCCAAGATTTGAAAAAGGGATGTTGTTTAGGTCTATCAGGAGATACAAGCAGTTGAACCTTGGGCTTCCTGCACTCAACCATATGCTCTCCTGCTGAGCTACAAGCCTTCCCCAATGATCTAATTTCAAAGATGGATGGAGCTGGAGTTTCCCATGTATATTTCTTCTGACACATTGGGATGTACTGATGAACTAAAGAGGTTTTTTGAAAAGTGGGCTATTTTAATTTACACATGAGCCCTTAGCTATCTCCTAACACAGTGGTTTTCAACCTGTAGGTCCCCAGGTGTTTTGGTCTACAGCCATTATCCCAAAGCTTTGTCACTGATCTCAATAATATGTTGTCTATACATAGAATAATAGAGTTAGAAGAGACTACAAGAGCCATCCAGTCTAACTCCATGCCATGCTTGCTAAATAAAAAGCTTATTTAAATAAAAATGTATTGCCTGTCGGTGAAGGGATAGTAGCCTAGTTGCCCTAGAACAGTGGTTCTCAACCTGTGGGTCCCCAAGTGTTTTGGCCTACAACTCCTTGAAATCCCAGCCAGTTTACCAGCTGTTAGGATTTCTGGGAGTTGTAGGCCAATATATCTGGGGACCCACAAGTTGAGACCACTGTTCTAACACTTTGCGTTTTTCCTTCTTGGACTTATCTGTGTTTTCTACAAAGTTACAAAACATAAGATGGGATGATGATTACTTGAGAGAAGACCTGTGATAAAAGTGACATATATTTTCTGAGGATGATAACATAGGTCTTATCAGGATTTTTCTTGCAAGTTACTGCATTTGCATAAGTGCATCCTATTTGGCTATTCATGTGTATCTGTTCCAACTTGGATGCCACTGTTGAAGTAAAATCAGCCCCTTTCTCTTAGCATTTGTATTAGATAAATTGCTATGGCTGACACCCAGACAAGTGTTCTATTGATGGGAATTGTTACCTGGTGAAAGACAAAGAGCAGGGAAGGGTTGATGTTCTGTTTGTGCTTTGCTCTGGAAATCCTGAGAACATCTGGGTGCTTACTATTGGGACTAGTATATTGGATTAGATTGACTTTTATTCAGTATGATTCTTATTATGTATTAAAAGTTAAATGATAAACTGTTATGAAACAGAGATTTGTATTTTAAAATCCTTTCTGAAATGTATTAGATGGGAATAACTACATGGCAGTTTCAAATTTCCCTTTCTAACTGATGTTGCTAAATTAGGATGTGTCAGGCAGCTTCAGAATATTCTGGTTAAAACAGATGTTCTAGATCAGTGGTTCTCAACCTTTGGTTCTCCAGATGTTTTTGACTTTAACTCCCAGAAATTCCAGACAACTTACCAGCAGTTGGGAATTCTGGGAGCTGAAATTCAAAATACCCAAAGAGTGTTTTGAATTCAAAATACCCAAAGAGTGGGAACCACTGTTCTAGATCCTTTTTAGTCTGGTTTCCATTCAGCTTTGGGGCCAAGGCCATTTTTGTTCACTGCAGAAAGAAAACTCTGCAAGACTTAGTGGAAGGTTGGTCTTGTTAATATTCCTAGACTTCTTAAAGAGTTTTGCTACAATCTGAAAGGGGATTGGGCAGGACTGGTTGTTGTAGTGATTCTCCTGCTATCTGATAGATAGGTAGGTCCCATAAACAGGACTTGTTGCTATCCATTCCTTGTGTTTAGCAGGTGGATAAGATTAAAGTTTTCCCTCATAATTAATACAGAGTTTCATTTTGAAACTAGACATTTAAGGAGGATTAGTCACAGGGAAACAGAAAATAGAAGGAACTGGGTGGTCTTTTAGGTCATGAAAAAGGAAAATTCTCAAAGCTGCTCCTTCTGTAGCTGATGGAGAGTCCAGGTTGGTATATCCTTGATATTACTGCTTGAAAACAGGAATCCATTCTCTCATAATTCTACATCCTCTGTAGGCTGTCCTGACCCAGTACAACTCGGAAATTAATTCAGTTGACTGATTATGGCCTTAAAGTACAGGTGGAAAGTACGGATGAAAACAATAGAAACATTTCCTTAATCTTTCCATATTTTTTTTTCTGCCATCACAGGAGAGCGCTGAATCTGGGGATTCTTCGTGATCCTGGTTCAGAGGTTGAAGACAGACAATATCAAGTAGATCTTCAGTCCATCAACATTGGTACTGCTCAGTGGGATCAGCTGAAGCCTGAGAAAGAGAATGGTAAAGGCAGGACAATGCCAGAGAACGAACGAAATTCTCAGAATCCAGCACTTGAGTGGAATATGGCAAGTAGGTAAGAAACTGATTGAAAAAAACACCTCTTGAGTAGAAACATTGCGACAATAGCATCTTATATATCTGAGTTAACCGTTTTGATATTTTTTACTTTCAGCTGTGTGTTTGCATTCCATTACAGACATGTTTTTCATGAACAAAGGATCTGAACAGTACATTTCAAATAGTTGTTTGTAGCATTGTTTTACTGTAATCACCATACAGATACAGTTGTGTCTACATTTCCATAATAGCTTATTATATGGCCATAAAATCTAACTCGAGGCTAAAACCTGGCATTCACATTTCCAGTCTACGAACAACAGAGTTATTATCCCCTTTTGTACTTCCATAGAGTTTGAACAAAACCAGTTTAGACATTTTTAAGCCATCAGAGGGGAAAAAAAGATTTTTTACTCAATTGGCTCCAAACCAATTCTTGTGCTTCTGTAAATGAAAACAGCTGCCATTTCTGAAATGACAAATTTCCGTTGATTTGTTGATATGCAAAAGAAAGCTTCCAGCTCAAATCTGCTTGAAAATGTTACTTTGACATCTTCCATTTTTGATTATGCTGGTAGACTTTGATGCTTTTCCCAGTGAGAGGTCACAGTAGCCCTGTGCAGATGACAAGTTGTGTTCAGTGAACACAGGAGAGGGAATTGGGATTGTGCCTGCTGAACAGAGCCTGTGTAAACTTTGTCTGCACAATTTCTACCCTGCAAAAATATTGACTACAGGTCTCATAGAGAGAATTTACATATAGTGGCTCTTTTTAGGAGATGAAGTGGCTGTGCAAAGGGCTAATGGATGCTATCTCTCTTCCAGCATCCATTTATTGTACATACTTCAATACTCAAAATGTGGTAAGGACTTTGTTACATGTCTGAAAGATTAAAGACTCAACGATAAAAGGGCTGCATTAAGTGCCAATATAATTTCAAAATAATATTACAAAAGGCTTTTGCTCTTTTATTTTCATAGACAATTATCCAAATTATCCATATGGGATCCTAAATTAATCCATTAATTAAATATTAAATATATAGAGATTAAAACAGCTCAGTGAAGTTGACCTCAAAAGGGATGGCAAAAGTTGCTTCCAATTTGAAGAGTCAAGTCTAATGAATGTAAGAGCTATGTTGGATCATATAAAGTACCTGTTTACTTTAGCAATATATTCTCATACTGTAAAACCAGGGGGCTGGGCTTAGCACAGTGAGCTAAACCACTGTGCTGCAGAAAAATCCTACCAATTGAAAGATCGGCAGTTCGAGCCCAGGTCGGGTTGAGCGGCCGTCATTAGCCAACCTAGCAATTTGAAAGCAGAAATTCAAGTAGATAAATAAATAGGTACTGCTTTTAGTGGGGAGGTAATAAAGGCGCACTTAAGGACATCGATTGGAAGGAAAGCTCCTCGGCACGGAAGGTGGAGAAACAGCACCCCCCTCTCCCCATCGCCGGAGTCAAGCACAGCCTCCAAGATGGCAGAAATAAGATGGGAAAAACTGCCTTTACCTCTGTTTGTGTCGTCTGTCCTTGTTAATTGTTTAATTGGCATTGAATGTTTGCCTTATGTGTGTTCTGTAAGCTGCTCTGAGTCCCCTTCAGGGTGAAAAGGGCGGGATACAAATACTGTAAATAAATAAATAAATAAAAGACATGCATACAACAGCACGCTCCTATTTGTGCTCTCTACTAAGTGATATACATACACATATTTCTTTGGGTACTACATAAAAAGACATATTACAAGCCACCAATAGTTAAGTCAATGTTTAAATCAGATTCAGTGGCATCCTTGCATTTTGCGTCAGTGTATTCCACAGTTTTATGTGATGGGAAAGGGAATCCTCTTTTAGTATTCCTGAATTCCTGACTGCCATTTCAGCTCATAACCCTGGATTCTAGTGGGATGAGAGACAAAGAAAAATCTGTTCACCACATCATGCATAATTTTATAGATCGCTATCGTGTTTTCACTTTCCCTTTTCTTAAACTCAACATCCCCATTGTAACATTACTTTGCTGAGGAGTTGCTCAGCTATCTTCCTATCTTTTCCAGTTCTGCAATATCCCTTTTTGTCCTGGTGAACAGAGCTTTATGTGTTATTCCAAGTATATAGCTTAGTAGCCTTCTTTAGGATAACATGGTGGACATCTGTTTTAAAATCACTTAGAAATTTACACTGAAACCTATTATTGTTATTTGTGTTCAACTCATTTCTGGATTTAAGGCAACTTTAGGTCACTACATCATGGGGTTATTGCAAAGAAAACTATGACTCTGGAAACCAGGGTTCAAATTCCTGCTTGACCATGGTAATACACACAATGTTCTCTCAGAGGAATTAAAGGCAAATCTCCTCTAACAAATATTGTAATTTGTTCAGATGAGATTTGCCTTTAATTCCTCTGAGAGAACAGTACTTGCTCTAGATCACCCAGTGTGTTACCCATGGCCAAGAGGGAATTTGAACCCTGGTTTCCAAAGTCATTGTCTATTATTCAAATCACTACTTTAAAAAAAAAAACTATTGTACTATTACTTTGCAAATGTACTGTACAATTACACTCTTATGCAGGTAATACTTTTGTAATTCACAAGGCACCTGGGTTAATAAGTGATTATTTTTGAAAATGTGTTTTGTCCATGTGTACACATTACAAGAGAAAAAATTGCCTATGATACGTAAATGAAAATAGAGACCGAGTTGTAATTGGTGAGTTATAGTAGCAGACTTGAAATTGGGATAGCAAGAGAGAAATACTGTATTTCTTCAATTCTACAGCCCCATTTACACTGCCATATAATCCAGTTTCTGAATCCAGGTTATCTGCTTTGAGCTGGATTTTATTTATTTATTTATTCCCCACCTTTCTCCTCATGCAGACTCAGGCAGCCAACAATCCCACACTCGGGTAATAGTTTTTAAATGTGCAATACAAACATTAAGGAACAATTCAATAATACAGTGTGGATTAAGTTAAAAACAGATTAAAATAGAATAAATTCAATTAAATTGTCATTTAAAACTCACAATCTCCCTCCCAAATCCCACCCATACTTCCCAAGCAGCATGTGTGTGTGTGTGTTGTTAGTACTGAAATTAATATGTGTCTTACAATTGATGGCATCTTAGAATCAAAGAAATACAATAACTATGGATGTAAGAGTAGCAGCAAAGGAAGGAAGCTGAAATTATAGCAGGACGGGAATGCTGCTGGCTCCAAGAAGCTTGTTTTTCTAGTGCTTGGCTCGCAGTGGATCCTGAGGGCCAAGTTACTCTAATAAGCCTGATTTGGACTTCAGGACACGACAGAGGAGCATCTAAGCCAGCTCTTCCTGAACGTCTGTGTCCAAGGACACTGAAGGCAGGAACTGGAAAAATAGGCTGCTCAGAGTTCGTACCTTACTTTCCCAAGAGTCTGTCTTCATTCTTTTAGTGTTCTTCCTGACCTTGGAAAGAGTGCAGTGGCTCACATAATGGGCTGTTACATGAGTGAGTGCACAACTCAATTCCAGCCATAATCACTTTGTTATTCTGAATGGCGTTTCTTTGCAGTCGTTTTTTCCAATTCTGGCCTCCAAGTTGTCAGATTTTTTTAAACATGTATTTTATTTTAAAATTTGTTTTTCAGGTGTTAACTGAATGTGGCATTATTTTATTTTAAACATTTTTCTCAAATGCAGCATATTAACTCGGCCTCATGGACCATTTTAAAGTCATACTTGTTAACCCCCTTTTTGGGAAAACTATATATATGCACCCGGTGGCGCAGTGGGTTAAACTGCTGAGCTGCTGAATTTGCTGACCAAAAGGTCACCAGTTCAAATCCGGGGAGTGGGGTGAGCTCCTGGTGTTAGCCCCAGCTTCTTCCAAACAAGCAGTTCGAAAACAGGCAAATGTGAGTATATCAATAGGTACCACTCCGGTGAGAAGGTAATGGTGCTCCATGCAGTCATGCCTGCCACATGACCTTGGACTGTCTACGGTCAACGCCGGCTCTTCGGTTTAGAAATGGAGTTGAGCGCCAACCTCCAGAGTCAGATACAACTGGACTTAATGTCAGGGGAAAACCTTTACCTTTCTCTCTCTCTCTCTCTCTCTCTCTCTCTATATATATATATATATACTAGCCGTCCCCTGCCACACATTGCTGTGGCCCAGTCCGGTGAAATGGAAAATAAAGTAACATGAAGGTGTTGGTTTCTAATATATGTTATTTCTTTATGCTTGTGGGTAAGCAGTATTTTAGTCTAGTTTCAGTCTATAGTGGTTTTTAATAGCAAATTTATAAAATCGGCAAAAGTGCAGTTTAGGGTGGAAACACTAACATAGTAACTCGTAACTGTGATCATGATGACACTATAGCATGCACATTTGAAGAACAAACCACAGGTGGGGCAAAGCTATCAGATTCTCTGGAAAAGTGCTTTTAAAGCCTTGGCAAATGTTTCATCATTCTTATCTATTAGATGAAATAAAACGTGCTGATGCTTCTAACTCTTGACATAAAACATCAAAAACTTCTCTGGAGCTTTCAGTAGAAGCACTTAAGGATTGAACCAATGACAGTAGTTTTAAATGATTGAGGCATATTTAGCTTTTAACTGTTATCAGGAAGACCAGATAATGGTCAGACTGTAAGAGAATTAGATCATGGTGTACTCCTGCATCAAAGTAGATTAAGAGGAAGGCTGGGAGTTTTTTGGAAGACAATTTTTCGATCCTTAAAAAGATTTATAAACATAATGCATATGTGCCACTAAGGTCCCTATATGTCTAATTTCAAAGAGTTTCAGATATATCTGGCATTTCCTAGCCAGAATCTTATTGGAATAATGGTCCACATTAGGGCCATTTTTGCAGGATTATACAGCAGGAGTGCAGGAAGTCAGGGAAAATAGTTGGTGCTGTAGTTGCAAGATGATGGTTCTCAGGTAGCTTGTTTCTTTAATTCCTGTCTTCTGGGTGTCTTAGAAAGCTTGAAATATCACTTGTTATGGTCCCTCTTCCTTGTCCTCCAGGCTAGAGTTGCCAAAACATCCATGCTTCACAGAGGCACACAGAAGCCAGATCTTGTCAAAATAGGTTGCCTAGGAGCTGGCTATTTTCTTTTCTAACAGTGGCTTTGCTAAATTTCTCTGCCCCATCCCCATACGCTGGAAACATTTTTACTTCAGCCATCTTTGCAGTATCTGTGCCTCCATACTACCAATGACATGGCTACAATAGATCCTATCAGTACGATCCTGGCCTAAATATTCTTGAGTTATTTATAGATGTAGAGGTGGTTCCAAACACAATGTGAATAATCAACATATGGAAAACATAATCCAAGACTGGAAAGTGTAAGTGGATTTCATAGAAAAGCTCTGACAAAAGAATACTATCAGGTCCTACACTCTGATATATCTTGCAAAAACATGTGGTTTTTCAGCTATGCAGGTTTTCCTTGAACCAGCTTCAAATGTACCGTATGCTAATCAATAGGAAAAAAGTATTTTTTTTTCTTTTTACTGGAAAATATTTTGTTAGGCTTTGCAGATTTAAAACAAAATAATACTGCTTTAATAGCCTTTTGCAGTAAATAGGACAGTTGTATCAGTTTCATCTGTTTTCCAGAGTAGCTGTATGACTTATGTGTCCCATATGACTTGTGTGCACAACTGTAATACGCTGCACTCAATTAATATATGGTCTTATCTGTCTAAGTCAAAGTATGTATGTTTGCTAGTTGGTTGGTTTGTACCACAATGGCTACTACATAGCTTGGTGGATCTGGACTGGCAGACATGCCCTTCATTACTAAAGTTAAAATAATTGAGGGCTTTCAACTGAAAAAAAACACCCCACTTTGGGTGTGAGTCCCCAAAAATACAAAATATGTATGTAGCACTCAGATGCAACCACCAGGGAGTAGTATATCCAGCCAAAGGCTAGCTCAAAGGGAGAAATGTAGAAGGCCGACTGTAGGCATAGAGACATTTGCAGATATTTTAATATGCACATGCTGTTGAGGGGACAGGCCCCAACACCCTGTGTGCATGGAGTGTGTGTGTGTCTATGCAATAAGTGTATTATGTAGTTTAACAGTATTTCTCTCACATTCTGTATGTAATATGAGTGATAGGAGGCAATAGGTGGAAAAAATGGTTGAAATGAAACCAAATAAAGAGAGAGTTCACCTCCTCCAAGATGAACTGAACCACCTAAACTGGGCTCTACAGGCCAATGGATACTCCACCTCAGACATCGGAAGAGCTGCAAGACCAAGAACAAGCCACGAGAATAAAGACGAAGATCCACCCAGAGGAAAAGTGGTCTTGCCATCCATCAAGGGAACCACTGGCCCACATAGGGAAGCTGATGAGGAAACACAACCTACAAACTATCTACAGACCCACCAAGAAAATCCAACAAATGCTACATTCAGCAAAGGACAAGAGGGATACTCTCACTTCTGCAGGAGTCTACCATATACCATGCAGCTGTGGACAAGTCTACATAGGGACCACCAAACGCAGCATTGCCCAGATACGAATCAAGGAACATGAAAGGCACTGCAGACTACTTCAGCCAGAGAAGTCAACCATAGCAGAGCACCTGATGAACCAACCTGGACACAGCATATTATTTGAGAACACGGAAATGCTGGACCACTCTAACAACCACCATGTCAGACTACACAGAGAAGCCATTGAAATCCATAAGCATATGGACAATTTAAACAGAAAGGAGGAAACCATGAAAATGAACAAAATCTGGCTACCAGTATTAAAAAAAACACTCTAAAATTACAACAGCAAAACAACAGAGAGGAAACAATCAGGGACAGCTAATCATCTCTCAACAAAAGATTCCTCCAGGCAGTAACAAGCCACACCAAAAAGCTGCCAGGCCATCAAATGCTAATCAAAGTGGTCAGTTGAAACATTCACATCTAGCTCCAGCAGACAAGTGTTCTTTGTCCCACCTGGTCATTCCACAGATATATAAACGCAATTTTCCTAGTTCCAACAGGCCTACTACCTCTGAGGATGCTTGCCATAGATGCAGGCAAAATGTCAGGAGAGAATGCCTCTAGAACATGGCCATATAGCCCGAAAAAAACCTACAACAACCCAGTGATTCCAGCTATGAAAGCCTTCAACAATACAAAGAGAGAGAATGCTAGCTGACAGACAAACAAACAAACAATAAATAAATATGAGAATGTGTTCTCAACTATGAGGAACGTCTCTGGGAGCTGGGTATGTGTATGTCTGGAGGAGAGATAGTTAAGCAGGAGCTAGATAGCTATGTTTAACTAATTGAAAGAATATTGTATTGAGGAGAATGTTGTATTGAAGAGGGGGAAAGCTAGTTTTTGGCTCCTCCAGAGAGAAAGACATGAAGTAATAGACTCAAACTAAAGGGAAAAAGATTTTACTAAAATGTCCAGATAATAAAAAGCTGTTTCATCGTGGACTGCACTGCCTTGGAGTGTAGTGGAGTCTTCTTCTCTGAAGTTTTTTAAATCAAAAAGCTGGATGGTCATATGTCAGTAATGCTTTGCTTGTATATTCCTGCATGGCAGGGAGTTGCACTGGATGACCCTTGTGGTCTCTTCTAATTCTATGATTTTATGAAATAGATTGAAAATCTGCACTCACATTTGAAAATAAAACATATAGTTTGAAAAGGATTGCCTCGGAGATGCTCCATGTTTTTGTTTTACTATTTAATCTATAGCTGTTAAACCATAGAAGCTAGAAGAAACTAAACTTCTGCTTATGCTCAGAAGAAGTTTCTTTATACAGACCCTGACAATTGGTCCATCAAACATAGTATTATAGACTCTGGCTCACAGTGAATCTCCAAGGTGCCAAAGTATTTTCACCCTTCAATATGAGTTCCTTTTAAAGCTGTAAATGCCTGCCCTAGAGAGATAGTGGGAGTCTTTTCCTCTAAATATGCTAAAAAAGAGGGTGGACAGCTATCTGCTTGGGATGCCCAAGCTGGATTCCTGCATCGAGTTTGAGGTTGTAGACATGGTCTATGGGTCCCTTCTAACTTTGTGATTCTGTCCTTCAATAACACTGAACATGTATTCTGGCCCTGATTTATGTTTTCTCCCCTGAACTTTTGTTCTTGAAGCAACATTCTTGTTACTATCTAAACAAACCTCTGATTTGGACATTTATCATCAAACAGATTCTTTTCTGTCCACTTTCTGTTTACATATATTTCAGACTTTTCACTATATGAAGAAATTACTGTTGCAACTCTTTTCAAATCTAGGCAACCTTGTTCCTGCCTCAAGAATGTGTAATCCATGTTAATTTTATTTTTCTTTTAGCATAAAGCGGCATCAAGAACGGAGAGCTATTTTAACTCCAATATTAACAGACTTTACAGTACGAATAACTGCAGCTCCTGCCATCATTTTTACAAAAGTAATTTCACCAGAGAATTTGCACACAGAGGTTAGTGTTTGGTAGCTTTTCTCATGGGGCTTAATTGGTTATTCCGATGGTTGAAATGCTACATTACGTTGTGTTAAAGTAAGGCATTACATTGCACTGTGTTGACATTGCTAGCTGAGTGAATTTCCCTCTATGTGCCCCCTGAATGTGATCATGAAGTTTTGGGGTGGCCCTCCAGAGCGGGTTTGAAGGGACAGGATTTGCAGGAGGGAGGAAAGCTCTGTCCATTGAGAGGATCTGCTTGTGTGTTGTTGACTGAAATACAGTATTTTCCTATCAGACCAATTTTGGGATTTAACATATAAGATAAAGATAGTGAGATGTGGATGTATCTGTGTTACTCTGTACTTCTTTTTTTGATATTTTCAATCTTTAATGTTCTGCTTTTACACTCTATGTTTTTATTGGATGTGTAATACATTTTTTCCATATTAGAATCTTACTTAAGTTGTTCCTTCAATTGTTTAATGTAAAACACTAACATAGTGTTAACCCAAATGTCAGTCCTTGCCTATGCTATGGGTCCATGGCATGCAAATAATATACACCTAAGAAGTTTGGTCTAGTTTAAATGAAATGCCAGCTGGGTGAAATGGCTCATCAATATATATTTTTTCTTACATGATCATCATCATCATCATCACATCAGTTCTGAGTAGGAGATTTTTAGAGACTTGCTCACACTTTGTACGTTCTTCAAACTTAGCCCTTTAACTAGAAATGCTGAGAATTAAACTTGGAATGAAGAAACGCTAAACATGCAAGCCATGTCAGGCCTGCTGAACTGTGGCTCTCAACTGTGTTGACTGCTACTACATATTTGCTGGAATAAGGATTTAAAGAAAAATATTAGATGAGTTTAGGGAATTGCTAAACTATAGATAAAATAACAGATGAATGTTACTGTTTTCTGTCAAGAATGTGAATGTTTTGGCTGTTTTAAATCTTCCTGAATCTGTTCTCTCAGTGAAAAAGGGCTGCTTTACTATAGATTTGCAACAATTTCAATAATGATGCATGTGCCCTTCAAGATGGGGTATGAGCTTCTGCTGATCAAACAAACGTGCGTATGTTCTGCTTTCCATGTCAGAAATAATTTGCCAAAATGGTCAAAAGCTATTGTTGGGTATCTATAGTTAAAATCATTAAACAAAAGTCATTTAACTTTAATTCAAAAGATTTCAACCGTGATTTACAGGAAGCCACAAATCAATTAAATAAGTTATAAGGTATATTACAGTAATTCTCAACCTGTGGGTCCCCAGGTGTTTTGGCCTATAACTCCCAGAAATCCCAGCCAGTTTACCAGCTGTTAGGATTTCTGGGAGTTGAAGGCCAAAACATCTGGGGACCCACAGGTTGCGAACCACTGGTATATTAGTTACCAGCCAAGATGAATTGTTATTCATATATACACAACCAAAAAGGGAGAATTGTAAGACTCTGCCAAGAAAATGAATAATGGCTCTGACAGAATAAAATTTGGTGCAACAATGGAACAGGACCTCACAAAGGAATCACATGAAACAAACAAAATGTATCTTTAATCATCAAATTTCCTGTCAGATGGATCGTGGTATGCTATCCCACCACTCCTCCACCTAATTTTCCTTTGCAAATGGTGAACAGTACTTTTCTGGCTGAAGAGATTAGGAAATATTACTAACTCCAATTTTAAAGCATAAATAGCCTATGCTGTGTTTGGTTAGAAACACAAATTGCATAATTGCATGAAAACAGTTGGTATTATTATTATTGAGGCTCAGTTGTGTAGGCAAACCCTAGAACTTCCCAAGGCCCAATTCTTAATGAGGTGCTGGGAGGCAGAGGAGATGAAGAAACAACAGTCTTTATTTGTACATAGAGCTGTGGGTGACAGTGTGAAAGGAAAGCGCCACACGAGACACAGCTCAGTTGAGACTGTTATAAGATTTCCAAGTACATTTCACACCTTTAAATATCCTTCTTTCTCATTCTCTTTTTTTCTTTTTATCTTGTCTCTGTCCCCTTTCATCCTCCCATATGGTACTTTGATCAGTTGTTTATCGAAACAGTTCAAGTAAGCAATTTCCCCACAATTTCCCGATTACAATCATTCAGTATATTAAACGTCATCTGGACTTCCTGGGTGCTATTTGAGACTCTCATTTGGTTCAATCAATCAAAATCAAAATACCATCCTTGTTAGAACTGTCTTCCATCTGAGACAGTTGCTTCTAGGGTTTATAGCCCTGCCTATCCTTTTCCTGCAGACGGCCAATTCTCTCACACAAGAAGCAACTTGCAGTTTCTCAAGTTGCTCGTGACACGACAAAAAATAATAATACTTCAGTTGATTCCTTTTTACATAATGGGTTGCTCTATTGACTCCCTTTGCTAGTGTTTTGTGTTTTATTGTCCTGTTAGCCTTTTCTTCTCATGCAGACTCTTCAATTTATTTCTTCTAACTCTAAGAAAACACTAAGAGCTATTTATTCCAAGCTACTCTCCATACTATTGCTACTTATTAATCAGATTAAATCAGGTCCTTGTCTCTTTCCCCCTTCATTATATTTTCCAAACTTCTTTTCACAGGAAATGTTAGTCTGTGGCCATTCTTTGGAAGTGAACATGACAACGAGCTTGGACTTCTTCCTCAGTGTGGCGCAAGTGCAACTCCTACATCAGTTAATACAAGCCAATATGGTTGGATTAGAACCATGCAATAAAACTACCGAGGTAATGTCTATAACCAGTTTTTTTTTTCAGGGGTATTGTGACTATTGTTTTTAAACACATTTTAAACTACATCTTACATGGAAATGTGACACACCATAATGATGCTGTGATCATGACATATTTTCTGTTGAGCATCCTTGATTTGAACTTCGAACATGAATAAATTTCTTTTCTCTATTTATTAGACATTTATTTTAAGTGTCCTTTCGAAATCCTTATATAATGGCCCATTCTCAGATCTATAACTGCTTAGTGAATGCTGTAGGATCCACAGTAGAATTGAACAACAATTGTGGAGTTTATTTTGTGTCTATCTAATAGTGTTGGTCCAGATAAATGTACGTAACTTTATTTATCAATTACTGATGTGCATGGGAGGTACTGTGGGAAATATCACAAGAATTAATAGGAAAGAGCAGTGCTTTGTTCGTGTTGAACTGCTTACTGCAAATTATAGAGTGCAATTTTATCTTGGATAAGTTTACAAACATGAGTTCTCTCTCAAAGTATTCTATGGGAATATTTATAATAAATAGCTTACAAGGCAGTGTTTCCAATTTTTGGGGGAATGGACAGAATCATTATGTTGAATGCATGCCCAGAATTTTAATTTACAGATTATGCTTTTCAGAAACCTGGTTCTTCAAGTCTAGAGCAGGCAGATATTCAAATTATTTTCAAAAAGGCATATAATTATTACATATCCAGACTCTGATCTCCTCTGTCTCTGTCTTGGGGTAAATTACTCTTAATTTGGTACCTAATCATACAACTCTTGTACAATTCGCTGGATTTTTTTCTGCACTAGGCCTTACATGAGAAATATGTATAAAAACTTGTTGATAGATTTCAGTATTGTGCCCTTTCTCTGTATGTGATCATTGCCTTAAGAAAAAAGAGGGGTGTTGCATAAAAGTGGAAATGCTGAAAATAAATAAATAGAACATTCAAATGTAGTTAGGGAAAAACTCCTTGTGGATGAATAGAAAAATAATAATCATTCTGAGGGATAACTAATAGGTTTAGTACCAAAGGAGAACCTTGAAGTGGCCAGATGCTTGACAGCTAGGAATCATAGTAGTAAAAATTACTCTCCCATGAGAGACAAATCTTCTAGCACAAGAAACCATATGAATGTACTACACTTCTGCCTGGAAAGGGATGTGTCTCATGGTTTTGATCAACTTTAGAACATTGCTCTGTTTCTTCTTATATCCACGAGAATGATACTTTAAGTCTCAAACTTCTCAGTAGCACAAGTGGCACAAAAGTAATTTGCTCATAGATATGCATGAATTCACACAGGGATACATTATTCTGTTACCAAAGACTATACAGGCAATGATAAAAAATGAACAAGTATAATAAAATATTTTCATTGTAAGCTTCTTGTCACTTCACTGCCAAGGTTGGGTGAGGGTGACCCTTCAGGTTCAACTTCCATATCTCTTTCCGTTGCATATTCTACCTCTGGGTGATGGGAGTTTCAGGCCAAGAACATCTGGAGGGTCACAGTTGGCCACCTCTGTTGTCTATGTAAATAATCCTCAAAATTGCTTTTTAGACTTTTACTTCAGCATATGAACTGTCTGAGTAATTGCTGTCACTTTGTGGAATACTGGTAGTTCCTTTTATCTTTTTTTCTGGGAGGAGATATGATATATTTTATAGCAAAAAGCTTTTGTTTTTCCTTTCCTCCCCCTCAAAGCCATGTTTTTCTTCTGAGAAATGAGCAGCCTGAAGAAGAAGTAATAAAGAGCCAGAAATGTGTTCCAGTTTCTATAGTCTTTCCAGCTCCCTTTAGAATCTCTTTTACATTTCTTTTACCAGCAAAAGGAAGGCCATTTTCCATTTTCTGAGCTACAAACACCTCCTTCAACAGACAGATCTTGGAAGCATCTACAAAGTTCAAAGAAAAACAACAAAAACGTTCTAGTATTTAGACTGATTTATGGTCAAGGTTTTTTAAAGTTATATACACATAATTTGACTAGGAAATGACAAATGGAGAACAGCCGTAAATCTTTAAAAAACCAAGATGTAAATACTGAGAGTAAGAGGGAGGGAGCTTTTAGAACTTAACAGGAGATTATTACTAGAAATCAGATACTAACATTCAAAGTGATAATGCTTTGTGTGGAGGTATTTGTGTTAAGGAATTATGATACATAGTTATTCTTTTAATTGACTTCCATTATTATTTAGTTTGACTTAATTAGGCACACAAAATTGTAATAGCCCTTGTCTATTTCTGTTCCATATGATTCTATTTTCATCTGAATTTTGAATAGTCACTTGAGAGCTATATGATATTTTATAAAAGGATGCTGTTGCTCCATTACCATAATTGCATCATACGCTTGTTTTAAAATGTGGGCAGAGAAGCTAAGTGTATCAAGGCTGCCGGGGATAGATGAATTTAGAAACAATAATTACTTCATTCACAAATACCAAGTAATCATCATATTAAAGCCATTTCTAAAAGAACCATATGTAAGGAGCAACATATGTATATGTTTTCTAAATACAGTGTTATAGAGTAAATTAAATGTTTATATTTTCACAGACTATAAACATATTGTTTAGAGGACTGGAGGGGGGCATATAATTAAGACCAAAAATGGTTGCCCTTTCCTTTCATCTAGGTAGCTGCTGAAAAAGAAATGTTCCTTTATATAAAGGTAACATTCTAAATTTTGTTTTGTTTCTTGAAGTATACTTCTGAGATTCTAAAATATAGACAAGTATCTTGTTTTGGTTTGATGGGTTTTTTTAATTCTGTTTTCTTTAGTGCTTGTTTGTCTCTCATTAAGATTGAAGCCTTTAAGAACAGCATAGCAGCTTCTGTGGGATTGTTTAGTAGAAATTAACATAAGAAAGCTCTCATAGTTCAGTATATTAAAATTGGCCGCATAAAGTCTTACATCACTTAAGGAAATGCAAAATTTCAAGCAAATCCTTTGTTACGTTACCTCATGGACAAAATATTTGTTGACAATATGCTGAAGTGAGTACATTTTTGTCAAAACTCTTGCAAGAGTAGGAATTGAGCTAGAAGCAGGAGGAACACAACCAGATGTTGGCAGAATTTCATGAAAAGTTCAGGTCCATACTTCATAATGGTTGCATATTGAGTGTTTCCTAGGTTTAATTGATTGAGCTATGCTTGTGCCAAGTATGATGTGAAAAAAGGAATGGCAGCTTCTTCTTTTGAAAGTGTAAAGACTAATTTTTATTTAAATGTGTTTCTCACACATCCATAGGAATCTGTTCCAAGCAGTCTGAATAACTTCTAGTTTTTACATATTCAAATGAATAGGAGTAATGTTACTTTTCTTTTCCTCTTTTCCTCCTCAATGGGGAGAAGGGAACCGCAAAGCCCAGCAAAACGGATTAAGGGAGCCAGATTTTATCGGTTCTGTTGGAACTAGGAAAAAGGGTTTATATATCTGTGGAATGACCAGGGTGGGACAAAGGACTCTTGTCTGCTGGAGCTAGGTGTGAATGTTTCAACTGACCACCTTGATTAGTACATAATGGCCTGACAGTGCCTGGAGCAAACTTTCGTTGAGAGGTGATTAGATGTCCTTGTTTGTTTCCTCTCTGTTGTTGTGCTGTTGTAATTTTAGAGTTTTTTAATACTGGTAGCCAGATTTTGTTCATTTTCATGTTTTCCTCCTTTCTGTTGAAATTGTCCACATGCTTGTATATTTCAACCATGAAAATGAACAGTAATTCAAATATACTATACACAGTTATATCTATAGCAGGGAAGGGCTAGTCATCAATATTCACTTCATTTCATTTCACTTCACTTTATTTCTTAATTAGTCGCTCGCCACCAAGGTGCTCCGAGCGACTTACAATGTAAAATAACATTTACACAATATAAAAACATTCAACATAAAAACATACAACAGTGACTATTTGGCAAATTAGATCTGATCACTTTACTTAAATGCACAACCAAACAGCCAAGTCTTGAGCACCTTTACAAAAGGTCGCAACTCCGACATTGCTCTAATATATGGAGACAATGAGTTCCACAGAACTGGAGCATAGATCGAAAAAGCTCTACGCTATAACACATAGTCCAAGAAAGCATGTATTTAGGCTTCCAGACAGCTTTAATGTGAAGTATGTGATACATGTTTTCTGCAGATGTCCTTAACTGTGATCCTGATTGAAAATAAGTATGACTTAATTTTATTTTTAACGATCACTATTATTTTTACATCCTATCTTTTCCATTTATCTTAATCCACGTGATTTTAATCTTAAAATACCAAAGAGTATATGGTTGAGCCAAGCATATTAAAAATAATGTGCTGCTGGTGTCCCTGCTTCTAGAAGCTTGCTAGAATGAACTAGCTGGGATCCATTTTTCATGTTGCAGCCACCATGTGGAGAGAACATGAAATTGCCTCTGAATAATAGCTGTTCCATGCAATGAGATGATCACCTTTATGGGCCTTTGTAAATATTACCAGTCTCTGCACTGTCACAACCAGCTTGACCATTATATGGACAAAATACGTATATGTAGTGAGTAAGTGCTGAGGGCCACTTCAAAAAAGTACGGTCATCGCATAGACATTGGTTGCTTGCTTGCTTGCTCTGCAGTGTATATTATCCATGCCATGACTTGCCTTGTGGAACAGCTGCCACACAGAGACAGTTTGAAGTATGAATATTTGAGGCTTTGTGGAAGAAAACCACAGTGCAAGGTACAATCGAAATGATGAGCTGGCATAGACATGAAGCTGCATCACATGGAGGCACTTTCAACAGCCACCCTGAGAGGTCTATATCATGAGAAGCGGCCCACACAAAAAGCTCATGATGTGGAGTAAACATCATACAGAGGCAATGTCTGGCAGCCTCCATGTGGCAACCATATGGTGAGAAAAAGTTAATAGTATTTAAGGAGCTATGTGTGTTTGTATGGACTGATGCATTCTTACTTTAGTGTTCACGTGTCAGAATAAGAGTTTATTGTACTGTGAACTAGTGCAGAACAAAATGTAATGTTATAGGACAAATAACACACGTTACAGTTCTTGACATGTTAACTGAAGTATTGATCTGTGTCAGCAGATTGATTTCAAAGTACAGGGAATTCAGAAACTAGATATTACTAGTTTTAAGAGTGTTGCTTTTTCTTTCATTTTAATTGAAATTTTACAAAATATTTACCTATTCTGTTCATGAGAATTGTTCATTGGAAGGCATCTAGTGTTCTCCTTGATAAGATGCCTTTATATATACCAGGGGAGGGTCTTCTGTATGACTTCTAAAAGATCTATGGTATGCTTTATCTAGTATTTAGAAACATAAGAGTGCACATAGTTATGGAAAGGAAGCTAGAATTTATTCATCTTGAGAATTACTCTACATTGGAGTACTTCACAAACAGTCAGTGTTTTCTCTCACTTTATATAACCATCCTAATTAATGCAAAGGCAAAAAGATGCCTATTACATGGCAACTATGTTTTAAACTCTGTTTTATGAAAGGTCTTAGGGATGTACTACTCGGTCTTCTCACAAAGTTTCCACAGTTCCTTCACAAGGAATTGAACTAGAGCCATTCAGTCCTTATTTATTTTTATACACCGCCTTCTCCTAATAGGGCCCCCAAAACACAGGTTAAAACAGCATGTAATTAAATCGTAGAATCAAACTTGGGGGCCATCAAGTCCAAACTTCCTATTCAGTGTGGAATCTCCATCTAAAGCATCCCCATCAGGTAGCTTTCAAGTGTCTTTGAAGAGAGCCAGAGAAGTTAATTACCAAGTTAATTACCAAGTACAATTGCCCATAGTTAACCCATTTTTGCGTGTTGCCTCTTTATTTGCGGAGTTTGCACAGCAAAGAGACCACATCACCTCTCTAGGCAATTGGTTCTAGGCCAAACTGCCAAGTAATTCTTTCTAATTTGCAATCACAATCTACTCTTCTGTATAATGTATTGTCGAAGTTACTCTTCTGTAACTTCAGACCTTATTCTACTGCCTAGAACAGCATCAAGCCTGCCTCCTCCTCTCTGTGACCCCCCTCTATTGGTATTTAAATAGTTCAGTCTTGTCACTCCTTAGTCTTCTTGTCAACAAGCTGAACATGCCCAACTCCTTCAACTTTTCCTCATATGTTTTGTTCTTTATACTTCTTATCACGCTTGTTGCTCTTCTCTGAACCGGCATCCAATATGGCAGTTGTTTAAAAGACATTTTTCTCAATGAAGAACTGGATTCACTGCAAATTACCTAGAGAGCAGTCATTTACAGGTTTCTACCCCTCCACAAAGGAGCCAAAGTTACCAACAAATAAGGACAGTGAGATGTCAAATACAAGTACAGTATGTAATCTCTTACAAGGTTAATGGGACGGTGAGAAAATGATTGCAAGCTATGTCTGACTTATCATTTCCAAAACTTTGGGGGAAAGCTTACAGATAACTTAGTGAAAGACTTACAGAAACATCGGCCCCTATCCCACAAGTCCATAACCTGTCAACAGTCATGAGCAGAATACAGGATATCAAGGAGACAGCTAACACTAGACTTCAACAAGTGACCTGACATAAAGACTGAATTAATAAAGTGGCTCAACCTTTGTCTGAAAGGGATTCCAGAATGTGAAGAGAGAAGAGGATTACATGCCTTTATTATGTTCTGAGTAAATAAAATTTGTCAGAAGCTAGCCTAAAGCAGATGCAAAAATCTTTTAATTTTACAAAAGAACTTCTTCTGTTGAAGATGAAATCCGATAGATTTCTTTTTAAAAAATTAGATTTACAGAGCCACCTTAGACTCTTCTTGAAGGCGACTCAATAATCGTGAGTGAGGGCATTTCAAAATTTATCACATTACTGCCCTGAACCCTCTAATTCTCATTGAGTTTCCTCAGAAAAAAAGTTCTATATAGATTAAGAAAGAAAGAAAGAAAGAAAGAAAGAAAGAAAGAAAGAAAGAAAATATCTTACTGGATATATCCTATTTTAAATATATTTTGAATGTATTCAAAAGCTAGAAAAAGTCAGATTCTGACTGCTCAAAATTCATCAGCATTCTTCTCTCTTTTTGGCATAGCATACAAAAGACAAAACCTGTGAAATGTATTTTAAATGTATTTTAAACAGTTTTTATACATTTGTGGTTATCAGAGAAATAGGAAATCATGGCAATTAATGTTTAGGGTAATGGATATGAATCATGCAGACCTCCCTATCCTTCTTGGCTGAGTCTGCTAAATTCAGCAATGTATCAGTAACATGTTCCAATTTTGCATGAAACAAATAAAAACATCTTGTCGTGTTAGTGAATTCATTTCTGTTAGTGTAAGTCTCCCTTAAAACATTGTGTATGTTTTCTCTAAGACTTTCATGGCTGGAATCACTGGGTTGTTGTAGGTTTTTTGGGCTATATGGCCATGTTCTAGATGCATTCTCTCCTGACGTTTCACCTGCATCTGTGGCAAGCATCCTCAGAGGTTGTGAGGTCTGAGACCTCACAACCTCTGAGAATGCTTGCCACAGATGCAGGCGAAACATCGGAGAGAATGCTTCTAGAACATGGCCATATAGCCCAAAAAACCTACAACAACACATTGTGTGAGTTTCCTGTACTCCGTAAGGTATTTACATTCTTCCTGATTTCTGTGACTCACACATAAGAGGTGTTTTTGGATTTTATTTTGGAGATGCATAGTGAAAAACTTTCCCCAGTATACTCTGGAGTTAAATTTGTTGGTTTATTGCTCACCTCTTCTCTAGGAGAAAAGAGAATCTACCAACAATACATTTTATAGTGTTAGAATTTGATAATTCTAGTGTTAGAATTTGATAACATTGCTATATGGTCAAAAAAAGTGCTCTCAGTTGATTTTAAGCATTGTTCTTATAAAAAGCAGTAGAGGTGGTCTGGAAGTTTACAGGGCCTAAGCTATTAATCATGCCTGCTATCTTAAATATCTGGCACACTACATCCTAAGCATTTATTTGCTGGCAGAGCAAGGTCGTCTATTTACTTTTCACTTATTTCTTGCAAAATCAGGTCTTCCTCTAATTCTTTAGCGTGACTCTCCAGAAGTAACTACCCGACTCATGTAACCTTGAGTTCTTCTATTATTCCAAACATTTATTGCAATCTATTATGTCATATTTGTTGCTAAAGACATAATATTTCCCTTTTCCTCTATTAAAATCTAGCATCCAGACTAATGGCCAAGTCAGTAATCGCCTAAGGAGATCCTCATAGATGATTTCTCTTAACAAAAGTTGTATAATCCAAAATCTGAATACTAAATAATGTACTTTAGCCAAAGCAGATTTTTAAAGGTAACTAAATCTAAACTATTTTTTATTTAGTTTGCAATGTGTTTGAGAACTAATCCTTATGGATGAAGCAGTTTTAATCTGAGTGTTAAGTGCAAGATTGGGCACAGTCCAGATTTTAAAGTCTATCTTATTTGGTTATATGAGACAGACCTCTTTGTTGTTGGGATTGTATTTCTTTCATCCTTGTCTAACCTTAGTGTAGTGATTTTAAAAGATGCCTGTTCTAACTATCCTCTTTTGGAAACTATCAAAATATTGATTAAATGTAGCAGAGCTTTGTTTTATGTTTTATGTATAACTTAAATAAATCTTCAAATTGATAACACTTTAGTAGACTAGCTTGGTTGCTAAGTGGATAAGGTTCCACTTATATTTTGACCTTTTATATTTTAAATAATTACATTTATACTTAAGGAGATAAGTTTTTATTTTACATTGTTACATATTCAAATATGTACATCACAACTATTTATTCCAAAAAGATTTTGTAAAACTTTTCTTTATCTGTAATAGAACTGTGAGTTTTATTACAGATAAAACTGAGTGAGGATTGTGAGTATTAAAGGCTATTTTAAGTGTATTTATTATATTTTAATAAGTATAAATTATAAATTAAGGCCCCCTGGTAGTGCAGCAGGTTAAACCGCTGAGCTGCTGAACTTGTTGACTGAAAGGTTAGTGTTCGAATCCGGGGAGTAGGGTGAGCTTCCTCGGTTAGACCCAGTTTTTGCCAACCTAGCAGTTCAAAAGCATGCAAATGTTAGTATATCCATAGGTATTGCTTCTGCAGGAAGGTAATGGTGCTCCATGCAGTCATGATGGCCTCATGACCTTGTAGGTGTCTATGGACAATGCCCGCTCTTCGACTTAGAAATTGAGATAAACACCACCCTCCAGAGTCAGAAACAACTTGACTTAATGTCAGGGGAAACCTTTACCTTTATATTATATTTTTAAATGTTTCTTACCTTAATCCACATTGCATTATTTAATTGTTTTTTTAGTTTTTGTATTGTGCTTTTAAAACTATGATTTAATTGTGGGATTTTTAGACGCATGGTGAGAAAGGTAGGGTATAAATAAAGTAAATAAATAAATAAACTTACAAAACTTACTTTTTTAAAACAATGGATGTGCACACTTCTTACATAGCTAGTATTTGACTTAATGTAACATAATTTAATGAATATCCATTATATATATGTATGTATGTGTGTGTGTGTGTATATATATATATATATATATATATATAAATTTAATTTCTTTTGATACAATAAACTAAATATCTGCAGTAGCACTTTCACATCATGAAGCTACCATGTTTGCAGATAAAATCTCTCACATAATTGGTTAGATGCTGTCATTGGAGCAAAGGCCACTAATGAGGTATCGAGCAGCTCTATAAAGGGGATTACACTAGATCAGTTTCAATTTGTGAGTTCTGTTGATGTGGACAAGCTGCTGAGGCAAGTAAGAAAGAGAACCTACCTTCTTGATCCTTGTCCATTTTGGCTGGTCGTCCAGGAGGAGATGCAATTCAATCTCAAATACAACAAATTATGAATGCATCTCCCAAGGAGGGAAACTTTCCATCCTGTTTAAAAGAAGCAGTAGTTAGACCACTGCTGAAAAAGCCTTCCCTGGATCCCCTGGACCTTAATAATTACAGACCAGTGTCCAAACTTCCTTTTTTGGGCAAAGTGATTGAGGAGGTAGTTGCCCTCCAACCCCAGGTGGTCTTGGATGACACACACGTCCCTGACCCATTAATTCATGCATGTATGAGAACTGAGCGAAGCAGATTTTTCTGTATGTAGTGCAAGCTAGAGCTAGAAGTAACACATTAAAATGATATTGTCTTGTTAACTTTCTGTAATAAATGCTTTAAACATTTCATGACAATAATGTTACAGTTGGGGAAAAATTTAGTGTAACCAGTAACATTTACTTATTAGTTCAAACTATTATGGGGGTTTATTAGTGCAAACTCCATATGTTTTTTTACTTGCTCAGAATGGGACCATGAGGGTATGCTTATAAAGTGTGGCCAAAGGTGTTTTTATCTACCTATTATTTAAAACTTTTAAATACCACATTCTGCTTCAAATATTTTGAAAACCTGATAGAGAAAACCAAAAAAGAGCAATCAGCTACTTCATACAGTCACAAAGATAAGCACGGTCTTATTCTTCATGTAAGAATTTTTATTAGATATTTCCATTTCATTCCCATTTCATGCAGGTATGAAATGTTTGGCATGTTTTTATTTTAAGTGAACTAGTTACTTGATAATGTATCAAATTTATTTATTTATACCTGACTTTTTCTCAGAACTCAGTCTTAAAACACAATACAATTATAAAAGGTAAATTTTAACATAGACTTAAAATTGTACAGGTGCTTCCACTTTTTCAAACAAATCAATTAAAACAAAAAGCTTAAAAAAAACAATGCAAGTTTAGTGAATTGGCCCATTCTTTTAAAATTATCTGTTTTAAAGCCTGAACAAAAAGGTTTCTGACCTCCCTGGGAAGGGAGTTCCCAAATCTGGGGGCTGACACTAAGAAACCCGTCTTTTGTGTCCCCCATCAACTGTGCTTATGATGGTGGTGGGACTGAAAGAAGGGCCTCTTCTACTGAACTCCAAATCCAGACCATCTCATACAGGTAGATACAATCTGCCAACTAGCTTGGATCTGAGCCATATGAGGCGTTATAGATCATAACCAGCTCTTTGAATTGTGCCCGCAAACAAATCAGCAGCCAGTGGAGCTGTTACAACAATGGAGTCATGTGCTGCAGGTCTTGGACCAACTGAAATTTCTGAACAATCTTCAAAGGCAGCACCAAGTAGAACACATTAAAGTAATCCACATGGGATATAACTAAGGTATATACTGCCATGGACAGAGCTAGTGCGAGGTTCTGTATATTTAACTAGTAGAGGGGTTTGCTGCAAATACAGTGGTATATATATTCATACCACAAGATGTGGATTAAAGGAAAAGTGGATTTGTTTCCATCTTTAAAGACAGGCTCTGGGTTTAACAATGTTCTCACTGGGATAATGATGGTGACCCAAACTATCTAAGTATGTATTAAAACCTATTCCACTTTGGTGGCAACAATTAACATTATTAAAAACATGGTAAGAACCATATTGGATCAGACGAAAAGGCCTACCTAGTCCCACATTTTGTGCACACAATAGCCAATCCACTGCCAATTGCTAGCGGTATACAGCATAAGGCTTTGAGAAACATTACCTGGTAATACAGGGAACATGACCATGTCTCCAGAGGAAAAAAAACTATATTAGAATATTGCAGAATTTTATATTATAGGAAACAAGGAAAAGAGACATTTAGTGAGTCACACTCTCTCAACTTCAGAGGGAAGCAATGGCAAACACTCTGTAAACAAACCTTTCCTAGAAAACCCCATGATAAGTTTGTCTAAGGACCAAACATACATTGGAAGTTACTTGAAGGCACACAACAGCCTTACATTTCCTTGTTTCTTTTGGGACTTGGATAAAATACATAAAATTGTTTTCCAGTTAATATATAGGAATGTGGATCTTTTAAATGGTTAGGTTGCCGAAAATGTTTTGTGATATATCATCGTCCTTATAATAATAATAAAAAAACACTTGAGCATATTTATGTTTTCGGATACCCAGCAACAGGGTGGACACATATTATATAGTCCCTATCTCTTTATCCTTCCCTTGATGCTTTTGAATTCAAGGGGTTAAGCTAGTAAAGTCACTTATCTCAACACATGACAGGAAAGAATTTGCCAAAGTCTTCTAGCTACCAGCATAGCTTTCATCACCTTTTTTTTTTTTTTTGGGGGGGGGGGGTTCTCTGTGACATGGAAGGATGAAAAAAAACCGTACTGAAGCAATCTAATAACTAAACTATCAGCTTGACATGTTTCAGCAATCGCAAACTTTTTCACATTGCATTCAGACAGAGAAACTGCAGAATTCCTCTGATTTTTTAAGAGGCATCTGGTTATGCTCAAATGTCTAAAACTGTTCTCTCAGCGTACAAAATTTCCAAGTCCTGTACTACTTTTCCTCACCAAACTATCCATTTTTAAGCCACAAGTATTTCCCCAGTCCTTCTAGATTTTATCTAAAAGTATGTTTTATCAGTATTTTAAAGTTTTTCTAGAACAATAACAATTTATCTTGATAGATGACATGCAGTCTTTTTTCGTTTTGTTTTAATTAGCCATTGTGAAACCGCATGGCCCTTTGTTTTATTCCTTTGAATACTGTTTAATTATGGTTATCATGCCAGATATCTCAAAGGTTATTTTACCAATACAGTTTCATCTAACATAAGCCATATGGAATCAATAGCACTGTTTCCTAAAGTAAATGCTTGGAAAATCTTACATTCATATGTTAAGAGTGCACATCCTTTCCTCATTAGTTGGAAAGTACAGGGATTTTGGCACAGGTTCTGTGTGGAAGCATTGTGCAGCTTTTATATGGATTTTGTTTTTAGCCTTTGATGACACTGTTTAGAATAGGAAGTATCTAATAAGTAAAGCATTTTGTCTAATGTGCTGCCAGTGTGTTTAATATATGCCTGGAGGTCTGAAACATTATCTTCTCCACTGCAGTAATATGCATTTAATTCTCTGAAAGCAGAAGGTTGAACTTTTAAAAGGGACTCAAAGTACATTTTCAACTAAAATAATTTGAAACACATGTGATAGGGGACCTGAGTAATGTACAGTTGGTTTTTATGGTTTAATCATGATCATGTTAATGCACACCAGTAGCTAATTAAAGAAAACTTTTATTGTTCATTTTAAATGGGTTATGTAAAGAGTAAGTGAACTGATATTAATGCAGCTCAATGATAAATGTTACCATTCCATTTGCTATCAGGAAGCTGATATTGGTGCATTTGACATCTTTAAAGTATTGGCCTACTTCTTTTATAACAAAGCAAGGAATGTCTTTTAGAGTTCTTGCATTTGGAATTGTTCACTAATATAAAAGGATATTCAGTTGGTGCCCAGATTTACTATCAATCTTGCCTTTTAAAGTTAATAGCTGCAAATCCTAACTCAGCAACTGGCTAAATGACATGTATAGCTATATATTCTCCAAGAGAGCATCCATATGATATTTCAAAAACTCTTTATTGCCATAGCCTTCAAAACTGGATCCTAGAAATTCTTTTCAGCGGTATTGTCTGTGTGCTCAATTAGATCATTAAGATATGATATTGTCAGTATAACCTCTGACTGTGGCACTACCTGTCTTTAGAAACTAATTTAAGCCCAAAATTGAGACTTTCCTGAAAACAATCTAATTTGTGATGCCCAATGGTTAATAGATTTGTCAGTGTTTCTCTTTAATTGTTGATATACTGGTTTTAGTGTTTTTTAAAAAGATTTTATGGTGTGGCTAAATATAGCTTGAATTTTATACATCAGCTTGCCATTCTGAAATGGTAGCATGAAAAGATGAATGGTATACAAAATTCTGATAGAGCTAATTTTTGTGTGTTTGAAGAAGAAATTAAAATGCATCATATGATTGCTAATTAGTAATCAAAGCAGTAACAGTGTTGATCTGTTTTAGCACAGAGGGATATTTCAAAAATTCAGTAGCATCTTTGAGACCACACTAGAAAGAGATTTCTAGCATAGTAGACTGTCTCTACAAAATGCTAGAAATTTTGTCTTCCCAGTTATTTTCAAAAGTGCTGGTGGATTCCTTTTTTGTTATGCTTTGTAAGAATGTAGAAATAGAAAATAGCACTTTCAGGGATGCTTCTTATGGTAGGTATATGCTTTATTTTTACATTTGTATGCCTTTTAATGCCTTTATAATGTTTTTTTTTTTCAGGATTTTAATTGTCTATGAAATTATATTGTTAGGTATTGGGTGATTCTTTTTGTGAGCTGCTTTGGGTCCCATTCTAGGAGAAAGGATGCATAGAAATTGAATAAATAAATAAAATTTTAAGAAGTCAAGTTGACTTTTCTGCAGCTAGTGAGCCTACTGAATATGCTAAAAATACTCCCAGCCACTGATATTACCAGTATTTCTATGTTAAGTGACAAGTGCAGGAGGACTCCCAAAATCCATACCTGACTTTTTATGAGATGAAGCACAACCTCATCTGAAATAAGTAGCACATTCTCAATCAGATCACTGAATTTCCCTCAGCCACAGCATTTCTGTCTTGTTTGGATAAATTTCATCTCCCCTGCTCAACACCAATGCTCTGACACCTTTCAGTGTTTTCATCCTATATTGCAGATAATTTGGTGACAGGGTCAGTGCCTAAGCTTTATTCTATTTTTATTAAAGCACTTTAAATCTCTGAATTCATTTTATCATGTTTGTTCATTTTTTTTCATTTGTATTTGTTCGTTAATTTTAGTCATATTTTCGCATTTTATTTTCACCATAATGGGGGATAAGCAAATAAAAATAGCCTTTCCTTCTAAAAGAGTGTATTACTTTAAAAGTTTGTGATGGTTTACATTTACTTCACTGCTATAAAAAGATTTCTATTTACATTTAATAAATGTTAAAAGTCAGATAATTGGTCAATTAAAATTTCCTTGATTGTTGATCATCAATTATTTTGGTATTTAGTATTTTCATATTCGTGTTTTCTAAATGGTTTCCTAAGTGATATCCAAAGAAAAAATAGTTTGACGTGAGAGGTATTTTGTTCTATTGCTACATCTTTCTTCAGCATGTCATTAAATGTGAGTCATCATTTCTCTGGAGCAAGCACCTGCTGGGTTTTCATGAGTGATTCCTATTTTAAAATTTAACTTGGCAAGTTAAATTCTCTCTTTCGACTTCATGTTTATATAGCTGTTGTGTTATGTAGCTGAAATGGAAATACTTGGGATGTGGCTCTTTTAAGCTAATGTAAAATTTTCCCTCCCAGGTTTCCAAACATGAACAGAAGAAAATGGATACATCTGATGGAGGTGTGGTTGAAACATCTTCCCGTTACAGTGGCGCTCAAGACAGTGGCATTGGAAGTGACAGTGTTAAAATCAGAATAGTTCAAATAGAGCAACACAGTGGCACAAGCCATCACCGCATTGCACGCCCTTCCCGACAGTCTTCCATCGTGAAGAACCTGAACTTTATTCCATTTGACATTTTTATTACTGCAAGTCGCATCTCTTTCATGACTTATTCCTCTACCAGTTTATCTAAATCAAAATCAGCAGAAGAGCAGAGAGATGGTGATAAAACAACTAAAAGTTCTTTAAACCTTGCAGAAACAGTTGATTCTGACTGCAAGAAAACTGTTGGAGCAGGTATTTCCTCAGTAACAGCAGATGACCTCTTAAATAGTAACAATTCACAACCTTCTGGGAAAAAGACGGGTCTTCTATCCCTAGAAAGTCTTCATGCTTCCACAAGATCATCTGCTAGGCAAGCCTTGGGTATAACTATTGTCCGACAACCTGGGCGCAGAGGAACTGGTGACTTGCAGTTGGAGCCATTTTTACATCTTGTTGTATCTCAACCTTCTTTGATCTTAAGCTGTCACCACAGAAAGCAAAGGATGGAAATATCCGTGTTTGATGCTGTTCTTAAAGGTGTAGCTTCAGATTACAAATGTGCAGGTAAGATCATTTGTGCCATAAAAGCTATAATGTATGTACTATCGAGTTGTTTATTTCAAAGGTAAATAACACCGAAGGAGAATTGTTCTCCCAAACTGTAGGTAGGTTTTGATCTCTGTTAACATAGGCAGATTTTCTTCATGGGCAAATTGGTTCACGATTAAGGATCAGATTGGTTGTTTTTTAGGCACATCAAGAAGATAATATAGCAACATGTCTCTATGTGGAATTTTTGTCCTTTTTGTTGTATGTCCATCTCATGAAAATGCCAGCATACTATGGATGCCTGCCATAGATCGTCAGGAGAAAATACTTCTGGAACATGGCCATACAGCCTGGAAAACTCACAGCAACCCAGTAATTGCTGTTGTTTGTAAGATTCTGAATTATGCCATTTAATCCTCTTATTGTTCTTATTATGAGACACTGTTGTCATTCCTATGTTTTAAAAGATGATAGGTAGCTTGGAAACTCTTGTGAAAATATCATATAAAGCCTTTAGATACATGAAGAGCCTTTAGGTACTGTGCTGAAATCCAAACATGAGGATCTGTGGATGTGAGATGAAAGGTAGCTATAGCAGGGTATACCTACATATTAATACAGTGCATAGTGCAGGGAAAATCAAGATTTGCTTTTTGGGATTTTTTTCTGAAT
The DNA here is from genome assembly GCF_037176765.1 of Anolis sagrei. Classification (NCBI taxonomy): domain Eukaryota; kingdom Metazoa; phylum Chordata; class Lepidosauria; order Squamata; family Anolidae; genus Anolis; species Anolis sagrei. The sequence goes on along the minus strand of NC_090024.1, from coordinate 31,408,085 downwards.
ATTTTTGAGCCGTAGTTGATTGAACCAATGGATGCAGGACCTGTAGGTGCAGAGGGCAGACTATGCATGGGTATTCAAAAAGTTGACTTATATCTAAACCTTTCCAAGCACTTTCAAAACATTGTATTGTCAAAGGCTTTCGTGGCCTGAATCACTGGGTTGCTGTGAGTTTTCGGGCTGTGTGACCATATTACAGAAGCATTCTCTCCTGACATTTCACCGGCATCTATTGCAGGCATCCTCAGAGGTTATGAGGTCTGTTGGTCACTAGGCAAGTGGGTTTTATATATCTGGAATGTCCAGGGTGTGAGAAAGAACTCTTGTCTGTTTGAGGCAGATGTGAATGTTGCAATTGGCCACCTTGATTAGTCTTTAATGGCCTTGCATCTTCAAGGTCTGGCTGCTTGTTGTCTGGGGGAATCCTTTATTTCAAAACACTTTATCAACCAGTGATTTTCAGTATTCTCCTGCACTGATCACTCCCATCCATTGAGTCTGGTGCTGTATCCTGAGAGAGCTTCTAGCAGCTGCTCTGAAGCAACCTGCAGCAGTGGGATCAGCAGTATACAGTCAAACTCTTTTCTTCTCAGTTCACTACCCTTGATCTCATCTCCTTATCCCAAGATATGGGGAGAAAATCTCAGAACCATCAGCTCAGCACAGTTTAGTAGCTGTGCCTGCTAATTATAGATTTATTCTTGCTCCACACCAGTTTATGTGGGGTAATTATTCAATTGCAAAGTGTGTTTAATTCCTTTGCTTTGGTGTATTCAGATTCTCTTAGAAGTTAGCAGCAATATGTTTTTTCCTCTGTCTAAAGTTAAGCCAGTGGTTACTCCAAGAGCCCAGACAAAATCTTTGTTCCTAAAGGGCACATTATTGCAGCATAAAAATGTAGAATGTCTTTGCTTTCCTCTGTATCTTATGGTTTAGCAAATGCACTAATCTAAGTATGTGTTTGTGTGGGAAGGGGGATAAAAGAGATGGACTGATTTGTTTTGTGTTGGTAAAGTATATTGTATGCAGTATAGATATTACTATAAAAAGCCAGTTTCTGAAAACTGATCAAGTCATGATATATATTGTTCCGAAGGCCCTCAGAGTTGGCTGACTTTTAATCTTTTTCCGTGCACAGCTAAAGCCACGGCCAATTGGTTTCTTTGTGCCCTTTGCAATTGCTTGCGGGCCTACATATGCCAGGCTTTATTTGAATCATGTGATTAGGTTAAGAAATACATTCAAGACAGATTGTATATGCCCACTTTGCACTACACTGCCATATGCTTATTCTAAGTGTCGGTATGAAAAGACTCTGCTTGGAAAGAAATCCATCTTGAGAACTAAATGGTTATGTTGTGAAACTGTATAAACATCACCAAGTGATATTTTCTGTAAGCATTGCTGTATAACTGAAGACAATTATAATTATAAGAAAACATGGGAAAAGGTACAGGCACAAATGAATAATTGGAAGGATAAAAATTTCAGTATTTCAATGAGAATTAGAGTAATTAAAATGTGCATCCTCCCTAACTTAGTGTATTTGTTTCTAACTGTACCAGTGGAGATTACACAACAAAAATTCAAAGAATGGGATGGAGAATAAGCAAGTGGATATTTGGAGGAATAAAATCAATAATAAGTAATGAGGAACTATATGTGTCAAATAAAGAATTAGGATGGGGAATGCCAAAGTTACAAGAATACTATGAAGCTTTTCAACTGAAAGCAATTCTGGAATTGATAGAGGACAAGCAAGAGAAGTGGATAAGAATAGGGAATGAAGCAAATGAAGGTCAAGGAGACGATGGAATCTTTACAAATAATTTAAAAGAGGGAATAAAAAAAAACAATAGGCCCAAGGAAAATAGCATTCAAAATATGGGAGAAATGGAAAGAGAAATGGATGCCATATTTATCAAAGGAAGCCCCGATAGGTAGTTTAAGAAATGAGGAGGACGAGAGCATCATAAAAAAATTGATGGGATATAGTAAAATCAAAGACTTATATAATGAAAATAAGGAATTAATAGAATGGAAACAATTGGAAACATTAGGCGGTGGGATAAATTGGTTAACACTAAGAGGAATTTGGGAACAAATTAAAAAGAAAGAAAGTAGTAAGGGAGAAAATATAATAGACAAGATATTAGAAGAGATTTGGAGGCAAAAAAGGACTTAATAAAATATATGGAAGAATGATAGAAGACAAGGAATCTATGTATAGAATAATGGAAGACAAGTGGGAAAAGGAAGGGGACCTAGGAAGAGAAAAAATAGAAAAGATAATCAATGGTTTAAATAAAATAAAAATAGAAAAATGCAACGAATTAGAACTGAAAATAATAACGAAATGATATAGAACACCAATTCAGCTGGCACATATGATTCAGGGATTAAATCCTAAATGTTGGCATTGTGGAAGTCGGGCGGCATGGTATTCACATCCATGATGGGAGTGTGAAGAGATACAAAAATTCTGGAGTCAAATTCTAAACCAGGTAGAATTACATACTAAAATAGAATTTGATATAAATATGCAAGTTTTGTTAATAGGAATATATGATGATAGAAGAGTTAAGGACCAAGACCAAGAATTAACGATGATGATGTTTAGAGCAGCACATGCAGTAATAGCTTGGGGTTGGAAAGAAAAAAAGAAATGGACACTTGGAAAATGGTATGAATATGTGTGGGACCAAATGCAACTGGATATTATGGACATCATAAGAAGCAAAAAGACATGGTCAGACAAACAGAAGAAAATTAAAGAAATTTGGACTCCATTTAAAAGATGGTTAAAAGTCGTTAAACCAGATGATGAAAGCTGGAAGAAAAAATTGGATAGAATCGAAAAAAGGCTCATGTAACGGGGGGGGGGGGGGAGATTACATTGTCAACAGAGAAGAGGGAGAAGTGGAAGTGGGGAGGGAGAAGGGAATGAAAAAGTACAAAATGCATGGGAATTATGGTTATGTATAATTGTTTTACAAGAATAATAAGAATAGAGGGAAAAACTAAAAAAATAACTGAAGACAATTAAGAAATGCAATGAGTAACACAATATGTCATAATCAGGCTAGTGTGAAACAATTTTGTAGCTGAAATTCTGAAAAAAATGCTCTTTTAAAATATTGAAGCACTGTAGCCCTTTTTTTAAAGGCTATATAAATTATTATTATTATTATTATTATTATTAAGATTCTGCATAGCTGAGATTTCAAAAGGCTTTGCAATGATGATTTCTCATGTACATTATCCAGAACATGAAGAAAGACACAGAAATGAAAAGTACCAAATGTGAACAATTGGGAATGTTAAGGATGGAGCAAAGGAGCCCCATTAAAGAGGGCCATGAGGAAAAGCTACTGAAGTTAACTTCAAAAGCCAGCAGTAAAAAGGGATTGCAATGTCAGTGAAACTGCAGACTGTATCAAATAACCCATAAGTAGAACCACTCCATTGCATCTCCAAGCATGTGGTTTTCTGATCTTTAAGACCAGTGTGTCATTAATTCTTTCTCTTGTTGGCTTGCTTTTACTTTTGTGTAAATAATGTTTAAAGGGTGGCTAAGGAAAATTTAAATGCATTACTATTAGGGTGGAATTTAGATCAAAAACTTGTTTTAGAAACACAACTCCAATATGTTGCTCAGACAATGCCTTTTTAAATTCGATGGGGATAGTAACTGGAGATTTGTAATCCTAACAAAATATGTATAATTATTATAATGAAGGATTTGTATGAGGTGTATATGGATCATGTCACTGTGTTTATCCAAAAATAAATCATATGTGAATATTAATTCTATAAGCATGTATATAACTCTTCCGTTGGCAAATACACTGTTAGCTACTGTTTTAGCAACATGTCATAACTTGATTCTTACTGCCAATAGATCCAGGAAAAACCCTCCCAGAGACTCTTGACTACTGCAAGATGTGGTTACACACAGCGGCAGGGGAAGTTGATGCTAAAAGTGGCATCCCACCTCCTCTTATCACATTGCAAATTAAAGACTTCCTGAATGGACCAGGTAAGATTGTAGCATGCAATGTTAGTTTCAGTCTCTTTATTAGGACAGTACATAAGACAGTACATAGGACAGTACATAGGACAGTACATAACGGCGCTCCATGCAGTCATGCCGGCCACATGACCTTGGAGGTGTCTACGGACAACGCTGGCTCTTCGGTTTAGAAATGGAGATGAGCACCACACCCCAGACATGACTGGACTTAATGTCAAGGGACTACCTTTACCTTTTCCTACATAAGAGTTGGATGAACCCTTGATTTTAACTGATTTTAATTTTGAGGTGAACTTGAATGGAGTAATTGCTGGAATTCCTATTTGATTAAATAAATGTAGAGGTGCTCCAAGTCCAGTCTACAGCCAGGGAGACCAATTGATGCCACAGAGCCATACAATGATAGAAACGTACAGTTGGAAGGAATCCCAAAGGTCATCTTGCCAAACACTGTCAATGCAAAACATCTATAGCTAAATCTTCTCTGTAGAGGGCTAGTGAATCTCTATTTCAAAGCCTGTAATAAAGGTGAATATGTTGCTTTCCAAAACATTTTCTTCCACTGCAAAAGAACTCTCTCTATCAGGAAGAGGTCACAGATGACCACTTGAAGAACCACAGATGCAAGCAGACTGTTCTTCCTTGTGGTAGGAGGAAACTGGTGTTTGTCATGAAGATGGAATAAGGAATATAGAATATAGTCCAAAAAACAACATAAACATAAAAACAACATAAATGTAGACTTATGCAGAGAAGATTTGCAGGGGAAAAGTGGAAATCCAGCCATGCAATATTGGTCTGTTTATTATTCCTTACTGATGCATAGGTATGAATCGTATAAGCCCACTGAATAACCATAATTTCTGATAGGCAAATTCTCTGGGCACTAACTCAAACTATTCATTTTTCATAATATTTTCTGGAAAATGCTCCCAAGAATTCATGTATTTCAGAGAGTTTCAAACAAAAGCAATAAATTGATAAAGTTTCGTTGTGGTAACCAGGCATGAGGCCATTAGGGTAAAAGAATTTTTAACATGCAACACTTTTAATTTTTACTGTGTTTTTAGTTTTTCTAAATTCAATATTGTTTGGGTTAAACCGCAAAAGGTCGGCAATGCAAGCCCAGGGAGTGAGGTGAGCTCTTGCTATTAGCCCAGCTCCTGCCAACCTAGCAGTTTGAAAACATGTAAATATGAGTAGATCAATAGGTACAGCTTCTGCAGGAAGGTAACGGCGCTCCATGTAGTCATGCTGGCCACATGACCTAGGAGGTGTCTACGGACAACGCTGGCTCTTCGGCTTAGAAATGGAGATGAGCACCACCCCCTAGAGTCGGAAACAACTAGACTTAATGTCAAGGGGAAACCTTTATCTTTTTTTACAATAGTATATAAACATATATGTTCTAATAATATAGTTGTGTTTAAACTGTTTTCATCTCCACTTGCTTTTATCGGTATGAGTTTTAATCCTTTTGTGAACTACTTTGAGTCCCAGTTGTAGGGAAAAGTTGGGGCAATGGGCAAATAAAACAAAACCAAACAAATAATTGCTTCAAATTGGAATTGTGCCAGTTTGCTGTATGCGTATCTGTCCTTAAGCTGACCCAAAAGCCATATATAATTGCCTACAACAAGAGTCCTTTCACAACAAGATCACCAAATATGCTGCTCCTGAAAGTCCACCTGAGGCAATTGCTTCATTCCATCTCACATATATAGTTTTTTTTTTCATTGAGAAGAGAAGAACATTTGACAGAGATGGTTATATTTGGAACTGGTCTTGTACTGGCTGAAATTTCAAATACCGCAAATGGTTTTCGGTATACAACACTTCCCAAACTGACCACTCAGGTTGGTTTCATATCTGGTATTCGCAATGGCAGTATTTAAGAATAAAATTCTCAATCTGTATCCATTTTTTTTCTAAAAATCCTTGACTTCAGTAACTTTGGAATGGCCCCCATCAAAATCAAGCAGGTAGCATCCCCACGCACACAGAACAGGAATATATATACAGAGAGTAAATAAATATGCCGATAACAAATGTCAGTGATTAAAATGTATGCCACTTTATAAATATGCTGTCTGGTGGCTCATGTTAAACAATCATTAAAGATTATATTGCAACTATAAATATTCTGAGGTGTATACATTTGTTACTGATGGCTATGGAGACAACAGAACTAAATTTGTTTTATGGCACATTTCTTTCAGCTCTACAAATGCTAGAAAAATATATTTCAATTTTCTCCAAATTCAAAGTATAAATAGATGTCAAGCCTATACTATGTTTTTGAACCACAATTGCTATTTATATTTTAAATTTGTCAATAAAGAATGTTCAGATTGCTTTTATTTAACATCTAGAATAGCACATGATTTATTTTTATGCAACACTGCATACTAGTAATTGCTAATCTGTATCTAAAAGATTTACCTCCATAAAACTGCATTAGTGATTAAATTCAGCAAATATTGAAGCTTTACTGTGTTCACCTTTCAGGTACAGAGGATAGTGGTGTAGTAGCCGTTCTACCATAGAATTTTGCCAAATTATTGATGAACTATTTGGGTTTTGCTGGTCACTATTTGTGTGGGTTTTTCTACTCACAAGCAACTACTGAGGTCAAAAGTTATACTGGATGTGTGCAATCCAGGCATCACTTTCTGTACACATGAAGTCAATTTAATGGGTTGCTGTGAGTTTTCCAGGCTGTTTGGCAATGTTCCAGAAGCATTCTTTCCTGATGTTTTACCCACATCTATGGCAGGCATCCTCAGATGTTGTGAGGTTTGTTGGAGACTAGGCAAGTCAGGGTTTCTATATCTGTGAAGGCAAGTGTGATGTTGCAATTGATCACCTTGATTAGCTTTGAATAGCTTTGCAGCTTCAAAGCTTGGCTGATTCCTGCTTGGAGGAATCGTTTGTTGGGAAGTGATTCCCCCAGGCAGGAATCAGCCAAACTTTAAAGCTGCAAGATATTCAGTGCTAATCAAGGTGATCAGTTGCAACATTCACACTTGCCTCCAACAAACAAGAATTCTTTCTCCTACCCTGGACATTCCAGATATATAGAAACCCCACTTGCCTCATCTCCAACAAACCTCACAACCTCTGAGGATGCCTACCATAGATGTGGGCAAAACATCAGGAAAGAATGCTTCTGGAACAGAATGCTTCAGGTAAGCATACTTCTGGAACATGGCCATATAGCCCGGAAAACTCACAGGAACCCAGTGATTCCAGCTGTGAAAGCCTTTGACAACACAAACTCAATTTACATAGACACTTCTGCTAAACAGTACCAACTAAACAGCATGCCACAGCCTTGCGATGTGGCTCTTATGGCTCTGAGCTTGTATGTTACAGAATGAAGACAGTCACTAGTCAAATTGTAATACCACATGAAGCCCTCAAGAATTTGGTTTGATTTTGTTTAATGAGCTTACATGTTTCTTAGAGGAAACATGGGGTAATAACAATGCAAATAAGAATAAGAGGAGGTGGAGCAGGAGTAATATGCCATCATTTTCTTTATGATCGATATGAATATATAATTGAGAAAGCAGTGTATATTCTGGTTGATCAGTCAATTGCTGGCTGTCCTAAAAATGAGTGTTTTTTATTGCCTTACTCTTATTTCTAATGAATAGCTTTCTGCTTTCAGTGATAAAAATATAGAACATGGAGTGTTTTTCTCCAATAAACATTATCACAGCCTTTGTAATAATATATTACAAAACTGTCAGTGATTTATGAAATATGACATCTAATAATTGCTACAAGTCTAAGAAAAATGCCAGCATTTTTCCTGCCAGAGCCATAGAATAAGTCATCTATTTGGAAATATCTGCATGTATTGACATTGTTCAACTTACTGAATATTTCCTGTTGGAATGCAAATTGAGAATATAGTTATAATGTATAGAAAAACCACAAAGTTTAAAAACTTGGCCCTATACTAAATTTCCTTTGACCAGAAGCTGTCCACGTTGAGTGCTTCCATTGTGCATGTGGCAGGGCTCCGACTGCATTGTTGTAAGTGGTCTGTGGTTTGCTCTTCTCCACATTTACATGCTGTGAACTCTACTTTGAAGCCCCATTTCTTAAGGTTAGCTCTGCGTCTTGTGGTGTCAGAGTACAGTCTGTTCCGCTCCGTCCAAATGGCCCGGTCATCTGTGTGCCCGGGGGGAGTTTCTCATCTGATATCAGCTACTGATTGAGGTTCTGGGTTTTAACCTGCCACTTTTGGACTCTTGCTTGCTGAGGTGTTCCTGCAAGTATCTCTGTAGATCTTAGGAAGCTATTTCTTGATTTAAGGCATTGGCTTGCTGGCTGATATCTGAACAGAGGATGGGCTGGAGATGCCAATGCCTTGGTCCTTTCACTACAGGCTGCTACTTCCCGATGGATGTCAGTTGGTGCAATACCAGCTAAACAGTATAATTTCTTAAGTGGTATAGGGCATAGTCATCCTGTGATAATGTAACATGTCTCATTAAGAGCCACATCTACTGTTTTAATGTGATGAGATGTATTCCACACTGGCCATGCATATTCAGCAGCAGAGTAGCAAAGCTCAAGGACAGATGTCTTCACTGTGTCTGGTTGTGATCCCTAGATTGTGCCAGTCAGTTTTCATATGATATTATTTCTAGCACCCACTTTTGGCTTGATAGTCAAACAGTGCTTCTTTATAAGTCTTATAAGTCCAATTAAACAAAGTCCAATTAAACAAAGACATATAATTGATTCTTTATATGTCATTGTAAAACAGGATGTCATGGCCATTTTGTTTGTTTGCAAACAAACCTAAAAACTTCTGATGACTACTTTGCCTCCAGCCTTTGTAGGGTTTCCTCCCTGCTTACCTCCAACAGTAACAATTGTACCCATTAGGAAGGTCAGTGGTTGGGAGGAACCTGGAAAATAGCAGCTACCAGAAACCCACTACAATAATATCTCCAGCAGGTGATAGATTAGTTGGAACAAATTGGAACCATTGCGCTTCAGCAATCCTGGTTTCTTTCAAGCTGTTTTAAAATGTCGTCATTTTAATACACAATCTCAGCCCTGCGGAACCGTCCACAGCAGGTTAATTTGAATCATATGATGTGTCACTGCCCTCAGTTGACATGAGCCCCATTCCATGTGTGAAGCCATAATAAATCCATTCCCAACCGAGGCAAATTCCCTGTGAGAAGGTGAACTAATCCAGGCCTCACACTGGCATGTTAGCCCTTCGTAATTGAAAGCAGGGCCACCTGTTCCCAGCACAGTTAGCCTATAGAGAGAGAATTAGCATTAGATCAGATACTTACTATATTGAAAAATCATTCATACTTTCTGCAAGTTCAGCTGTGGGCTGCTTAGCATGACATCATATATAAACCCAGGAATGTGCCCACTTGATCCGAGTTTAACAGTTTTGTTAACCATGGTGTTGGTTAACTTTGAAATGAGAATTTTTTGATTTAATGAGAGCTGACATGTGAGAAGGGGAGCTGACCGGGGTGCAGACTTTTCTAATTAACTTAGGGTCATTTGCAAAAACACTTGAGCACTCTGGTAGGGTTATTTTTTCCCCTTTTTAAAAAAAATAGTTGAAATCGTGACGTAACCATATATGCTGTATTTCTTAGTAGAATGAAGAGAATGATACCAGATAGTAAATATTCATATAATACAGGTAAGGCTTCTGTTGTCTCAAACCAGTTCTAGGAAATGCTTCAAGTACTGAAATTTTTAATGTTGCCATCATTTTTATAGTCCTACTTTCACTGACGGTTGTAATTTCTTTCCAATCTATTCCCACTCTTTCATTTTTACAATTTTCATAGTATGACTCTTAATTTAAGGTAGAATAGTGGTTGCTAAGATTAGATAATTGTTTCAAGTGATATTAATTAACCAATAAAACCTTTCACACAGCTTCTAAGTTGAGTTTTGGAAGTTACTTTTAAGGAGCAATCAGTTACAATTATATTCACTAGGACCCCATTGTTAGCTATTGTTATACTTAATTTTTGAGGAAAAGTAATTATTGGGTTGTTGTAGGTTTTTTTGGGTTATATGGCCATGTTCTAGAGGCATTCTCTTCTGACATTTCGCCTGCATCTATGGCAAGCATTCTCAGAGGTAGTGAGGTCTGTTGGAACTAGGAAAATTGGGTTTATATATCTGTGGAATGACCAGGATGGGACAAAGAACTCTTGTCTGCTGGAGCTAGGGGGTTAATATTTCAACTGACCACCTTGATTAGCATTTGATGGCCTGGCAGTTTTTTGGTGTGGCTTGTTAGTGCCTGGAGGAATCTTTTGTTGAGAGGTGATTAGCTGTCCCTGATTGTTTCCTCTCTGTTGTTTTGCTGTTGTAATTTTAGAGGGTTTTTTTTAATACTGGTAGCCAGATTTTGTTCATTTTCATGGTTTCTTCCTTCCTGTTGAAATTGTCCACATGCTTATGGATTTCAATGGCTTCTCTGTGTAGTCTGACATGGTGGTTGTGAGAGTGGTCCAGCATTTCTGTGTTCTCAAATAATATGCTGTGTCCAGGTTGGTTCATCAGGTGCTTGGCTGCGGCTGACTTCTCTTGCTGAAGTAGTCTGCAGTGCCTTTCATGTTCCTTGATTTGTACAAACTATCTACAGACCCACCAAGAAAATCCATGAAATGCTACATTCAGCAAAGGACAAGAGGGATCCTCTCACTTCTGCAGGAGTCTACCATATACCATGCAGCTGTGGATAAGTCTACATAGAGACCACCAAATGCAGCGCCCAAACATGAATCAATTTTTTATTTATCAAAAGTGATTTAATAGTTTAGTAACTAGGATCCTAATATCCATGACAATCTCTCTATTAGCCTTTTCTCCTTTTCCAGTGCTGCTTTCTCTCAGGCTTTTTATGGATTTTAAATGACTGAGGTGTGTAAAAATTATTACTACATAAGAAGAGTACAATAGTTAACCTGTTAATGCAAGATTGTGGAAACTGGCCCTTCAGATCCCAACAGCTCCAGTTCTTCAGCCAGGCCTGTAGTGAGGGGGAAAGAAAAATTGTGGTTCACCAGTATCCAAAGTGCCACAGATCCCTTACCATTGCTTCCATGCATCTCCGCTTCCATCTACCTCGGTCTGTACTGATAAAATCATCTGTCTAAATGGTGGGGTTTTTTCCACTCTACATGATGTCCCTTAAGACTGGTGGGGCATAAATCAGGATTATCAGGAGCAAAACCAGTAGACCTTATTTTCTGTTCTTGTCCATCCTCCAATCATGTCTTGAGACCTAGGCATCATTTTCTAGACATCATAGTAGCCATCTGTCAAAAGTGCTTTGATTATGTGTCCTTGCATGGACTGGATAGCCATTGGCATCTTGTCTAACTCTAGGATTCTATGGTTATATTACTAGAACTGTTAGAAATAAGTTCCATTTCTGATGTCAATGGTTAGCATATACATCTTTATAACCTTAAAAGTTAAAAGGTAAAGGTTGATATTAAGTCTAGTCGTGTCTGACTCTGGGGAGTGGTGCTCATCTCCATTTCTAAGTAGAAGAGCCAGCGTTGTCCGTAGACTCCTCCATGGTCATGCAGCTGGCATGACTGCATGGAGTGCTGTTACTTTCCTGATTGAGTAGTACCTATAGATCTACTCACATTTGCATGTTTTGGAACTGCTAAGTTGGCAGAAGCTGGGGCTAACACCGGGAGCTCACCCTGCTCCCCAGATTTGAACCGGATGTTCTCTGCCCCCAGAGGCTCCTTCTTTGGAAGCTTTTAAACAGAGGCTGGATAACTATCTGTTGGGGGTGCCTTGAATGCGATTTTCTGCTTCTTGGCAAGGATTTGGACTGGATGACCTATGAGGTCTCTTCCAACTCTATGATTCTATGACTTGGTAACCATTCGGTTCAGCAGCTCAGCGGTTTAACCCACTGCACCTCCTGGGGCTCCTATGTAACTGCATTGGTATAGAAATATAGATTCCTAGCTTTTCACTTGTTAAGTATTATGAATAGAGCACATAATTTTGGACCACTTCTTTTTTATTCTTTATTTTACTAGATATTGGAAAACTGTAATTAGCAAATTGCAATAGATCATCATGGATTGACATAAGTATGTGTGCAAAGCCTACAAAAGCATAATAATCATTTGAATATAATGTAATATGAGTAAACACTGAAAGCAGGGAGAAAATTTATGTGAGGAGCTAGGTTAAGGTATACCCTAATAGCCTGGTTAGGGGAGTAGGAATATCATGTTTGAATGAAGTGTGGTAATTAATTAGGATAGAGAGCACATTTAATTTTAAATGTGACAAACTTATGTCACATTCAAGTGGAAACCTAGGTTTTTACCTACTTGGAAATGAATTTAACTTTGATGTTAGCTTAATATCAGTAATTGTTTCGGCGTGCATTATTTTTATTTGAAAACTAAGATGACTATTCCTTTCTCTTTCTCTCTCTCTCACTTCTTGTTCTGTTCCCTTTTGTTTTCCACCCAGCTGAGATAAATGTTGATATAGCAAAGCCTCTGAAGGCCAATATCAGCTTTGTCAAGCTAGATCAAATAAAGCAATTTCTGAAAAAAATCAGAAGCAAAAGTGATTATGAGACCCAGGAGGAAAATGTTTCAGCAGCTGATAGCCTTTCAAAGAAAGATGGCACATTAACATCTCAGTGTTACAAAAGCAGAATTCCCGATACTGAAGATCACAGTGATGGAGGGCAAAAGATTTCCAGCCAGAAAAATCTGTGGACAAGCATTTCCTGTTGTCAAAAGATTTCCATTCATACTACTCAGATGGTGATTTCAGTTGAGACTTTCCCAGATTCCAGTAAACCCTGCCTGCTCACATCTTTATCAAGCCTCAAGGGAAATTTACATGTTAAAGCTAATTCTAAGACTAAAGGTAAGAATTTTAATCTCTATTTGTTTATAAATTTGTGAAGCATTCCATATTTTGTTATGAATTTATTGTTTTTAATATGTATGCTTTTTAAATGAATGTGATCTTTTAATGAATCATGTATTTTTAATTGGTGTGGCTGTTTTTAATAGTGTTACTTGTCTATTTATCTTTTATTCCCTGCCACAATCTATAGGGAGATAAATTACTATTAGTATTATTATACTGTTATTGTAATGGCAGCGAGTTGTGATAAACCATAGTTTGGCACAAGGTTTCTAATAGGTTTCTGCAATTCAGCGGGAGGGCAATCTGCTTTTGGTATCCAAATTTCATCGGCTACCCAGATTTGTTTTCGGGAGCCTCCCAAAAATCGGCTAATAGAAAAATCTGTTTTCAACTAGTCTGCTGAAAGATCCGGCACATTGGAGAACTTATGAGGCTCCCCTTTCCATTCCTGGGCTCCTTTCCTTTCTTCCTTTCAAGGAGCCTGGGTTTGAGCAATGGGGTTAAGGAAGCACACTTCATTGGACTCTCTCCTTTCTTGCTTGCTTGCTTGCTTTCAAGGGAGTCTGGGTTTGAAGAATGGAGTTAAGGAAGCACTCCTCCTTGGACCCTTTCCTGTCTTCCTTTCAAGGGAGCCTGGGTTTTAAGAATGGGATTAAGGAAGCATCCTTTCTGGGACCTTTTTCTTTCTTCCTTTTAAGGAAGTCTGGGTTTGAGCAACGGGGTTAAGGAAGCACACTTCCTGGGCTTGTTTTCTTTCTTCCTTTCGAGGGAGCCTGGGTTTGAGGAATGGGGTTAAGGAAGCATGTGCCAGGTGCTCCCAAATAGTAGGGAAGAAGCTGTGCCCGAGAGTTATGTGGGCCGTTTCAGTCGAAAAAACCTTGGTCGCTCAGCCCTTACTGTTACGGCCAGCTGAACAAGCTGGATTGGCTGAAGGGAACCAACCAAACCAAATCTGTGCACAAGCCTAATTTCTAGTAGATCCAGAAGGTTTACTTTTCATTCTGAAGATTTAATCCCAGTCTTAGTGTAGCTTGAGATAATGTTAATCATATTACTGTACATTATCTGGAATGCATTCACATTATTCAGGGTCACTTATCATTACCTGAGTGAATGCACTATCTATTACACAGCAGATTTCAGTTTCTGGTGAGATTAGTCCAAAAGACGCTGTCATTTGGTTGAACCTTTAATGGCTCCCTTCTCTTGAAGTGCTAGTAGTCAGAAGCGTATTCAAAACCAAACATGGCAACAACTTGTAGATTTCTTACAGTAATGGGTCACAAGTAATAGCACAATGTCCAAGATAGATATACCTTAATGTAGTTGCTTTAGAAAGAATTAGTCTCTTGAGCGCTACTTTGGATTTTGCCTCTTGTCATTTTAAATGAGCCACTTGAGGTGGTCTCTGCTTGCCCTTTGGCCTCAAGTAGCATATTTGCCCTGAGATTTGAGTTGCCTATCATAAGGAAAATTGCTTGCCATAGGTCTTCCTCTATGAAGAAGTTTATCTCTTAAGCATTCCTCACCACAGAACTGATTCTGCCTATCTTGTAAACCTTGAATTAAAGAGGGAGCAAAGGAAGAAATAAGTGCGAGCACATATACATATATTCTGTTGTCGGTCAGGATGACTGAACCTTTATTGATTACAGCAATTATACTTTTGGGTCAGCATAGGGCACAGCTCCATTCACTTGCCATTCAGTGAAGCCCCCTCACTACAAAAACCCTGTCTGCTGGGGAAATCCATGAGGTCTCCACATGGGTATTTATTACTTTTAATCTCCTGCTACTGGGTGGGAGTGAAGCACATCCAAGACCTTTTGAGATTGGCTTGCCCTTGACTGACTTCATTCCTAAAATCCTTTAGAGGAATACCAAAGCTGAGAGACAGGCACACAGTCCCACAACCATCACCAAGGAATCCAGCTAAGAGACAAAACCACTTTCCAAAGGTGTGGCAGGGAGAATCAGAAAAACACAGCTAAGGAAATAGAATAAGATTAATTTCAATTGCTGAGAAAACACAAAGTCCAGAATGTCCAAAGCCAGGCTGGGAAGAGCCAATGATGACTGAGGCAGGAAAGAGGTCTCTTCCAACTCTTTGATTCTATGATTCTATGAAATGCTTTTGAGCTCTTCAGGTAAACTGCAGTAAAGAGGTCGCTTGGGTTTTTCAAGGAAGATCCACCTCTTAGCCTTTTCAGTGCAGAAATCTTCACCCTGATCTGCCCATGGACTTAAAAGCATTCCCTGCCAAATGTCTGGGAAACTTCTCCCACAGGTATTACCAGAACTGTTTGGTCTTACTGGGGAAGAGTGTGGAAACTGTACTTTTACATGCCATAGAAAAACTTTCTGGGCATCCAGAGAAGATGGAAGTATTGTAAATCTCCTTTTCAGTAATCATCTGCACTAAAAGTATATAACAAACAAGCAAAAACATACCCCCTTTCACATAATGCCCTACCGATTTTATTCCTCCTTTTCTTCTCTGTTCTTTCAACCGCTCATGTCTGTCTGCCCTCAAGCCACATTGCCCTTCTTTGAAGCTTGCCATATCTTTGCTTCCCAACTATTATAGGCACCTCCTTCTTAAAGTTTGCCCTCACTGTGTCTCTCAGTGAGTCATCTCTTGACTCTCCCACCTATGTCTCCTGGTGTCTTCAGCCTTCTCCCGCAACTATCTTCTTTCCATTCTAGAATTGCTAGTGCTCTTCCCACTCCACATTGTCTTCTATCTGTCCCAGCCATCTCCTCTCCTCCCCAATTTCCCTCTTTTCATTTGTTGCCACTGCTCTCTTCTTCTCTTCTTTTTTTCTCACTCCTGTCTCAATCTGTGCCTTTCTTCTCCACTTGCCATTACATCCCCATTTTCATTCCTTTCTGTCCTGCCCTTCTGATAACCTTCTTACACCTCTGGCTCTCCCACTTCTTCTGTCCCGATGTTCTTCTTCTCATTCCTTACCCTTGGTCCTGCCTTTTTCTTTCCTCATTTTCCTTATGCTTCCACTTTTATCTACAGTATCTCATTTTGTAACTGTTGTAAATTTAAACAGGGCAGTGATGTAAATTACAACTTATTTGTATATATTAATACAACTTGGAGTTTTAAGAAATGAAATATATGGAATTACTGAGTTATTGAGTTGGAAGAATTTTGTTCTGAAATTAAGACCAAAAGTACATTTTCCCAGTAAATATTTGCTTTGGAAACATCTAAACAGAAATTAAAACCTAGCTTCGATTCCTTTTTAATAATTAAAAAATGGAAGTAGTTGCAAAGATAAACTGAAAAAAAATATGACTTATGACTGGACCTCCATTCCATTTCATGTGTTTGCACTGTTTTGTTGTTTTTAATGCTGAACTGGGAAAGCTATTATTAAAATATATTTAAGGATACATTTTTCTCTTACTGGATATTAGCTAGATTTTAAGAAATTGGTATAAATTGCATAAGAGCTAAAGACAACTATTTGCATCTGAGGGCCCTTCCACACTGCCCTATATCCCAGAATATCAAGGCAGAAAATCCCACATTATCTGAGTGGGGACTCGTATAACCCAGTTCAAAGTAGATATTGTGGGATTTTCTGCCTTGATATTCTGGGATATAGGGCTGTGACAAAGGGCCCTGAAAAGTGCGGTTTTAGGTCGTGTCATAAATAATTTGCTGTCTGGATAAGGAAAGTGAAGAAATTTCCACAGTTTTCTAATGGTTTCTTAGTTGTAGAATAGAAAGACATTTATTTGGCAGAGAAGAAAACAGTATAGAATCATAGAATCAAAGAGTTGGAAGAGACCTCATGGGCCATCCAGTCCAACCCCCTGCCAAGAAGCAGGAATATTGCATTCAAATCACCCCTGACAGATGGCCATCCAGCCTCTGCTTAAAAGCTTCCAAAGAAGGAGCCTCCACCACACTCTGGGGCAGAGAGTTCCATTGCTGAACGGCTCTCACAGTCAGGAAGTTCTTCCTAATGTTCAGATGGAATCTCCTCTCTTGTAGTTTGAAGCCATTGTTCCGCGTCCTAGTCTCCAAGGAAGCAGAAAACAAGCTTGCTCCCTCCTCCCTGTGGCTTCCTCTCACATATTTATGGCTATCATATCTCCTCTCAGCCTTCTCTTCTTCAGGCTAAACATGCCCAGTTCCCTAAGCCGCTCCTCATAGGGCTTGTTCTCCAGACCCTTGATCATTTTAGTCGCCCTTAATATCTTAATATAAATTTTATGTTCATTTTGACTGTTCCAATTCTGCTTTTTTGCTCCATTACCATTCATCACCTATCCTTACAGTATCCATAATTGCACATACTAGTATATCTAATGGAAACAATCCAGAGTTTCAAAATCCTTGGTGTTTTAGCAATAGATTTCACTTCCTTGTATTCCAGCAATGTTATCCTCCTAATTCTCAATGAGAAGTTGTTCACACAGCAGTCTCTAGCTTTTAAAGGCTTTGCCTATTTCCCTGCCCACATAGAGAGCAAGTGCCTTTGTTAATTGCCTTCACACTCACGTGGCCAATCACCCAACTATGTAAAGTGGCACTGACTCAGGTGAGCAACCTTCCACCAGCTGTTGTGTCCATTAACCTACCAAAAACAAATGATTTCCAAATTATGCTCAACTAATCCCTTCATAGGAATGAGTACATTAACAACAACAAAAACAACAACAACAACAACAATCCCACTGGATAGAATCCTGTGGGAATAATATGGCTAGCATATGATATGATAATGCAACTCCCAGCATTCTTCACTAGTGGACATGGTATATAAGGCTTGTAGAAGTTGCAACCCAAAAAACCCATCCCTGAGCTCTAACCTCACTTTCTCCTTGAATTGCTTGGTTTTTATTCAGATGAATGGATGTGGTGAGGGTGAAACACTCTATCATGTGAGCAGCAAGCGGTATAGCCCAAACAAAGGCTTAAAGCTTTTATGAGAACTAGACCATAATCTGACCAGTATTCCTATGTACAGCTATGCAGTCCTTTCCATGCCAATCTGGAAATCAGTCCTTTGTGAGCTAAACTTACCTTTCTTGTAGTTAAATGGGTATTAGATTGCAGTCTCTGTTATATTTCCAAATATATGTATATATGGTATTATGGAGTGGACAGTTTTGAATTTTAAGAATCTATTTGCAAATGTCTAGGGTGCTTTTAATGTGTCAAACATGTCTAATAAAATAATAACAATGCATTGCTTAATTAAAATGAAAGTTGCTGATGTAAGAAGAATTTCCTTAATCAGGTTGTAAACCAAAAGAGACAACGTGGTTTAATATTTTTCATACTGTAATAGATCATATTTTTAGAGAAGGATTACTTTTGAAATATATTGTATATTACATTTGATTTATATTTATATATTACTTTTTGAAATATATGAATAAGTCTAAAACAGATTTGGTGTGACTCTGCAGAGATGTAGCTTGTTTCAACATTAAAACCGCAGTAGCTACATCTTAAATATAGTAGAATAGCCCCCTTTTTATTTCCAGAGTTTTATGGATATACCTTTTGAGCCAAATAGAGCTGATGTTGGCATATGAAACTAATACACAAATACTTCACTGTGTTTCAGGTTTTTACAATCACATAACTATGGTGACCATCTGTAGCAGCTGCATTTTACGAATTATTTGCTGAAGCAGACGGCATACAATGACAAAAAGTAGTCATCTCAGATGTACTGTTAAAAAAGACAAAATAGCATTGCTTGCCTTTTATATAGAATGGCCATCTGCTGTACAGATGTTATAATAACCAATGACTTCAGATTCAATAATTGTACAAAATTTTCATTAAAACCTCAACAATTTGCACTTGTTTACTTGAATCTACATAATTCTCCCATGAGACAACACAACACACTGGGGTATTTTTTAGTTCTCACTAGCAGTGGCTTTGATCCTTTTTGATGTGCAGCTTTAATAAACATAGTCAAAAGGCGCTATTCAGAAAACATCATGGAAAAAACTACAAAGGAACAATTATAGCAGCAGAAACTACTCTAATCCTTTACTTACGCAAGCTATTTTTAGTGAAATATGTTTTTTTACAAATTTTATGTGACAGTATTTTATAAACAGTGTAAACGGCCTCTTTTCCAGATGAATCTTTGTGTAAGTGATGGAAGTTGGTTTGTAATGTAAGAGGAATCTTATGTGCCGAGAAGCATTCTTTAAACCTGACTTGGGAATGTGTTGTACACATGTTTCCTCCCTCATACGGCAAAACAAGCACTTACGACCCCTCCTAATGACTTTAAAGGAGTTTTAATTAACTGAAAACTCTGCATTAAAATGTTTTATTCCAGAAATTATTAATTAGGATCCTTTAATCAAGAATTTTAATAGCCACCCCCTCCTACTTTCTACTTTAGAGACTTTGAAAACGTGGTTGTTTTTAGGAGAAGGGAATTAACTTTTTATTTTATTAAACTAATCTTTTTTCAAGTATGATAGGGAAAAAGAATGCATGAGACATGTTGTTTCATCCTGTTAGTGGAGTTACTACTTCACGTGGTTTATGTGGTGGTGTAATTCAGCCAGTTTATCAGGACAGCTTTTTAAAAGACACAGAGACTGGGAAGGTTAAAAGGGGGAAAAGTAAAGTGGAGGAGGAGGAAGACAGCAGAGCTGAACAGGAGGGCAGAGAGTTCGAGGAAAGCCATGGATATGAGGATTGGTTATTAATTATTTTGAATGACATTGCTGATCTTCTGTGTATAGAAATAAATTTGTGCAAAAAAAAATCCCATCTTCACTGGCACACTTAATGAATAGATCCATTTCTAGGCAGAGCTATGATGTAGTCTGGCTAGCTAATTTGTCCTCTTGTATGGACTTGTCTGTGTCTTAATTCAGGAGTAAATATATATCCGCACTGTGTTCTTTTGCACATGTTGGCTTTGAATGGGTACCACTTGTTAAAATGAAGATTTTAAACTTTTTATGGCGAGGATTGCTAACTCATGGCATTCCAGATGTTGCACTGCCGTTCCCATCCTCACTAGGCCTGATGAAAGCTGCAGTCCAACAACATCTGGATTACCATAAGTTGTGTCTCTATGCAGTATGGAATCTATACCAATTTTTTAAAAAAAGTATTCTGCCCAGAATTATTCCCTTTTTATTTGAATTTATTGATGCAAATCAGATTAACAAAGAAGTACTTGTGTTAAATGAAATGGTTATATTGTGTTTAGAGTATTTATGGTGCAGGAGCCGATCAGTTATATCCTCCAGTCTGTTTAACATATGAGTTTTGGTTTTAATGAACACAAAATCAACTTCACTATGGAAGTTAAAATGCAGCACAGTTAGAGTAGTTGGAAGCTTACTTAGCTTTCTGGTTTCCATCTTGGACAGCTGTCTTATTATATTTCTAATAGCTATTTGCTATGATTCCTGCTAAAGTAATAATATTGTCATATGTGCTTACAATAAGAATCAAAATAGAACAAGTTTACTATTACAATGATAATGATTTCAGAAATGAACCATTTGAAAGCAAAGGTGTTACTATCCCAGCCCAGAACCTCAATCAGTGGCTGATAGCAGAGGAGAAACTACCCCCTCTGTACAAAGAAGCCTGGACGACTTGGAAGGTGCTCGACAGACTGCGCTATAGTTCCACAAGATGCAGTGCTAACCTTAAGAAATAGGGCTACAAAGTAGAGTCCACAACATGTGAGTGTGGAGAAGAGCAAACCACAGACCACTTACTACAATGCAGTCTGAGCCCTGCCACATGCAGGGCTTCTTACAGTGACACCAGAGGCACTCCAAGTGGCCAGCTTCTGGTCAAAAGAAATTTAGTATAATGCCAAGTTTTTAACTTTGCTTGTGGTTTTAATATAACTGTATTCTCAATTCACTTCTGACATGATAAATGAATAAATAACTATCCCAGCCACTCATATCATCAGTTTCAAATTTTGGAGAGTTTTGGATTTTCACAGAAGGGATGCTGAATCTACATTAACTCCCTGTAGTCACACTTGACAGTGACGGCCGACAGGGAGCTCTGGCGTGGGCTGGTCCCTGAGGTCACAAAGAGTCGGAGACGACTGAACGAATGAACAACAAAGTCACACTTGAATATCCGAAATCATTAAACTGAACATGGCTGAGAACTGGGGAATGCATCTTTTTGTATCCTAGTCAAAAACTTGAAACTTTTGTAAGTAGTAGTGATTTTTTTTTCAGAAACAGATTTTACTAATCGCGATGATGTCCAGAGGAGTTCCTCATCCGCACAGCTTCTCCTTAGTGAATTTCCACCGCTCAGAAATAATACATGTCTTCTTTATACAGTTCTCTACCCCTTCATTATTCAATCTCATTATGTTGCACTTGATTATAGTGCCATATGAAGTGGTGCACTCATGGTGCACCCATGCTTCAAATAGAATCTGCTTCTGATAGTGTCAAACTGTAGACAATGAAATATACACAAGCACAACAGGCAGTGCAGCTTAATAATTGGTATATCTGCAGTGACCACCTTGTGTAAAACAGAAACCAGTTTTCAGTCCTGGGGCTTTGTGAGCAGTGGATGGACTACTCCTAAAGCTGCCTAATACAAAAATGGAAACAGCCAGAAATCCACCTCTTTTTTAAAAAGAAAGTTGAACAGGATGAGGTTGTTGCAACCTATTTTTAAAAAACGAAGAAAAAAAAAAGCTTTTTGCCAAAAGCCTGGCAGTCTGATGAGAATCAGGGCCTTTCAAACAATCTTTGGGCCACATGTAGCTCCAGGGCTGCACTTTGCCTGCTGCTCAAAATGCTTATTGTCTAGCTTAGCAGCTCATACGCTTGTGCTCTTGTTTTACTGAATGTAAAATCTGTGACTTCCTAAAATAAACTAGCATTATAATTGCGATTTTGGAGAAAAGTAAGTTACAGCATTGTTCAAACAGTCTTTACTTTCATCATAATACAAGCAAATCTATTAAACACATTTTGCTGAGTTTCCAATGTTTTTGATGCAAAGTTCCAATATATATTTTCTTATTATATTTCTGTGTGTATAAATAGTTTCATTAATTGAACTGTATTTTATTTTTGGAATGGGTGCAACACTGGAGCCACATACCTAAAACAGATTCAGAAAAAATAAATGCAATCTCCAAAACAAAAGGAGGAAATCCATTTTTTTTTAAAAAAACCTTCAGTCAAGAAAAAAAAGTTAGTGCCTTGGGCAACAGAAAGAAATGGAGCTGCTGTTCAGAATAACTTTCATTGTTCTAATTTTTTATATATAAATATGATGCTTATTGAGCCTTTTTGCAACAAAAAAGAAATGATTTGCAATGGCCAAAAGTTCTAAATTTGAAACACTTAAAATGTGAAATACTGAAAACCTCTGCTTATTAGACAACAGTGCAGTCAATGATGGTATTAAGCAGAAAATACTGTTTTGTACGTGTGTGTGTTTTGTTAACTGAGATTTTTCTGGCTCCCTATAGAAAACATTTCTAAGATGTTGCTGTGGACCTTCGATCTTTAAGATCTTGAAGTCAGCCGAAGGAGAAATAAAACGTGAAATTAATTTTGACTACCTGAAATAATTTGCTGGAGTAACAATCCTTTTATTGCGCCCAGAAGACCATTGTTACCTTTAGAAAGAAGCATAAACTCTTTCCAGCACTTGAACAATAGGAAATGAATTCTTTGTCAGTAAAAGCCAGAGGACAAACTAAACATTTTAATGGCCACTGAGGATTGAAGTTGAAGTTCTGCCTGTAGACAGCTATACAAATCACTAACGAAGCGTAATGAATATTGGGTGTGGGCATCAGGGTCCTGTCAGTTTTGACACCGTGTCCCAAGTAGCTTAAACACAACACTCAAGGAAAGGTGGAGACCTCATCAGGTCTCTAACATCTGGGATTTTATTTGTCATTTTGGCATACCCTACAAGCGCAAAAGAAAGAGTAAAAGGGGATTATCTTGACAATGAAATGAGTTACTGAATCTTGTGATAATGAAAAGCAGAACAATTCTAATTCCTTTCTATAGTCCCAGAGGTAGAGGTGCGTTTATAGTTCTGCAGAAGTAAATGTAGGAGGGAAGAACAGATGGCCGAAAATCCATGAAATAAGACACCACCTAATCCCAGGACTGAGTACCACTATTAATCCTGGTCAGGTTCCCTACTGTTACTTTATAATAGAGTTCAGAGTTGCTACTGATGAACTGGCATGTCCTATTTTTTCAGGGGGGGAAATTAACTGAAGTTTGCTGATTTGGAGAAAGAAAATGCTGATGTATAAAGGTCCATTAAAAATGATGTTCCACCTGCCAGTTCACTTATGAAAGTGCAAAACAGGGATGACATTCAGATGGAACAGCCTCAAACTATTTGGTTTCTTTCAAAACCTTTTCCCCTTACTGTTACATTCATAATGGATGTAATAGCATATCCTCTGAGAAAGGAACATTTTGTTTATTAAATTGATGTATGTGCTGTGCAGGAGAGCTGTACACTGAAGTCGTGGGCCCAACACTTTATATTTTACTATTGTAAAACTACTATCAAAACGTTGTTAGCTGTAAAGTTAGACTTTGTTGGAACAGCTGCATTCTAATAAATAGAAGATGTCACAGTGAATCTCAAAACTAGGGACATGGTCTTGAAATGACTTTTGCACAAGACGTACTTGGTTTTGTGCCATTAAAATTGGAAAGTGCTTGACGATCATTTTGAAATGACCATTCTAACATTTGAAATATTAGGTCCATGCATTTGTCTGACAGCCATGTCTGTGTTTTAGTGTTTTTATTGTCCTGTGAACAATTTGTTATTATTTTAAGATATGAACTTCAGTCCTCTCTGAACTAGTATTCTTATAATTTCATGGAGTAAAACATAAGTTGTAGCCAACAAAAAGTGGAAATTTATATATTTACTAGAACAATAAACTCAAACAATAGATACATTGGGTACCATTGGTCATCTTGTGAGTTCCAGACTATTGAACATTCAGTATTGAACATGGAGTACCTGCTCAGCTTTTTCTTAAATGAAGATGAGCTCACTGTGTAAAGATAACCATCTTTGACTTTGCTGCTGATTCATCACTGGCCTGAACTTCATTTGAACCTTGTTAGACACAAAACAAGCAGGACGTCTGGCCCAAGCTATAAAATATAATTAAGCCCTTTTCAAAAGATGCGTAAGAGAGCATTGCTCCCTGCTGCTGCCCCCAATATATATCCACTACCACCAGCACAGCCAATAAAGTTAAATCAAGCACTGCCTGCTATGGATTAAAATAATAGATGTCTATGATGGTTAATGTTTGAAGTACTTAAACAAAATACACACCCATGCTGCCAGGGCTTCCGTAATGCAGGAGAGACATATATTCATAATGAATTCAAGATTGGTCTGTTCAGCATCATTAATTCCTATTTACCATTGGTAGCACATCTTGCATTTTTACAGAGCCCACATGTGGTCATATACAATGCTGAAAAACTCCTTCAGTGATGAATGGTTAATTGGTAATGTAGAAATATAGCACTCCTGGGGAGAGTGAACCATTGCAAGACTCTGTTTTACACTAATGAGAAATCCAGTAGTCTAATTTATTGTACTGGATCATTGCTGGCATTTTCACTTAGCCTGATGTCTTAACCTGCTGATGTATACTTGACCTAGCACAGCATTTCGGTTAAATGGAGCACCTATTCAAGAGGTCTGTTCTTTCATCTTTTAATGTTCAGGTGTGTTGGTCTTTGCATTCTTCTGAGACCACACTGGCAATTTCTAATTAGGTAGCAAGAGTGCCCAAAAAGGAACACACATGTGCTTCATCTGGAAATTGACCATGGGCCTTCAAAGGGCAAACCGTAACAGAGTCCTCCTCTTGTTAGTCTGACCATTTTGACAGTAATTATTCTACCATTTTTATACAATCTGAAGAATATCCAAGTGCAGGCTTTGAAGCTAGGGTGGAAATCAAATAACCCCCCAGAAAAGTCCCAGGAGCCATAAGCAACAGGGCCAAAACAAAGGAATCCAAGGAAGTGCTGTCCGACAATGTTTGGAGGGCTTTATGAAACCCATCTCTCCTTTAGAAACAGTAGTTACGAAAAGTGGTTGATAGCAGCCCAAAAGAGTGGAATAAAGTTGAACAGGCTTATCATGTTCACCTTTTCTACAGAAATCCTCCTTGATATAAACTAAATTTATCATAAAAATTAGATTAGAACTGGACTGGATTAACAAATCTGGTTCTTTTAAAGTATACAAACACAACTGTTAAAATGTGTAGACTTGAAACAGTCGAATTGCTTGGATAATATTTGTGTCCCGAGTTTTTAAGGCTTTTATAACTACCAGTTATACCTGGGATATTGGTTGCAAGAAGGGAATGTTTTCTTGGTCTTTCTTCTTGGTCTTACTTGGGTAGTGCAATTTATCCCACTCTCTTGGTTTTATTATTTGGACACATTGTATTCACCTGGAATAGCACCATAAGTAGTCATTCCTGTCCAGTGTGTGTGAGCTTAAAACATATCTGATGTATAGCTCAGTTGTAGAGCATATATGTTGCATACAAAAGGTTCTTAGATTTATTTATTTATTTATTTATTTAGTACACTTGTATACCGCTAATATCTCAGCCTAAAACGGCGACTCATTGCGGTTTACAACATTTAAAAACAATATTCCAATTAAAAATATAAAACACATACATATACAATACACAGTATTGGGCCACCAATACAGACCAATGCATCTCTTAAATTCAAATCATAATCCAATTTCGTTGTCTGTGATTGCCAGTCCTTGATCAGAGATTTCATCGCATCGGATTAGCCGAATGCTTGCTCAAACATCCATGTCTTGAGTTTTTTCCGAAATACTATCAGCGAGGAGGCTGATCTTATCTCTATAGGGAGGGCATTCCAAAGCCGCGGGGCCACCACAGAAAAGGCCCTGTCTCTCGTTCCCGCCAGCCGCACCTGTGAAGCAGGCGGGATGGAGAGAAGGGCCTCTCCCGAAGATCTTAGGGTCCTGGTGGGCTGATAGGCCGAGATACGTTCGGATAGATATGTTGGGCCAGAACCGTTTAGGGCTTTAAAGGCCAATGCCAGCACTTTGAATTGGGCCCGGTAGCTAATCGGCAGCCAGTGGAGCTGGTACAGCAGAGGAGTTGTATGCTCCCTGCGCCCTGCCCCTGTTAGTACCATGGCTGCCGCCCGTTGGACTAGTTGGAGCTTCCGAGCCGTCTTCAAAGGCAACCCCACGTAGAGAGCGTTGCAGTAATCAAGGCGGGATGTAACCAGAGCGTGGACTACCGTGGCCAAGTCAGACTTCCCAAGGTACGGTCGCAGTTGGCGCACGAGTCTTAACTGTGCGAATGCTCCCCTGGTCACCGCCGAAACCTGGGGATCCAGGCTCAGCGATGAGTCCAGGATCACACCCAAACTGCGAACCTGTGTCTTCAGGGGGAGTGCGACCCCGTCTAACACAGGCTGTAACCCTATACCCTGTTCGGCCCTGCGACTGACCAGGAGTACCTCTGTCTTGTCTGGATTCAATTTCAATTTGTTCTCCCCCATCCAGACCGTCACAGCGGCCAAGCACCGGTTCAGAACCTCGACAGCCTCCTTAGTAGCAGGTGGGAAGGAGTGACAGAGTTGGACATCATCTGCGTACAGATGACACCGCACCCCGAAACTCCGGATGATCTCACCCAGCGGCTTCATGTAGATGTTAACATGGGGGACAGTATTGAACCCTGAGGAACCCCACAAAACAAAGGTTGTGGGGTAGAACAGGAGTCCCCCAGTAACACCTTCTGAGACCGACCCTCGAGGAATGACCGGAGCCACTGCAAAGCAGTACCTCCGAGACCCATTCCCGCGAGGCGTCCCAGAAGGATACCGTGGTCGACGGTATCGAAGGCCGCTGAGAGGTCGAGTAGCACCAACAGGGACACACTCCCCCTGTCGAGCTCCCGACGGAGATCATCCACTAAGGCGACCAAGGCTGTCTCGGTACCATGCCCCGGCCTAAAGCCAGACTGTGCCGGATCCAGATAATCCGTGTCTACCAAGAATGCCTGGAGTTGTGAGGCCACCACACGTTCCATGACTTTGCCCAAAAAGGGGAGATTGGAAACAGGCCGATAGTTGACGAATTGAGTGGGGTCCAGTGATGGTTTCTTCAACAGCGGTTTTATCACAGCTTGCTTTAAGCTGGCTGGAAATATGCCTTCCCGAAGGGAGGCATTAACCACCACCTTAACCCACTCGGCCAATCCCCCTCTGGCCTCCTTTAGAAGCCAGGATGGGCAGGGGTCTAGGATGCATGTGGTAGCTCTCATTCCTCCAAGCACCTTGTCCACATCCTCGGTTTGAACTAATTGAAATGAATCCATCAAAATTGGACAAGCAGATGCTCGTGTTACATCCTCAGAGACTGCCGTTAATATGGTATCCAGTCCAGAGCGGATCAAAGCGACTTTGTCTGCAAAGAACTGAGCAAAGGCTTCACAGCGAGCTGCCGAGTCATCAGGGCACCCATCCTGAATGGTGGGTTTTAACAGGCCTCTGACAACTCGGAACAGTTCAGCCGGACGGTTCTTTGCAGACGCAATAGTGGCCGCAAAGAAAGTTTTCTTTGCGGCTCTTATTGCCGTGGCATATGACCTTAAAAAGGACACAAACCGTGTTCGATTTGGCTCGCTCGGATCCGAACGCCACACGCCCTCTAGTTCCCTCTTCTTTCGCTTCAACGCTGCCAGCTCCTCAGTAAACCAAGGGGCTGGTTTAGTTCGGCTACTTGAGAGGGGACGTTCTGGAGCGATCGTGTCTATTGCCCTAGTCATCTCCCCATTCCAGAGAGCGACCAGGGCATCAACAGGATCACCAACCGAGGTGGCGGGGAATTCCCCAAGAGCCATCAGGAATCCCTCCGGATCCATAAGCCTCCTGAGGCGGACCAATTTAATAGGTCTTCCACCTCTGCGGAGGTTAGGGGGTGCAGTAAGTCTAAAGCTGACCAGGTGGTGGTCGGTCCATGGCAACGGAGAGATGGATAACTCCTCAACACCGCCGCCTTCCTCCCATCCCTGACAGAAAACCAAGTCCAATGTATGTCCAGCACTGTGGGTGGGGCCAGATACTTGTTGGGACAGCCCCATGGTCGCCATGGTAGACATGAAGTCCTGAGCCGCTCCCGTTAGGGCAGCCTCGGCATGGACATTGAGTCCCCCAGCACAAGCAGCCGTTGGGACTCCAATGCCAGGTCCGAGACCACCCCCGCTAGCTCAGGTAGGGAGACTGTAGTGCAGCGAGGTGGACGGTACACTAGCAGAATCCCTAATCTGTCCCGGTCACCCACCCTCAGGTGGACGCATTCAAAATTTGTTGACTGCGGGATGGGGGTCCTGGTCAGAAGAATGGAATCTCTATAGACTACTGCAACCCCGCCTCCCCGCCCTCCGGATCTCGGTTGGTGCTGCACAGAGAACCCGGGTGGACAAAGCTGGGTCAAATTTACACCTCCCGCTTCGTCCAGCCAGGTCTCTGTGATGCACGCCAGATCTGCCCGTTCATCCAGGATTAAATCTTGGATGAAAGTTGTTTTACCATTGACAGATCTGGCGTTCAACAGCACCACTTTCAATCCCGAGGGACCGCCAACCCGGTTACACCAACTTAACGTATCAGGAGACCGATTTGGGATTACTAATGTTGTTCTACGTTCCCTAGGCCGAATTAAAGATCTCCCTTTCCCGTATCTCCCCTTCCCCACCACGACTTCTATGGGGGCTCCTCGGTTAACGGAAGCCTCTCCCTCCTCCATGACGCATTCAACATCCATAATAACAACCCAAGGATCATTGTAGACTGTTTGACATATTACAGCTCCAATTTGCCATGGCTTTGCCTTCCAATCATTTCCCGTTCCTATTATGTTATATTCGGGTCCCCCTGAGCTATTCCATTCCCTCTGACCCACATATGCAATTAGCAACCAGATTAACAAATGCCAGGGAGTGGATGATGACATAAATATAAATAAATAGTTTAACTCCTCACACCTGCAATTGTAAAAAGTCCAGGTAGCAGGTGATTTGAAATAACTTTCCATGAGACCCTGGAGAATCAGAAAAAACAGTACTGGGTCAGAAGATCCCAAGAGGCTAATTCTGATTAATTTGTGTGCAGAGGCAATGCAAGAACATGTGCTCACTAATGATTACACAACACACAAAGTCTCAGTTTGATTGATAATTGTATCAAATAATGTAATGAAGAGTTCCAAGATAGTTACTATGCATTATAGAAGCAAACATACCATTTTGGACCTGCTTGTATTCTTTGCAGTAGTGCAGATTGGATTATAGCCCAGAGAAGAAACAGTTGGAGTTAAAACAAAACAGAATGTGGCATTAAAAACTTTGTGTGAGAGAGGTAATACCATACAAGTACACAATTAGATTTTCTCTAGTCTGTGGAATTTCTTCATGTATTTAATTGGGGGGGGGGGGCAAATACATGGATCATGAGAATTTTGTTATTCAGTTTTGCTGCTCTGTTATAGCTGCCTTCACTTATTGGGATTTGACTTAGGTAAAGATTTCCCTTGACATTAAGTCTAGTCATGTCCAACTCTGTGAGGTGGTGCTCATCTCCATGGAGCCTCCGGTGGCGCAGTGGGTTAAACTCCTATGCCGGCAGTACTGAAGACCGACAGGTCGCAGATTCGAATCCAGGGAGAGGTGGATGAGCTCCCTCTATCAGCTCCAGCTCCTCATGCGGGGACATGAGAGAAGCCTCCCACAAGGATGATAAAAACATCAAATCATCCAGGTGTCCCCTGGGCAACGTCCTTGCAGATGGCCAATTCTCTCACACCAGGAGTCACTCCTGACACACATACACACACAAAAGGCGAAGAGTCGGCGTTGTCCATAGACACCTCCAAGATCATGTGACCAGCATGACTGCATGGAGTGTCACTGCCTTCCCACAGAAGTGGTACCTATTGATCTGCTCACATTTGCATGTTTTTGAATTGCTAGGTTGGCAGAAGCTGGGCCTAACAGTGGGAGCTCACCCCGCTCCCTGATTTGAACCACCAACCTTCGGTCAGACAAGTTCAGCAGCTCAGCGGTTTAACCTGCTGTGCCACAAAGGGGACTTGACTTACACTTATCTCCCCTCTACAAAGCGTCATTTAATCATTACATGAAGTTTAATAGTTTGGAGTTCTTTTGTAATTGTTATGAAAATGAGCTTTTTGGAAACTATTTACCATGTGCCTGCAGATTCCTCAAATCTTTCTAGCTGTACAAAGAGCACCTGGATATTCCTTGCTAACATGTATCCTCTCAGTCTGTTCTTCGTTCGTAATGATATACAAAAACTCCATTATAAAGAAGGCTGGTTGTCTTTTGTTCTATCAGCACACTGATACATCCAAGTGCTATTATAGATCAAAGTGCAGCCTGGCAATGTAAGAATGGAGCATTTTGTAAATATTATCCAAACCACTTTTATTAGAGTCCTGGATGGTTATTTTTAAAAGTCATGAAACTTTTTGCTCCTTGTGCCAAAGTATTGCACGGACCAAGAAATATGTCAGAGTTCAAGAAGCAGCCATTCAAGTACAGTGTGCTAACTTCTGGATATCCCAGTAGTTATTTAGGGAGATAAATATGGTTCTTTTGCAAGCTGCCATATCAGGTTGACTGAAAATCGTTACCATGGTATGATCTGTTTAAACTCTAAAGAGAAGAATGAATTCTTCAGTAGATTTTTAGAGAACCCTTAAGAGTTCTGAGTGAAATGATGTGGGGCAGGCAGGGAAGGAAAAGGAGATATAACTTTATTTCATTTTCTCAGACTGAATCATCATGTTGTAGGAAAGTAACCTTGTAAGTTCAGCTCATAGTCTGTAATTCAACCAGGTGCTTAGAAATCCAAAAATAGGACTCTGGGGCATACTGATATGTACAATCGATTTTTCAGCACTCCTCTTCTTTGGCATGCAAATTCCTTTTGTCCACACATGTTAACCTGTTGGGATTCCTCTATATGTGATGCTCCAGTGAAAGGGGTTTACTGAAGCCCATGCCTTATTTCACTCACCATTACTCTTGCAGTACATCTGTAACCATCTGTCCTCAGCTGTTCTTAAGTACTTGTTTTTTAACCCCCTCATGATTGTACTGACAATATTTCTCTTTAGGATCCACCCCTCCCTCTTCATTAAGTATATTATGATTTATACAGCAAGATTTATTTCACTCCAAAGAGGGAACAGAACAGCTGAAAAACAAAAGTATAATATCCTGGAGGAAAAAATGGCTCTTAATACAATTAGAAATAAAAAATGTTTCAAAATTATCTTCAGTCCCAGTGCAATTACTCTTTACAGTGTAAATCAACTTCCTCTGGATTTTGAGGGTTTTTACTTTTCTTTTATAGATCATTGGTTTAAATGAAATTAATGTTGACTAGAAAGAGCATTCTATCTCTATCAGTACACTACAGATTTCAAAGCAAGAATATTTTGCAGTGTTGTGATAGGCTTTGAAACATAATTTAAAATGTTTGATGCATGAATGGACAAATTGTTGCATTATAAAGCTTTGTTGACCTTGCAAGTCATGCTTTTTAGCTGCATTTATGGCTAAAATGTGGTGGTAGGATTCATTGCAGTATTACACAGTATTAACCCCGATGTTGAAATGCACTATGGGACATATGTATCAAGTCATACATCAAGTCATACATGATTGATACTTGTGGCAACATGAATATTTTGAGACAATGTTTGGATCGGCAGTAATAAATTAATACAAATGGTAGAAATCTAGTGAAATCCTTAACTGTAGCACCCAGTCCCATTCATAATTTCTTAAATTAGTACTTGTAGCTGGTAGACTTGAGCATGGATTCATTTTGGCCGGTTCCCTTTGGCTAATCTGACTGGTCCGGTTTGTTCTGGTGGCCATAATGGCAAGGGCTTAGCCTCCATGTTTTTTTTTTCACCCCATCAGAACAGTAGCTATTGAATACCGGCTGCTTTTGGTTACAAGTGGAGTGCAGGAGGGAGGCAACCGCTAGAAGGAAAAGAGAGGGATTTTAAAAGGAAGCCCAGTGTAGGATATGTCCAGGTCATCGCTCTTTCTTACCTGGAAGTGGGAAGCCTTCTTTAAATGCCTTGGAAATAGTGCATAGCATGGTGTAGGCTCGAGAAAGAAAGCATCCGTGCGTGCCTGCAGCGCCTTTTCTCTAGAGTAGAAACAGCTTCAAGAAGCCTCCTTTAAATGCCTTGGAAAGAATGTGTGGCATGGTGCAGGCCCGGGAGAGAAAGTGCATGCGTGTGCCTGCAGCGCCTTTCTTCTAGAGTAGAAATAGTGTTAACGAAGCATTAAACCCAGTCTCCTCTACAGACAGAAAGGACTGGTATCTTAACTCTGATTCTTTTAATCCAGGTCTTAATGAAGGCTATAAGGACAAATGATGCCTACAGTGATGGGGAGTCTGGGAAGTCCCCCCCCCCCAATAATGGTCCATATAAACATGAATCTTTCCGCTTCCCAGATTGAAAACAGATTTTTGTGCTCCCGAATTCAGGAGGCTTTCAAAAAATGGATCGGGAAACCCACCGAATTCCAGGACACTAAAACGGATCACAGTTTACCCACTGCACAAGCCTAATAGCTGGATGTTATTTCCAATTTAAGGAGAACTACTTGGTGATGATAATGATGTTTTATTTATTACCCCTTTCTCCCTATATTTTTATTGTAATTAAAGCAAGCATGGAAATTAACTTTGGAGAAGGAAGCATAAAATGGTTTCCTTATGGGAACATTTCCAAGATTTTCAGAGTGAAAACTTTTAGAAGTGAATCTGGAACCCCAATTAAAATCTGAGTATATATTTGAAGAGTGGAAGGTATTTTGTGAAGGGACAAACTTTGTTAGGTGCAGGGTGTAAATATTGCATTTATATCTTTCTGTTATGATTTGGAAGGACCCATTTGAGTCAGTACAGTGGTAGTTCGATGTCATTGGCATTCATTGTTTTTAATAGAGGGAATACTTTTATTTTCTTTGCAGTGGAATTGTGTTTTCTGTTCTTAGGTTGGTTTGTGCCATTCTTGAGAAACTGGAAACTGGAAAATACTATTTATTTGATTATTGTAATACAATTTTCTTGGATAAGACTGTACTAATTGACATATTGGTAGATTGCCATTGTTGACTGTGTCACTGAAATTTTATATATTATCTGAATTGGCAGTATGCTCTTCATGAATTTACTATGCTTGTTTTCCTTATACTATTTTGACAGAAGTGTCTTCATTACTGTCAGTGAGCCTTACCTCAAACTTGTTTATGAAAAACCGATATATAAAAATGAACAGATACTGGTATTGTGCCTGAAAAGTTGTAGTGAGCTAATGTCCATAAGAATAGAGGAATGGAAATTTACAATAGTTGTTCACAATCAGTTTATCCTGTGGCCCACTCTTTATTTCTTAGCCATGGTTAAGAAAAGTTGCATATCAAGTCTCTTGTTGATTCTGTATCTCAATTGTAAAACTGATGTCTATGTGACTATTCATTCTGGCATATAACTTGTTTTCCAGTTCTGGCCACCTGGATAATTCTTGCATTATGGCTTCAGTCTTTTCTACAGCTTTCATATTAAGTTAAAGTCTTGAGCATGTATTTGCAGCAAAAAAAGGTCCATGAAACATTATTGTTTTGTAACATAAACCTTATTCTTACAGAGTAATAACTCAAAACATTATGAAATTGTTCTTGGCATGATAGATATATTTGGAAATTTTACATTAAGGAAACTGACGAATTTTCCTCATTTCTAAAAGAGATTAAATAAGGAAATCACTATGTTTCACCCTCCCCTCCCCACCGCATTTGCCACAGGTGTCTCTATGGATAGAGTTCTGACTTACTGAAGTCATTCTTTCTTTTCTTTTTTTCTTTTTGGCAGAAGTTTGAAAACTTTGCTTGATGAAACAGCTGCCTGGTGTTGAACCTAGGTGTTTTTTAATCTTTCATCTTTTATAACTATTAAGTTACATTAGGAAAATAAGCTATAGGCATTGCAAATTAAGTATGTTGAAATCCAATATTCACAATGACAATTCCAAATATGAATAACATAGTTTATAGTGGAACCCTCAACTCTCAAATCCATAACTTTGTATTTGTTGTCCTGAGAATTTTCAAGGACTTTAAACTGCAATAGAAGTATAGATTTTTAGGGGGGATTTTTTTTTCTTAAAATGTATATGTGTGGTCAGAATAAACAGCAACCATAAACTGCAACTGGATATGTTATGGAATTAGTTTAACTAGTTTGTCTAGTTTTCAACTTTTTTCTAGAAAGTGTTGTACTTCCATATCAGGTGTAGCTCAAACTGACTTTTATCTGTTTTGCCTTATAAACCTGTTGCTGCATTATCTAGACCTGTGCTTCTTAAACTCCTAACCCGCCTTAGCTCAGTGCTGGAATCTCAAAAAATTTGGCAATAGTAAACATTTTCTGAACATTGCCTTGTGGCTGCAGATATTTACATGAAGCTGCTGTGCTGTGTAATGGGGAGGACCAGTTTTGTTTAATAACAGTTTTGAAAAGGTCTTCAAAAGTCCAGTTCATATGAAAATTGATAGTTTCCTATCTGTGAATTGGTTGATATGGTCATATAAGATGCAAGTGCTTTTCAGCAGCATTGGCTTTCATTCTGTCTGTATTTGAAATAAAAAACTGCACTAAATTTAATGACATCTAACTATTTTTTTTTGTTTGTATATTAGGTAGAATTAATGGATCATCAGTAATGCTTGACATCAATGATTTCCTTATTAAGACAAGCCTTCAGGAAAAAAGCAGAACACTACTTGGACCCGTTTGTTGTTCTGTCACTGTAGAAGCCAAATGGTGTAAACACAGTGGCAATCCTGGTCCAGAGCTCTCAATTCCAAAAATATACATTGATGTGAGAGGTGGACTGATGCAGGTCTGTATGAGTAATTCCTGAGTTTGGGGGCAATATGAAGTTGTCAGTAACACGAGAAAATCTGCAGAAAGTCTGAGGAAATTTGAGAATGTGTATGTTTGTTTTCATACATGGAAATGACATATCTTTATGTATATCCCATAGGGATATCTTATTAGGCTATTGACTACTAGACCCTGTTCTTCATTCTCTTCCTTGTGCATTTTTTCTGCTGTAATACAGGCAATACCAAAGTTACAAACAAATGACTCATAGTTAAGAATGGGGGTGAGATAACAGGAAGGGAGAGAAATCGATTCCTTAGCAATGAAATCAACTCTTGGAAGAGTGGGGAAAAGGCGTCTCCACTGAAAGCAATCCTTGTTTCCACAACAAGCCAATTTTTTTTCAAGATCCAATGATTGCAGGGACAAAAAGTGAGGTGAATTTTTCTGAAGAGGGGCACAGGCAGCAAAACAAATGCACAGGAGTGTTAACCCTTTCCTATGCTATCCTCCCCTTGCTCAATTCTTCCATTTGACAGTCCTTTTAAACCTTCTGCAATCTAAAGATACCCAACTTCCATAAAAGTTTCTTAGAGTTTCCAAGCAGTTTACCATATTGGTCACCTCTCTCTGTGCACATTCCAAGTTGTTGATACACTTCTTGATACACCATGCCCAGAAGCATATACAATGCTGGTATCTGACTAAAGCAGAATGGAATGCTACTATTACTTCTTCTGAGATGATCACTGTATTTCTCTTAACACAGTGGTTGGACTTTAAAATATACTACATACTCTTATACAGTTTCTCCAGTAGTTATCACTTGGCCTGCGTGGAGAGGGAAGAAAAACCAGGAATCTTTGTCTGTTCTATTTTCTTCTAATGAGGTGTATTATTTTTCTTTTTTCTTGATTTAAGAAACTGCTGCGAATTGTTGTAAGAAACTGTTCTGCTCTTAAACTGTTTGCCACTATAAATACATCTGCCTTTTTAAGTATTATGGGGCCAAAATAACTTGTCTTCTAAACTCTTCAAAATGTATAAGCTTATTTATCTGTTAAGTCTGGAGAATTTCTAGAATAAACTTACTTGCGCTTATGCTGGCTCTGTGATTGTCAAACCAAAGTGTTTAAATTTTTTGAAGCTACTTTTGTCTTCTTTTTAAGATTTTTTGGGGACAAGAACATTTGAATTGCTTAGTTCTTCTGCATGAACGTTTGCAGAGTTACCTTCTGCAAGAAGACAAGGAAAACAGACAGGGTACCACTCAAATATATCCTGTGCAGATTCCCGTGGAAAGGAACCAGGGCTCTAAAACAGAGCATACAGCAGATGATCTACGTACAGGCTTGTTCCAATACATACAAGATACAGGTACAAGTATTTTGAAAAATACACTTCAATTTTAAAATAATTTCAGCAGTAGCTGAAATTACATATTACTTTCCTGCAACAGATTTTTTGACCCAATATTGTCATCTGTTAGAATACATTTTGTCATTTTCTCCATTTTTACTATGACTTTTCAAAACTCAGGGAGATTGCTTTTCCCCCCTCCTTTTGAGCCAAAGGGATTTGTTTTTAACTGCTGTGGTCTCATAAAACAGCAGGCTCCCTTTTTAGAAATTATATGACCAATTATGGCTTCCTTTCCTAATTTGATAGAAGCACAAAAACTCCCGAGTGCCTATGAAGTTGTGTTTTACAATGAAACAGAGGATAATCCAGGAATGATGCTGTGGAGATATCCAGAACCCAGAGTGCTCACCCTTGTGAGAATCACACCAGTTCCTTTTAACACCACCGAAGATCCAGATATTAGCACTGCAGACCTTGGAGATGTACTTCAGGTTGGTTGCATTTTTGTCAGTTTTAAACATTCTTTAAATATTGGAGTATATTTGAAAAGAACAAGCAAGGGCATTATGATGAGTGGAACTGGGGGGAAAACGGGAGGGAGGGACCCCAGATATTTGGGATAGATTCAAAAACATCATGCTATTCAGGAACAAAAATCAGAAATGGCTCATGGAATTGTATGCTCTTTGGTCAGGCATGTCAACATAACACATTATGCATATCTTCCTAACCCTTATTCTGGATTTGATTGTCTATTTAAACATGG
This sequence comes from Anolis sagrei, assembly GCF_037176765.1. Taxonomy (NCBI): domain Eukaryota; kingdom Metazoa; phylum Chordata; class Lepidosauria; order Squamata; family Anolidae; genus Anolis; species Anolis sagrei. The sequence continues at coordinate 31,370,952 of NC_090024.1, read as the reverse complement.
TCAAAATAATCCAGGGACAAGCCTAACCCTGAATTCTGTAACTGATCCAATAGGATTCATCTACTAATAGCCATCTGTTTCCTATTCATGTTTACAGAAGTCTGTGCATTAAAATGATTGTGCAATAAAAAGTATCACATTATTCTGATTGGTAGTAGCTGTTTGCTGAAGAAATATTTCACTACCTGCATATTAGTCAGAATTGATAATCCAGGCAGAGAAGGGCATTGTCAGGACAGGGAAAATGGCCATGCCTCATACATTTTAGCAGCCTCCAAGCTGTTCACTCTTCAATTTCAGCTCCTCTTCAGGTGTGACTCTGAAGATTGGAAATTTCCCCTTTAGAATTATCTCTCAACTGGGGATGAGAGAGTCTGACCAATTTAAACTGTTATTTATTCCAGCCAATAGGGACCATGAAGTATGGTTTGACATCCAACCTCTTCAAAAATCTTTCTTCCCTCTTCCCACATCCAGTTAATCCTGGGTAGGTGCAGTAAGAAAATCTGACAATTTTCTGGTCCCTTGTCTTCTTTAACAAATACTCTGAGAGGCTGACCTAGGAAAAATGCTGGTGACCAATAGGAAATGATGCCATGGGATACTCACTAGAGAAGTTTACTTCAGTTGTTTTTTTGTTACCTTATTACCTGCACTGACCCTAATAACCCAATGTATTCCACTTTGCATGCAACCTTTGGGTCTTTTCCAAACCTTAATTTTAAAAACCCAGCAAAACTGTGTACTTTTTGATAGCTAAGATGTGATACCGACTCTGTTTTGAGTGTAACATATAACCAAGAACTGCATTATTTATTGATCATACTCAATATTTTAACCTTACCACTGATTCCAAAAAATTTATGGCAGACTTGGATTGGATTTATAGGATATATATTTATAATTTATATTTGTTGTAACAAAAACGTGTAACTTCAGATGAAACTGACTGTTTCATTGCATTAAATGACTTTTTTCTTTAACCTATATATATGCCCATTTTGCATAGTTTGCCACTGTATAAAACAGTAGCTAAAAGATATGTGAACTTCAGAGCTATTGGCTTTAACATTTCATAATTCATGAGAGATTTGACATGACAGTCAACAACCAAAAAATTATGATCGGTTTTAAGTGCATATTGTTAAGGCATCAAATGACTGCCTGGTGGTAAGCCACCTTCAGGTTCAAGAAAAGTGGAATAGAAATATCATAAATAAATTGTGTGTGTGTGTGTGTGTGTAGGGAAAAATTAGAGCTTTGTGCATATTTCATTAGAGATTTATACGTATTTTATAAAACCCAGAGCTTTTCAGCTTTATTATTTAAATCCAAAGGTGTTGAAAATATGATTTAGCGACAACACTTTGATCTCTCTATTAAAAATACATCTATATTTTAAAAGTAAATTATATCCAAAGAAACTTCTATAATCTATCATTTCCAGTAGCTTTGTATTTTCCCTGTGTACCTTTAATATAACAGTTAAATATTTCCACAAGAAAAATAACAAACAAAACGTAGTTCAAGAATCTATATTATTTCTGTATATTTTACTAAATGTTCTGTTAAAGAAGTAATGCCCAGCAATATATCTGTCTTGTTTATTGAGATATACTTCTATACAATCCAAGGTCTCATTTCCCCTTTAGGTAGCGGAACTAGGAAAGTAAAAGAAAGGTCCCCTGGCCAAGGCTTTGGAAATATACAGCCCTACTCAAAGGAGAGAATCCTGGGGTAGATGGACAAATCATCTGACTGTTCACAAGGCAGCTTTGTCAGTGGATTGTATTTGCATTACATCTATTTAGGCTATTTTAACATCAAAACTCAACCCCCTTAGGACAAAACAATTGTTACATGCCTTCAAGTCATTTTTGACTTCTAGGTTTTATTTATATATATATATATATATATATATATATATATATATATATATATATATATAACATATATATATATTGATACATCCCAAAATATATATATATTGATACATCCCAACAATCAACAAAATTTTGCCGTACAGGACTTATTCCAATATACATTATTCCAAAAGTAAGCATTCCTTAAATGACCTACTGTACATTCCTTAGTTATGTATCACCCAACAGGTTTCCAAATCCCATTTTGTATAGTCTCTCCATCCCCAAGCTATCATGGCCTGTATTGCGGCTGTCATATATTTTAGGATTTCTGTCCAATTATTGTTATCTTCCCTTGCCTTTATGGTGAGGGACATGAACCTGGCTTTATCCCACATTAATTCTTTCCCTATTATGTCTTCCATTACCGTCCTTATTTTACCATAATAGTTCTGGATTTTTCTACAGTCCCACCACATGTGGGAGAATGTACCTATCCCCCCACATTTGTGCCAACATTAGTTTGAGATATTTCCCATTATGTGTGCTAATTGAGTGGGGGTTCTATACCATTTGGAGATTATTTTCCTTTGGGTTTCCTTTGACTTCTAGTGACCCTGAAGTTATCCTATCACAGGGTTTTCTTTGCAGTAATAGTTTAGAGGGGATTTGCCCTTGGCTTTCTCTGAGGCTGAGAGGGTATGACCTACTCAAGTTCACCCAGGGAATTTTCATAGCCAAGCAGGGATGTGAACCCTGGTCTCCTGAGTCATACCATGGTGCCACATTAGCTTTTTAGAGAAACAATACTGCCATGTTGTTGTTATTAAACATTGTTATATAAAACTAGTGACAATTGCAAAACCACCAAATAGCATTGCAGCCAAATCCATAAGAAGACCCTTAAAATATACAAATCAATTCCATAGGAAATAAGTAAGTCTTGAGAGTGTTGTAGCTTGACTTCATTTGATAATGCATTCAGGAGGTTTTGGACCAACTGCAGTAAAGGCAGGACTGCATTATAAGCCCCTAAGCAAAGCAATGAACTGGGCCTCCCAATCAAAGGGAGCCTGGACCTCCCAATCCCTCATTGCTTACCTATAGAGCCATTTCCTTATGCACGGTCAAACATGCCTCGCTTTAAGCATAGCGTAACACACCTGCACCCCCTTTTCAGTTAATTCCAGTTAATTCACCATATCTCGGGGGGGAAGGAGGAAGAAGAGGGAAGATGTGAGAAAAATGGGAACAAAAGTGAAGTGTATGTCTTTATTGCAAGCAGACATGCCAACCCTCCCATACAAGTTGTACAAGGTTTTTCTCCTTTTACCAAGATTTGAATTTTAAGATGGGTGCTCTGAAAATTACATAGTGTTAAATTCTGGTCTTTGCATAGATTAGCATGGAGCTTCCATACTCATGGGCTTCCAGGGCAACTGCCAAGCATACCCATGCATTAAGATGGTACTGAATAAAGGCCCTCTTTCGCTTACCTCCTAGCCCAACCGTTCTCAGAGGTGTGCAGGCAAAACGATCCTCCATCTCCCATTAAATATAGGCAAGCTGATATCGGTGAAATTACTCAGGTCCAAACCAGTCAAGAACTTAGACATTCACTACCCGCTAAATACAGCCGGAATATTTTTAGGAATCACGTGATTTGAAAACATAACTTCCACCAGTCACTTTGTGTTCTCACTGAACTTAATGAAAAGTCTTTAAAGACTGTTCTGGCAGATGTGGTGTGTATGTGTTTGAAAGAGATAGCGAATGACGCAGTGTGCAAAGCACCGCTTTTATGGAACCTCAGTTCTATTTTTTATTAGATTCTCTTTTCTAAAGTACATTTATTTCTTAATGTGCCATTGCCGTCTTCAGATGTGATGGAGAGAAAAATAAATCTGAAGCATGTTGTATTTTATAGGTTTCAAAATCAAATAGCAAATATTAAGCCTAGAATTCTTCTACCATTGTTGCTATCAGACATTGGAGTCTTCTAAAGGGTGTGTGTGTGCAAAAAAACCCCAAAAACATGAAGGCATTTCTTGTAGGAAATTATTTTGATACTTATCAACATACTACTTTATTGGCATGTATAGGTATATGTGTCTACATTACACATTTTCCTCTTTCCGTTCTTATAAAACTGAAGTTTAATATATTTTTTGGCTATTTTAGAATTTAAGGAGAATAAATCCAGCCTTTGTGGCACACTCCAGTCCATAATTCCATTCAGCACACCTGCATTTGCTCTAAACCTAGTAGCTTGATGAATTGATAAGATAAGCTGGCCCACATGCTTTTTCTAAAAATAAAGGAATGCTACATATTTCTTTCTAAAGGTTAAAAAGTATTTCTCAGGGCTCTTGAATTACCATATTCTGATACCAAGGGAAAATAAAACCTCAGCTTAGAGTCTTGTTTGTACTTATAGGGCTTTCCGGACAGGAAGGCAATCTTGATGCAATGCAGTAAGCCACAATACCAGTGGGGCATTACAGGTGAAAAGCACACAGCTGTACCCTGTACCACAATGTATTACAACCATACAGTGGAATATTTCCTGTACAGAAATAGGGCTTGGTTAACTTTGTTTCCCAAGAGTAGATCACATTAAAATGTTATAAAATCATGATTTCCTGCATTTGAATACTTGTGGTTTCTCAACTGGTTCCAATATTACAGTGGGGGTTTTATGGCTTCTATTAGTTGAAGATGTATGGAATCCTCTTTCTCAAGTCATCTAAAAGCAGGGAGAATTGTAAAAAGAGAACTATTTTTCCATCCAACATGATTTTTTTTTTTTGCATTTCATCTTATAATTGAACATCTATGAGTTGTTTTGTAAAACTTAATATGTGCTCAGGTTTTAATAGAATGAGTGTAAACTGTCCTAGCACTGAAGAAATCTCAGTATGTTTACTTGGAAATAAAATGCAGGAATGTTTTTTCTTTAATTTTAATTTTTGTGAAAAGAAAGCAAATAGATTTAAGGCAATGTATCCTATTACATTCTGATCTCAGCCCCACAACTTTGAAACCATTGTGTTTATGGCCTTATAGCCAACAAGGTTGCTGCATCTGACCAATTGGATTGATATCCAAAGCTCATGCTGAAGCAAATCAGTTTCAAAGGTTCTGCTTGAGTTCTTCTTTTTCTCCACTGTCTATTTTATAATTATTTGTGAATAACTTTTTTGAATTGCCTTATTCTTCTTCGTGGTCTCTGTGAATGCACACACATGGAGTTTACTCTAAGGGAAGTTTCTCAAGATATGATCTTTCAAATTTTGGTGCACCCTGGCTCCTTTGTTGTTTTTTTGTTAGGTAGCCAAAGTTAATGTGCCTGCTTTCCAATATGATGATAATTTTGCATATGCACCAATCATTCTGCAATGTATTGTTTGTACTAAATTACAAGAACACAGAAAATGGGGAAGGCAGCCAATAGAAGGGCAGACTATTCATTTGTTTCCTGTTTCTATTGAAAATTCCAGGGATCGTACTGTATTTAGGACAGATGACAAAATGGATGGCAGACAAGAGGGAGGAGGGGGGAAGGAAGTATTGGCGAATATGGGGAAGAAGTCATGAGGAGGGAGTCTGGGCTATTAATGACTTTCTTTAAATTCTTCCAAAAGCTGAACAAATATTGCTGTTGATTGATGAGCCTAACTAACAAATAGTTCTAAGATGAAGCAGTTGTTGTTTTTTTCTTCTTGTTGTACATTTCTGAAATCATTAGTTTCTCAGGAGCTATCATGTCACCTGTTGGGTTTATATCACATTTGTAATTAGAATAAAGTAATCCACTTATGTGATTAGCTTAACATGGTTCTCTGTTTTGATCCCAGACTTTGTTCCAGAAAGTTAATGTTGGGATCTGCAATAAGAATTTGTCTTGCATTAGGCAAGACTTTCTCTTTCTTTTTCACTGACTCTCCAGACCTGCACGTTAAGGATTAGAGAATAAAGCTTTCAGATTAGGGGCCCGACTTCCAGGCAGTCATGGTCCTGGGCATCTCTAATTTTACAAATTAATCATTGACTGTGAGGTATGTTAAGATCTAGCTTTGGGCTTATCCATAGCATTTGCCTGAACTACATTGGTTTGCCTCAAGTGATGTTCAGATGGCAAATTCACTTGAGGGAAACACTCTGGAAAATCTTTACAAAGGAGAAAAGAAAATCTGGGGAACATTTCTCAGATAAACACCTTACGGATTGTAGATGTTTACAAAATCTTTGTGAGCAGGGAGACATGTAAACATCTCAAAGAGAACTGACTGTAGGAGCTGTTCTCTTATATGCTATATTTTATTCTACATCTTCTTAGTTATGTATCCTAAGTAAAAGATGATTGAGTTCACATTTATACAAATAGATAGGCTTTTTCTATAATTTATCTGATTTGGTGTACAGTTGTATTTGTCAAGCATGGACATCCTTAGGAGAAAAAACATTGTAATGTTTGATACAGAAGCTCTGAAGTAATCATAGAGAGTGTGATCAAGACTTAACCATGTTGATCCCTCCCCAGTTTCAATTGAATAGTCAACACATTCATATTTTTCTGTTAAATCAATTAACCTTAAATGCAGTTAACTTCAATAGATTGTGATTTAGAGTTAACCAAATATATGTATAATAAAACAAAAGTTAAGGTAGCAAAATAATGAGACATCAGTAATCAGTTTCAGTTTGGAGTCTATGGATATCTAATTTGTTCATTTCCTCGGAACAAGAAGAACTGCTTTTTGGCAGTTGATAATGTATAAGACACATTTGCCACCAAGTAGTTAATCAAAGGTGTTTATTTTTATGAGGAACTAGATACCAGCTACACAGCTTCTCTAGATTTGCTACTGCTTTGTAATGCATGAACAGGTTTTCTTTGTTTACTTTCTTCTAATTTTCATTGCTAAGATTGTGTTCTGATTTTTCATGATACTTGTGTTGATGGGTGAAGTACTTGGTTTTATTGTAATTTCAGAAATTACATTTGGAGGCTCCGAAAGTAGTAGCATTCCTATATGGATTATATTGGTTTTGTGTTTTGAATATTGATGTTTAGCATGTCAACCTTCATGAGGTTTCTGATCAGCTTCCAGAAAGGGTTTAAAACATGTTTAAACACCTAAGCCATTTTAAACCGGCATATCAGTACAAAACTATCCTAAACACGAAATCAAAAAATCTTCACTTTGGAACTGGAAAAAGTGAGAGACATGCGAAGAGCATTCCAGAGACAGCGTCACTGTCACTTGTGTCAAAAACTTCACCATCAGCGATCACTTATGGCTGAGTATGTTGCCTTCCAGAAGTAACGTCTTGGCAGTGGGTCTGTAAGTGACTGTAGAGACCTATTCTAGATCCACATGGTCTTTCACAATAATGACAGAGATTTCTAGATGGAAGCCAGTCTCGGCAATGGCTTGCTTGATGTGCCTTCATTTTGACACATTTATTCCTTTCACCCTCTAATCATGCCTCTTCAAAATCCACAGCACTGTTGGTAATAGCTGACCTCCAGTTAGAATGCTTGAGGGTGAGGACTTCCCAGTTCATGGGGTTTATACCATGTTTGTTTATGTTAGCTTAACCAGTGAACATGACAGATCAGATAGAAAAAAAAGCAAATTCCATCTTTCCAGTACCTGGTACACAGTTATGCTGTGTTCTTCCTAGCTTTTAGTAACAGATAGAAAGCCCCCGGTGGTGCAGTGGGTTAAACCCTTGTGCCAGCAGCACTGGAGACAAACAGGTCACAGGTTCAAATCCGAGGAGAGCTCGGATGAGCTCCCTCTGTCAACTCCAGTTCTCCATGTGGGGACATGAGAAGAGCCTCCCACTAGGATGATAAAAACATCAAAACATCTGGACATCCCTTGGGCAGACGGCCAATTCTCTCACACCAGAAGCAACTTGCAGTTTCTCAAGTCCCTCCTGACACATACAAAAGTAACAGCTCATTTCCCATTACAGATTTCAGTAGTAACTCATCCTCAACAAGAGAGGCTCAAGCAGCCATTCTTTTTGCCTTGCCATCTCACTGTTTCTGTGCCACTGAAATCTCCTTTTGCTGCTAGCTTATGGAAGGTCCAAAGTGTAGAGCAACGCTTTGGTTTGTGTGAATGTATATTTGTGAATGTGAGTGTATATTCTAACAGCTCTTGTCAGTGCCCCTGTTTTAAACTTTTATGGCAGCAATGGAAGGAGAACTATCCCTAGAGATAGCCATTATTTGAAATGTAGGTAAAGTATTAATCATGTTTTTCAAGACAAAAGGAATACAATTTTATTTCACTTATGGGACATTTTCTAGCTCAACTAATATCTTCACTTCCCCTGCCATGAGTCATTTTGTGGAATATACTTGATATCCAAGTTTCAGAGTATTATTTTTGGCAGCTGCTACTGCACAAAGCATTCATCTTCCTTTACATTTCCCAAGCTGGGCCATTAGTAATACCCTGCATCCACCCACAAGAACAAATGATGTGATATGGTTAGGAATATAGAATTGAAATAAGTTTAAATTCCCAAATCTAGTTCCCAAAGCTCTCTTCCACTACAAACCCTATGGATTTCAATGGGACTTTCTTTCGCCTTTGAATATCAGATTATCAATCTCCTTTTAATATTTCACATTACGAACTTTGCTATTTTAGTATTTTGGTGACTCCTGAAATCCTTAAGGGGGTCACTAAAGGATAAATCTGCTGTTTCTATTTTATAGCATGTATTATATTTTCACTGCATTCTACATATTTGATGACATAAAGGGCTTCCATGTCTTAAACACCTTAGAATGAAGTATTGTGTACAAAGAAATCTGCTTTCTGTTGCTGCTCTGCTTTTTAAAATATATATATATTAAAAGCTTTCCTATTTAAATAGTTAAGCCAACCTTCACAACGATTATTTGGCAGATTCCTTGTGTGTAGAATAAAATAGACCTAATGCATGTCTGAGTCTCTTATGATAATTGCTTAGCCTGTTTGACTCTTAGGTAGTCTGCATAGTAAACAATCAAAATCCTGCAATCTATTTATTTCAGTACTAGCAGTACACAGTGATGACATTTGAAAGGAATTACAATGGATTGTGTTTGCTTTTCCCATGAGATACGATATGTATGGTGTCTGAGACCTATACTTTATAATATTTTTGCTAAGTATCATTACAACAATGGAAAGAGGGAGTGTGAATTGTGAAATACAGTGACTTCCAAAGCTGACCACACACCACTCTTATTTTTATTCTTGGCTGAATAAGGAGCAATGATAACAATTCCCAATAGATGCTGAGATACAGCAGTGGGCAGGATGAGGGTTAACAAGCTGGTGCTCAGTCTAGATAAACAAACACAATGGTTCTTAGTAGGGCTGTTATATCTTGTCCTGGACTTGGTCAGGCTTCCTGGCGCAAAAAGGTCTTCAGTGGATAGTTAACTGCTCACTGTAGTCATTCCTGATTTTTAACACAGATGTACAATGGGAAATGACTTCTATTTGTATATGAAAATTATATCGAAATTTCAGTCATTTAATCAAAGGTCTAGAAAAATACTTTCCTAATATGAATTTGTGGAGCCCCCACTGGCAAAGCGGGTTAAACTGCTGAGCTGCTGAACTTGCTGACCAAAAGGTCGGCAGTTCAAATCCAGGGAGCGGGGTGAGCTCCTGCGGTTAGCCCCAGCTTCTGCCAACCTAGCAGTTCGAAAACATGTAAATGTGAGTAGATCAATAGGTACCACTCTGGCGGGAAGGTAACAGTGCTCCATGCAGTCATGCTGGCCACATGACTTTGGAGATGTCTACAGACAACACCAGCTCTTCAGCTTGGGTGGTTCTCATCTCCATTCAGAAATTGAGATGAGCACCACCCCCAGAGTCAAACATGACTAAACTTTATGTCAAGGGGAAACCCTTATCTTTACCTTTGATATGAATTTGTAATTGTTATTTGGTAAAGTTTGCAACTACTGAATATCTGTGTTTCTCATATATTTCTATGGTAATGTTGTTTTTAGTAGTTAGTTGAACTATATCCAGATGCTAGTGAGGTGCATTAAAGCCTTTATTAATGTCAAGTAGATTAATATTGACATTCTGGAAGAAATATTTAAGAGTGTGACTGAAGAGATGACAGCAAATAAAAACATCTTCTATTTCCTTAAAAAAAAGAGGTTGTAATGTAAATACATGCTTTTCTACTTGTCTCTAAATGACTTGCAACTAAAGTTTGTTTTGTAAAATGTTACAGATTCCCTGCAGCTTGGAATACTGGGATGAGCTCCAGAAGGCATTTGTTGCTTTCAGAGAATTCAGTCTATCTGAAAGCAAAGTCTGCGAGCTGTCACTGCCTACCATCAACTTAATGACTGACCAGAAAGAGCTTGTAGCCTCAGACCTTTGGAGAATTGTCCTAAATAGCAATCAGAACTCAGGGGATGACCAAAGGTAATCAAAATGCAACTATTTAATGAGAGAGATAATTCTGTTATTGGCCATAGTGGTAAATCAAGAACACAGAATCATTCACTCTGCCCACAAAATATTTTCATGTGGTGTCCAAACACAGGCCTGCTCTATTCTGACACATGCAGTAAGGGAGGGTATTTAAAACACCTGATGAGTCTGATATTTTTTGTTTGTTTCTAATATTTTAATATATTTTCCTCTAATAAATAATAAAGACTTCCCTAAGAAGTCTGTCCCTTACCTGGCTTTACTGTCATAGTTAATTAGGTTAAGAAATAGTGATTGGCATAGGATCATCTAGTGAACTTCATATCTCAATAGTATCTTGCAGTCTTATTTCCAAAACTCTAATCTATTACTGGGGCCGCCGTACTGATATTAGATCTTAGACTGCACACAGCAGTACCAGATAAGTTTTGTGGCTTATGAACAATTGTTTCCTATGTACACAGCAAGTATGTATACTGAATATTTGCTTGATTGCACATTCATCTTGAGATATAAATACAAGGTATATATACATGCACACACCCAAAAAGGTAGACCACAAATTAGTACTATTTACTGCACAATTTTTGGTTGCAGTTATCCTGTGTATATATTATACAAGAATCTAGAAAAAAAGAAAATGGATAACAAATCAATAAAAAATTAAACATCTGGTTTCCATTGATCATATCAGGTTGAAATGATCTCTTCATGTTAATTGCGAAGGAATGCATTTTCATCTCTGAGAAGTTAAGCATTTTAGACAAGGTTAATTCCTCAGAATGTGGGACCGTCACAAAATCACCTTTGTGGTTAGCTTAGTATCACAGAAATATGAACTCTTTGGGAACTAGGCATAAAACTTGTGGACTGCAGTGGACTTTTTTCTCATCAAAGCATTTAACACGATAGTCAAAATCATTCCTACATGTTCATCAGGGACTTGCCACTCTGGTTAATATTTCCTTTAAAAATATTATCTGAAAATGCTTTGACAGTGATAACCCTGACAGTATGTGAAGAATGAATGTCTATTGCAATTGACAAAATAGTAATACAACTCAGAGGGTACTTTCAGTCATTAAGAGATTATACTGACTAATATGGGGCAAGTTTGAAGAGATATTTCATAATGCTTATGTTATTGTTTTATTGTTTTGTTGTTTTAAACTGCTTGTATTGTTGTTGTTAATGCTTGTATTGTTCTATTTTGGGCTCGGCCTCATGTAAGCCACACCGAGTCCCTTGGGGAGATGGTAGCGGGGTATAAATAAAGTATTATTATTGTTATTATTATTATTCCTTAAACAGCAGTCTGTTACGTATGCTGCATAGTGTCAATGTTCCTAACCACATCAATTGCTCCTCCCCAACATTTCACACAAACCTCTTCATGTGTGGTATCTCTTCTATGATAATAGAGTTGGCCTTTCAATTGTTCTTATTCTTGGCATCCAGAATATATATATATATAGAGAGAGAGAGAGAGCATATGAAGAAAATAATCTTTGAGTTCATAAAATGTAAATGCCCAGAAGTAATCTATCAATTAAAATTCACCTATCTATCTCTCAGATGTGAATGGTGACTTCATGTGGCCCTTAATCTGTAGCTCCCTATCGCTTCCAGTTGTCACCTGCACTTCAGCCACTGCCATTATATTTGAAACTCAAATATGCAATGAAACAGTTTCTATTTTCAGGAACTCTGTGAAATACTTGGGTATCCACTTGCTCTTTACATTGTTTTTGGAACTTTTTCCATATATTGTTGAATTTCAATAATTAGGTGCAGCAGCAACACCATAAAAATGGTATAGCACCATTTGTATTCTGGAGTATCTGAGAATTTCCCTGCTCCTAAAATACTCACACACAAACATAGAGAATGAGAGACAGCTTTATAATACTAACCTATGTAGTATTTCTAACACAGTGCTATGCATGTCTACTTGAATGTACCAAGAAAAGAACTAAAGTATTAGAAACTGGGAGACAAAGTGTTTCTTGAATATTTTTTTGCCATTTATATGTTGTGCTCCACCCTGAGTCCCCTTCGAGGTGAGAAAGGTGGAATATAAATGCTTTAAATAATAATAATGATGATGATGATGATGATGATGATGATTGAAGCATTTCATAAAACTGGGAGACATGCAGCAGCATATTTTGTTAATTATAAAATTACATCTTTGAAATTGTGTTTTAAAATCCCACATTGAAATTGTTCTCGTTCTGAATGAACAGTATTTCATTGTTGAAATTAATGCGTTGAAAATATGTTTTAACTGTTATTGAATTCTGACACTCTTTTTCCTATTCTAACAGATTAGTATATTAGAACACTGTTTAATTTTCTCTCCCTAATTAAAAGTGGTAAATGAGTTGAAATATCTATCAGGCAAGGTCGGCCTAGTTGTGTGCATGAGTTTTTGCAGTTAACTGTTAAAAAATCTTAGTCATTTCTGTATTTTTGCCCAAAGTCAACAGTACAAACGACCAAATACTTTGATAAGCACTAGGATATGTTGAAGCAATGTTCTTTATTTTTCCCTTCAGCTCTGAAAGCGAATCGGGCTCCCAAAGTGCTTGTGACCAGCTTGTAACTCCTACAGCTCTAGCAGCCTGTACTAGGGTGGATTCGTGCTTTACTCCTTGGTTTGTGCCTTCCCTTGGAGTTTCAATCCAGTTTGCTCATTTGGAGCTCCACCTTTGCCATCATCTGGATCAGTTGGGCACAGGTATGTATGTATCTTACATACATGGTGAATGCTATAACTGTTGATTTTCCTTGTATTCACCATGGCTCCACCTGCTTTATATTTGCAGTTTCTTTGTTGCTAGAACCATATGCTCAGATAACGTACACCTACTTATCGGTAGCAGGAATGTGTGGAAAAGAGTGTTTTGATTCAGTAACTGCAGAAGGTGCTGCATTTTCTAAGCCCTGACTAATGGTTGCAAGTGCCCCATTCACTTTATTCTGAACTATCTGATAAAACAAATCCAGCCTTTTAGTTTGGGCAGAATACTTGTACTTTTGCTGAAAGTTTTTACATCCTTTGAGCAAAGAGATTAGAAAGAAAACTCCGAGAACCAAAAACTCAAGTTGTTGTAAAAAGAAGGGGAGAAATTCATCTGTTTTTATTCACTAGTATGTGCTGTTATACGAATGTTGATTTTAGTCCAAAACTTCTTTGTTAGCTTGTCTGATTTCAAATAATGCTTTCCAGGAAAGATGAGCAAATACATACTTTAAAAAATAATAATGGGGCTTTGTGATTTGTGTATGTGTGTGTCAGGAGCAACTTGAGAAACTGCAAGTCAATTCTGGTGTGAGAGAACTGGCTGTCTGCATTGGCCAGGGGGCACCCAGATGTTTTATCATCCTTGTGAGAGGGTTCTGTCATGTCCCTGCATGGGAAGCTGGAGTTGACAGAGGGAGCTCAGCCGCGCTCTCCCTGGATTCGAACCTCCAACCTGCCAGTCTTCAGTCCTGCCAGCATGATGAAGGAGTTTGGATATTTTGTTACCTGAAAAAGTACAAATAGCATATTTTCCTGACATGAATATTAAATTATCATGAAAACAGTGACATCATTATCACATAACAATAACAATAGTAATAATACATGTTATTTGTTACCCACCTCTCCTCAAGGCAGGATACAGAATAGTTAAAATACGTTATAAAAAAATAAGACAATTAAAGCACATGTATTAGAAGACATAGACATGATTAAAACACAGTAAAATCACTTGCATCACTAAAATGTAGGTTTAAATTCAAACGTTGAAATTGGCCTGAGTTAACACTGTCTTTAGCTCTTTCCTGTTCCATCTAATGAATCCATTTCCCTATTTTTGACATTTGGTGTTACAGACAAAAGCAAAAGCAGCTTGAACCAAACACAACACATATTGGCATATGGACTTTCCTTTTCAAGAAAGGAGTATGCTTAGACTGCTGTTAATTATCATTGTTTACTTTGCTGGTTTATTCACAGCGAGACAATTAAGTATCCACAACTATGGGTATTTTAGATTAACTCTTCAGCCAACTTAAAAATGGTTTATTTCTCGCATAATTATTTTCTACATACTGAAAGTGATCTGTTGTTCTACACTTTGGGTAGCCATTTATTGAAAGTAGAGATGTTAGCCTCATTCTCACCAAAGGCCACATAAGCCTTATGGTTGCTTTCAAAGGGCCAGTTGTAATTATAAGGCTGTACAAATGTAACTATGTTTCTCTGGCATTGAAAACTTCACAAGCCACATAAAATGACATGGTGGGCTAATTTTGGGCATGAGCCTTGCATTTGATACATGTGACTTAAAATAATACACATGTGTGCACATGCATGCTTTCAAGTAACTTGTCGAGTTATGTGTCCCATGAATTTCGTCGTGTTTTCTTAGGCCCCATCTAGGACTTCATCACACAAGAGAATGAATCCACTTTAATTGTCGAAGGCTTTCATGGCTGGAATCACTAGGTTCTTGTGGGTTTTTTCGGGCTATAGAGCCATGTTCTAGAGGCATTTCTCCTGACATTTCGCCTGCATCTATGGCAAGCATCCTCACTACCTCTGAGGATGCTTGCCACAGATGCAGGCGAAACGTCAGGAGAAATGCCTCTAGAACATGGCTCTATAGCCCGAAAAAACCCACAAGAACCTAATCCACTTTAAATCTGTTTTCTGCCTCCTGCAGAATTCTGGGGTTTGTAGTTTAGGGAGGAGCTTTTAACAGTCTCACTAAAATACAATCTCCAGAATTTTTCAGGAGGCAAAAACCGGATTTTAAGTGGATTTATTCTCTAGTGTGATGAGGTCCTTATACTGCCCTATATCCCAGGATCTGATCCCAGATTTTCTGCTTTGAACTAGATTATATAATAATAATAATAATAATAATAATAACTATTCTTATACCCTGCCACTATCTCCCCAAAGGGACTTGGGGTGGCTTATCTGGAACCAAATGTCCATAAGACAATAAACAACAATCCATCAAACAAAAACACAATTAAAATAAGAACATAATCAAATGGAGCATTTGTCTGGTTGAAATAAAGTAAATAAACATAAAAGTATAAAACATTAGCATTAAAACTCCATCCAATCAATACTCAAATTCAGATCCAGGAACCAGGGCTACTAAAATGGGATGAGTCTCTCCTGCCAGAAAATCTGGCATAAACAGATAATCTGTAGTCAGATCATGGGATATAGGGACAGTGTAGAAGGGACCTAAGACAAGGAGTATTTGGAGGTGGTTTTTCCAGACCTTTTCTCTGAAATATAACCTATAGCACCTGGTATTCATTGGCAGACTCTCATGCAAGTACTAACCAGAGCTCATTCTCTTTAACTTCCGAGATCATTTGGAATTTGGTGCCTTTAGGATATTTAGGTACTTTAAAATAGTATGTACCATATTTCAGAGGTAAGAACTGGAAAAATCACCTCGGAGCATTCTTTGCCTTAACAAAAAACCTCTCATGAAAGTCATGGACACAAACACACACAGAATTACATCCACTGCTTTTAGCCTCCTTGGGGAGAGAAAAAGTTGGGTATAAATAAACATCACCATCATACACATTTTTCAACATCTCCATGATTCCACTAATGCATGAGATGGTGCTATCTTCTCGTGCCTTTTTTAAATATATAATTAATAATGGTATATATATAAAAACAATTTTAATTTTTCATTTTCCCTGTGCATTGATCCATATCATCATTAACAGTGTTTATTTTTCATCAGTTGTGCTCCAGAATTAAATAGATGTTACAAATGGGTTTATCCCCAATGTTCTCTCAATGCTAATTTGCTCTCCAGCTTTTAGTTAAAGATCTGTGATTTTGTTCTAGTTTGTTAGGTGGCAAATATTATTTTTTGCTCTAAGTGCCATAAATATTATCATCAAAATGGGTTGTGTTAGCCAATGGCTGTAGTATGCTAATTTCTGAGAATTCTGACTTTTGAACAATACACACTTGTGTTGCATGTGTTCTTATAATTGTATTAATAATATTAATAACAAATATATTGATCTGATATAGAAGATGTCTGTTTTGTTTAATCAGTGATACTATTCTCATCAACAGTTAGATTCAGTTTTTGTATGCATTTCAGATTTATACTACGGGTCTTTTTTGTTTTTTTCTACAGCATCACCAAAGTTTCTTCAGCCATTTATCTCTGACAAAAATGTGCCATCTGAGCTAGAGTACTCAATAATTTCATTCAAAAAACCACATATCTATTTAAGGCAATGGCGTGATGGATCAGTCTTCAAGGAGATTCAATTCTCTACCAAGATTGACTGCAAACTCTTGGAATATAGAAACCTAACAATGCAGGATATTGTAAAGCCATTTGGTGTGTTTGGGCAGATCGCTATTTCTGGCAATTTAGTGGAAAGGTTATTGGATGGACAAGTGATGGTGGATCCAATATTTATCAGCTTTGGACAACATGCTGTTTACTCGTTTCATAAAACTCTTCAAGCGTGGCAACAGGTAAGCCAAACAGCCAAACATGAAATGAAAAAGTCAATCTAGTTATTCCAATTCAGGATTTTTAAGAATAGAGAAAGTTGGTAAGATACAGGGGAAATGTAGGGGTGGGCCAGCTGGCAACAAGTGGAACCACAGATGTTATTGAATATGAATTGAGAGAACAGGCATGCAAATGCAATACATAGAACCAGTTCAAATGTAACGCCAAACACAGATTAAATGAGTAAGTTTCTGACTTTTGTATTCTCTCCTCTCCTGATACTCTCACATTCAGCCAGCACTAGTTCTTTAATAGAAACTGTAGCAAGCGATAAGTACAATAACTAGTAAATTATAAGTACAAACTGGGATTTAATTGTAGCTGGGATTTAATTTTGGGGAGCAAGCACAAATCATAGTTTTCTGTTTCAGCTATAACAGCAGTGTGTGCATTGTGTTCCAGCAGGAATTGACTAACTCGTCCTGTGGAGTTCTGTGGAGTTAAGGCAACACCAATTATCCTAATTCTACAGGCCATTAATTAGATCTGAAGAGTGGAAAGGCATTTTTACTTTCACAAAGAATCCCCCTCAATAACATTTTCTATTGATTCCTATTCTCCTCATCCCAGTACATTGCATACAGAGACACAAAAGAACAAGGGCTCGAAATGGCAGTGTTGTGTCACAAAACGTGAATTCAAGTCACATGTGTGATTCTAAATGAATTTAATACTATATAGTAGATACAAAATCTGACCTAATAAATCATTGGAACATGAAACATCTCAATTTTATAAGCTAATAAAATCAAGGTTGTGTATGACAGGCTATCAGGGAGGTGGGGACTTGACTATAGGCTTCTCTCTTTTTCTTTTAGTACAGATTTTTTTTCATGTCAGGAGCGACTTGAGAAACTGCAAGTCGCTTCTCGTGTGAGAGAATTGGCTATCTGCAAGGACGTTGCCCAGGGGATGCCTGGGTGTTTTGATGTTTTACCATCCTTGTGGGAGGCTTCTCCCATGTGCATGCATGGGGAGCTGGAGCTGACAGAGGGATCTCA
This sequence comes from Anolis sagrei, assembly GCF_037176765.1. NCBI lineage: Eukaryota > Metazoa > Chordata > Lepidosauria > Squamata > Anolidae > Anolis > Anolis sagrei. Next base: position 31,353,040 of record NC_090024.1, on the reverse strand, counting down.
TCCACGCTGTCCCCGGATTCAAATCTCCGATCTGTCGGTCTTCAGTCCTGCCACCGGGGGCTCCATTTGTGGTGCTAGTGCTGATAGTTGTTGATTTTGTCAGAAAAAACAATGCAGAAATCTTAACCATGTCCTTCAGCTTCATGTCACCTTCCTCAAAGCTTCTGTTTATGCGGCTAGATGAAAAAAAACCAACATTATCTCCATTGCATTTGAGGCCTTGCATGTATTAGTTTTCCCTTATTAATCTAATTGAAAGTATTCACTACATAACATACTGTATTATATTCTGTACATGCAGAAGTAATCATCCAAAACGATCAAATATGTTCACATATTTTTGCAGTTTATTCAGAATGTCTTGCGTTTATCCCCAGCTATCCAGTCCTATAAGAAAGTACTTCTCTTTACCAATCCAAATGCTTAAACAAAGTTCTGTGCATTAATTACCCATCACAAACTACAATGGGTAAAGCTAGAAAAGATAAAACATCTGTTTCATATCAGAGTTTCTTTTTTTCAAGGCATTCCATGGTTTTCTTATTGTAAAAGGACGTTCATAAAACAAGAGCTAGTGTGATTTAAATCTTTACAGCTGGTTCAAATATCACTGTGAAAAAAGAGTCTTTGTAGCTCCAATTTCTGCTTTTTGTCATATTTTGAGCAATGTGCTTAACAGAAAACAAGCAAACAGAATTTTGGATGAGACCCATTATGCCTGGGCTCGTGGGACAGCAACTACTGCAAAATGGCCTTCAGAAAAGTGTAGGAGTTTGGGAAGTTAAAAAGTATCTCAGACAGAATATACATAAAATAAAATGCAGTGTATAAATATTTAAATGTTGGAGACCACATCAGAGTGTGAATGACTGACTTGGACGGCATGGTGCCTTAAAGGAATATTCTGAGTTGGAAACAACAGAATTGTATATTTGATTAAGCAGAGCCATATGTTACATGGCAGCATGCTCCTAACAGGTATGTTCTGTGAATGGTTGGGTCTGAAATATACGCAGGGGTGGCAGTGTCCAAACGGCCCACAGGTGGATATGCTTCTGTAATGGTTGTTGTAATTTTCTTGTTTCCTCTCATTTGGGACTTCTTGCCACCCTCTTCTGATGTGGTGGGTGGGTCTTGATTAAAACCTCACCCTAGTTTTCAATTAGGGGACATCAGATGCAGACGTGGGTTCAGAACTGCTTATTAAGGTTAATTGTTAACAACATGTTCCTTATGTGGCTTCCCCTCTGCCACATAACCAATATGATCTTCCCACTGCTAAGTGTTATTTGGTGTTTCGCCTTCACAATCAATACATTATGCTGCCAGACAAAATCAAGAGCTCCGCCATTAGTCAGATTCTTCACATTTTCCAACTAAATATCAGAGACAAGTAATTTTGTACATGGTGTAGATGGAAGCTGACATATGAAGCATAAAGCAATTTGGCCTTGCACCTTTAGGTCAAGAGTTCAAGATTAACAGAAGCCTCTGTCAGTATTTGTTTCTACCAATATGTGGGAGAATTTTTTTCTTAAATAATGATTGAAGTTTTAGAAGTAGATTAGGCTTTAAAGACACCGTCAGCCTCTTGGCTTTATAATTCTGCCTCACATGTTCAAATCCTGAAACGATGGATCTTTTTCTTTTGCGGGATGATTAATTTGCTTCTGTGGGTTTCCTAGTCCAGTCTTACTATGCATATTTCCTTGAGAGTTGGCCTCACTTAAGAGGGATTTACTCTTGTGTAAACCCATATAGTATTACAGTATTATATTTAGCAGTGGGGAACATATCCTGAAGCACAAGGATTGTAGACAGCCCAAGCCCTTTTTATATGCTTAGTTCCAAGCACCTGCTAAATTCTCCCATTTTAATTGATTGAGGTAAAGGTAAAGGTTTTCCCATGACATTAAGTCCTGTCGTGTCCGACTCTTGGGGTTGATGCTCATCTCAGTTTCTCAGCCGAAGAGCTGGTGTTGTCCGTAAATACCTCCAAGGTCATGTAGCCAACATGACTGTATGTAGCACTGTTACCTTCCCGCCAGAGCAATACCTGAGTCCCCCTTCTGGGGTAGAGAAGGGCAGGGTACAAATATTTGAAATAAATATTCACATTTGTATTTTTTTCAAACTACTGGGTTGACAGAAGCTGGGGCTAACAGCGGGAGCTCACTCCACTCCCCAGATTGCTCATGTCAAATAGTTCCTACAATGCTACATACATTTGTAGAGTTAGTTTTTTAAGAACATGAATCAATTTTCATTCCATCACATTTCATGGGGTGGTTTGACATTTTGCAAGGAACTTAATGAGTACAAATGAAGCTACTTCAGTGATGCAACAAGCAGTATTTTGTAGTTATTAACATTACTTCTGAAGGTCATTTTAAAGCATCTATGATCTCATTTTGACAAGAATATTGCAAGTTTTCTGCCATTTTTTTGCAGCAGCTGGAGAAGCAATGGTAAATAATTGAAAGCTGTCCCATAATGCATTGTTTAATAAAGAGTAACAGTGAACAATTTAGTTTTGAATTTTGTCTCCCTTTCTGCTACAGATAGAGATGGAAGGGAATATTAGGTGGCATGCCTAATATCTCTTCCATGCCAGAAAAACATATTCCAGCAGGTGAAGGTGAAAGAAGAAAGATGTGCTCACTTAGTATTCTCAGGAAGAAGTGCCAGAGACCAATCTCAATTTAAACCCTTGATATTTTCATTATACAGTTGGCCCTCCACATTTGTGGGTTTGATTTTTGCGGATTTCGTTATTCACATATTCTCTTAAAATATTCTGTCTAGGAATCACTAGGTTCTCCAATGTGACTTCCACTGGAAGTTTATCATGGAAGATCTAGAGATTCAAAGACATTTTTGCATGGTCCTGTTTTAAAGGTTGGCCAATTAAGAAGCTATAGTTGGATGAAGTCAAGAGTTGTGCTGATAGCTACAAACACATTGTTATAGGATTTGAGTAGCTGGATTCAAGAGGCTGCAAGGCAAGGTAAAAATACACTACGAAACATAGTTACATCTTGATATGTCATACTACACACACAAGGAGAAATAGAAGATTGCATCCAGTGAGTTCATTTGGAGAGGGACAACTTAATTCAGTCCTGGTATCTGCCTTTGTTAGTACAGTATTGTGGCATTTTTCCTTTGAAAGGAAATAACTTTATTTTTTGCATCTTGATATAGCCAAAATATTTCCAGTGGTGGAAACATTCCAAAACATTGTTCCAGAAACAACAGGAAGCGCTCTAGTTTTCAAGGCGGGCGTGATAGGTCTAGGTCACAGAGCATTATAGAAAATACTTCTGTTTTATTTCAACCTTCTTCTAAGCAACCTCAGGGTGGGATGCATAGAGTTTTATCTTTACAATAGCCCTGTAAGGTAGATAAGGTGGGAGATTGTGCTTGACCAAACCCACCCATAACGTTTAGTGGCGCTACATGGGCTTGGAACAGGGGTCTCTTTGTTCCAGTTCAACATGCTGTTCACTATGCTGGCAAGAATGTTCTCTAACTAGAAGCAGATAAATGAACAGAGAGCCGTATGTTGAGTGAAAGTCTATAGTTCAGGAATACAGTTGGTTTGTTTTTCTCCCTTTCAGTTTTCACAAAAATATCTGAAATTCTCCAGATATCCCAAAGGGAGAATAGAGGTCTAGGAATCTTGTTGAGAGGATGGTGGTGCTATTTCTTGAAAGCTGCCTTGCTATAGACAGCTGGGTCTGCCTCCTGTTGTCTTTTGAATTTAAAAGCTTTTATTCATATGTTTTATTTTGTAAACTCTCATTATAGGGTCCCATTTTTAGTCAGTCATGTTTAAAGCCAATTTGGTTAATTCAGTTGTTTTGTATGCATTAAGTTCAGCACATATATGCTCCTTACTAGTTATGAAAGTGCCAGTTAACCTTCCCCAATATGGGAAACCTCTCCCTCCTTCCCTCACCCTCATGTTTCTGACTACAGTTTCCATAATGTCCAATCGTGACAGCGGACAGTGATGGTAATTATAGTAGAACACATCTGGAGGTTGATATATTGGGGGAGGATGATCTAAGATGTTGACTTAAGATTGCCCAAAATCATTCACAAAGCCAATTAATGTAATAAGTTTTATCTGCTTTCTTGTCACGGGAAATTGGACTTTCTAATGACTGTCATTGTATCTGGGAATTTCACTAAATGTGATGTGGAATCTGAAGTTCCAGAATTTACCCAGACTTCTTACTGCTTTTCTAATCCATGAAAAATACTTAAATATTAACTGAGGATGTAAAACTTTATGGTTCTATTTATTTTACTAGTTTATGTGATCTCATGCAGTATTGCAAGATCTCTGGTTCCTCAAGCAATTTCAGAATATGTAAGAATTCTTGTGTGAAAGGGAAGATCTGTTTTGGCTTGTCAGATCAGAGTCGAGGGTTGGATTATGTCCATGTAGAATAGAGTTTCCTCTCATTTCTGACAGGATTACCTATATGCCCCTCACTCAGATATACTTAGAAGAGTTGGGGGAATATCATGAATTTAGAAAGAGTGCAAAAGGGATTGTCGTTTATTATAAATATGTTAGGGCAATGACAATTCTCTGGTCCTAAACCTCAAGACTAAAAATGACCTCAAAGTCAATAAAGCAAGATTAAATTATCACCAACTGAACTTTAGATTTGTGCAGATATTGATCACTTATTTGATTTATTTAAAATATTTCTTAATCATCATCTTCATCAAAAAGATTCCACAGTTGTATATCAAAGGACAGTTTCTAAATCTATAGAGTTTATTTTGAGAGTCGGTATCTGTGCTAGTAACTAAACAGCGGACACACTGATTGCAGTGTAGACTACAACCTTGATTTGTACCATGAAGGCCCAGTCTCTTACAGCCTCTAACAGATGGTTAATATTTCACATACCATTCTGGTTTTACTCTTTAGATTGGAATAGAAAGCTACTTTCTTTTCCAGATGGTGGTCTTCGAGTACAAGTGTATGTGCTTTACAAGCTGACCTTTCTAACCCTCACAACTGATAAGGCACCATATACATTTGGCACCGTCAAAGAGTAAGAACCTCACAGATCTTCAGCATATGTGCTATGGCATAATGTTACGGACAGATATGTACACTTATCTATTATACAATACAAGATGTAGAAAAGATGAGTAATACTGAAGTGTAGAATCTTTCTTCAGTATACTATTTGAAAGCATTTTTTCCTTTACCTAATAAGTGAAATTTGAGATGATTTCCTTCACTACTCTATTGAAAATCTTTCATAATTAAAGGGAACAGCTTCAGAGTGCATGCCATCAATTGGCCCTGTTTTAGAGTATAGTTCTTTCTGTATTTTATCACACCTGCCCCAATTAGAGTTTTATGCCTGTTTATAGGGTTACAACTTTTGTTACTAAATTTAGAAATTATTGGAAGTTTTTCATTTCAGAGATAAGAATTTAGACCAGCGGTTCTCAACCTATGGATCGCAACCCCTTTTGGGGTCAAACGACTCTTTCACATATTTCTGATGATCTTAGGAACCGAGACACCTCTAACTTTTTCTCGCCTCTTCACTTCCCAGAGGCCTCTTCTCTGGAGGGCGGTGGTGATGTCACTCAGCCCTCCACGCTGCCATTTTAGGAAGAAGAGATGGGAGCGACAGAGGTGAGGTTTGCTTTGGAAGGAAGAGGAAGGAGGAGGAGGTTAGAAGGCAGAAAGAAAGGGGGGCTAGGAAGGGGGACCTGGGGGAGTGCAGGGCTTAGAGAGGAGTAGAGTGGCTCCTCAATGGCCAAAAACCAAGGAGAAAGAGAAGTAACAATGAAAATACATCATGCATAACAGACATTTACATTATGATTCATAACAGTAGCAAAATTACAGTTACGAAGTAGCAATGAAAATAATTTTATGGTTGGGGGTCACCACAACATGAGGAACTGTATTAAAGGGTCACAGCATTAGGAAATTTGAGAACCACTGATTTAGACAGATATTAAGATTAATAGAAAATTGTGAATTTGGTATCCTTTGTACAGGTTTTCATCTCATAGACTTTCTCTCAGGAGCGTGCAACAATATTTCTGCCATTTGATCCTTGTTGCCATTAAAACATTCTATACGTAATGATTTACGGTAGGAATATCATATTATTTTCTTTACATCAATAACTTGTCAATAAAACTTCAAATTGACTTTTTCCACTAAGATAAATTTTAAACATCTTGCACAACTAAGCTTCCCGTCATTCTATCTACAAATTTAACAAAAAAAATGTTTTAGATATTCTTATGTTTTATTTTAACATACAAAGATCCTTAGATGTTAACTCCTTCCTTTTAAGAAGAGCATTTTCTAAATCTGGAACAAGAAAATCCATGTTTGTGGATTTGGGTATATGGGTATGGCAGCTTGACAATATAAAGTCACTGATCCATCATTAGAGGATGCCAAAACAAACTCTGTGATCTCAAGTGATCTCAAGTGATGCCAGGAATGTCAGCCTTGGTTTCCCCAAATACTACTGTACATACAGATGTTAAATACTGCACTTCACTACTTATAAAATGTCGATCTCTCATCATTCTGTTGATGTTTTCTATGTGGAACACGTTGATGAGAACAGTGCCACATTAAATGTTTTATGTAATATTATTATAAAGATCCTATGAATCTGGAAGTTTAACATGAGAATGTCTTACATGCAGTTCTACCCAGCCCACCATCAGTACTGTTCCTGAACATCACATGGTGAATAGAGTGGGCATAGAGATGTACTACAAATAAATTGAGGTGAAAAGAAAACACTGTTTGGGAAGGCTACAAAATATGTTTTCATGTGAATACTTCCATTTTCTCCATTCCTTTATTATTATTATTTTCTGGAAAAGAAAGTAATAAAGCCAAAGGGGAATGCTGAGAAAGCACAGAAATGCAGAGTTTGGGTAGTTTTTTTTTAAAGTACATAATGGAAAATTGGGTATACACATTTGGTCACCATAGATACCAAGCTCTACTTGGGGATGTTCAGGCATCTTACAGATGTTAATATGTGTATCCAAGGATAATTTAGCATAACTCTGAAAATTAATGGATCACATACTTTGTACACCTCAAAACCTAACATTTGGCCCATCATGTTTGTCAAAGTGAAGTGATGACAGCGGCAGCTACCAAAGTCAGCTCTCTGAAAAACTGGTGGCCAAGAAAGAATTAGCTAGCTAGAGAGAGTTGGCCTCCATCCTTGTTTTTATATGCTTATTTGAGTTCCTTGGCAATTTGCTGACAGAGCTTTGAAATAACTGTAAACAAAAGGGATGACCCAGCCTGTGGATCATGGGAGAAGATGCTGTGGAAGAAAGGACATTGGAAAATAAGTCTAGCTCTAAGCGTGAAGACACTAACAAAACTGACAAACAACCAAAGAGAAGGGAAATGGTCAGAGAGAAGCAAAACACATAAAAGAAAATAATGAAGAGAATTTCATGAGTGATGGTGAAATAATGTGATACATTACATTATTGGATAGATTATAGTTGTGCATAAGTAGTAGGGTTAAAAACATGTTCATGGATATATAGCAATGCTGCCAGTTGTCCTCCTCCTGGCTTTAAATTATTATTATTATTAATATTATTATTATTATTATAAACACAACAATGGGTGCTCCCTTTAGGTGCTTCCAGGATAGCCTCTTGCCGCTCTACTAAGAGAAGGACTGGTTCTTTTTTTGATAAGTGTTCACATACCTTCCTTACACAAACCAATGAGTTGGTCAACAGAGCTTTTTTGTTTTATTTTTTATTAAAGTTTCTAAATTTATACATGGGTATATAGGGTAAGTTTCAGTTGTTGGAGGCTTAAACCTCAGATGTCCAGGATATATTGAAAAAAACCTTATGGATATGTAAAATGACTGTTTCTTTCACTTCCACATTTCTTGCGATATATGCATTCTTATATAAGAACGAAGCTACTGAAGCATTTGGGGTTAGAGTAATTCAGTTATGTAGAGTGAAACTTGTGTTTCAGTAGTCTTTCAAGATTGGTTCTCAAGTTTGGGGGCTCCATTGTTGTTTTCTGATCTTATTTTACCCAATTTTACCAAGTAGCTAATCTGCCTGTTCCAGTCTGCTAAATCTTTTTGTTTATCCTGAGCTGTCTGAGGGCAATCTTGCAGTTATTGCTGCCAGAAGTTAAATAAAAAAGTTTGTTTTCTAAAAAATAGTGTCCAAAAGTGTGTGATGTTGGTGGTTGCCATGAAATAGAAGAAAATATTGATCAGTTTCTTACATAAGTTCCAGAACAGTTACTGTTTTGTCATGTTCCAAACACTCTGTTTACATCATGGGAATGGCAAGCACAATCGTTTAATCCTTTCACTACATAAAATTAACTGAATACTTTAACATGTTGTTTGCACATATCCTGGCACAAAAGGACATGACTGCATTTTATTTGCTTACATCAGAACAAAACAGCATTTCAGAATCTCTCTGTGAACAGTAAAGCTTATCCCACTTCAAGGAACTGAAGTCAACTTTTTAGAAAATTAAACATGGGGTTGACAATTTAATACTTGACACGTCTGCTTCAAATGAGGAGAGTGTATTAGGGTGTATGTGTATAATCAGATGTCGGTGTCTAAATGCAAATTTCAGTACTGCTATGGTAATGTTACTTTTGTTAAAGTTCTCAGAAATTATTTTTCAAACTTCACACTAAATCTTAAAACATTAACTCAGTACACTTGTCTGTAGCCAAAATGGTACTTTATTTCCTACACATGTTGAGCTGTTGATTCTATTCAAACAAAAGTCAGGCTTCCATTGTCTTTTTGGTCATTTGTGGGTTACAGTTCAAGGAGTATGAATGAAAATACATTTGGGGGACCCATAAATTGCTTTGCCATTTATGATACAGAAAGAAAGTGTTCTAGAAAACCTTGTGACAGGGGAGTTTTTTTGGTGCAAAAACCTTCGCCACTGGGCAGACAGCTGCCAAACATCTTGCAATTAATCTGACGCTTGTTTGGCTTTCATATTCCTTTCCTTTCAGAACCAGTGCCCCGAGGCAGAAGAGTTGGTCTTCAGCCATTTTGTAATCTGTAATGACACACAGGAGACACTGCGGTTTGGCCAGGTGGATACGGATGAAAATGTTTTGCTGGCTAGCCTCCACAGTCACCAGTACAGCTGGCGTTCTCACAAGTCCCCGCAGGTATGTCAGAAAAAGCCTTACAAGTGCAACGATTGTTAAAACCTGGTGGTGGTTTAATAATTGATTCTGGTTTTTATTCATGCATTCAGCTATCTTTAGCCTCCCAGATTCCAGCTGGGGTCACATGCTTTAGCTGCCAGAGACACAAGAGATAAACAATAAGAATGAGGAAACCCAGAAGTGTTTAGATTTCATTCAAGTTTGGAACCGAACGTCCATACTCTTTCCAATTTTTGAAAAGAGAACATTAGGCTTCTGAACCAGAGCAGAGCAATTTAAGAGGAGGAGGAGGTCAGTCTTCAGGTTTGGGATGTTGATCCACTGTCGGCACAAAGTTCTGGTGAAATTAAAACATTCAAAAAATTGAAGGGTAAATCACAAAATAGAGCTTCGGGGAAGAATATCACGTGAACCTTCTTCCATCTATAAAAACACTGATATTCCCCACATA